>NC_056599.1:40607684-41241868 GCF_018340385.1 Cyprinus carpio
TCGCCATTATGCAGAGCACTAACCTCAGTATCAGAAAGTGTTAAAGATATAACATCATCCTCCCGAGGCTCTCCCTCGTCTGTCGCCATTATGAGCGCGAAAGGGAAAGTCCCTCTTTAAACCATTCAGACAGATCCACCTGAAATTCTCACGAGCTCATTCTCCTCCGTGCCTCAGCAGCGGTGGGTCCTGAACCGCGGAAAGCAGATGGCTGCCTTTTTTTTCCTCTGAAAGAGAGACGAACGAGAGCGGAGCTTTTTCCTTGAAAAAACGCTCGCAATGCACACAGATTGCCTCCTCAAAGACATCGCATGCGTCCTCTTTACCCAAACAAATGACGTAAAGATCGTGTGTGTCATCGGGTGTCAAATAACGCTGACACGGATGCACACATCATCTAAACGCTTGCTAGTAGTCGGCCATGATAGACAGAGAAAGAGCGCTCTTACCGTTTCTTTCAGATGCACGCTTCAAACAAAACGGTCAGTTTTGAAGACGAAGAAGAGAATGACGTGTTCTCCCGGTGCCTGTTTATAGTCGTGCCGGTAGTGACGTCAAAGGCTGTCGCCGCCCAACTCGTTGGTGTTTTTTCATTGTATGCTTCAGACACGGGTCACGACGAGTAGTTCCCCATAGCGACCCCTAGAGGACGCAGTTTGAAGTTCCCTTGAAAGGGAACTATACATTCTTTGTTCTGGAGAGAGTTTGCATGGGAGGGTGGTGGTAGGTTTTCCTCCACACCTGCTCAGATTATGCAACAGTTACACGGATCCTAATGTTGGCTGCATAGTGCTTGACAAGGCAAATCATTTCCACATTTTCAGCTGCCTTTCATTAATCAATATTGGTATGGAATATAAATGTCACCTAGAAATTATTCTTAAGATTCAGATTCTTCAGTTTTGAGTTGATGTACCTGGGTTGATTTCCAGTTATTTTCCAAACAACACCGCTTAGAATCCTAAGAATAGCAAGTAAGAAAGCACAAGTGGGTACAACCAAACTTTTGGCTGGACCCTTTAAAGACTGGTGATATGGCATGATATTTTTTTTAATTGGAGAAGCTAACGCATGCTTCAGTCCAAGACTTAAGTCTCGCTGTATTCAGTACTACAAAGAATTGATTCAGAGGTGTAGCAATAGCAGGTAGACTGCTCAGCCCCACTTTTGAGGGGGCCCCAACAACTTGAAACCATTTGAACAATAGAGGAAATGTCATTATTATCATTATAACATGGAGCAATATATCCTGAATCCCCCTCAGGGGGGACCCCTCTGGCATCCGCAGCTGGATGTGTGCTTGCTTTTTCCTGGAAAGGATGCCGACTTCTGTACATCGCTTAATGCGTGCATTTGCTAATTTAAACATGAAGAGGTACTTATCCCTTCTGGCAGCCAGAAGCAGAAAAAAGAAGCGCAGAGAAGAGGAGGAAAAAGGTAACATGCCAGCAGTAAAAGATGGCATGTATAAGATTGACTGAAGGATAATTATACTGACAAAAAAAAATGGTTTCATAGTTAATTCCATCTTATTTGGTTTTAATTATTAAAACTAAAACTAACATTACTGCTAAAACATCTTAAGTCTGAAGGACCTAATGAACATCTTAAGTCTTGTGCTGACCTAATGACACCTAATGTTCTCAATAATAATAATATAGGTCGAAAGCTACAGCTAATCAGTCTTCTAGCTAGTTTAAAATGTTTTGTTTTTGTTTTGTTTTTTTGTTATTTGACCGACCGGACAAATAACCTTGTGGATTATGGGGAGTGTAAGAAAGAGTATATATATATATATATATATATATATATAATAAATAATAACAATATATATATATATATGTGTGTAAGATATCTGAAAACAACCAGCTGAGAATGATTCTTCTTCTAATTTTATTAGCCCTACATTCAGTGTAAAATGGTTGCTGATATTGGATGTATTTCTGGTATCAAGGTCACGCTGTTGAGGTTCACTCACTTGTCTCTCTTGTGGCGAGACTCTAAAAGCAAAATGAGCTTAACATCATACACATAAAACTCAGAAGAAGAAAAAAAAACTTAAGGTAAAAATTCAAAAATGTTTAGTTTATTCAATACTAACATGACATACAGTTAAGTAACATACCATGACAAGTGAGCAATTTTGCTGAATATTCTCATGATGCAAAAAAATAAAATTCAAAACTTATAAGTGCACGCGATTACGCGGGAAGTCTAGTGCGCAAAGATTTACAGCAGCCTTTCACTGCATGATTCAATCTATTAAAATACATTCAGAAAAATGTATATATTTATACCACTTCATAGTTTATCAGTTTCACATGAAGAGTAAGCTTTTTTCTCCAAAAAATGACCATGTTTTTTTTTTTTGATTTTTTTTTTTATTTTTTTTTTTTTTTATACAACAGTTCAATAAACTAGTTAATTGCTATAACTCATTGCCTGTGTTAGCACTATTTTGACAACAGAAATAACTCCAAACAAAGCCAGCTACTCGATCTATACAGACCAATGGCCACAAGGCTATTTTATGCCTCTGAGAGCAAACATCACCACACAGTGTTTGGTTTTGTGAATTAATCAAACATTTAAATGATTCAGTTCAATCGCAATAACTCACTTATTAAAAGTGACTTGATGCTGCCTACTGGTGTTTTAATTTCACATTTAAAGTATCTTTTTGAAAATGAAAATTATGAAAATATTGCTTCAGAATAAATTGTTACTGTAAATATAAAGATTTTTCTGTATCTTCAAGATTGTATCTTCTGCCATAAAGATGAAGGCTGATATTTTGTTAAAGAATAAGCAATTTGTTTTAAAAAAAATCAACACTTTGTGTTGTATTATATTGTTTTACACTACTTTTGTATGTAGGTATATATATTATAATATATATATATATCTACAAAATATACTCTTTTAGAAGAAGGGCCTCATCTTTTAATTTTGCCTGGGGCCTCCCCAACTTCATCTTTGGTTTGTGCTTCTGAATTGGTTCAGTATATATCCGCCAATAAGATTTTGTTTAACCTGAATAAAATAAATACCAATCACTACTAAGTGACTTTAGAGCAGACATCCCTGCAAGAATTTGGTTTGTAATTTTTGTGGTGGGTTTGCTTTGTGTGGTAACCAGCCACGAACATAACACGAGATTGATAGAAAGATTGATAGTAGAAAATAAATCCTTACTACTAAAAAACTAATAAATATGATCTCCATATTTTTGGCTCTCCTCTTTCAAGATTTGGCATGCCTTTCTTTATGTATTATTACAGACTTATACTTGATTGTAATTGCATAAAACTGATAAAAAAAATTTTTTAATAAACAACCATTTGCTTCAATCTTTTAGAAGGGCCTCATCTTTTAATTTTGCCTGGGGCCCCCACTTCATCTTGGTTTGCTTCTGATTGGATTAAGTATATATCCCCAATATGATTTTGTTTAACTGAATAAAATAAAGACAATCACTACTAAGTGACTTAGAGCAGACATCCTGCAAGAATTTGGTTAGTAATGTTTTGTGGTGGGTTTGCTTTGGTGTTGGTACACACAGACACAAACATACACGTGATTGATAGAAAGATTGATAGTTAGAAAATAAATCATTACTACTAATAAATAATGATCTCATATTTTTGCTCTCTACTCTCAGAGTGTTGTTGCCTTCTTTAATGTAGTTATTACAGACTTATTTTGATTGTAAATTAAGATTAAAAACTGATAAAAAAATTTTTTAAATACCATTAAACTTAAGCATACTGTATCAGTGAGATTCATATATTTCAGTCACTTAGAAATTAGATTTTTTAATTTAATACAGTTATTGTTATTATTTGTCGAACCACGCATGAGCTCCAAATGACTCAAAACCTTTTTTTCTTTTTAAAAGCTATTTTAAAGAAAAATTGCTGTGAAAAAGTCCCGCATGTGACATTAATTACAGGCATTTCTTTAGCCTCAGTTATTTTTGAATCTTTGCATAAACTTGGCTGCTCAACTGACCCTTCGGGCCGGAGTTTGATTAACAGGCGCATCGGACCAATTATAACGCCTAAATCCATCATTTTTGTCAGACAAAACATACCAGACAGGAGAGTAGATAAACGCCAATGGACTTGAACTCTTTATTAAATGTTTATTTTGTGCTATAGCTAGTAAAGATGAAGAGAAAATCGGCTCATGTGTCATTTGAACTGAGGCGCTACAGTGATTTTTGTCATGACACATTAAAGAGCCTCAGAATGGTATTTATTGTTTGAATTTCTTTAAAAAAAAATTGAAAGCTGAGACTTTGTTTCATACCTGCTCTGTCTTGTCTGTCGGCATGTGGTCAGTTTCCTGACCACATGCCAATGTGTTTCCAATGTATTTTTCACTGCATGGAATGTTTCGGGTAACGCATGGTAACCCCTCGTTTCCTGGAAGGAGGGAACGGAGAAATCAACATCGATGATCGACGAATTGGGATCTCACTCTAGCGACTAGTCTACTTTGAGTGTGTAAATCCAACAAACCAATGCACATTGTCACAGGATTATTGTATCCAGCTGCCACTGATCACAGCGGATTATAAGTAGGCAGGAAGATGCAGCGCGATATTCAGATTTTCACTAAGGTTTTAAGCTCGCGCCGGTGACTCCGGTCAGCTCATCGGTGGTGTACAGGAGCTGTGGCGACGGGACGTGATGTCTCCTCGCTCCCTCCCCCTTCAAGCAACAAGGGGTTACTTATATGTAACCGGTGATGTTCTCAGTCGGTCACTCGATGTTATGTCCAATGACCCATCTAATTGGGATCCCTATCAAAAGACCACACACAGATACTACCTCCCCTTCCAGTGTCCCTTGGGAGCCGCCACTCTACTACTTTTTGGGGCTACTCAGTGCTTCTACCCATTTGGCGTGAGAACACAGTAGGATACCAGCTCCACACGCAACACTATAGACCCTAGCAAATGTGTTAGGGGTCACTTCAGCCCCGCAGCTCTGCCAGATATCTGCCAGTGAGGTGCCACGAAGTCAGCCAGGAAGATCCCCTCCAGATCCATCCTCATCTAGGGAAGACTCACAGGCTTCACTCACCCGATCCCTGAAGGGGAGTAGTGCGGAACCTTAGGGAACATAGGCCGCGTCGGGGCCACAGGATACTCTGGGAGTCAGCCGGCCCCAATTTGTAAGCACTTACTGTCGAATCTGGAGAGAGTGCGAGCGAGGGTCCTGACTGTCTTGATGGAGGCCAATGCGCACAAGGGAGGGAGCAGAGGTTTTCATAGACAGAGAACTTGCGAGCTGACTGTCGCGTGCGAAAGGCTGCAAAAATAGGGCCGCGTGGTAGTGCGCTGTGTGGGAGCACTAGGAGTCGCCAGCGCCCAAGAGGGTTTTGTAGAGAGGGGGGGGCGTGTGGAGGATTTAGCGTGTCTGCCCCCACAAAACGAAGCCTGATGACGAGGTCAGTGCTGTCGCCCGGCGGCGAAGCTTGTCTCTATTCTAGCGGTGTGTCGTGTGGATCGGTCTGGATTTAGCGCAGTTGATCACAGTCACCACGACTTTAAGAAATGTGTTTAAGGGTGGAGGGAAGGGGAGAGAAACCGTCTCAACTCAACCCTTGCCGATGCCCAAAAAGGACAGCACATCTCGGATTGGGATGTCTTGGGGGTCCTCGCACAGTGGGAGGACGCCACCACTCAAATCGGTACGAGGTTCCGCCTGAAAGAGTAAGCGTAATGCCCTGACGTGAAACCATGGTGTCAAATGGTATAACCTGCTCTTGGGGTAGGTCACCGGTAGAACCTCCCGCGTCCCGTCCAGGGAGGTGACCAGGCCCTGAAGATTTCCAGAGGTCTGGGCGGCTTGGTCAGGTTTGAGCCATAGGGGTCTACACTGGCTCTGAAGTCAGTAGATCCTTCCTCAGAGAGAAGTGTCGGCCAAGGAGGAGACTGTCACGAGAGCATTAGTTCCAAACTGCCAGGTCCGGAATGGGCCAATAGGGCGCTACTAACGGGACCTACTATGGGTCCTCCCTGACCCTTGCACAGTGTCTGTGGAAGAAGGCTCACACTGGGGAGCAAAATGTGTACATGCGCAGGCCCCGCCGCCAGGCTGGTGTGGTGCGCAGTGGTTGCCGAACATGTCGAGTGTTCATCCTGCGTCTTTCAGCGAGCGTCGAAGACAACTGGCGGTTAAGAAGGCAAACCAGTTGTACCTGAGTGACTCCGCGCCCGTCTCAAATCCCAGCAGTGGGGCCATGTCTGTAGGGCTGGAGGCTCCCATCGCCGCTGGGGCTGAAAAGCAAAGCGGTAACTAATCGCACATTCCAATCGCAGTCACTAATCGCATGCCAATGTGCATTGAAAGCTCGTTTAGTTACCACTCAAAAGTAAAGAATGATCTCGCTTAAGCAAGATCCCAAATCATCCGATAATCAGATGATATGCGAGAATAGCCAACTGAAATGGAAGGAGCAATAATGGCTGTGAAAGTGCCATGATTTGTCAAATGGCCGCGTGTGGCAGAAAGTGAAACCGTGAAGTGGGGGTGCGTAGGGTTGTTGTTTGCAAAGGGTCCTTTTGAGCAGGTGGCGGGGTTTTGGCGCAGTATCAAGTTTCGAAGATGGACGCGACAAAGGACGTCTTACAAGCAATGAAAATGACATCTGGAGCTGGTGATGCGGCACAAGGTCAGACTTAAACTACTGCCTACATTGTACAAAAGATTATTAAACATTAAAACCATAGGAAAATATATTGAAAAAAATTATGATGTCCCATTGCACAAACGGCAATCTATTTCCAGGACACATAATACAGTTATTAAATGATTTTTGATGTGGATGATGAGGGAGGGCCGTCAAGTTCAGTGAGGGTGTAGAAAAAGCTTCATACAATAAATACATCTGCCAATTGATTCTATTTCTAGATGGAAAACACCTCGCAGTGAGTGGTGGGAGGCCACATGGGATTTTTTCACAGATCAGATTTAACAACTTCTACAGAGCAACAATAAATCTGGCCATCTAAACAAAAAACAAGCTAGCTTCCACTAAAGAAGGTGGCTGCCCCTAAAATGTATAGGATAGAAAGAGTGTACCTTACTTGTAGAAAGTAATAGAGATAGTTGTGTTTTTGAGCGTGTCAACCACATGACGAGGTCCAAATGTTCGAAAACATACATAAGAGCCATTAAAAATTTTTTTGAAAGGATTACAAATCTGCTTAATGCTTCACTGGGTGCTTGGGCAAGTGGGGTCTTATGATGCAAGCGTCTTCTGTCATGAATAAAATAAATTGAAGACATCAAACGTACCAACTTTGACAGTTCTTGATGGTCCTTGATGATATTAGGTCATAACGATGAAATCATCAGATCAGAAATGACTGTTTGTTATATTATGATGGGAAATAGTAATGAACAACATGCTTTGTGATTTTGTACGTGATTTACTAATAACACCTGTGAAATATAGGCGAACAATACGATGAAGAAAAAAGATGAGGATGTGAATCAATTTAGGATAGATTGTTTAAATCCCCGGTCCAAAACGAGCACGACGGTCGCACCACATGATATTTTGACACTTTGAATACAGAAAAAATTACAAATATCTAATGTTTATTGAAAAATTTAAAGTGAGTTCATACATGGGAGCGCAGGTACTTATATGTATGGTACCTTTGTTTGTATTTAAACCAGTTTTTAACTGAAAAAAAATGCAATCAGAAAATTTAGCCGTTACGTCATTGATCCATTCATGCCTTTGTTAGCATCATTGAATAGAGTTTATTATTAAAAATCAATCTCTCTCTCTCTCTCTCTTTTTACAGCTGCAGAAGTCCACATAAAGAGCTTGCTCAAGTTGATAAAACATCAGCAAGAGCAATTAATTTCTAATGTGAACTACCTGACCAGCAGGCTGAACCCTGTTTGGATAGAAATAGAAATGCCTGAAATGCAGTTTCCATTATTTTCTTTGATCTTTTCACATAAAAGTTCATTGCACTATAAAAACATATTTTAAGTTTCAGAATTGAAAAATTAATACTCACTGCTAAAATAATATTTGTTGAAACCAAGCTGCCAAAACAACTAATTTTCCATTTTTTTCCTTTTGTGAATGTAAACAGAATTTCACAATCTTTGTAGAATTACGCTACATTAAATGGTTTAAATTACACTGCATTAAATGGAAATACGCTACATTATTAGTGTTGCCTTGTTTACCACTGTACACACAACAGAGCTGCACTTATAAACACTACTTTGACTCTTTCACCGTCAGCATTTTTGAAGAAAGTTGCCATCCACCGCCAGTATCATTTTCACAAAAAATTTCATGGCCCTAAGTATATTTTGTTGTATGAATATCTGATCATGCATTACATCAAAATAAAGAACCTCTACTTTTTACAGTTTTATTTTAGCTTCAAGCTAGCTTCTTTTTTACCAACACTGGTGGTAGGTAAGTTTAATAAAAAAGGAACATTGTGTCAAAAAACTGAAAAAATAGCATTTTTATCAAATACTACATCTGGATCATATTTAGCGCAATGATCAAAGCATGATGCAGTAGATGACTTCCATCAGCACACCCAAGGCTTGCACAGTTCTTGACCACTTCCTGGATCGACATTTCACTTTGTAACCTTAGGCTGTTTTGATTTATATGCTGTTTTATAGATAATCCCATTATTTTTCCAGTGCATCTGCTTACATATGAGATCACACATTTCTGCATCTTTTAGACAGTTTTTTTGATCGGGAAATTCTGGTCTCATTCAAAAGATGTGTAATGGTGCCCCCTAGAGTATAACAGTGAAAACTTGGAAAGCAGGAAAATCTCAACTCAGTATGAAGAAAAGAAAATGTCAATAAAACTGTTCTTAAGACAGTTCGCTTCAGAGATGCATTTATATAACCCCCACCCCAATTCAGTATTTATATTTTCTTCCAATATTTTGCCATTGCAGATAGTGAGCTTGCTGTGCCTGTGTTAATGTCCTGTTTACAGACATAGGAATATTTTCTTTTCAAATGACATCTTTGGAAATGATTGCAATTCAGCATTTGTGTGCAAGCCCAGAACAGAGATGTGCAAGTCGAATTTGTTCAGATTTGTCGGGTGCATGCACAGAACATTTTCAGCTCGGCAGCATCCAGTAACAGAGTAATACGGACTTCCCTTTCAGTCAGTCACTTCGATGTTTTGTCTGACACTAGGATTGCACTTGGGATCCCAGACACCCCTGACATCTTTGAGAAAAGGCCAGTGAAATTAGTGGGCAAAATTTGCATAGCTGGCTACATCCTGTATATTCGCATATAAATAGGCCAGTGTGGCATTTGCTCACTGGTTCTGTTCTTCGGAGCTGATGCAGCAACTCTTCTGGAGAAGCAGCACTTCATTCTCCTCTCATTCTCCTCGTCATTGGAACTATGGCACAAGCAGCGGTTTCTCACTTGCTTATTCACAGATAAGTGTAGTGAAAGTACCCCTGGATGTATGTCCTTTTAAAGTAACAAACTGTCCACATTCCACTTTCCACATCATGCTAAAGTTTTCAAACTATGAGACATTCACACTTCCCATAAAGGACTGATTATGGTTCTTTTGTATTGCAAACATGATACTTGACTCTGAACTGCTGCTAATCATTATTCTTTTGTCTATAATATTCTGACCATTAGTGCCCATCTCACACCTACATTGCCTACACTTCATCATTTCATCGTTGTTGTGTTTAGGGCATACAAGCAAGGGGGTGTTGGAAAGTTCGGAAACAGTATACAGTCACTCAGCCTTTTCAAACTTCTTTTTGTACCCAAACGAAGAACAAAAACTAACTTTGTTTGAAGTATATCTGGGCCTTAAGGGTGTCCTAACTTTATCAAACATGGCTTTTCCATTTTGGCTTTATTTTTGTTAAATAAATAATGATATGGTGCAATATGTCTTGTGTTGTTGTTCATCTGAGGTTTACTTTTCCTAATTTTAAGACCTGCGAAGGACCAGATCATTTTTGTCCTGATACAGAAAAACTATGGAATTCAAATAACTTTTCCCAAATTACTCACATGACTGATGCGCCATGTAAAAACTAATTCAAAGTAAACTAAAACATACTTAAATTGATACTTATTTTCTATAATTTATATATTTGCAAAAACTCTGAAGTTACCCTTTGAACATTATCCTGTATCAGGTAAATGTTTATTTCTGGCATTGGGATTTCATGTGGGGCACTGAAATAGCGGGACGTTCATTTGCCTCTTTTTCCTGATCTTTTAGCCCACCTCTCTTCATCTAACAACACATCTCTTGATGACTTCCTTGGTCGGGTAAGTACATTACTTCCTCAAGAAGTATTCCCTGTATGGTCCCTTCAGTGAGGTGAACATGGTGATAGTGAATTCTGCCGGTCTGAGGTTACACTTTCTGCAGAGAATTGAATTTTTTGACAGTTTTAGTGGCATATTTTTTGAAAGCAGCACAACACCCAGGGCCTTGAAATCTGCAGGGCATCATCAACACACTGTGTTTTGCAACCTTGCAAAGACAAATGTGGCAAATGTTTTCAAGCCTTTATCACCGTTTTTTTTGTGAAAAGCAGGAGAGACTGCTTTCATTACACACTGTGGCACACAGATGCAAAATGGTCTTTGAGCTGATCACTGACCACCATTTTTTCTGCTTTTGGCAGATCGCATGCACACTTTCAAGGTAAGCACTGATTCATTGTTGAAAGACAGAAGAACTGCTTGCATCAGAGACCAGCTGTAGTCAGTCTCTACATAGTGTATTTGCACAGTGGTGTAAGTGGACAGTTTCAGCAAAAAAATACATGAGACAGAATGTTATAGATGGGACCAGAATGCTCTGACCTTTGAGTTTTGTGAAATGATTTTTCAGAGCATAGTACAGTATTCTTTGTGTAAGTTTTTGTTGTGGGATACTGGAGATACTGGAATTTGGCACAGGTCTTCTGTACGTACTGTTTTCACAAATCTGACTTTTGGTGGATATGTACACTTTTAGGGTTAATTCTCAAAGTATTATACATGAGTATTATACATGAGGCCCGTGGTGCTGAAGTCTTCTTTGTCTTTGAAGCAAAAATCTGCCTTCCCACAGAAAGATTCAGCTGAAGTATCATGATTTTGGACATGCTTTAACAAATCCATGAGATTTAGGGCGCTTAGGTTTCCCTTCAGCCTGAAATGACAACACAATCTCATGGCAGTTTGCAACTATTTTACTACCAATTTTGGTGAATTGGTGGCTAATTTGTATAAATTTGTATGAATATGTCATATATATGCTTTTGGTGCAATCTGATTATAACCCAGGGATGTTTGTGTTTTTGGGGTTATTATTATATGATTCATATTGTACAAATTACAATATTGTACATGAATTACAATTGGTTTCCAGTCAAGTATAGGATTGATTTTAAGATTTTATTATTGGTTACTAAAACTATACACAATTTGTCCTCAAATTATATCTGCAATCTCTTAGGGTCATACACATCGGGTTGGTCACTAAGATCAACAAATCAAACTTTGTTGACTGTCCCTGTCAGTCCAAAAAGAAGTCTAAAGTTGATCATGCTTTTTGGTAGTATGTACAAAATTGTGGAATGGTCGCTTTTCTTTATATTCGGCAGGCCCCTTCTATAGAGGTTTTTAAGTCTCAGTTGAAGTCATCTTTGTAGTCTGGCTTTTGAAGTAGGGAATTTTGATTATGGGAACTTCTTTTAATTGTAAGTTGTTGTTTGTGTTTTGATGTTTATTCTTGTTTTTGAGGGGCACTTTGGTCAACAAAGTTGCAGTTAAATGTGCTATATGAATAAATAAAAGTTGAAGTTGAAATTCATTCAAAATTGTCACCTCATAAAAATAGTTATGGTTTCCAGGAGTGAGACTGGTTTGGAAATGCACACCATTTTCAATTTTGCGATGCAAAAAGCATCATGGAAGATATTCTTATTGCATTGACACTTCATTTATTTTTTACAGTATAGCCTAATGGTCAGATAAATAATTTTAATTGTGACATTGAGATTCCAGTAATGCCAACAGAATTGCCAATTTAATTGCTCCAAAATATACAGTATATTGCAGATCCATTCAGTAAGACAAAGTAAAACTCCAAGGTTATATATGAGGTGTTTTTTTTGACATGCATAATATATTTATTTTGATGAGAAATCAGGACACATGCAACCACAGCTGAATCTATTAAGCTTTAAAATATTAAGCTTCTGACAGTGTCTTAAGGGGAAAAACATCCACACAACAGAGGAAGAGGTTTCTAATGTCAAAAACCAAACCAGTTATGATTCTCAGTGGATGTGGAGTAACACTCTGTGGTTAAAGTTAAAAACCTTTATGCCTGAAGCTTTAAAGAAACACACATATGCACACACAAATTTAAAAAGTACCACGTCTAGTCTGTATAAGCCACATTTACCCTGCAGGTCTTGATGCCTTATTTCTATTTGTTGACTATATCTGATGTTTTTGTTGTCCACCTCACATCTTATTTTAATAGTAACCCATTTCCAAGATCTGCATTTCCACTGTACACTTGACCAAACAATGCAGAGTAGACCTACTGACCAGAAAGTCTCCACTGCATCACCTGAAAAGAACCATGTGATTATGGTTGTTGTCCATCTGAGTTCACATCATTAACTGCTTTTTCAATTACACATGACTCTGTGAATATCTGTCCACATATTTATGTATCTGATTCATATGAGATATATTTCCACATATGTATGAGGCCTGAAACAGACAGTAAACAGGGGTCACAAAATTTCAAAATCCCTGGTAGCCCTTCGGGCAGATACTCTTGAGATTTTGGTAGCCCGAAAATAAATTTAACTAGCCCAAAATAAAAAAAAGACAAAAAAATAAATAAAAAAATAAATAAAATAAAAAAAATAGAAAATCAGATAGGAGTTTAAATGTCAATCAACAATATTTTTAATAAAGATATATCAACAAATATGAAGGAAGGAATTTTTTTTCACTATTTACAGGGTATCTGCAGAATTTTTAAAAATACATTTAAGGCAATTTATGACCCATTTTAAGAGCTGCACATGTAAAATGAACACCGTATGAGTGTATCCCTTCTAGCTACAACCACAAAATATAACACATAATTACTGTATTTGCATTACTGTAAGGGTAGGTTTAGGGTTGTGGTAGGTGTAGATATTAATAAACCCATAACTTTACAGTAGCATTTTTCGTGTTGTCAAATGTACTACCCACTGTTTTAGTGGGAGGTAGCAAAATCTGACAGGGTAGGACAAATCAACAGAACACTGTATCGCGACTCTCGCCTCTCCTTCCCCAACTCTAGACCTTTTTGAAATTGCAATTAAGACATTTCTTATACCATTATCGCATTTAAAACCTTTTATGGCCTTAAGTTTGATAGTACTCACTTTAGGGGTTTTTAAGGACCCGCTGGAGATCTGGGGGCGTATGTATAAAACCGCTCAGAGTAAAAGTTCAGTCTTAAGTGTGCCAAAATTCTAAGAATGACGTAATTTTACTCCTGTACTTAGACTTAAGATTAAGAGTGATTCATAAATCGTCCTAAGTGTTAAGACTAGGTCTTAGCTTCTAAATTATTTAAGAGTGCTGGGGAGGTCTCCTAACCTAGTTAGGAGAGTAACAAGATGGCAGTACAGAGGGAGGAGACCGTGCAAGAATGTGTTGGAATTATATGATGACAGGGAGTTGATAATACCTTACAGACTTGATCGTCAAGGTATTCTTTTTGTTACTGACCTAGTCAGAAATTCAATAACTCCTCAAACTCTACAAAACAATGCTTTAACTGCAGAACTGAAGGTAATAATGACTCTGCGTTTTTTGGCAACTGGAAAAATGCAGCAGTGCACCAGTGATGACTTGGGCCCATCACAGTCCACAGTCAGCAGGGTCTTAAATAGCACTATTGCAGCACTAACCACCCCAAACATAGTAAGGCCAGTTTCATTGTCTTCCCGACCGACCTTCAAACTTTACGGCAAAAGCAAGAAGCTTTAATGAGAATTGCAGGCTTTCCTGGAGTTGTTGGAGCCATCGCTGGCACTCACGCATAATTCTCCAAACTGTAAATGAGGAGGCATATATCAATAAAAAAGGATTCCACAGCATCAATGTTCAGGTTGTGTTCAGGTTGATGCTGCTTACAAGATCCCGGATCTTGTGCCAAAATGTACAGGGTCAACACATGATTCTCAGTTTCTTTCTGAGTGTGTGCCCTCAGAGAGTGGGTTATTTGAAACAAAAATTATGTTCACCCCGGATGTCATCTGGTGGGTGACTCAGGATACCCTTTAAAATGCTGGCTTCTCACCCCTTACAGAAGACCTCAAGGAGAACAGCAGCTCAATTATAACAGGTACTGTACAGGACTGAACTTTCTGGCAAGACACCAATTTTGTTAAAAAAGTGCATTCTTGATTTGTTCTTATATCATTTTTCATCTTAAAGAGCACACAAAGCGACAAGAGCTGTGGTGGAGAGAGGAATTGGACAGCTCAAAAGGAGATTCCATGTCCTTCATGGAGAGATTAGACAGTCCCCTGAGCGTGCTAGTCGCATTATTATGGCTTGCAGCATTTTGCACAATATTTTGCAAAGCTCCATAATATACCACTGCTTGATGATGACGATGACAGTGTTGATGATTATGATGGTAATGACAACAGTACCGTCGACCCCACATTACAAAGTGGTTCAAACAGAGAATCAATAAGGGACTGCTTTGCAAACTTACATTTTGGGTAAGAAAAACTTGTAGACAATAAGCAACATTAACAAATTTGTGTTCACACACTTTTATTTACTCAAACATATGTTTCAATCATTGAGTATTCTTTAATCTCTTCAGTTTTTAGTGTGTAATATTCATTTTGAACTTCCAACAACTTGATTTGTAATTTTATTTATTTTTTATTTTAAGAAACTCAATGTCATCTTAAGGGGCTTCACTCCGTGCAAACCCTGTGTCTTTTGAAGCAGAAGCCTCTTTTGAATGATGTCTTGTAAGCATTTACCAGGAGGCAGTGGTCTTTTGAGGCTTTATTGAAGAACAACTTGGAACAGCAACTAAGTTTCTTCCAGATTCAGAACACAGACTGATTCTCTTAGTTTGTGACTTGCCCATACAGCACTCCTTGAGTCCCCCTAGTGGGCTGGATATAGTGTCACACATCTCATAGGTATTACAATACCCTGACACCTTACCCTTTAAGTCTAATAATTAAGGTTATATATAATCCATATACTTACCAAACACATAGACTATTTAATTAACAAATTTAAAAAAAAAAATATTTTTCTTCTTCTTTTAAATCAGACACAACATTGCCATTGCTGTCACACATAGCATTCACGAATATTCATTTTACATTCAGTTATTTACCAAGTCTGGTCACCTAACTCAGTAAAGTAATTCGTTACCGACAGTCTGTCAATACTCTTTTCTTTTGTCTTCTTCTTTTTTTTTTTTCTATAGGTTCAGCCGCTCCGCAGGCTTACTTACTCTCTAAGGAAACCTAACATCACTAGATCAGGCAATGTTCTCTGCAGGTAACTCAGAGTCCACACGAAGTTGAACGTTCTGTGATGACTGTTCTGAATTCTCTCCAGTCTTCATAGTAATTCCTGGGACCCTCTTCTGGCAGCAACTGAAGATGCCTGCGATTTTCTTCTTTTCTCTCTCTCTTTTTCACTGAAGACCTCATATGACCTTGGATTAGCACTCTCTGTCAGCACTGTAGCAGGTCCCTTCCACTTGGGTTCATCGTCTAAACTTTAACAGATGCCAGGGTGTGAAGGACTTACCAGTTCTTAGACCAGGGGATTCAGTCTTTGTTAAAGTAGAATGCTTGTTCTTCTTTTGCTTTCTTTTGATTTGTTTGGCCACTTTGGTCTCAGGTTTCTCGTTCGGTGTGTCCGTTGTTTGCCCTGTGGATTGTGCGGACTTGATGTAATGTGTTGAGTATCGTACATAACACAGAAGCTTCTCCAAGCTTTACTGGAGAATTGCGGCCCATTGTCGCTAACAATTTGTTCTGGTATGTCAAACCTTGCAAATAACGCTTTAAGTCTTTGAATAACATGCTCTGATGTGGTAGACTGACGTGACGTGACGTGACATGACATTTCAGCCAAGTATGGTGACCCATACTCAGAATTCGTGCTCTGCATTTAACCCATCCGAAGTGCACACACACAGAGCAGTGAACACACACACACACTGTGAACACACACCCGGAGCAGCGGGCAGCCATTTTATGCTGCGGCGCCCGGGGAAGCAGTTGGGGGTTCGATGCCTTGCTCAAGGGCACCTAAGTCATGGTATTTGAAGGGTGGAGAGAGAACTGTACATGCACTCCCCCACCCCACAATTCCTGCCGGCCTGAGACTGAACTCTCTCCATTAGGCCACTCGAGACTCTAACCATTAGGCCACGACTTCCCACATCCTGTAGCAGAAGGATCTCCAAGTAGCGTGAATAATAGTCTGATACCACCAGATATTGTTTCCCTTTATGCATACACAAGTCTATGGCTATTTGCTGCCATGGCCTTTTCTGGCAGTGGGTGTTGACTGTATAGGTTCCTTGTGCTGTGCACGTTTATTTTCTATGCAGAACCTGCATGTCTCTATTTTGCGCCTTAGATCCTCAGAAATTCCAGGCCACTTTACAGCCTCTTGAACTATGTTTGAATGACAAAGCTGAGCTCTTGGGTTGTAATTTTTTTTTAATGTCACGGTGTTCATTACCAATGACATCTGCTCCATTTACGTATCATATATTAAAGGGTAACTGGGGTAAACTGGTATCACCTATCTTAAGTGACATTAGCTTCTTCTGTCTCATTTGTGTTGTTACTCACTGCGCCCAGGTAGAAGCCTCTCTCGTTCACTCATTTCTTTTGGCTGTCACTTGCCTCACAGTTTTTGATTTGCACATTCTAGCCCAGTGTCCTTTTCTTTTGCACTTTCTACCATTCTGTGTCTACCCGCTAGGCAATCTTCTGATGTCTTTGTGTCCTGTTTTACCACATCTGCCACATTCGTTTGCTGTATCGTCCCTCTTCTTCTCACTGCCTCTTTTGTGTTTCTCTTTTTGTCCAGGGCCTTTGCGCCACCTTTGATGAATGCCTGGATGATACCTCCGCACACTGCTTGTGTTGACTGATCCTCCTGCTGGCTTATCTGCTGTGCAACATCTTCGGCCTCCTTGTCATCTGCACCGCTGTTTCCAGGGTAAGTTCTGTCATTAACTGCATTTTCTGGAAAGCTCTTTATCCCAAATTCCGACAAGCAGTCTGTCTCTTATATGTTCATTTCGACTTGCCCCAAATCACAGTTCTCACTAAGTTCGTAGAGGGCTCTAATATAACATTTAGGACTTTTTTTCTCCAGGCCTTCTGCACTCTCTGGTGGAAACATGCCCGCTCGTGTATCACATTCTTTTTTGGCAAAAAGTACTCGTCAAATTTTTTAAGCACTGTATCGTAATCATCAGCACTTTCCTCAGCACTTGTTCTCAGCTTCAATGCCCATAGCATATATTAGAGTACTGATTTGTACCTCTTTATCTTCTTTGCTCAATTTTGTAGCAGTTCTGTAGCGTGCAAACCTCTTGCTGCCACGTAGGCCATTCCAATGGACGATCAAAGTTAAAACTTTCTGGTGGATTAAATTTCGACATCCTGCTCTTCTCTTGTCCTTATACTTCTGACACCATGTCTTGTAAGCATTTACCAGGAGGCAGTGGTCTTTTGAGGCTAAATTAAAGAACAACTTGGAACATGTTGGATTTCCGGGGGATCATATAGGTGTGAGGTTGTTCTGACCAATCCCCCGCTGGACAAATTTCTTTAGGGAGCAGAGACATATTTGTGAAGCAAATATGAATGTTGACTTTGATGATCTCATCATTAAAGGACTGCAAGTGGAAGAAAGCCGAAAAGGTCAAAAACAAGCAAAAGTGGAGAAGCGTTGCTGAACAAAGAAGAAACCTGGAATACCAGCAGGACATGAATTTCAAGTTGAGAACTGTGATAAAGCTGATGCAGAAGCAGGAAACTTTGAATAAGAAAATAATGAAATTGATAAGAGAGATGGCTGAGTATAATAAGATTCATCTCGAACTGCAAGCATTAACAAATGCCGTGTTAACCGTGTTATTGAAACCTGTCCTGAAGTACAGAGTCTGCTCCAGTTGGCCACACTTTGATGGTCCTCACTGATGGCTTAGGACGGTTGATGAGGGGTGAATACTTAGGGTGAGAAACAAAGAAAGTGTGATCAGACTGTCTGAGGGTGGGGGGAGGTGGGGGCGGCAATGTATGCTCCATCAATGTTTGTGTAAACATAATCCAGAGTTTTGTCTAGTCTAGTGTGGCAGGAAACATGTTGATGGAATTTGGGGAGCACTGTCTTTAATTTGGAGTGATTAAAATCACCCGGGACCAATAATAACAGCAGCCTCCGGGTGAGCAGTCTGTTTGTTTACTAATGGCCACCTGCAGTTCGTCATAGCAAGCTTGGCATTAGCATACGGTGGGAATATAGACTGCCTTTATAATTGTGGAAGTAAACTCCCGCGACAGATAAAAAGGTCTACACTTAACCATGAAAAACTCTAGGTGAGCTGAGCAGTGTCTCCCAACAATGACAGTGTTCGTACACCAAGCTTTGTTAAACATAAATTGCACAATCTGCCACCTCTTGTCTTGCCAGAGTCATCTGCTGTCCTATCTTGGGTACATTGCTGTGTAGCCATTGTTTCTGTGAAAACCATGACATTGCAATCCAAAAGTCTCTTACCTGTGGGGTGATGGCGAAGTCGTAACTCTTCCATTTTGTTCACCAGTGACCGCACATTAGTGAGGAAAATGCTGGGTAAAGAGAGCCGGAGCGGTGTTAGCTTTAGCTTAGCTCTTAGACCTCCTCGACTCCCCTGCCTTTGTTTACGATCTCAGTGCCGCCTGCGAGCACTTCCACCCCGGCCAGGTAGAGTGCGTAGCCTCGGGTGTTCTGGAGATCTCAGGGATGAGTCGAGGAGTGGATGTGATAAACTGTTGGAAAAAGTGAACACCAATATCCATAAGCTCCTGTCGGGTGTGCAATGTTAAGGCAAAGGCTGTTCAGTACGAATGAAGAACCGAGATGAGCAGGAAAAAATACTGCAAAATTGCAAAAAAACTGGAGAGACGCTGAGCCTTGCGGTGTGTACGCACCGCTATCTTGGTCTTTTTAACATCTGATGGGAGATCAAGACTCACGGCATCGGATGGATAAGTCTCGCTTGCTGGGGGCAAGTACAGAAGCCCAACCAGGAGAACTCTCGCCGACATCTGACGAGAGATCAAGATTCACTGCATTCAGGGACAGGTAAGCCTCCACCGGGCGGGGAGAGAGAAAAGGAAAAGCCGACTGGGAGGGCTCTCGCGGTATCCGGTGGGAGGTCAAGACACATAGACAGGACATCGAATGGGTAAGCCTCATTTTTTGTTTTTATATTCAGGTGTGGGGAAAAGATGAGAGGTTATCTGAGAGGGCTCAGACAGCGTTCGGCGGGAGGTTGAGAGTCATGGCATTGGACGGTGAGCCTCGCCGACAGTCGATCGTAAAGTAAAAGTGTGTGTGGCCAGGCAGGGCTCTCGCCAACATCTGGCACAGTAGCTAAGATATTAACGGCATCTGACAGGAGCTCAATACTCACCGCATCGGCTGGGTTTAAGCCTTGCCGACCGTAGTATGGAAAGGTAAGGTTTGTGTGGCTGGGAGGCTCTCACTGGCATCTGACAGGAGATCAAGGCTCACAGCATCGGATGGGTAAGCCTCGCCGACCGTAGGATGGAAAAGGTAAGTGAAAGGGAAGAGTGACCACAGGGTGAAAATGTAAGATTGCCGGGCCGGGCATGCAGCTTATGCGGGAATTCGATATTGGTGGTGTCAGCCCAGTAAGCCTCGCCGGCAGTCAGATGGATGTTTTTTCTTTAAATTTAAAGGTTTGATGGCCAACTGAGGGTTTGGTGGGCTCTTCTTTAAAGGAGTCATATGATGCTTTTTTTTCACGATCATTATGGTCTGTATGTTGGTGAAACAGAATCCGTTGACATGCTTTAATGTGTCAAAAAACATATTATTAGATAAGTCCCTCCCGTTCCATCAAGAGCAGTCTGCTCTGATTGGCCACTTGACCCAGTGCATTGTGATTGGCCCCCCCCCCCCGATCATCGCAAGCACTCGGCAGAAATGTGATGCCCTTTCCATAAATCGTGAGCTTCATTTTTCAAAATCAGTATGCATATGGCGTACCGCTCTTCTTTGTCAGCCGGGCTGAACTGTTTGCACTGTTGCTTTCAAACCAAAGCGTAAATACAGGTAAAAAATGTATACTTGTGGTGCGGCTGATACAGAAGAGCGTATGCCATCTGCATACAGCTCAAAATTGTCAAAATGCTGCTACGCTGATTTGGAGAGACACAGAGGAGAGGAATTGTTGAATGAATAAAGTCGTATTTTTCGTTTTCTTCATGTACAAAAAGTACTCATCAGTCGCTTCACAACATGAGTTTTATAACAAAGTTCGGGAAGAGCACGTGCAGATAATTAACACAGGTGGAGAGCACTCAGCAATCAATGGTAAGAGGATCTATACAGCAGTCCTCACCCCCAGCACATTGACATGTCTCGCAGCAGTTAAGTAGCTTCTTGGTCTCAGCTCTCTACACCATGTCTAAACTAAGCTCTTAGCCATAAACAATCACCAAGGATACCCCTTCGCATTCTGCCGGTCCCACACACCCTCCCATACAACGCCGGAAACGTCCGCACCTGAGCCCCAGGCTTCTTCATGCGGCCGCACCACCGGCCCCGAACAGCCTACGCTCACCAAGATGCCGAGGCCATGTCTTTCACCGACCCCCGGCACGGCTTCCACTTCTTCCCCGGCCTCCTCCTAACCGGCTTCCCGGCGTCCGTTCCAGGGGCCTGACGATCCCACCTAGCCTGAGCTAGAATTCCTATCGCAGGAGGAAAAAACCATGGGCCCTGCATACATCTATTGAGTTACCTAGGAAATTAATTTGGATTTCAGGACAAATTCCAACATCCCTGCCCAAAGAGGGAAAATTGACCGAAAATAGTCCTCATCTCTTCTGCTTTCCTTGAAATCAAATTGTTCAAAACGCGAACTCCTATCCCTCTGCTCGGACATCCCTCTACTTCGCAATGTGCATCATCCGCAGGGCCCTCCCCTTCATATCGCATCTCCTCTCACTCGCGTCCTCCGGTCACTTGCTAGAGGCACTCATTTCAATAACTCAAGCATGTTCGCGACCACACCAGCTCAGGCTATGGTTAACATTTCTACACCATTGGAACGGCCTTCCTTTTTCTATAACAATTGGTTTCGTCCCGGACCGAATCCCAAATGTACACAGAACGCCGCCCCCTCTCTCTAGAATGGGCCGCTAGTAGCATTTTAGTGCATTGCATACAACAACGCAACAGTGCAATTGCATAACAAAGGCCGTTCCCATTCACCTGCTCTGATTGCCACTGTTTAAGGTGTCTCACATAGATTTCGGCTTGCGCCCAATTCATCACATAATTGGCTAAACACATCCTGGGTCAGAAAACCAAATCACTGACTCCCTGTCTCGTTTAAAAAGAAAAACGTTCAGAAAGTTCAGGACGATGGCTCCAGAGGCGGATCAAATTCCCAAAAATACAGTACCTCGTCTCATTCAGAATCTTATTCCCGTAACCCACCGTTTTTAAAAACCCGTGCTTGACGCAATCGCTCGACACTATCCTCCCACAGCGTGCTCCCAGAACCATCCAATCCTACGTGGACTGCTTTAGAGATGTTTTTAAAACATTCCATGTCTCTTATAAACATGCCTTTTCCCTGATTTTCTCTTCTTTCAGTCACATCTTTTATATTCCTACCTTTACTAGCATTAAGGGCCCTTTAAGTCGGGTCCATCAAAGGTTACTTGGAGCGGCATCCTGTTTTTTCCATAAATTGGATGTACGCGCTCCTGTCCCCTGAGATACCAACACGCCAAACCTCCCTCCTGATCAAAGGGCGGATTCAAAGATCCCAGCCCCCACCCGTAGCTCGATTCTAGATCCAAACCCATAACGCTTAGACATTCTCACCAAATGTATTCGTGCACTCAGCACAGCAGTCTACCAGGCCCTCAGTCCAAAACCCGCTCACACACTCAACGCTATGTTTATCCTAGCCTTTTTTTTGGTTTTCTCAGTTGCTCGGAACTCGGCAATCACTTCCAAATCGACCCAAAAATACAACCAAACATATTTCTCAGGATTAGTCAGTAATAGATGGTGGAAATCAATGTCATAGTTGATTTAACAAAGTAAGAACGACCAAACCAAAAAAAGGTCAGGTTCATATAAATTTTAATCTCTCATCGCCAAATCCAACCCTACCAGGTCAATTCTTGGCATATTCGCAATGGAGAAGCTCTCAGGCCAAATCTCCTCTGGAACCCCTATTTCATAGACGAATCAAAAAATTCCATAGCTATATCAGGACCAACCGATTCCACATTAAAAAAGCTTACCAAACCCTTATTGAATGAGAAAAGAGAGAGGAAGAAGAAGAGAGAGAGAGAGAGAGAGAGAGAGAGAGGAGAAAAAAAAACGCATTTGGTCTCGCAGCGAGAACTTTCCCGGTAGAGCTCTTACATTTTCTCTTTCGTCCAATGAGCATCTATTGCATTAACAAAGGCCGTTCCCATTCACCTGCTCTGATGCCACTGTTAAGGTGTCTCACCTAGATTTCGGCTTGCGACCAATTCATCATAATTGCTAAACACATCCCTGGGTCAGAAAACCAAATCGCTGACTCCCTGTCTCGTTTTCTGTTTCAGAAATTCAGGACACTGGCTCCAGAGGCGGATCAATTCCCAACTCCAGTACCTTGTTATTCAGAACTAATATTCCCGTAACCCACCCGCGCACCTGAGCCCCAGGCCTCATGCGGCCGCACACCGGCCCGGCCCTCACGCCTCACCAAGTACGCCGAGGCCAGTCTTCACCACCCCCCCTGGCAAGGCTTCCCCCCACCTTCTTCCCCGGCCTCCTCCCTCCTACCGCTCGGCCGTCCTGACGATCCCACCTAGCCTGAGCTAGGAATTCCTATCGCAGAGGAAAACCATGGGCCCTAAACATCTATTGAATTCCTAGGAATTAATTTGATTCAGACAAATTCCAAGCATCCCTCGCCCAAAGAGAAAATTGACCTAATAGTCCTCATCTCTTCTGCTTTCCTTTTGAAATCAAATTGTTCAAAAACGCTGGACTCCCTATCCCTGCTCGACATCTAAACTTCAGAATGTGCATCATTCAAGCAGGGGTCACTACATCGCGAGATTCCCTCTCACTCAAGGCCCCTCCTCGCTCACTTGCTAGAGGAACTCATTTCAATAACTCAAACGTAATACGGCGACCTGACTCAGGCTTTATGGTTAACATTTCCTAAACCAAGTGGAACGGCCTATCCTTTTCTATAACAACTTGGTTTCGGCTCCGGACGAATATGGCTGCTTTTACAAAAGGCGCCGCCCCTCTGCGAAGAATGGGCGCATTAGTAGTAGCATTTTTAGTGCATTGCAACAACAACGCAACAGTGCATTGCATTAACAAAGGCCGCTCCCATTCACCTGCTCTGATGCCACTGTTAAGGTGTCTCACCTAGGATTTCCTCAGCTTGCTATACCACTCATCATAATTGCTAAACACATCCCCTGGGTCAGAAAACCAAATCGGCTGACTCCCTGTCTCGCTTTTCCGTTTCAGAAATTCAGGACGCTGGCTCCAGAGGCGGATCAATTCCCAACTCCAGTACCTCGCTATTCAGAACTAATGTTCCCGTAACCCACCCATTAAAACCCCTGCTTGACGCTCGCATCGACACTATCCTCCAAGCAGTTTCTCCCAGAACCCTCCAATCCTACGGTGGACTGCTTAGAGATGTTTTGAAACATTCCATGTCTCTTATAACATGCCTTTCCTGATTTTTCTCTTCTTTCAGTCACCTCTTTTTATTTCCTACTATATAATAGCATTAAGGGCCTTTAAAGTCGGGTCCATCAAAGGTTACTTGAGCGGCATCCTGTTTTTTCCATAAATTGATGTCTGGCTCCTTCCCCTGAGATAAACAACTCGCAAACCTCCCTCCTGATCAAAGGGATTCAAAGATCCCAGCCCACCCATCTCGATGCTTCAGACAACCCATAGCGCTAGACATTCTCACAAAATGTATTCGCGTGCCCTCCCGCACAGGCTACCAGCCCATCAGTACCGCTCACACACTCAACGCGCTATGTTTATCCTAGCCTTTTTTGGTTTTCTCAGATGCTCGGAACTCGGCATCACTTCCAAATTCGACCCAAAAATCCACCCCACCATCTCAGGACTTATCAGTAATAGATGGTGAATCAATTTCATATTTGATTAAACAAAGTAAGACCGACCAAACCAAAAAGGTCATTTCATATACATTTTAATCTCTCATCGCCAATCCAACCATACCAGTCAATTATGGCATATTCGCAATGGAGAAGCTCTCAGGCCAAAATCTCCTCTGGAACCCCTATTCATAGAGTAATCCAAAACCTGTGACAAGTTTTGGTTCCAGAAACACCTCAAAGCTGTTCTCCAGAACAATCAGGCATTCCAGTAAAGAATTTTTCAAGTCACTCATTCCGTATTGGGGCAGCAACTTCAGCAGCCCAAAAGGCCTCTCCCAACAGCAGATCCAAGCCCTTGGGAGATGGTCCTCAGATGCTTTCCATAGCTATATCAGGACCAACCGATTCCACATTAAAAAAGCTCACCAAACCCTTATTGAATGAGAAAGGGGAGAAGAAGAAGAAGAGAGAGAGAGAGAGAGAGAGAGAGAGGAGAAAAAAAAACAGCATTTGGTCTCCGCCTTGGCGAGAACTTTCCCGGTAGAGCTCTTACATTTTCTCTTTCGGTCCAATGAGCATCTGGTCTCACAGCGACGCGCAGTGTGAGAAAATCTCCCAGTCAAGCTCTCATTTTCCTCTTTCCTGTTTTCTCTTTTTGTGTCCAGCGAGCATTTGGTCTCTGGCGGACGCCATCGAGAACTTTTCGGTAGAGAGCACTTACGTTTTCTCTTTAGATCCAGCGAGCATTGGGTCTCACAGTGAGCGCGGTGTGAGAAAAATCTCCCGCTAAGGCTCTCATTTTCTCTTTCCTGTCCAGCGAGCATTGGGTCTCACAGCAGACGCAGTGTGAGAAAATCTCCCGGTCAAGCTCTCATTTTCCTCTTTCCTGTTTTCTCTTTCTGTCCAGCGAGCATTTGGTCTCACAGCAGGCGCAGTGAGAACTTTCCTGGTAGAGCACTTACTTTTTCTCTTTCGTCCAGCGCGCATTGGGTCTCACAGCGGACGCAGTGTGGAGAAAAATCTCCCGGATGAGCTCTCATTTTCCTCTTTCCAGTTTTCTCTTTCTGTCCAGCGGGCTAGGTCTCAACAGCGGAGAAGGCACAACAATTGCCACAGCACGCACACACCCACCGGTCGCTCCAAATTACAACACCCTGCTCCCGTTGCAGGCAGCAGGGCCCGCTCAGCCCCCAGGTACAGTGAGGCCCCATCCACCCACACACCAGGCACAGCCCCCCCTGCCAAACATTCAAGACCTTTCTCGAGATGCCAGCAGCCGCAACGCGGGCACTCATTGGGGGGGTCTTAGCTTTCAGCGGCTGGTCTCTGCTCTTTAGCTTTTGGGGGGAGTAAATCGGGTTCGGGCCGAACTCCGAGCTCGGAGCCCTCCCTTCCCGGACAGCACGCTAAATATGCATCACCTTTACCCCCCCAATGTATGTAAGTGTGAACTCGGGGAAATGCGGGTTTATTAACAAATTCGGGAGGAGCACGTTTGCAGATAATTAACACAGGTGGAGAGCACTCAGCAAATCAGTAGGGTAGAGATTAAGAGGTACTATATACAGCAGTACTCAGCGCAATTCATTTGACAGGCTCGCAGCATCCCCCACCAACAAACTCTCCACACTTCTAGTCCTAAACCACTTACATGGGGGCGTACTCTGGGATTCGCGGCCGAACTCCTGAGCTCGGAGCCCTCCCTCCGGACAGCCACGCCAACAATACGCATTAAACTTTACCCCCCCCCAATTGTATGTAAGTGTGAAATCTCGTGAAATGAGGTTTATATTAACAAAGTTCGGGAGGAGCACGTGCAGATTACTAGGTAAAACAGTGGGTGGGGGGGGGTAAGGGGGTGGGGTAACAGGCGTTTCGTGGAGAGCCATCAGCAATCAGTGGGTAAGAGGTATATATACAGGCACAGTCTCAGCGCATTCATTTGACAGGTCGCAGGCATCCCCCCACCACCCCTTCTCCACACTTCTAGTCCTAAACCAAAGTACATGGGGGAGGGGGAGTACTTGGGTTAGGGGCCGAAACTCCGAGCTGTCGGAGCCCTCCCTCCGGGACAGCACGCCAAATACGCCTTAAACTTTATCCCCTCAATTGTATGTACGTGTGAACTCGTGAAGTTACGCGTTGAATCAATGTATGGCAGATGGAATATTCTGACGATGCTTTTATATACTTTCCTGGACCTTGACACTGTATTATTTATTGGCAATCTATGGGACAGTCTTAAGCCTCCTATCTCCATCCAAAAATATCTTAAAATTGTATCAGTTCTGTGCGGAGATGAACAAAGCTTCTACTGGTTTAGAATGCCTCTGGGGGTAAGTGAATACCTTTTATAAAGAATATCTCCTTTGGATTTGAGACTTTAGTCTTTGCAACTTCACAGATCTTCTTTATGCACCAAGAGCTTGTAACACTCCAAAGAGAAAGGAAAATTTTACAACTGCAATAACTGTGCTACTGGAATTGACATAGCAATTTCAAGTTTCATGTTGTGACTATGTTGAGTAGGGTTGTCTCCTGAGTGGTACACTCTGCTATTTTTCCATATAGACTGCAGTGATCCATGTACAGGAGCATATAACATTGCCATGTGGCCACAGGTGATTCACAATAGCCGCCGTTCCATCTGTCGGGCTTAAAAGCGGCCGTGCTAGTGCGTGCCGGGACAACTAGTGCGTGCCACGGGGGCCACTGTTCACGTTTCCACTGTCACTTCCGGGGCTTGATCGTGCACTCGTCGGGGTTTCCTCGGGAGGCAACGGCCAGGGTTTTGGCCTGATTGGGCCCAAACGCGGCCAGCTGGGGCTAGAGGAGTGGTTATGAAACAAAGGCGGAGTTTCTCCGCGTCTGGGAGAGTGTCAGCGCCGTCATTTCAGAAAGATAACAGCTATAACATCAACGTTAAAAAACTTTTTAAAAAATAAGCTGAGCTTCAAAACGCACTTTCAGTCAGAAGCGAGTGTGTTTGAATAATGCGATCCGATGTGGATTCTAATCTATCATAAAAAGGCAGAAATATTTCTAAGCGATGTTGTAAAAGACTATGCACGCTTAAAACAATAAACATGGTAAAATGCAACCACTGGCGAGAAATAAATCAGACACGTCAGCTTTTTATTACTCTATCACAATTGTGTATTTATTTAGTAACATATTTATCTGTCCATAAGTCTCATCTCGAGAGTTTAGCTCACGTAGCATGTCATCAAAAATTATAATAATGATTTTTGTTCGGGAGCTTTTTTAAAAATAGGCTATTATCCATTCATTCTAAATGTGACGTATATAGGCAACTGTGGTACAAATGAACAGAAACAGACTCGACTGAATAAGCGAGGCTATTTTCATAAGCGTTAAAATAAATAAAATAAAATAGAAATACATTTATTTCTGTGTGATTAATTTTGTGAGTCCTGATAAATGGAGTCATTACGATCAATGTATCATCTTACATCGATGCTTTTGAATTTGAATATTTAAACAAAGCATGCAAACAAAAAGCCGCTGTTATCATGTTCGTTTTGTGATCGTGCATGTTCCAGTGATTTATTTCTAGTTTTCTGATAACTTCTCTTTGTTGGTGGGTCAAATGATGGGGTTTGCGTGACGTGTTCCTGAGAGGCGTGTAAAGGGGTGGGTTTTAGTGAGTGCGCAGCACTGGCCGACAGTGGAAGAAAATGCGGCTATTGTCTTAACAATGAAAATGCTTTCCTCACAACAGGGATTTCAGTGCCTCCTGAAACGTTGCACGTTTATCATGCTCCTTAACAAAAAAACATTGGGTATGGAAGCATTTCGAGCCAGATCACACCTCATATTCATATTCTCAGGCTGGCTCCCTGTTACTACAGGACTAAATTTGCATCACAGTTGTAAAACTTCCTTGTCTTTGATTGGAGCATGATTACACGGTGAAACATAGCCACGCACGTCTAAATGCAGACACATATACTACCATTTGATCTTCACACACAGAGGAAAATCTACATCTATCTTATTATGCCTCCCAAAATGTATTGAATATCATTAAGACTTTTACCATCTAGACGATCCATAATTGTGAATTCATCCCAATAGTTTGTGGTTTCCTTGGGTTTACCCTAATCACCAAGTTTGAAATGTAAAGTTTAGTATTTCGTCACTTTGCCTAAGTACAAACATGATTCATTTTTCTTTTTGATTGATTATCATGTATTAGTTGAAAATGCTGTTATGGATAAGTGAATCTCTGTATTTGGTTTTTTTTAAAAGGAATATTTTGGCTGATACTCTTACTGATGAAGGGGAGGGTGTTTAGAAAACCACACAACTCTGTTGATTCTTGTGTGTAATGGTAATTTATTTTAATGTTTCCAAAAACAGTGTTAAGAGCGCCTTTTCAGATATCAATCTTTTATTCTCACCCTTCGACCATCTTTTTAAGAGTACATCAATTTAAGGGTTTTTTGCTAGAGACAAATTCAATCTGACCACATAAACCCTCTGACCAATGACCCAAATGCCATGGTAGAAGTTTGCTGTTTGGTTGTGCCAATATACTTTTGAAATCAACAGGATAAATTCCCTTTGCATGTAGTTCAACATTCCTATGTCCTGCCTCAGAAAGAGGGGCATAGTGGGTTCTACCATGTTCAGTGCCTGCTCTTTGGGAGTGTGGAAAGTATTCAAGTGGATGATTTTGCACACTATGAAGGTGGCACACACAATTCAAGAAGTTCTGTCACACACGGACGAAAGTGAGAACAAAGGACGCAGAGCCCTACTCCGGCGCTTGCGATCTTCTGACCAGCTGCTGCAATTGCAACAATCCTGGACCAGAAGACTGAAGATGACGTCTGCACAGTACAGAAATCATGTTTCTATGTACTGTGTCACCTTTCGCCTCTTTCAGGTGTGGCCAATGTGCCTAGGAGGGATTTGTAAGGTTGAAAATGATCAAAGACTTTTCCAAACATATCTTGAGTAACAAAAGGACCATTTGCCATTCCTGAAGGCACATGTCTCATATTTGGATATTATCAAAGCCTGTAGACCACATGTGTATACATCCGGGGTATTTTAATTGACACACCTTTTGCACAGTGGGTGAAGCTGTAATCTGCTGATTGGTCAGTTTGAATGTCTCATATTTGGTTTTTAGTCACATGGTAAAGGAAGGGATAAAAGAAGACTGTAACTCAGTCTTGTAACTAGCTGTGAACTAGCTTGGGGTCTTTCATTAGACTACACACTTTACTTTGCTGGCTCTTTTGTCTTTGTTGGAGCTCTCCCTCTTTTCTTCCTCTGCTCAATCTCTTTCTCTCAGGTAATATTTTGACATACATGCTGGGGTACATTTTTAACTGTATATTTTTTGTACCATCCTTCATCGATTTTGTAAGTAATTCACCAGTGTACCATGAACAAATACCTGTTTTTAAACAAACTTTGCATTATTAATTTAGTTGTGTGAACTAGTCTTGATTCAAGGTTAATATTTGAAGAGTGTGCCTACCTCTTGTCCAATACAATATAGTCACTCAACAGCAATGCCTCTCCCACATATTAAGCTATTGTCTAACTGCACTTAGTTTCCATCATTGGTATAAGTGGTAGATGCGATGGTAATTTTATGACTTTGAAATGTACAGTTTTTATGACCCAGTCGTGACTGATAACGTTCTTTAGTCCTTCGGCACAATCCTACAGCCTGAACCACTGTAGGGAAACCACCCTTGCACCTGTGCGGAGGGGTGTGGATACATTTTGTGAGAAGTCCAATGTTTATGGGGTGTCTGGAGTCAGCTGGCCGGGGTCGGGCGTGCACATGGGTGTGGGCTGGGATCGTTGGATTCCCTGATCGCGAAGAGGGTGGTTTGTGAATTACTTATTTCGGGCGAGGGGGCGCCATACATCAGCTGTGGAAAAAAATGGGAACTCCGCTCAGGTGAACCTTTGCTGGACACAGGACTTGGAGACCCTTAACGCTGTTGAGGAAAGAGATTAATGAAGTGATGAAAGTAGGGAAAATTAGGGGAACGGTGTGTTGTGTGAGATGTGGGATGCCTTGTAGCATCTCCAAGCTGTCTATTATGACTGAGATCCATATTAAGCGTCTTAGGAGAGGCATTGAGGATGGGGAGAATGGCGAGAACAGCAGCCTTTATTAATACACTGGACAGCGGCTTCGATGTCACGATGCACTAAGATACTTTTAGCAAGCCCATTCATTTCCCCACAGGAAGGCTGATACCACGAGGGGGGGTCGTAAAGCTCAAAAAAGCTGAGGACTGAGGTGAGCCCTGCAGCTGGGGGGGTCATGGAGACGCAAACCAATGTCAGCTGCAAAAAAAAAAAACCTCCATCCAAAGCCGATTAAGGGAGCTGCATCTGTTAATAGCGTGGATGTCGACAGGAGGACAAAACAAGGTGTTATAAAAAGTGGCCCCCGTTCCACTGTTTAATGAACATTATCCATAACTAAGTTCATTGCGGCACGCATGAGATAAGGGAAATGAGGTCTTTGAGCTCGTGAACCAAAGAAGACAGTAAGAACGGATATTGGATGAAAGGGAGGCCTAGGGGGATGGGATTATGTGGATTGCGAAGTTTAAGTGCCCGAGCAGGAAAGGATTTTCCATTAGAACAGCTTGAGCTGGCAAGGAGAGTAGAGGAGACGAGATTATCCTATCGATCTTCTCCTTAGGCAGGGAGACCTGGAATTTAGCTGAGTCTAATGGCGCATTTCCACTGCATGGTACGGCACGGTATGGCTTGGAAAGGCACAGCACAGCACAGTTCGGCCTGGTTGCGTTCCACTTAAGTTCAATACCGTTTTAGATAGGCAGGATTATTCCATGTCGTTTTTCGTTGTGCCACCTCTACTGCCTTGACATCATTGTAAACGCGCCACAAACAAACAAACACAAACAATGGAGCATATCAATGAAATGGTGTTTCTTTATTCCAGCATGTGGATGTTTTTAGCTGCAAGACGAAGGAGTTTGTTTCCAAAGAGGGTGATGGCAGACAAACAAAACACAGCTAAAAAATACAAGAGAGTTTGGGAACTCTTACAGCAACACACAGACGACGACAACAGGTTTGCTTGACAGTGCGCAAGGGTAAGCATCTAAAAGCGCATCATTAGCTAACTTTTAACACTGTTACATGCATATAATGAACTTTACCTCCAGTCTAACACATTAAATGTGTATTCTGTGTATTACAGATCTTCCACATTTCGCAAAAAAGTCACCGCAACAGACCATCTGTTTGGACATTTAACCGAGCTTCAGAGTGCTGGGATGTGATTGTTCCCGGTTTTTACCAAACAAACTCAGCTGGCTGGAGAACTTTAGAATGTCCAAAGAAACATTTTGTCCCCTCATGCAATAAACTGCATCCTACGATGGAGAGAGACGGGACACAAAACTTCCAGCGTGTGTGTGTACCTCTAAAGAAAAGAGTAGCCATCGACCATCACTGTGGAAGCTTGCAACGGTGCTGAGTACAGAAGCGTTGGACATCTTTTTTGTGTAAGCATAACAAACTGTGTGTTGGTGTGTTCAGGAGTTCTGTGCAGCAGCTGAAGTCCTGTTGGTACCAGAGCAAATTTGTTATCCAGATTAGGTAAAGTTTAAAGAAATGGCTGCCTACATTGAGAACAGGTGGGGGCTCCCACACTGTATTGGTGCTACTGATGGTCACACATCCCAATCACATAGCACCTTAGGAATATCACTGTGACTTTTTCAACCGTAAAGGCTGGCACTCCCATCATCCTTCAAGGTGTTGTAGATGGAAAGGGACTTTTCTGGAATGTTTTCACAGGACTGTGCCTAGAAGCCCTGCATGATGCTCGGGTTTTGAGACTGTCAACACTGTGGGAGTTGGCAAGCCGTGGAAACCACATACCAGCTAACACCAGAAACATAGGTGGGGTGACTGCTGGCTACTACATCCTAGGAGACTCTGCCTATCCCTTGCAGAACTGGGCCCGTATTCACAAAACATTTTATCTTACCACTGAGAGTTCTCCTAAATTGGCAATAAAAGTTTTTAGCTAAGAGTTTTTTCTTTAAAAACCTATCCACAAAGCTGCGCTGAGACAAACTTTTACTAAGGAATAGACAGAAGTCTTAAGCCAAAAGTAAGGGCAGGGTTGACCTCATTACTATGGATGATGTCAGCATACTTACTAAAACTATGCACACAGTCTGTTTTCGGTTTAAGAGATATAGTCTGCGACAGTGACACATCTCCGCAGCACCTGTATGCATGTTTCATATGGATTACATAAATGTGAGAATATTTGTTTTCTGTTTGAATAGGTTAATTTAAAAGTTTCACTCTCTATAGATATATTTTTCATGTCTGTAAGAAGGCAAGCATCCACGGAGTTTCGAAGTGACACGCTCAAGTTCACAGAGTCTGAGATGGCAGAAAGCGCATTATGTTTGATTTAATTATTTTACAAAAGTGCAACATTTCATTGCTATTCTGAGTGCACACGAATAAACAGATACAAAAGATGCATTACTCTTATCTGTATGACCAAAAATGACGAAGTATTTTAAGAGCAAATGATCGCATCGGCGCCTCCATCTGTCCTGCAATAGACCTAGTGCGCTACTGTTCAGCTTCCACACTCTGCACAAAACATGCACACTTTTTTCTAGGCTAACATTTGATTGAGCTGCCATTGTAAAGTTGCTACAACATACATATTTCAGATGATAAGCCATATTTGAGGTCGATGAATGTTAGGTGAGCATATGGATGTCCTGCCCAATGTACTATTACCACATAGACCAGCCATTAACAATTTGTCCGTCACGGACTGAGTGATTTCGCCACTTCATGTGGATTTTTTTTTTCTGCGACTAAGCGCCTAATAAAATTTTGGTAATATTCATATAAACAGCCTTTTAATTAGCAGAATAATCATGGCTGATAGTAAGACATGCAAACATAAAAGAAAACCAAACTGGACGCGAGAACAGCTATATTTTAAGGATATAATCAAACATTTGGAGTTGGGATCTTTTGGAGTTGGGAGTTTTGGGTGCATTACCTGCTCATAAATATGAAATCTTTAATAGTTATGAGGTACGCTTATTTGATTGTTTTTGTTTGTGGCTCAGTGGTAGAGCATTGCGTTAGCAGCGCAAAAGATTGTGGGTTTGATTCCCAAGGAACACACATGGCTAAAAAATTTATAGCCTGTATGCACTGTAAGTCGCTTTGGATAAAAGCGTCTGCCAAATGCATAAATGTAAATGTATATACATAAGGCATAAAGTAAGTTTAAATTACAATATAAAAAGCTAATTTTACACGATGTGCCAGTGTACCTTGTGCAAGAACTGTAAACAATTGTCTGGTATACATAAAGTTTTTTAAGTGAAACTGTAAACAGCAAACTTTAAACAATGTGCGAAGTATGTAGTTGCAAAACGTATATACAAAAGACAAATACAACAAAAATACATTTTAACGCTATCAAAAAGTACAAAAAGGAGCATATGATGCAAAAACACAATAATGCCTATGACATTTATTTGGGCAGAGAGTTCTATTCCCTTCGGCCACTCATTGCCTGGACCAGCATCCCCATAATGTTGAATGCTTGATTGAAAGCAGCCATTTGAGAGTGTTCCTCTGCCCTCAAGGCCGCTTCCTGCTCCCTCGTTTGTCTGGCCTCTTCAAGTGCCATCTGCAAGTGGCGCTCCCTCTGGGCATGGGTCACCTCCTGCTTCTGAATGTCTGCAACCTGCTTTCTCTTAACACTGCAAGATGTTCATGATGCAGCATCCTCTTCCACCACCCTGTTCCAAAATTAAGAAAATACAGTTAGAAATGGGAGTAATTCTTTTTAAAATAAGTTTTTTTTTTTTTTTTTTTTTTTTTTACTGTGGATTTGTATTCACTTATGAAAGAACTCTACAGTAACATCCTTAGATGATCTAACATATCACAATTACAGTAGCTACGAATAATGTGTTTGTGGTAAGCAACAGGAATACATGACACAATATATAATGATATATATCCTATATTGTGATATCCTACATGTACATATGTTATATGAAAATACAACAAATTTGTTTTATACCTGTGACCACATGCTGCGGTGTCATCATGCAGCTGCAGGTTGATGGTGTTGGCGGTCGTGGTGGAGACACTGCTAGCACTGGCTGGGAAGAGTTGTCGTTGTTGCATGGAGAAAGTGCAAGTGAATCGATCGTGGACAATGAGTCTGAAATGCAAAGTTAGTACAATTAGTTGGGAATGCACAAATCACTGCAACAAAAGTAAAACAGCAACAACAACTCGAGAGAACATCATGAACAAAAGCACTAGCTTTCAAGCCAACAACGGCGTGGCCGAGTCCAGGGCACCCTCCCTCCCAATGCTCGTTGGTCTACCTCCATAGACTGCGTCCATTTGGTCGAACCACTTCCACGATCATCTGTTTAAACCACTTCCGGCTGTTGTGGTCCTTTATGCTTCTGTAGTCGCTCTTCAGCTTTTTTAACTTGTCCCTACACTGTTTGTAGGTCCGGTGGTAGCCATGTGCGGCCAAGAGCTGAGCGACCTCCTGAAAAACTTTTTCATTCCGCATCGCCCCGCTGGATCCGATCCTCGGCTATCAACAAGAGGAACGTCTGTACTTCCTCAACAGACCACGAAAAAGCCATTTTTGGATGTGACAAAAAGGAGTGTTTGTTCAAATAAAAGTTGCGTTCGAGTCCTTCTCTGGCAGTGCTGATTTAAAATCTAGCGGGTCTGTTGTGTCTTGTGTCACAAGTTCAATGACGCAGTAGTGACGATTCTCTCTGGCCAATCAGTGACTAGCAGAGTTTTACACGTCACGGTTTGGTAATGCATCAGGAGGTGAAATGATTAAAAAATCATCTAGGAAGTGAATAAGATGGGGAATTGTGTAATTGTTCGACAAAATCCAGCAAACGACTTCTGATAGCATGTTGAAAAATTTTGTGGCTGCGTTTTGCATCTGAAGGTTAAACGGACAGCGAAATAGAATTTCTCCCGAGCCATCGTATCCCGAATAAATGCCATGAATCCAGATGGAATAGGCATCACTTTGAAGGCAGAAGTGATGTCTATTTTTTGTGAGCCATGCTTCTCGAGCAATTTTAAATCAATTCGACTGCCTGATTTATGTCGTGGTACTTCAGAGAAAATTCTGATGGCCTGGTGCCGTAGCTTGATGATCGCAGAGAGGTGGGCTTTGCACAGGAGGAAGAAGGTGGAGTCCTGCGAGGCTTGTCTGAAGGTTTGTCTTGCCTCTTGCCCTTCTTTGGGGTTGGGGGTGGACTTGGAGAGAGAGGTTAGTTAGTTGCAGATTGTGTACAAGTCGTATAACTCTGCTTTGTTTAACTTGCGTGAAAGGCTGTACATCGGATTTAGTCAGCGCTTACCTCAGACTCGACACGGTCCACTTCCCTATGGGTGGTGAGGGTAGGCCTAGGTGTCTTGGGAGGTGAGTGGCTGCTCGAGCCATACAGTGCCCGCAAGATGGGGCCTGGGTCTCGAATTGCGGATGCCACGCGGGGAAGGAGTGGTCCTACAGCCGACTGGTTGTGGTGATGGGACCAGAGAGTCGAAATCATCTTTCAGACGAGGGGGTTTGTTTTAGCGACAAATTGTAGCAGGATGAACGAACTAAAATGCTGATAAACCGTCAATGGATAGAGGTAAGTCAGCTGTATTTATACCTGATGGTGATGATTAACTTGAGTGCGCTTCCACTTGTGTACAGATAAGAGCAATACATTTATCGAATCTGTAAAGGTTCTACTTTTATTTGTATACACACACAATAACAAACAAAACCTTCGCCGTCTGCGTGATCTTCATATAGAAACACATCATTAAAATGAACTGCAACTTAGCAAATACTCAACAAAGAGGACATGAGAGATATATCTATAGAAAGCTTGACGTGTCCTACTTTAAAACTAAGGTCATATCGAAAACAAGATATACTGTGATAAAGTAATCCATATGAAACCAACGCAATGTCCAGTCTTTTACGTCTCCCTTCATTATATCTAATGCGAACACGCCCACGTGCTGAGCACACTATAGATATTATAATCATCCACGTGAAACTCACGGCGGGTAAACGCCCACACTACAGCAAACAAAGCAGCAAGACTGTTCTTCAAATTTTTTAAATTTTACTGTTCGGTTCGCACTGAGAGGAATAAGACAGAATTCACTTCAAGAAGCTTTGGATTACCTCAGAAAAAAGAATGTGGAAAGAGTCCACTGAAGGCAAGCGTAGATGAACCCAAGTGCAGTTTATTTACAAGGTGCAATACAAAATCCGAACATAAACACAGACTTAACGAGGCATGAACAGATTATACTCACCAACAGCGGTTACAAACATTAAAACACGACAAATCACAATGCAAATGACCATGACTACTTATAAACAGACAATGAGAGTCACATGACATGAACAAACCAATGGGAAACAAGACACACATGACTAAGACAAACCAAACAGAACATGACAGTGAACAAGAGGATCCAATAACAGTGAAGACAAGAGGGCAAGGGAAGCATGACACTAACAGCACGAAAACAAACTACATAATAAGAGACATGAAAACAAGAACATAAAACAAAACCCAAACACCACATAACATTTCCCCCAGGACATGGATCATGGCATGGCAGAGGACCAGGACTGTGGAGCAATGGTGGACCTGGACCATGGGGCAATGGCAGACCTGGGCAGTGGAGCCATGGTGGGCCTGGGCCGTGAAGCAGAGGCACGTCTAGACTATGGAGCAGAGGGCAAGACCATGGGCCATGGTGCAGTCGTGGACAGTGATACACTGGAGGAGCAGTGACAGACAATGGAGCAGAGAGGGACCTGGGCCATGAAGCAGTAACATACAACGGAGCAGAAGGGAACCTGGGCTGTGGAGCAGATCCAGAGCAGTAGAGTTCATGGCAGAGAGTTCATGGATGGCCTCCTCTAGAGGTTCTGCAGCGGACGCCGTCACCTCTGGAGGCACTGGAGTGGATTCACGGTTAGGAGAGGTTTCAGGAGCAGACTCTTGGACAGAAGAGGTCTCTGGAGCGCAGTGTGCAGCCCAGGAAGCTCAAAATGGCGACCGCCATTACAGGAAGCACTGAGGTCATGGGAACAGTCTCTGTGACTGGCATGACATGGTGAGACTCAGGCGTGGCGGCCATCTTGGCCGGGGACTCAGACGTGGCAGCCATCTTACAATGAAGCGCTTTAATGGTGGCCATGTTAGAAGAGAAATCTCTTGCGTGACAGGCAGATTGATGTCGAGCAGGCTCTGGCTTGGCAGAATGTGATGTGAAGAGGGACTTGGCATAGCAGGCATGACGTGAACAGGTGCTGGCTTGGCAGGCATGATGTGAACCTACAGACGCTGACATGTGAGCAGGTCCTGGAGTAGCAGGCAGTGGACGTGAGCAGACTCTGGCTTGGCAGGCATGACGTGAACAAGCTTTGGCTTGGCAGATGTGATGTGAGCAGGTCCTGGAGTAGCAGGCATGATGTAAGCAGGCCTTGGCGTAGCAGACATGAAGTGAGAAGGCTGTGGCTTGGCAGACGTGATGTGAGCAGGCATGACAGTCGGGACATCACAATGCTCCAGTCTGATAGGTACCGGAGAATAACAGGGTTCCTCATCCGCAATCCCCACAGTAAACGAGGAACCACTCAACAGGAGAGCAAAGTCAATATATCTAGTCAGAGTCCAGTGTGTGTCGTGGCATTAACAAAGAGATTTCTTTTGTGAGGCCTAAACGGAAAATGTCTTCGAGGGCCACATCATTGAAGTCCACTAAGTGGCACAAAGAACAGAATCCTCCACATAATCCTCAATGGGATGAGTCCCCTGGCTTAGTCCAAGGAGGGCAACTGCTGGGCTCATGGTAGGGTCGTGTATTCTGTAAAGAGTCCACTGAAGGCGAGGGTCATGTATTCTGTAAAGAGTCCACTGAAGGCGAGCATAGATGAACCCAAGTGCAGTTTATTTACAAGGTGCAATCCAAAATCCAAACATAAACACCGACTTGACTTGACTAGACTTAAAGAGGCATGAACAGCAGAAGCTCACTAGACTCACCAACAGCAGTTACAACATTAATACAAGACAAATCACAATGGGAACGACATGGCTACTTACAACAGACAATGAGAGTCACATGACACGAACAAGCCAATGGGAAAACAAGACACCGACTAAGACAAATCTAATTCGAACATGACACAATGAACAAGAGGAACCAATAGCATGAAGACAAGAGGGCAACAAGGAAGCAAGACACTAACAGCATGAAACAAACTACAAAATAAGACACATGAAACGAACATGAAACAAAAACCCAAACACAACATTACAGAATGTAGCAGCTTTGATCATAAACATAAGTCTTTTTATTATTAACCTACTTGTATTAGTTTTCACATAATTTGTACACATTTTAACTAGTTAGACTTTTTCCAAACTATAATTCCTGATCAAATGTATCATCAAGTGAAACATTATGTTTCATTCACAGCATCTAAATGTCTCACGATGCCAGGATGGTTTTTTAAATATTCTATAATGACATAGACAGCAATACGATGAAAACGTAATATGAGTTATAATGTTACTAGCCTAATGTCAGTAAGGGTGCTTTCACACTAGCACTTTTGGTGCGCACCCAGGTTCGATTGACGTCAGAGTTCAGTTCGTTTTGGGATGATGTGAACGCTGTCTTTACGGTTCATATGAACTCTAGTACGGTTCACTGCTGATGTGAATGCAATCGTACTAAATCGCGGAAGTGATCGCTATTAATGACGTATTATATTTGATGAAAAAGTGTGTTTGTGTGTGTTTCACTCAGTTTTCCTGATGAGCGAGACTGACGTGACCTGATTTATGAATGTAACTAACGCTTCTGTTCATGAATATCTGATCTGGTGTAAATATTTTGAATGTGTTATGCCTGTGTTATATGGAGTAATGATGCTGAAATGTTTGAAACTGTTTGTTTTCGTTTAGGACTGTGGCTGCATCACCGGCACCTTGAGAAAGAAAGGCGAGAAAGGCACGTGTCGTTCAGTTTTGAGTTCGCTGGAAAATCATACTGAGTAAGTGCACAGTATAATTATTGTACTTTTATTATTCCCTAGACTATGTGATAATATTATTTGTGGTTGACAGTGTTAAAAATGTAGTTTCTTTGTTATTGGCATTCTGTTTTCTCATGAAGTATGCATACTATACTAAGGTACTGTGGGTAAAAATATGTTGATGATTGTTTATAAAAATCTTTAAGGACTGAATACACCACTCTTGCCTTCACCTGCATCTCACACAGGAAGGGGATGCTCGTTCAGTTTTCAACTCCATTCAGAATCTTAGAATAAGTGTGCATTCACTGTTTTACAGATGTTACTTTCATTTGATTTATTTACTGTGTCGTAAACTATGTTTGCTATGTGGTAATTGTGTTCTTTGTTTTGATAAATTAGTACTAGTATCAGTGAACATCACAATAATGTTAATAATGTAGTTTGTGTAAACAGCATGCTTACTTTTTTATTTCAGATGTGAGAAAAACAGTGCAAAAGAACCTGTTGCAAAGAGAGCCAAAGCAAATAAGCAGCCCACTCGGTCATGGAAAACAGAGACTGATGTTGACATGTTCCACAGACTCAGGAACGTGGAGTCACACACCTGACTGAAAGGCTCATTATGCAGCTCATTATGCATTATTATTGTAGCCCAGTTTGTGGTGATTACAGTGTTATTAATCTTTAGCCAGTAAAATGTTTATAGGTAAATGAAAAAAGCACAAATGTCAGGGCATGTCAAAACTTCTCCAGGGCCCCAAAACAGGGTTTTAGGGTTAAATAAATTTGTTTCGAGAAGCAGTGGTTGTGTGCGGTGTCTGCCTGATTTTGTTGCATTCTTGGGATAAGAGCATAACAATTACATATAGCAGATAATCCTGCTATTTTTACATAGTGTTAATAGAATCTATTGCTATTTGCACTTGGTGTAAATAAAATCTATCGTTAAGAAAATATGACAATTTCACTTAATAGTGCAAATAGCCACTAACTCACTTAAACCAACAAAATATGAAGGAAAAAATGTGTTTAATTGAAAGTAGCTTAAGCAGTCACTAAATGTTGCTAGACATAATAACGTAGAGTTCACTGATCTATATAACTATCAGCTGGAGAGTCTTGGAAACTAATGTTTGTCCAATAAATTTATTTTGTTGCTAGGTTTTTGGAAAAAAGTCTTAAAAGGGGTGAGGAAGTCACTAAATCTAGTGACAAAGGGTGCTTTCACACTTGGTTCGCTTGCCCGGTCCGAACCAGAGTTCAATTGCTCCCCCCTCCCCCTGTCCCCGCTGGACTGCGTTTATATTATATTATATGGGTCCGAACCGCTGTTCACTTGTGTCATCAAGCCAGCAGCTGTTTACACTGTTGCTTAGTAATGATGGCGCAGGAGAAGGCAGCAAATGCATAACATTACTCTCTGTACTTTTATGTGTTTACGTTTTTGAACCGTTCATTTTGTTTACAAAACTTTGGTACATAACGGCACTTGCGTCTGTCTTATGAATGTACTGCAAATGCTCTAAAGAACGCTGAAGGCGAACAAAAATGAAATATACAGATCTCTGCTTGCAGTGCGTCAGTCACGCTTGTCAGGAAAGTGAGTGAAACACACACAAACACACATTTTCATCAAATAATACTTCATTAATAGTGGTTCACTTCAGCGATTTGGTACACAGCAAAAAATCCAGAGTGAAATTAACTCTGCTGATAGTACATGTGAGACCACACTCAAGAGTGTGAAAGTGTTAAAATAAGAGTGTTAAATTAACACTGAGGCAGAGTTAAAGTTAATGAGATAATTAAGTGATTAATTGAGTGATGATTGACCATTATTGGTGAGACTTGATGTTAACAAGCAGAATCAACAAAGACGAAAATCACTATTTTTATGTCACCATTATAGTGGTCAGTGTTTGCCTTAGTTGGCCTCTTGACCCCTACATTTTTAGTCAAATCTTGCCTGTCTTTACTGACTTATAAAAAAAACAGACAAACAAAAAAAAATAATTGTTTTTTTCCCTGAATCACTGAGTTAAACTTGCATTGTTAATTATAGCAGCCTTATGATTCTTTAACATAGGATTTCCAGTATTGTAAATACAATCTGAGGAATTTCTTAAAAGTTGTTTGTTCAAAAATCTTTCAAAAGAGTTTTTTATTTAGACATGCAAGCATCAAGACTCAACCTGTGAATCTCAATGACGGTGACAATCAAAAAAGCATGTTGCAGTGCATTCTGGGTGCCACCTATCAAAATTCATCCATAGCTCCCATAATGCATTGCGGCATGAATAAATTATTAGCTGAACTGTCTTAGTAATTTCCTTTATTCTTACTATTCTATTTTTTTTTTTTTGTGACTTTTAGTAGTTTATTTTCTAATGTTTAGAGTTTATCTGTTTTTCTGAATATGCTGTTTGTCACCGTTGTTGAGATTCCTACACTGATTCTTGATGTATGTGTGTCCCTAAAGCAAGCTTTTCTTTTTTTAATTATCATAACAACTTTCAAGAAATCCTTTGAATTTTCGGGTACGGTACAATCACAGGATTGTTATAATCAGCAAGGTAAATCAAACCCTTTTAGGTTTAAGCTCTAAATGAGTTTGGTGATTCAGGTCAAATGATCATTATGAAAAAACATACTCCACATACCCATGTTTTTATTTTTGCTTGTCTGTCTATTACAATTCAGCTATAACAACCAAATGAAATCTAACTTTAAAAAGGTAAGGGTCAAGAGCCCAACTAAGGCAAACACTGACCACTATAATGGTGACATAAAAATAGTGATTTTCGACTTTGTTGATTCTGCTTGTTAACATCAGGTGTCGTCAATAATGGTCAATCATCACTCAGTTAATCACTTAATTATCTCATTAACTTTAACTCCGCTTCAGTGTTAATTTAACACTCTTATTTTAACACTTTCACACTCTTGAGTGTGGTCTCACATGTACTCCCAGCAGAGTTAATTTTACTCTGTATTTTTTGTTGTGTACGATTGCGTTCACATCAGCAGCGAACCATACCAGAGTTCACATGAACCGTACCCCAGACCACTGTTTTTAAGCAGACTCGGGTACAGTTCGCGCCCGGTGTGCACCCAAGTTCGGAAGACAGCGTTCACATCATCCAAACGAACCGAACTCTGACGTCAATCGAACCTGGGTGCGCACCAAAAGTCACTAAATTGGCAACACTGTCACATTGACTACAACATAATCAGTTAATATTTCATTGGTATATAACCACACAATTTTCACATGTCTTCCAAATAAAACAATTGGCTCTTAGCAATTATGCAATATGCTTACAAAAATCGTTAGCACTTTAAAAAAAATTGGCCACTACTATATGGCAATTCATTGACTTTCCAACTCACCATCAAACCATGCTGCAAAACAACAAAACAAGCCACTTTTATGAGGATTGTGGGCTTTCCTGGAGTAGTTGGAGCCGTTGATGGAACTCATGTTCACATCACTGATCTTCATCAGTAATCATTTGTGATAATTTTGTCAATGCAAAGCATTTAAAATACATTTAAAAATTAAAATATCTCAGTGTCTTAATGAAATTATTTTTTTTGTAGTAACAATAAAAAAGTATTGGCTGCTGTGAGCAGGTTCACTATTGGCTGTTTCAGATACAAATAAAATTGGGTAAACTGGCAGTGGACGGGTTTCACAAACCAAAACAGAGACCAACATTCCAACATGGAAGGCACATTTTCACAGGAGAATACTAAACTATAGCATTGTTTTTCAGATAAACAAGTATGTTAACTTAGCATGTTTCTTAAATATCTGGAAATATATTATGGTATTTTTATGCTTTAGTACAGTCAAAAACTTTTAAAACTTTTAGAAGTTTTATACAAATGGGCCCTGATGTTCAGTGCAAGTAGTCCACTGAATTATCACCAATTTTAATTATTGTTTTTAATATACATTTTGTAATGATTTATAAATCTTTAATAAACAGAAATGTCAATTTCTCATGAAGTTATTCATGTAGATCTTCACATTTATCATAATTTCAAGAGCCAGTAATGAGAATGAGGTGCACTTTAGCAGAACATCACTGAAGAGCAGGACTACATGATTAAACAAAGCTGGAGCTGAAGCAGACTCAAAGATTGAGGTGGTGCTTCACAAATATCACTGTCTGCAATGAAACAGCTTTTTTTGTTTGTTTTTTTATTTCATGTAATGGTTTTGTATCACAAATGTAATGGTTTTACTTTTTAAAGTTGTGGTTGCATGTCCATTAAGCATTCATTGTGTTTAATGCATCTTTGTTCATTTGTTCTTTCTTTCAGCTCATTATCTGACAGAATCACTCTCCATTCACCACTGTTTCCGGAGTTAATTCAGACTATAAAAGAACAACCATCAGCTCACAGACACCATCACCTACTGATGAACATCTCCAAGCCAGTCTGATTCAGGTAAGATCATGTGTCGTCTCATATCGTCTTGTATATTGTTTAATATAGCTTTTTCTGAGCAACTTCTCATTTTAGGGGTTGTGTTCAATAATGAGGCGATCAGCTCATAAACATAATGTCTGTCTTGTAATTGTCATTATGACTGCAGATCATGTTTTTCTCATGTATGAGTTCATATGGTGTTAACTATATTTGTATTTCAGCCTCTGTATCACTGACTGTTTGTAGTTAATTAAACTAGTATCCTTTAATTAAAAGTGTGCACAGTTTCAGTTTTACTATCAGCACTGCACTACAGTATATTTAAATGAAGTCAAGGTACATTTTTACATTGCAAACACACTTAAATTTAGGAAGATTGAGGTTTGTTTATTTCTAAACCAATTAGTAAACTGATTTTTATTAAAAAGAAAGAAAAGTGTTTTTGATTCTGCTGACTTTGTGTACAAGCAGTAATTAATCATATGATGGAGAGGAGGGTTATGTCTGGTCATAATCTAGTGGAGCTAAGGTTTTACATAAAATGTTTTATTAAGAAAAGTATGTTAGAGGTTATTAAGTGATCTTTATAAAAGTATACAGTCGTGGCCAAAAATATCAGCCCCCTTGGTAAATATGATCAAAGAAGGCTGTGAAAATTCATCTGCATTGTTATTCACAAAAATCTAACCTTTCATTGGATAATAAGAATTTAAAATGGGGGGAAATATCATTATGAAATAAATGTTTTTCGCTAATACACATTGGCCATAATTAATGGCACCCTTTTATTCAATAATTTTTTTGAAACCTCCATTTGCCAGTTTAACCGTCTAAATGTTTCTCCTATAATGCCTGATGAGGTTAGAGAACACCTGACAAAAGATCAGAGACCATTCCTTCATCCAGAATCACTCCAGACCCTTTAGATTCCCAGCTCCATGTTGGTGCTTCTCCTCTTCAGTTCACTCCTCTCATTTTCCGTAGGGTTCAGGTCAGAGGACTGGAATGGCTATAGCGGAAGCTCCAATGACCCATCAGTGATGCATTTCTGGTGGTTGTTTTTTGAGGTTTGTGTTTGGGTTATTGTACAGTTGGAAGATCCAAACATGGCCCATTATAAGATTTTAAAAAGAGTCAGTCACTTACTGATTTTTTTTATCTGTTGGTTTTTGATAGAATCCATGATGCCATGTATCTAAACAAGATGTCCAGGACCTCCAGCAGAAATATAGGCCCACAACATCAAAAATACAGCTGTATATTTCATTGTACACATGGGGTACTTTTTTATCTCTGTGTTCACCAAACCCATCTTGAGTGTTTGCTGCTAAAAAAGCTCATTTTAGTTTCATCTGACCATGAGAAGCCATTCCCATTTAAAGTTCCAGTCGTGTCTGATAACTGAATATGCTTTAGTTTGTTTTTGGATGAGCTAGGAGAATTTTTTTCTTGTAACCCTCCCAACAACATGTGGTGATGTAGGTTGCTGTTTTTTGACATTTTTTTTAAAAGGCTTTTTTCTGAACCCAAGATTCAACTATTTTCTGCAATTCTCCAGCTGTGACCCTTGGAGAGTCTTTAGCTACTCAAACTCTCCTCCTAACCGTAGCATTAGGACGATATAGACACAGTCCTCTTCCTGAGAGATTCGTAACATTTTTCTGTTGATTGGAAATTCTTTAATTATTGCCCTGATGTTGGAAATGGGAATTTTCACTTGCTTCTAGCTCTTTTCTTAAAGCCACTTCACCATTTGTGAAGCTCAATTATCTTTTTTCTGCAACATCAGAAATATATTCTTTGGTTTTTCTCATTGTGATGGATGATTAAGGGAAGAATTGGGCTTTGTTTTCCCTCCTCTTTATATTTCTGTGAAACAGGTAGCCATGGCTGGGTAATTTCATGTTTTATAAATCACGCTGGAGTGCTCAAAATTGTGAATATGAATGAGAATAAAAAGCGGAGATATTATACTTCAGAGATATATTACTCTAAGAATTTCTAGGGGGGGAAGCCAATAATTGTGTCCAACTGTGTATAATGATAAAAACCATAATGGTCCCCCCCCCCATTTTTAAAATTCTGATCATCCAATGAAAGGATACATTTTTTGTGAATGTTTAAATAAAATAAAAGATCAAAAGGATTAACAATGCAGATGCAATTTGGCACAGCCTTCTTTGATCATAATTACGCAAGGGGCGCTAATTATTTTTGGCCACGACTGTTATATAAAATATTAAGCAGCCACTAGAAAAAATACATGGCAATCTGAAGATGTTTGTTCTAAACTAATAATTTTTTTTTTTTTTAAAATTTTTTTTTAAAAAATAACTTAATTTTTCTCTCCTCAATTTTTAAATCAAAACTGCTCTCATTGTTTTGAAGTCAGAGACTGTCCCTTTATTCTTTCTTTTTTTATTATATTAAACTGGTAACGTCTGTTGTTGTGCTGTAAAGGCTGTTTTGTGTGCTCCTCGTCTTGTCCATTGCCATTGTCTTACTTTTTGTGCTTTTGTCTAATAAATCCTGTTTTACCTGTATTTTTGGATCCTCTGCTTCATCTGCACAAAAGTTACAGAACAACAGACCGCAACATGGTATCCCAGTGGGAAGGATTTTGTCACAACTTCATCAGGGCGCAGACAGGCTTATTGAGGGATTTTGTGGACTTTGTTGTTTGTTTTGGTAGGTTCCCTTGTTCGATTCGGTCACTACATTGGCCTGATTGGGAATTACCCTTTTCTCCAAATACTACCCTGGAAGCGGCTTATTGAATCACTTACCCCCAGTAAAACTGGCCAATGTGTGTTCAAGAGAACAAAATATGAGGGCCCCCCCCCCGCACTCAGTATATAAAGCAGTGCTTGTACGTCATCCATTCAGAATCTTTTTTGTCTTCAGCCAACCTTCTACGAGTGATCTACACGCTCCATCCCACACACCTTCTCCTCCAATCCTCTGAAACAACGATGACCCTCTCTGAGAATGACTCACGAGTACCTCTCCTGTGCAGAGCTCTCTGATGGGTCGCGCGCCCACGCAAAAAAGCAGCTGCACCCAACTGCAGAGATATGAGCCTCTGGATTCTCAAGCTCCTGTGTGGTCCATCAACCAAAGCGATGAACTCGCCCAACAAGCCCTGCCGCGCTCTTCTTCTGCAGCCTCTTTCGAGCCAAGGAGGAAAGTGCCGCAAGCTTCTGATGCGGATCTGTCAGGGTCAGGTGACGAGCCCGCGCCGGCTCAGTGCCCTCACACTCCTCAACCCCCTGCTGCAGGTCCCCTTCCAGTGTGCTTTAACGACCACGCTGTCTCTCCGCCTCCTTACTCCCTCCCCCATCACTCAAGATGTGGTGTCCTTTGTTCCTTGGAGGGCGCTAAAGAGGAGGATGATGCCATTTCGTTGGCAGCGTCTGTGAGAGAGGAGTGGTCTAACAGCCCGCTGGATTACACTGCACCCCACGGTAGCGACACGGGGGACCTCCATCATAGTGATGTCGAGCTCCTTATCATCACCTGTGGCTTACTCTGACCAAGTTTAAGGACTCGAGAAAAAAAATAGCCCTTCTGGACACTCCCATGAATCCCTCAGGTCTCTTCGGAGCAGCGGTAGAGATGTTCACGGAGCGCTTCGTTAAAGCACAGAAACATTCGAAGGCTATTAGCCACTTCCTGCCAAAGCGCGCCGGCGCAAACCTTCCTGCGAGTTCCCGCTCCGTCCTCACACGCACAGGGCAGCGTGTCGGCGGGCAAAAAAAGAAGACCAAACACAACATGCTTCTGCTGCTGTTTTGGCGCAAACATGAGCCGGCGGTGAGACCAAGACAAACCTTGGCCGAAGCGCCGTCGGAGGCCAGGGACCCCACCCTGACAGTGACGGCAGGCTACCAGCACAAGAATCAAAGCAGCGTTCCTGATGCTGTCTCTTGGAGGAGGAAAATCTGCACCAGTGCCGAAGACGAGACACTGAAAAAGTCTGCTCGCTCCGCTGTGTGTGTTCACCATGCCCCTGCCTGTTGCGGGCAGCGGGAGCAATTGTTATGTTTGTGTTTGACTGTTCCACTATACAGTGCAATAAAGTCAAAAAACATACAAAACTGACCTCAATATCAGATAAATTTTTCTCCCTCTCACTTTGGCTCTCCCCCGATCACTCACTCACGCACTCATGTGGTATTAAATTCCCCGCCCCCCAATGGCGAGTTATCCCTCTCTGTGTGATTGCAGTCCCGCCTCGCGACGCTATCACAGTTCACAGAAGCATGGCAGGCACTGCCAGGGGTATCAGAGTGGGTTATGAAATCAATAAAGAATGGCTGCACGCTTCAGTTTTCCGCAGGCCGCCCCGTTTCAATGGTGTGTTAATGTCCACTGTACGGGAGCGGAAAGCCTCAGTTCTGTGAGAGGAAATACACAACCCCTTTGCAAAACGTGCTGTAGAGACAGTGCCCCTAGCATCCCATGAGAGCAGCTTCTGTAGTCGCTATTTTCTGGTACCAAAAAAATACGGCGCCCAATCTTGGACCTGAGACAGCTGAAACGCGTTTTTTTTAAAGCGCTTGTTCAAAATGATTATGCTAAGACAAAATGTCTCACACATCAGACTGAGAGATTGGTTTTTTGTATCTCTGTGGATTTAAAGAATGCTTATTTTCACATTCAGGTAGCCCCGCTCGCCACAGGCGTTTCCTGAGATTTGAATTCAAGGGGATAGCGTACCAATTCAGGGTCCTCACCCTTCAGTTTATCCCTGGCCCTTGTACGTTTACGAAAATGCATGGATGCCGCTCTCTCTCTCTCCTCTAAAGTAGAGCGGAATGTGCATCCTGAGCTATCTAGGCGATTGCCTGGTCTTAGCCCAATCAGAGAGCGTGCTGCTCAGTGACAAGCTCAGACTCCTCGATCATCTTCAGAGCTTTTAGGGCTGACTGAATATGCAAAAGAGGAGTGGAGGTGGAGCTGAAATCCAATCAATATGCGAGCGTGTCTGTCGGAGGAGCGCTCACAAAAACTGAATCAGCTCTCTCGCTGTGCTTAACAGTTAGGGCACTCTCCCTAGCTGAAATGTTTTCAGAGGACGCTCGGCCAGATGGCTGCGGCCTCAACGGTGTGCAAACTAGGGCTCCTACATATGCGACCACTTCAGCTCTGGCTAAAGTGCCAGGTGCCACAGAGCGCATTGCGCACGTACACCTTGCGTATCGAGTGGGACGCGCGACTGCTGGGATGAGCTGACCCCTTGGTGTGATATGACTCTGTATAGCTGGTGTGTTCTTATTGGCCAAGTAATCAGGAGAAAAGACTGTAACAACAGATGCACTGAGCACGGAGCTGGGGAGCTGTATGGGACAGCAGTCCAGCCTTCATGAAGACATGGTCAGAAACAGAGAAGTTGTGGCACATAAACTGTCTGGGAGCTCCATGTTGTACACCCTAGCTCTCTGTAGATTGTGGGGCAAAGACCCTTTCAACTACCCAATACCAACAATTCTTGCCTTCCTTCAAGAGCCAAAAAAAAAAGTATTGTTCGAGCCCATACAATCAGCAAACTTGCGTGCGTTCTCTCTCAAGACAGTGCTCCTGCTCGCGCTGGCCTCTGTTAGGTGAGCTGGGGACCTGCAGGCACTGTCAATTGACAACTCATGTATTGAGTTCAGGATGGGGATTGCAGACTCAACTTAAAGCCTAGGAAGGGTTATGTACCTAAAGTGCTTTCGACTCCATTTAAAGCGCAGGTCATAACACTATCTGCTTTCCGTCCCGGGGCAGGGCCGGAGTATGCTTAATATCCTTCTGCTGTGCCCTGTACGTGCGATGGGCTTTAACAGAGTGCTCCACCACAGTTTCAGGCTCTCGAAGCAGCTAGTTGTATGTATGCTTGGGACGGGCGCACAACAGGGCTGCCCTTTGTCCAAGCAAGAGGCTGTCACCTGGATTTTTGATGGCAATTGCTCTGTAGCAAGGGGGGCGTCAACTGTCGCTTATAGGGGTTCCAGGGCCCACCTTAACACGTGGGACTCGCTACATCAGAGGAGCCTCAAATGGCATATACTTATCAGTACATTTGCATGGCCTGGATCATCAACTTTCGTGAGGTTTTATAACCGAGATTTGTTTCATCACTTGCCTCACATGTGCTGTCAGTGCGAGCAGCGTAAGTGCCTACTCAGCTCAGTTATGATCTGAGCTGCTTTGCCTCAGTGGTTTCTACTAGTTGTATACACCCCTGTATTGATGTACCACTAATTCAATGCTGTCCCTATCAGCTGATCACATTGTTATCAAGTCAAGTCAAGTCAAGTCAAGTCTGCTTTATTGTCAATTCTTCCACATGTACAGTACATACATACAGAGAATCGCGTTACTCTCAGACCCCCCCGTGCATACAGATAACACTAACAGTAGAGCCTAAAAATCTAGATCACATATAAAAATATAAGATACAACTATACAATAAGGGAATAGGTGTAAAAAAAAGACATAATAAAAATAAAAATAAAGTTAAATAAAGCAGCGCAAGGCACATGGCAGATAGAGTGCAAACCAGTGAACACACAGTGCAGATAAAAAGATTTTTAGTGAAAAAAAAAGCTTATTCAGTCTGATTAAAGTGACAAAAGGGCTCAAGACCAGTTATTTTAATTAAACTGGCTGATGAGGTGGTAGAATGACGTCAGTTTCATGGTGAATAAGGTAGTAAGCAGACCAATGCTGCACAAAGTGACTGGTGCATGTCATCGTATGTTAGAGGGTGGGGGGGGATTGGAAGGACCCGGGGATGTGGGATCTGGGGGGGGTTCATAGTTCAGTGATATTATTAAGATATTGTTCTTGACGTCTTTTAGGACTTGATCACCATCATACTCTACTTATTTGAGCACTGGTACGGCCATTGCATCATAACACATAATTTCATCTGAAATTGAACAAACTTCAACTAAACTGTATGTGATGGCACCGGGAGACGCCGCCATTTCACACTTGTTTCACACCGCAATTAACTCCGCCCCTGGTGTGACGTGGCATCATCTAGTTGCCGCGCCCCCCCATGACTTTTACATGGTTTCGACTAGGTCCTGTAGGTCCTGTGTTTAACAAGAGCGCCAATATCATTGCCACTCTCATTACGGTTCCGTATGTGAAACTTGTCATACTTAGTCAAGCCAGGCTTCATTGCTGTGACACGGCGGGCTTTTATATGTTCCCATAGCAATGTAGAGTGACTGAATCGAAAGGGAATGCTCTCAATTACTCACGTAACCTCAGTTCGCTGAGATGAGGGAACGAGTTATTGCTCTTATTGCCGTGTCACCAAGCTCAGGATCTTAGAATGCCAAGTGCTTCAGTCAAGATTCTGAATGGATGACGTACAAGCGCTGCTTTATATAGAGTGGGGCGCCCCTCATTTTTGCACGCTTGAACACCATTGGCCAGGTTCACTGGCATGATTCAGTAAGGCTTCAGAAGTATTTGGAGAAAAGGGTAATTCCCATAGCAATGTCCTCGTTCCCTCACCTCAGGGAACCGAGGTTACGCGAGTAAACAAGGGTTTTTTAATGACAGTGCTCTAAAAGACATTTTTCATTTTGGACTATTACAAGAAATATCATATTTAATGACGCCACATATCCCACACTGGACAAAAAATATATTGACTTTGCATAATGATTGAGCAGATCTGCTTTCACAGGGTTTCTGCAGGTATCTTTAAATTTTATTTAATGCTTTTTAATTCCATTTTTAACATTTTTAACACCATACACAACCCATGACTAACCATGGACACTACACACACACTTGTGTGTGTGTGTGTATGTGTGTGTGTGTGTGTATTTATAATAGGTCCATGTACCTTCAGATAATTCCTTTATTCGGTTTTTGTTTTCAAAATGGAAAAAAAACAAATAAAAGTTCGTTTTTTGTACATATTCACCATATTCATGAACATAAAAAAACAAATCTGAGACATATTTTTGGTTTGTTTTCCTCAATATTTCATTAAATGCATCAAGTAAATATACAATAAAACCAAAACGAAAAATAGTCTTTTTATGAACAAAGTGCACATTAGTCCACCGGAACTTCAGCTGCAGCCTCTGGCGACCAGTGGGGGTATAGCAGATTAAGGCCATCTTAAGCACAAGACCACTATCTTTAATGACACATCAGTTTTCAGTGGTGTGTGCCAACCATATGTACAGTAGGTAGACATCCAAAATGGTTAATGCCGCGGCGTTAACTGCAAATCAGTCGCGTGTTAAAATCATTCGCGGAAACTACCGCCAGGTGGCGCAAAGGGACGGATTGGCGAACTGAATGTAATTGTAAAATGAAAGGAAGACGTTTTAAACAACAATAACATTCCTAATATACATTATAACATCCTTAAAAGCTATTAAAAAAACTAGGATAGTCTTAGGCTACAAGTTTACTCATCAAAAACTTTAAAGAAGGCCGTTACACAAAGGCTCTTATGCATGCTATTGTTTTTAAACAGATCATTAATATATATCTAATATTATTATATATATTATAGATATATATATATATATATATATATATATATAAATACGGATTAAAATTTTTCATTTCGGTTCATTCTTGGTTAAAAAAAAAAAATAATAATAATAATCTTCAGGTTCCATTTGCAGAGCGAAATGAGAAACGGTCCAGCATTTACAAATAATTCGTATTAACTCTAATTCTTGATTTTTCAAACTGCTAACACTTTGCATTTTTGAATTATGCCTTTACTGTGTGACCAATAATTGTGAATTGTGACTTTGATCGCGCTGGTGCCTCACGCGCACATATTCATTGGAAAAACAGCAGTTGTTCACCGAGCCATGCGGTTGCAAGCAGCGGGCCACTTTGGCATATTTTTGCTAATTATGATTTTTTTTGTCGATACTGAAACGCGTGTGAAATCCAAAGCCTATTTTACCTAATAAATAAGAGTTTAGCTCCAAATGGGCAACATGTTTGGATTTGTCCCGAATGAGAGAGATAAGCCCAAACCTTAGCTACATTATGTGTCGCTTTTTAAATTATTTTAATTATTATTTTTGTTGTTGTTTAATAAGCCTATATTATTATATAGCCTGCTGCAATTATATTTATCCATTAGAATTATATATTTGTAATTCTGTTCTGTTCTGATAATTTTTTTTGCATTTAAAGGATTTGTTGGTAAAGTGAAGGGGTAACTAAAAATGTCCTGTTGGTACATTAGCCTAGGCATTATTAGGCCTGCCGTTATTATTTCTGAATGTAATAAAAGCAAGATCTCACAAATGTCATTTATTTTTTAGCGTGTTTTCGTGTATGTTTGTTATCCAGCTTTCATTTTTTCCATTGCATCTAAAAAAAAATGACTTTGTGCATCACATTCAACTTCGTGAACAAACAAATATAACTTCAGATCCCGCCTCTCGCGTTGCCTCAGCTGTGGACCATTTCAAAATGTTTGATATAAAGGTTGCTGTCACATTTTATACAGGAATTGTTCATTAAAAAAAAAAATAATAATTATATTGTGAGTTTTATGCTAACAATGCAATCAAGTCTTCGGATACTATACAAGGATACAAGTTCATTAGGCTATTTAACATGCACTGTGACATTTTATACCGTTTCAACTTATAAAATCCTTGAGATTTTAAAGTCAGTTTAATAGTATTGAAATTCAAGTTGAATCTAGTATAAAAAACGTTTTAATTGCTTAAATTATTTCTATGAAATTAACATAAGTTAGCATGACTTTTTCATCATAGCATTTTTTAAGAGCTGTATTCGTTTTCTGAAACCAAGCACCCCACTTTTTTCTTTTTTTAATTCAATCGATCGCATATCTCCTACAACCTACAAATAAGGGCTAATAGAGGTTCTTTCTTTAATTATTTATGTTATAATGTTTATATCTTGAAGAAAAATAAGTATTATTCTTTAATAAAATAAGGGACGATTCCAAATATTTGTAATGTACACAAATATAGGCTATATATCTGCCTGCATTTAAAAATATATATTTGTTTTGATTCATCCATTTATGTAGGCTACAATTAGCCTATTCTAAAAATAAAAATAAAAAATAAATAAGTCATAAAAAACGCCAATCGGTCTGAATATAATTTTACCATTGTAGAATTGGGGGTAGTAATTTAGGAGGTGAAAATACAGTGAAATTACAAATGGCATGGGATTTCAAAGCATGACAAACTGAAGGTCTATGAACGTTTCTATGATGCATTTTTTTAAACAATGGCACTTAAAGTTTTCAACTGAAATATTACTTTTTCAACCATATAGCCTGTGAATAAATAAATAAAATGCATACTTTTCAGTGAAAGAACCACTGAGAGTGTAGGTTGACTTCTGGTGTTTGGATTGTACTTCCAATATAATGAGCTCCAAGTTTAAGAATAGCCTACACTAGGTTTTTTTTTTTTTTTACTCTCTATTTAACAGCATTAACTTACAATGAAATGCGTCTTTCTTCAGGCAGACTGAATGTTTTCCTGTCTTGCTAAATGTTGGGTCAGTTTGCGCGAGTCCCGCGCGCTGTGAAGCGGAGCAGCTGATGGAGGACTCCGCTTGGTCTTAAAGCCTTCCGCAAACGCCTACGTTCACAAATAACAATGATTTTGGCAAAAATAATGATAAAATTATCAATTGATAATTTGTTTATTATTTTGGTCTAGTGAAAATAATAATATGGGCTGTGGGAAAAGCAAATAATGCATAAAAAAGAGTAAGGCTGCTGTGAGTACAGGCATGTTTCAACCAGTAACAACACACCGTTCCTCACAGGCCAAAAAACAGACCGAGTTCAGTTCAGCTGAGAGGGGGCTGGGGGTAGCTCTGTATAGTTGTGGGGGTCGAGATAAAGGTGTGAATCTCTTGCTCTTTTCATATGGACAGTCTTATGAGGGTTTCAAACTTGCGAACAGGTTTTGAGGACAACTTTAAAGAAAGGTTTGATCCACTTCAACATGTTGACTATATAGCGTACTAAACGTTTATTAGTTATTATAACTTAATTTCAGAGGAAGTTGCTTTCACTTAAAAAAAAAAAATAAAAAAATAAAACTGTTGCATTAGGGCGGGCGATAGGCCCTATGGCCTAAAAAAAAATCCACCGATTTTTTTTTCACAAAAAAATCCAAATTTACAAATTAAATCGATTTTTTTTGCCTCCCTACTTAAAATCAATATTCAAATGACAAAGAAATTGTTGCAAAACAAGTGGTATAATAAAACAATATAATGATATTTTTTTAATACTAGCCCATCATGCATCTAACCCATCCACTCGGCGTTAAGAGCTGTTCAGATTAAAACTGGCAGCTCCGCAGTGAGTCAGTGTCATGGACGGAGGACAGACCAAGTGTAGGCCTAAATCAATTTTCTAGTCTATATTTTCCATCTTGTTATGCCGCTGGTTTAGGTTATGTATTTATTTTTATTTCTTATATCAATTATTTGCAAATATAGCAGACACTGTCTAACCGTGTCTACACCGGACGGCCTTGTTCAAATAGGGCGAAACATCTCTCTCACTCGGCAGTACAGTAGGCCTATGTGAGCGGAGTGGAGCAGCAACAATTTCCCTCCGCACTAATAATAATAATCACTCCCCTCGTTTTTGATACCCAGACACACTGCTCCGCCTTCACTCCGTGGCTAAAGTTTGAAATGTTATGTTCATAATAGCTTATAAAAATAAAATAAAAATAAATAAATAAATGAATTAAATTACAGGAGAGTTTCAAAGGGGAATAGGCTATTGTGTGCAAACTTTTTTTGTCCTACCAAACGCCAAAACTAATAAAACTGTCCAGCATTAACAGGTATAATTGCTGCTTTCTGCTGCGCAAATTTTGTTTGTAATGAAAATAACAGTTTACATTTTCGTCAGTTATTTTATCTAGAGATCGATGCATTTCTTACAGATTTCTGCTCATTCATTTCTGCTCATATTCTTTAAAATTACATTTGTTTGAATGCATTATTGCGACAGCGATTACATGTGAATGTGCTGTATCTTTTTAAATCATGCTTTAACCCGAAAATAATCAGTAAAAGGAAGACAAATTCCTTGAGAACTAGCCTGTAACGCTCGACTATTGCCGTCATTATAATCTTCGTATCAGAGAGATTATGTGTATCAAGCTATAGCTAAATATGTTTATCATGTGAATTATTGCTAAATATGCAGTTATAGTACGGGCTGTTGGCATGAATTGTATTCGTGATGGAGCGGTGCTGGAGCGAGTGAAAACCACGACGCTCCGACTTTTAAAAAATCCGCTCCTCTTCAGTCCACTCACACAACACCGCTCCGCCTCATACTCTGCTCTGCAGCGTGGTCTCAAACGCGCGGGGAGGCTTGAGCCCAATCATTCTCAAAACATTAAATATTTATTTTATTTCAATTTTCGTTTTTGTGTTTCAGAGGAGGAAAAATCAGTGTTAAAGCATCTCTCCATTACAGACCGTTCTGAAAGAAGAATTTATACAAACGCGTATAAAAATGTTTAAAAAACTTTAACAGAGATGTCTAGATGGTATTTAATAGGTCTGCTTCCCACGTAAGATTTTTCTAGTTACCTAGTCGTTTCATTTGTCATTATTCAACTAATCGCAAGTTTATATTAAATTTACAACTATAATCCAGCCTTAATATATTCCACGCTCAGAACATGCATTAAGTTCGTCACAAAGCACAGGCAGAAATAGCCTAATAATTATGAAAAAGGAGGCTAAACATTTTAATTATTTATTAATAAACAAAATGTTTTCTTCTCGGCTGCAAGATGAAATTCACAGTGCTGACTCTCTCCACATGGACGCGCCTTTAAAGAGAAATACTACCTTCACAGATTACATAATGCTTTCGTTTCTGAATTGATTCATTTAAAAGACATTTCAAGCTTTCTGTAGATATATTTCTCATGTATGTGAGACACCCAGATTTTCAGTTATTTTATTATTAAGAAAAAAATCACGTGATCGAGAGGGCGCCTCCCTGTCATGCATTAATAGTTTTTTGCAACAAACACTTGAATATGAATAATAATTCACATTTTGCATTACAAAGTAACATAATTTTTTTACATGCAATTATCCAAAATAAAACCAAACAAGATTTGTAATGAAGATAAAATATGTAGACAAATAAGAATAAATGCTGCGTGCACTCAGCATCATGCAGAGCAAATCTTGCACTGATATTTTACGGAATATTATACATTTTATATTATGCATTTAAATGCGGCTGCAATTTATTTATTTATTTTATTTATTTCTACTTAAATTATATGAAAGCAAGTAAAGAAGACTCCATTTAAAATCACTGAAGTTGTCAATTAATGAAGATCTTTTTTTTTTTTTTACATCGTGTGCACTTTGTTGATAAGTGAGGACGTTGTATTAATCCATCCATTCTTTAGAGTTGCAATGATTAAGTTAAATCGTGCAGGTTTAATTTATTCGTTTCTTGTTTTAATTAGGCCTAAATAATGGAGCGAAATTATACAGTGCCTTACGTTTTTACTAAAATAAAGAAAATAATTTATAAAACACGCAAGCCTAGCTCACAATAGGCTACCACTGTTAATGCTCCGATGCAAAGTAAACCACTTTTCTTTTTAATAATATAACACATAAGTCATATTATATAAATAATACTGCACACTATTTAAATGTGTCAAATCTAAAATATGGTGTAGAGAAAATATAAGCACAGGCTCATAGGCTTGACATTTATCCTGCTTGAATTCATTCTAAGAAACGCACATATCTTCATAAGGTACGAGCGGCGGGTAGAAACGACGTTTTGGATGTCCACCTACTGTAAATATGTATGTAGTAATTTCTGTGCAATGCAGCAGTAAGTTCAGTAACTGAAAGAATAACCCTACATATGTGCGTGTCAGTGCTCATGTCAGAGTGATGCATCTGACAGCGGGAGAGGTTTAACCATAGCCTCCGGTTAAATTCATAGTGAGAGAAGCTCATTTTGCACTTTAGTGCGAAATAAATGTGCCATTTTGTTTGAATCGGTTTGCTTAAATGTTAAACAGAGAAGACAAATCACTTCTACATACATGATAGCTGTGTTTACAAAGATAAGCTGAGTTAATCAAAAACCTGCACTTTTCATTGCACTTATCAAAACCGCTTAGAAAACTGACTGATTGGGGCCGACTAGCAAAAACAAACTTGTAGCTAATCAGCAGTAAGGGGCGTGTCTACTCGTGATGTGGAGGAGAAAGCATTCAGTGAACATGATGGACATTAGCGAGACGAGCAACAGAAAGATAGAGATGGCAGATAAAAAATGCACATTTTTTAATGCATTATGGTTATATGAATATTATGATTACTCAAAGACATTTAATCCCTTTTTTCTGTGTATATAATATCATCCTATGATGTACGCAAACCCATTATAGTTATGTTTTCTGTTTCCTGTCATTATGATTGTTCAATGTTAAAGATACTACCATCTTAGTAGTAGTAATAAAAAGAAAATAAGATCAACAGATGCACCTCATAGCATCAGTAACTCCACAACCCTGGCTAGTACAGTTTTCCTCAGCGTTTGTAATATCTGCACAAAGGAGACGTTGATCAGCTGCTCAAAGATCTCGTCTTTGGAGGAGACTTTTACACTTGAAAAATGTAAGTATTACTACTTAGAAATTAAGATTACCTCAGAATGCATTGCTAGCCCACCCAAACACTTGTGAACAATAATAATGATAAATGGTGACCAATAATTACATTTTTTAGTAAAACAAACCAATTGTAATTTGTTTTTTCATATGCCATAGCTATGCATGACTTACATCTCAGTTTTCAGTCAAGTAATGAATGAATGCATGTTAACCCTTGTGCGCTCCTCATTTGGGATTCACACTCTTGGTCTTCATGGTCAAAAGTGACCGGACACCTGAAATGTAACTTTTTTTTTCTTAAATAAAATCAAATATATTTTTGTTAAATAATATTTTTTATTTTGTATTGGAGAGGATTTTATGGTACTAATTCATATTTATGCAATAATTGATCAATTTTTCCCATAAAAAAAAAATAAAAAAAAAAAATATATATATATATATATATATATATATATATATATATAATATATATATATATAATATTTCAATTAATGCAGTATTTCAGATTAAAATGGAGACTAGGCCTTTAAAATGCAATTTTTGAAGGCATAATAGCACCTCCTGGTGAGAGCAAACAAAAGAAAAAACTGATTTTAACCTCTTATTTCAGTCTTCTGACTCATTTTGGCTATATGGTTATAGCCATACCAATTCATTTGAGTGTGTTTAATTCTGTAGGTGTGTGTGTGTGTGAGTGTTTGTAAGTAAGTGTGTGTGAGTGGATGTATCCGTTTACAATCTTGATGTTTTAGAGTGTAAGCCCTTCCACTGTCCACTTTTTTTTTACTGCATTGTAGTTTAATTATTGATTTTATTTCACATAGTTGCAATGTTACAGTCACACCAGTTCATAGGTGTGTGTGTGTGTCCGTGCGTGTGAGTTGGTGTGTTGATTTTGCACTCTAGATGTTTTAAGAGTTTCACCCCTTCATTGCTGTTCAATTTTTTTTCTGCATTGTAGGGGATTTGTAGATTGTACACACAAAAATCGTCTGTATCCCCCCCCCCATTTCCCATACATTTTCTATGGTCAGTCATTTTTGACCAAAGACCATGAGTCACCAATACCATTCTGGTGAAGCTACGATTTTTTAAAATTCAAATAGTAAAATTCTCTGTTCAGAAGTGACTGAAGACTGCACAAGGGTTAATAATGGAACAATCAGACTATATTTTATTTACTGACAACAACAGGAAACATGAATAAATGAGTAAAATAATAAATAAAAGTAACCATGACAATAAATAAATACAAGTAGTCAACAACACATGAAAAGGCTTTATTCAAACATTGTTCTGACAATCATGTATTTACAGGCAGTGAAACCACATCCTGTTGTCATCTCAACACAGCTGAGACCTGTCTCTGCTGTCCATCACGTCCCTCACTGCTGCAGTCAGACTGAATCTGATCATGGATGGGAAAGGGACATCAACACTGTCATAGTCTGAGTGCACAGAGAGGATGAGGAAGACCATGATGATGCAGCTGAACCACACAACCCTGAACAAGATCAGAAGAACACATGTGGGACAATCTGACTGCTGCTGTCTGCTCCAAACATCTGTGTGCTGCTCTCTATGAGCACCACTACCTATAAAACACAGAGTAAACGCTTTATATCTCATGTTGTCAGCATTCCATTTCTTGCTAAATTTCATTTCATATGTTTACAGTTACATGCTAATTTTTGTCATAGCTTCATTACTTTTGTGGTGTAGTGAACTGGTGAGCAGAAGGTTGCTGGTTCGATCTCCACAGTCGTCACCAGCGCTGTCTTTACTCCAAATAGCTGCAGGGGGATTGGGGTCTCTGTAATAAGCGCACTGCAAGTCACTTCAGATAAAAGCGTCTGCCAAATACAGAAATGTAAATGTGATTTTTGTGTCTTGGCCACAAATGCCCAATAAAGCTGCTTATTTCTTAAAGTTTACTTTTTCAAGGAACTAATATTATATAAATTCTGTTTGAGGCTTTAAAGGGGTCATATGATGCTTTTTTTTAAAGATCATTATTTTGTGTATAGGTGTAACAGAATATGTTGACATGCTTCAATGTTCAAAAAACATTATTTTTCAAATACTGTACATTATTGTAGTTCCTCTATGCCCCGCCTCTCTCAAACACGACGTTTTCTACAAAATCCCTCCTTCTGACAAGCGCAGTCTGCTCTGATTGGCCAGCTGACCCAGTGCATTGTGATTGGCTAAACCATCTCACTCTCAAACACACACATGGCACACAAAACTCTGCATTTGAACATTCCATAGCAAATACTTAAACTAATAACAAAGCACACATACAGTAATTGATTCAGAAGCACCAGATTGTCAGAATAACCTCCTCTCCTAGGTTCAAGAAATGGTCGTCCATAAAATACGTTGCTGTTCTGTTGTAAGTAATCTTAAAGATTCCTAAATGCATCTATTTTCGGAAGGCCAAATAAAGTGCTTTTGCTTTCGCCTAGATACACAGCATCTCCCTGACATGACTGCTTCAACACTAACTATGTTACTGAAACCATGCCTTCTTTGCGTGAACATTTGGGCGGCATTACGCAAATATTTCCATATAGTGACAGACATGTGGGGGTGTGTTTACACGAGGCATTTTAGAGGGGCGTGGCAGAGTCTTAACTTTGATAAAGAACATCTCTTTGGATTTGAGACTTTAGACTTTCCTACTTTACTGATCTTCTTCATGCTCCAAAGAGAAAGGAAAAAATGAAATCGCATCATATGACCCCTTTAAAGGGTTAGTTCATCTAAACATAAATTCAGTCATTAAATCACTCGCTTCCATACTGTTCTGAACACAAAAGGTGATTTTGGCCAAGTTTGTCCTGCTGGTTTTTACAATATCAGTCAACAGAGCCTGACTTTCAGAAGCTTTGTGACTTTATTTGATGCTTTTGAAGCTTCTGAAACTCGGGTTTCATTGACTGATGTTGTATGAACAGAAACCAGCAGAACAAAGTTGAACAAAATCACATCCTCAGTGTCTTTTTTTTTATATGTTCTTGCCGTCTTTGGGGTAACTGAGGATGAAGAGACCACAGCAGCATCTGGTCCTGATGAGACAGTAAAAAGCAGGTGGAGTGATGGAGCCTCTCATCCATGACACTGGACCATTTCCAGGATGATGCACTGTGGACTTCTAGTCTGCAGGACATTTCAGATCCTGCAAAGGATGCACAACATAATACACAAGCAGTCATTTTAACAGCACAATGTCATTTGATTTCTGTATTAGAAACAACAAAATGATTTCTTACTTTATATTTTTGTTTCAGTTTTTCCTTTTTTTTTTTTTCCACAAATGCCGCTGTCACCTTTCCTTGCAGGTCCTGCTCCACCACAAAAGATCTGCAGCAAATATACAGCAATCAAGAATTAGAAAAGTGTAACAGCTCTGTTTAAAATTACAATAATTAAAATAAACTACAACTTAAGATATAAAATATGTTTTATTCATTTCTGTAGTGTACTCACTGAGAGTCTTTGATGGCAGCATTGCTCCATCAGTCTCTCTGCAGCAGATAAACACACGTGTGTCTAATCTGTCCCTGTAACATCCAGACAAGAGTCCGTCTCCTCTGTCATTTATCTGCTCAATATTACTATTTAAATGTTAAGGTAGTTTCTGATTTTTACTACCTAACTTTTTATCCAACACAAATGTTTCCTCAGTTTATCAACAATAACAAATGAAATGTATAACTTATGTTTAGTTACTCTATGTAGATTTGTTTATTCATATTCACTTGCACTCATCTAAAGAATTTTACATAATAGCACACATACACCACTCACTCAGATGTATCGGGAAAGAACATTCAATTCAATTCAAGTTTTTTTTTTTACGATACAATCATTGCAAAGCAACTTTACAGAAAATTAAGTTTCTACAATATTTAGTAGTAGCTTATCAGTGGTGACTGTCAGTTTATGTGCAAATGGCAGAAATGTAAAGTGTGTCGTTGGTAGTGAATACCTGAGTTGAGTTGAGTAACTGTTTGGCTCTCTCTCTTAAACTCCAACAGTGGATAAGTGTTAAATCAGATAAATATATATATATATATATATATATATAGTTAGACACGGCAGTTTTATGAACCAACACGCTCTGCAATGGACATCGGTGAGGCAATACGACAGTGCAGCTATTAATCCCTTTTTGTGCATTGAAATCGAAGACCCGAGGCAGAATGCCAGCGTGTGGTTTCACTCACGTTCTGTAGACGGTGTCAGAAACGCAGGAGCTCAGCAGACGATCACAGAAGAGCAAGCAACCGGCAACTCCCTGTCCGTGCCAGGCATCGCTCCACAGACGGCGTCAGACATGCAGAATCAAACAAGTTCAGCAGGTAAACCATTCCTCTTTCGGTGCGGTAGTACATTTAGCAAAACTGGCGTGTACATGATTTAAACAGCCCGTGACTTGTCAGCCTCTATTGTTGTCTGCCCTCTCACTGCAACTCAACACGTCACCATTTTTTTCTTGCTTCTCCTTCCACTTCCTCTTTTATTCATCTATTTCCGCTCACAATTCTCCACACCTTTCTCCTAACTGGCTCTTGCATTTGATATATTTAAAAACAGTGCGGTTTATTCCAAAACCACCACACTCCCTCTCCCCTGGAAAAACAACCCATGGTTAAAGATTTGAGAGTTAAAATCCCTGAAACTCCTCTTCTTTATCAGAGGTGTCTTGGAATATTTTTAGGAGTTCTTCCTTGCTTTGGGTCTCTTAATTCTTTAGCTGTCAGGTAACACTGTTTCATATTGCACACATGAATTGTGCGGACATCTTCCCCTTTTAGTCTCCAGTGCCACACGGTAATTGAGTGATTCTGATTCTGAAGACGCCCTTGTTCTGGTCTGAATATTTAAAGGGAAAGTGGCAAAGGAGTCATTGGTAACCAGAAAAACCCCCAGCGAAGTGTTGTAGAGTCTCTAGAGCTCTGTATCCAGAACACTCACATGCTTGCTGTGTGTCTCTCTACTGTCAGCTTAGATTCATCTTTGAGCAATAGTTGTTATGTAGTTATCATTTCTGAATTGGATTGTCAGTGTTTCATTATGTCATAGGCTTGATACATTTTTACCTGACAAATAAAATGTTATTTATGATTAATTCTGGACTCTCCTGAAATCATTATGACTAGTAGATTATGTGGAGGCTGATGTTACTTCAAATCTATTGCCAGGATAGAGCATACTGAAGGTCCATGAATGAATGGAGCAGTAGGCCCATCATTGGAGACCTTTTGATGTCTGTCTATCATTGATTTTGCAAGCTGTATGGAAACTACACTTTTGTTGAGCAAGCGGTTTTTTGAGCAAGCAGTAGGTGGCCGACTTATAAGTATTACTCAGCCTACACCCCTGACTAAGATTAGTTTGGCCTTCTTGTGATTGTGAGATCCACGACCTGGTCGGATTGAGACTCTGTGACATCAGGACCCTAATGACTAAATGAAAGTATGGAATTACTCAAAATAGTTAAGTATCAAAGTGAATACATAACCAATATTTGTGATTAGTTCCTAATAAGAAACACAGTATGAATATAGTGATTAGTTGAAATTGGAATCAGATTAACTGATTCCAATTTCGGAGTCACACTTTGGCTCTTCATGGTCAAAAGTGACCTCTCACTTCTCTGAATTTTTGTGTATTTGTCGATTTCCCATTCATTTAATGTGGTCGGTCATTTTGGACCGAAGAGCACAAGTTTGACTATTTTTTTTTTTACGACCACTTAGCCTGCTCGAATCGTGCCCTCAATTTTTTTGTGTTCACATTTCAAATTCCATAAAAGTCACCAAGTTTAGTACCATTCTGATGAAGCTGTGAGTTTTAAAAATTCAAAACAGAACATTTTCCGGTCAAAAGTGACCTAAGAGCACCAGAGGGTTAAATATGTAAGAATCAAGTAAGAATCAGACTGATGAAACTTTCTTTATGTTACTTTATCTAACTTTTTAAATATGTTAATGACAGCCCATTGAGTGGCTTTTAATAAAGAATTTAAAAAAAATTAAATAATTTATGTGCTGTTTCCCCAACAAAATTCAGAATTGTCAGAAGTGTTTGTGCTTCATTAAAGACAAAGGCCTGTCATTTGTATTTACAACCTCTAGGTAACAGTATTACACCAACATCTATCACCAGATAGTAATCTAGATTGATGAAACTATGAGGAAGTTTTGGATGTGATCAAAACTTCCTCATAGTTCCCCTCCAAAAGTTCCCCAAGATTACAAGCTTCAAAGCTGTACATTTACAACAATCGTGTTAAACCTGTTTTAAAACTCAAGACAAACAAATACAAACATGCACTGGATTTTTAAGTTTCTGTTACTTCCTCATAATAAGTTACAATCATGTGAAACATTTTCTTTCCCCTGGCAAATGTCTTATTGTCTCTTGTAACATGTCTCTTGTATTTGAGTAAACAACTGAGAACAAATTTCACAGACAGATTGTGAGTTTGTGAGATGTTACTCCACTTTTCTACACACACATACACACAAATACACACTCACACGCAGTGTGTGTTATTATTAGAGGGAATTTGCCCGGGTGCACCTGGTTTGCACCTTTTCAATTTGCATTTACTGTAGTTCAAGTACTATTAACCCACAGTCTCTTTTTCTTGATGTTTATACATGTCTTTTGGTTTAAGTTTCATTGGTCTACCGACCTCAGTGTGTATCAGTCTCTCCTCTCTTCCTTCTCTGCAAACGTCTTCACTGCTAAAACATCATATTACCACGACAAGATTAACAACTGTTGTGACGCTCGGACACTCTTCAAAACCTTCTCTTCTCTTCTTAATCTGCCTCCACCTCCTCCTCCATCGACTCTTACAGCTGACGACTTTGCAGTTTTCTTCACAAATAAGACAAGAACCATCAGTGACCAATTCTCCACACCGCAGACTGAGGATAACTTCACTAATGCACTCTCTCTCTCCTCCTTCTCTCCACTCTCAGAGACGGACGTTTCCAAACTTATCCTGTCCAGTCATCCTACTACTTGCCCATTGGATCCGATCCCCACTCACCTCCTTCAAGCGATTTCTTCTTCAGTCATACCTTCACTTACTCACATTATCAACTCCTCTCTTCACTCTGGAACATTTCCCTCAGCGTTTAAGCAGGCTCGGGTAAGCCCACTGCTGAAGAAAACCATCTCTAAATCCAGCACTTCTAGAAAACTACAGACCGGTATCCCTTCTTCCATTCATTGCAAAGACACTTGAACGAGCTGTGTTCAACCAGCTCTCTATGTTTCTTGTACAGAACAACCTCCTGGACAGCAACCAATCTGGCTTCAAAAGTGGCCACTCAACTGAGATTGCCCTGCTCTCGGTTACTGAAGCCCTGCGACTGGCAAGAGCAGCTTCAAAATCCTCAGTACACATTTTGCTGGACCTGTCTGCTGCTTTTGACACCATTAATCACCAGATTCTCCTGTCCACCCTCAGAAAGATGGGCATCTCTGGAACCGCACTCCAGTGGCTTAACTCCTACCTTTCTGATAGATCCTTCAAGGTGTCTTGGAGGGGTGAAGTTTCTAAGGCACAACAACTTGCTACTGGGGTTCCTCAAGGCTCAGTACTTGGACCGCTTCTCTTCTCCATCTACATGACGTCATTAGGATCTGTCATTCAGAAGCATGGCTTTTCCTATCACTGCTATGCTGATGACACTCAACTCTACTTCTCATTCCAACCAGATGACCCGACGGTAGTTGCTCGCATTTCAGCCTGTCTGAGTGACATTTCTAGCTGGATGAATGACCATCACCTTCAGCTCAACCTTACTAAGACTGAACTGCTGGTGGTTCCAGCTAACCCATCGTTTCATCACAACTTCTCTATACAGCTGGGTTCGTCAACCATAACTCCTTCCAGGACAGCCAGAAACCTAGGAGTTGTGATGGATCATCAGTTAAGTTTCACAGACCATATTGCTACAACGACCCGGTCCTGCAGATTTGCCTTATACAACATTAGGAAGATTAGACCCTTCCTGTCAGAGCAAGCCCCCAACTTCTTGTCCAAGCTCTTGTTCTCTCCAGACAGGACTATTGTAATGCTCTCCTGGCGGGCCTTCCTGCATGTACTATCAAGCCTCTGCAACTGATCCAGAATGCAGCAGCGAGGGTTGTCTTCAATGAGCCAAAAACAGCTCATGTTACTCCTCTCCTCATCAGGTTACACTGGCTACCAGTAGCCGCTCGCATCACATTCAAGGTACTGATGCTTGCCTACAAAACGACCTCTGGGACGGCGCCAACATACCTAAGCTCATTAGTTCAATCTTATGTGCCCTCCAGAAGTTTGCGCTCTGAAAGTGAACGACGTCTTGTGGTGCCATCCCAAAGAGGTTCAAAATCACTCTCACGGACTTTTTCCTGGACTGCGCCCAGCTGGTGGAATGACCTCCCGATCTCAATTCGAACAGCTGAGTCTTTACTCATTTTCAAAAAACATCTAAAGACTCATCTTTTTCTCCTGCACTTAACCAACTAATACTAGTACTTACCTTTTTCTTTTTCTTGTCTATCATATTAAAAAAAAAAAAAAAAAAACCTGGCTACATGTTCTGTACTAGACTAACTGAGACTTGTCATAGCAATTGTATACCGTTGTTGTTCTCTCGTTGATCTGATTGTTTCTACTGTTCTCATTTGTAAGTCACTTTGGATAAAAGTGTCTGCTAAATGATTAAATGTAAATGTAATGTAAATGGTGGCATTTTTCACGAGAAACTGCTGCCATAAACAAGTTTAAAGAATTCCCAACTGTATCTGCAGCACCAGTGAGGGGAGGGAAATATTCATGTCACCAGTTGACAAAAATGTATTTTATATATATATATATATATATATATATATATATATATATATATATATATATATATATATATATACACACAATATTTTTAAATAGTGTAAATACTAAACCAATTTCTATATGGTCAGTGAAATCATGTTCACCTATATACACACACTAGAAATGACAAGGTTAAAATGACGTCACATACTGAAAATGTAAAACTTTTTTGTAACAAACATTTCTGCGCATTAGATAGTCAAAACAGTAACGTTAAGAAAAATCAAAGTTACTGAACAAATTGGGACGAACTGCTAAGGTCTGCTCTGAACATTTTTGTCTGGCACATTTCAGTAGTATGGACAGTTTTATGATCTTGTCATAGTATAATGCAGACATTAGACCGTTATTGAAAGACTAAGTGTTATAATTATATGGGATACAACAGCAAACTCACAGTAATTCTGATCACCAGATCACATTCATTTAAGCATTTATTAAAGGCACCTGGAAATAAGCTTCAATTTTAGAACAGCTAAGGAACATTGTCAGGCATGTGTTAATTTATTTATTTATTTTTTTTTTTTTTTTAAATGTGCTCAATTTTTCATATACATATATAATATTTGTTTCTGAATAATAAATAAGGATTTATTGATTATATTAATTATTAATTATATTTCATACTTGTTTTCATGTTTTTTTTTTTCAAATTTACAAATAAGACTAGAAAACAGCATTTGCTGTGTTTTAAAATAGCTGAATGAATTTAATGATAAAACATCTTCATGACAGTGCTACTAGTAGAATAACTGTCTATGATAAATCACACAGAATAGTTATTAAAACATTGTTTGTGAAAGCAGTGATGTCATGTGCATGCATCTTGACTCTGTAGAAGAATGTGTATGTGTGCAGGCGTGTTTTGTTTCTTTACAAAGTGACTGGCAACTGCTGGTCTGGGATGCATTATACAGCATTTTATGTCGTTTTTGTGTATCCGTGTGAACAGGAATTGTTTTGATAACATTGTTCTCTGTATTCAAAACTATTTAAAAAATGCATAAACATAACCTGAGTGTGTCAGATAAGAGTGACAGAAAATGTCCCCAGGACCAGGATTGAAAACCACAGATGATTACAATTCACAGCACACTAAAAACAGACATAACTGGAGACTAATAAGCTGTGATCATGTCACAAAGCTCCATGCAAACTGTACATTTTTCATTATTTGTCCCCTTGCAGTCATAATTAAGAATGAAAATATGTATAATTATCAAAGTGAGTTCTCAAAATTGAATGAGCAATCTACCATCATTACTGAGGTACTAGGGCCCTTCCTGTCAAAGAAAATAAATGATTAACAAGTTACATGCATGTACAATGAATTATTACAATGTACTGAATTATTCTCATCTCCACATACCTGTTGATTTCTTCTTGAAGTAAATGAGTCCAGTAGCTGTGATGATGATTCCCAGCACCAGACCAGAGGCTCCAATAGCAACTTTATTCCTCTCATACTCAAGGAGAGACGGATCTGTGGAGTACAGTACGTCAAATATAATATGTGACCCTGGAGCACAAAACCAGTCTTAAGTCTCTGGGGTATATTTGTAGCAATAGCCAAAAATACAAACTTAAGTTTTGATTAGTAATATGCATTGTTAAGAATTCATTTGGACAACTTCAAAAGCGATTTTCTCAGTATTTAGATTTTTTTGCACCCTCAGGTTCCAGATTTTCAAATAGTTGTATCTCAGCCAAATATTGTCCTATCCTAAAATACCCCACATATCAATGGAAATATTATTTATTCAGCTTTCAGTTAATGCATAAATCTCAATTTTGAAAAATTTACACTTAAGATTGGTTTTGTGGTCCAGAGTCACATATATCCAAATATGCTTACCACAAATACAGTTATGATATGACAGTAGCCCCCGGTTTCACAGACAAGTCTTAAGCCTAGTCCCAGACTGAAATGTAAGTCTGAGCTGTTTCAACTGAAAGAAACTCACACTGACTGATCTTAAAATATACCAGTGCCACTGTTTTCTCTCAGGAGGGACACAACTACTGTTTTTTTTTTTTTTTTCAAACATACGTTTATAAAAAAATACCTAAATGTCCTAATTGAACTATGGCCTAAATCCTAGTTTAGTCTAAGCCCCGTCTGTGAAACCAGGCCTGTGTGTCTCATCTTACCCCAGTCATAGATCATGGGTTTATTGAAGCTAGCATGCTCAACCATACAGGAGATCTTCTCTCCAGATTTGGGAGTGTACTCCAGCTCAGAGTGAATTTGGTAGTACCAATCACCATCAGCCATCTCCATAGTGGAGGTCACTTCAGAGGTCACTGGTTTACCATCTCTCAGCCAGGAAACTTTGATGTGCGGAGGATAAAATTCATATGCGCTGCACATTAACACAGCTGGATGTCTGCCACCAGCCTGTGTCACTGAACTGAGCTTAACTTTTGGTTTCACTGAATCAAAGAGAGCAACGTTATAAATATGCAGTCCAATGCATTTCTCATATGTATGTGTGCGTGTATTGCAGGTTGGGGTGTTTGACATAAGAAGTGGCATTTGAACAAAGCAGAGAAATAGAAATAATTTTTACTCAAAATAGGTTTATTTAATTCTTAGATGTTAGAGTAGATCACTCATAACATTAAAAAAAATCCATTAATAATTGTTTTCCAGTTAGTATATGCTCATATAGAAATAACACAAATGTTTATATATATAAAAAAAAAAAGGATTTCTATGAGTGACAGTAAAAGTCTCAGAGGAGTTTTGAGCCACTTACCTACTTTAATAAGGTCAGGTGTGTCCTCGGTTTTAAAAATAAATTTGCATACAGTAACACCAGCTCTCTCTGTTAGCAAAAAGGGGCTATTATTCCATCCCTCTGCAACTCTCATTCCGATCTCGCTAAACCCCACAAACTTCCTCAAAGTACTGTTGAACTGTGTGAATAGAAATTTATTTAAATAAAAACTGTCAATATACACCATGTCACTGAAATCAGGAGAGCTGTAGATACATCTTGACCGTCTTATGTAATAGTCATCAGCTGAAAAAGAAGCAGAACAATCACAGTTCTGTCAGATAAATATGACAACAAGAAAAAAAAGAGAGGAACTTTTAGAAGTAATTCACAGGGAAAGATGAATCTGTGGAGTACAGTCATATGTCAAATTATGCTGTCCACAAACAGTTTTAAGTAATATATTATAGAGAATCCATCCTCAGAGGACAATCATACAAGTCACCCTTCTAAAAAACATGCTGAAGTATATCATTTAAATCATTTACATCTACTACTAATGCAGTTATTGTTGATACTCAGTTGTATTACTCTCATCTTACCACTTTTTGCTCCAGTCAATACAGACAGTGTCAAGATGAGATGACAACTCAAGTACTGTAGCAGTGACATTTTCACAAGCACTGAATCCCAGCTGCATGTTGCCAGTGCTTTATGTTCATGTCAGGTGGACGTTTGAGGTGATTGTCCAACCAGTTACTCCAGGTATAAACATCAGATGTTACTAGGTAGTATCCTGCTTTCAATTATCATCATCACAAACTCCATCCAATTATCAATTTAAATAAAACTGTGGTGTGGATTTTTTTCTTTTCTTAAAGAAACTATTGAACTCTGACTCTATTGAAAAACCTTGGTAACTTTATTAACAAATACTGTATAATATTAGTGACTAACACACTAAGGAAGTATACAGTGACTTTTGAAATACCGGTTATTAACAAATCTATCAGGTTTCCAGAAATCAATCAATTAATCTTTTTTTTTTTTTTTTTTATGACTACAGATTGAAAGGAGCTGTAATATGGCAGTACACTGAGAAGGAAACAAGAAACATTAATTTCAGTGGTATCCGCAAACAATGACTGACATTTGTAACGCTCTGAAAGAACCGGAAAGGTTGTTATCTAAGAGAAAGGATGCATTCAAAATTGCACACTGACTCTGACTCTGGCTAGGTATGTGACGTTGAAAACCGTAGGCCTATGTATGTGCAGTGGTGTAGTGGATGGGCACGCAGGGCACACACTGCAAGGGGACCTTGTGTGGTGGGGGGCCTCCCTAAAAGTTGACCTGACAGACCAGCTTGTGAACTGATTATTAACCGTTAACAAAATGATATTGTTAAATTAGATTTAAACTTAATTAGAATGGATACGTGTATGTGATCCATTAAAAAAACTTTTTTTTTTCCTTCAGGGGTTTAATCCATGCGCAAATACATGGTCACACACTTGCAGCACTTTTGTGAAGGAATGAAAACAGAATAAAATGACATACAGGTGCTTCTCAATAAATTAGAATGTCGTGGAAAAGTTCATTTATTTCAGTAATTCAACTCAAATTGTGAAACTCTTGTTTTAAATAAATTCAATACACACAGACTGAAGTAGTCTAAGTCTAATTGTGATGATTTTGGCTCATATTTAACAAAAACCCACCAAATCACTACCTCAACAAATTAGAATGCTTCAAAAGACCAATAAAAAAAAAAAAACATTTTTAGTGAATTGTTGTCCTTCACTAAATCAATTCCATTTACTCTACATGTACTCAATACTTGGTAGGGGCTCCTTTTGCTTTAATTACTGCCTCAATTCGGCGTGGCATGGAGGTGATCAGTTTGTGGCACTGCTGAGGTGGGCTGGTGCCAAATCCTGCTGAAAAATGAAACCTTCAGCTCATCTGCATTGTTTGGTCTCTTGTTTCTCATTTTCCTCTTGACAGTACCCCATAGATTCTCTCTGGGGTTCAGGTCTGGTGAGTTTGCTGGCCAGTCAAGCACACCAACACCATGGTCATTTAACCAACTTTTGCTGCTTTTGGCAGTGTGGGGCAGGTGCCAAATCCTGCTGGAAAATGGAAAATTAAATAAGCTGGTCAGCAGAAGGAAACATGAAGTGCTCCAAAATTTCTTGGTAAACCATGCAGTGACTTTGGTTTTCAAAAAACACAAAGGACCAACACCAGCTGCACCCCAAATCATCACAGACTGTGGAAACGTAACACTGGACTTCAAGCAACTTGGGCTATGAGCTTCTCACCCTTCCTCCAGACTCCTTGGTTTCCAAATGAAATACAAAACTTGCTCTCATCTGAAAAGAGGACTTTGGACCACTGGGCAACAGTCCAGTTCTTCTTCTCCTTAGCCCAGGTAAGACGCCTCAGGAGTGGCTTAACAAGAGGAATACGACAACTGTAGCCAAATTCCTTGACACGTCTGTGTGTTGTGGCTCTTGATGCCTTGACCCCAGCCTCAGTCCATTCCTTGTAAAGTTCACTCAAATTCTTGAATCCATTTTGCTTGACAATCCTCATAAGGCTGCGGTTCTCTCGGTTGGTTGTGCATCTTTTTCTTCCACATTTTTTTTTCTTCCACTCAACTTTCTGTTAACATGCTTGGATACAGCACTCTGTGAACATCCAGCTTCTTTGGCAATGAATGTTTGTGTCTTACCCTCCTTGTGAAGGGTGTCAATGATTGTCTTCTGGACAGCTGTCAGATCAGCAGTCTTCTCCATGATTGTGTAGCCTAGTGAACCAAACTGAGAAACCATTTTGAAGGTTCAGGAAACCTTTGGAGGTGTTTTAAGTTGATTAGCTGATTGGCTTGTCACCATATTCTGATTCATGTTTTATTATTTAATTGTATATATAAATTTGTAGTATAATTTTAAAGCTGCTTTTATTTATGATTTTAATTTTGTTCTGTTCTGAATAATAAGTAAAATGTGAAGGATTTGCATCAGATTGTTTGAACCATGCAGCAAACATTTAGCTTGAAAATAAATGATAATAAAAAAATAATAAAAATAAAAAAAACCTAACAAATTACTTTAATTGCATTCCTTCACTAGCTGCGTTTTAAGAACATGTTTCACTATAACATTTATGGGTAGAATGTAAAACATTGTCAAGAGTTAGTTGTATTAACATTTGTTAAAGACAAACAAATCGTTTTATACAGATAGAAGAAAATAGTTTTGATGCAAAATAAACTATAGCAACTGGCACGCACTTGTAGACTGATTTGATGCTGTGAGGGGCCCCACCTTCACTCATGCGGGGAACCTACACAGTTTGCACTGCAAATGTGTGTAGCCCAAATGCAATTTGGACATACTACATCAACCATGTTGATACTATCATGTGAACCACACTGAGTTGCTTCGCTTACTCACCATTTATGAATCCTTTCCTTATGCGTAAAGCATCCTTTGTATGCACTTCAAAACTCACCAGACTTTGTAAGTAATCTCAGGAGGTCTACTTTTCATCTACAGTTTTATTAACACTGTGAATTTGGACATTTTACTCTTTTCACATAATATTTCTTAGTCTGCTATAAAAGGCATATTTGGATGCTTCCAATCAATAATTCAGCTTCTCTTTTATTTTTTGTACATTTTCTACTTCCAAAGCTGGTCTCATCGTCATGATTTATGCAAGACACCCAATCAATAAGCCCCTAAATTGTTTTTCTATTAAAAAAATCTGAATCCCATACTAATTATATTTAAATACAATTAGTTCAAATAGGTTATGGATGCATGAGGTTTTTGGCTATTTGAATGAAAACTTGGATAACTCTGACATCCCACATTACACAATTAAATCAAATGTAGGCACAGATTTAGCCAAAGGTTTGTCTGTTTCTTTAGTGCATTTTGCCTACGTTCTACAACTGCCATGCGTATGTTGCAATAACGCAAAATAAAGAGCTGGATCTAAATACAAACAGTGCCGTTAAACGAAAAGACACAAAACACACTGGCACAACTAACTTTATAATGACAAGATCACATCAAGAACAGAAGAAAACACAATGCTTAAATACACAGAGAAACTAATTAACAGGTGCAACAGGTAATCAAACAATGAATCATCAAGGAAACTAAAACCCAGGAAAATGACTGAAAATTATGACACAGAATGATTAAAAAAAAAAATTTTTGTCAAAGAAGAAAATACTAAGCTTCTGAATATATATGAATTACAATAATTACACTAATGTGATTTAAGATTCATTTACATCTCATTTTCAAATGTCTATATGTTACTGAGAAAGTGTTTTTTAATCAATGTTATTAAAAATAATTTATGACCATGTGATGAGAGTATAGATTACTTCTTATGAATTGCAAATGTGATGTGTAAGATTTAAGAAAAATCAGTTAAAGGCTTTTTGAGATTTATAATGACAGAATAACAGATTTTTCAGTTTTGGGTAAACTATCCCTTATATGCATGTTTAGTGTTACACAGTAAGTAAGGTTTATCATGCTTTGAAGTATTTGAGAGGCAATAAAAGGTTGATTTAATCCAAAGGTATACCTTTAGCATCAATTGTCACTTGTCATGTAGAATGAAAAGTGACAATTGTTATTATTTTCAAAGTGCTCAGTTATAAAAACAATTAACAGATATTTTCAAAGTTTGCTTCCAAGGCTTCATAAGTCAGTGACAGTTGTGTCCTTTAATGAGGAAGAATGTTCCCAAAATGACTCCCAACAGCCCAAGAGTCAGACCTACTCCACAAAACACTGCTGGACCAACACTTGGGAGGGCAACATCTACATCTGGAAGATAAATCCATGGGATAAAAGATTAACAAGTAATTTGGTCCCACTTTATAATGTGTCCCTAATACCTGTGTACTTACATAGTAAATAGACGTGTACGTAGTATGTAACCACAGTGTAAGTACACATTGGTACATAGTATCTACAGCTCTAATGTTTGTGTAACTACACATGTAACAATCCACTGAATGGTATGTGTAAGTACAAACGTGTATCAGGACTAACAACACTTTTTGGTAAAGACAGTGTTACACTTTATATTAGATTTATCATGTAATTACTCTGATGTTACACAGCAGCGACCAGTAAGTTAGGCTTTACATATAAATTGTGGTTGGTGTCCAGAATGTTACACTTTATATTAAGTGGACAGTTCCTGTGGAGTTACTGGAGTGCACCAACTCGAACTCGAGATCCAACTCCTCCCACTTTACTAAATATATTTTAGGGTAGGTTTATCCCTAAACCTACCCATCTCCACCCCATGGATCCCATTTCCACCCTTAAACCTACCCATCTCCACCCCTGGATCAAATGGTTCCAATTACTCTTATACATATTGTTGTTACAAAATGTAGTTATATAATTCCTGTTACACGAGTACTTAGTGTAAGTGAAAAAAGTGTTGTTACCAATGTCCTGTTACACACAAATACAAACCCGATTCCAAAAAAGTTGGGACACTGAACAAATTGTGAGTAAAAAAAGGAATGGAATAATTTACAAATCTCATAAACTTATATTTTATTCACAATAGAATATAGATAACATATCAAATGTTGAAAGTGAGACATTTTGAAATGTCATGCCAAATATAGGCTCATTTTGGATTTCATGAGAGCTACACATTCCAAAAAAGTTGGGACAGGTTGCAATAAGAGGCCGGAAAAGTTAAATGTACATATAAGGAACAGCTGGAGGACCATTTTGCAACTTATTAGGTCAATTGGCAATATGATTGGGTATAAAAAAGCCTCTCAGAGTGGCAGTGTCTCTCAGAAGTCAAGATGGGCAGAGGATCACCAATTCCACCAATGCTGTGGCGAAAAATAGTGGCGCATTATCAGAAAGGAGTTTCTCAGAGGAAAATTGCAAAGAGCTTGAAGTTATCATCATCTACAGTGCATAATATCATCCAAAGATTCAGAGAATCTGGAACAGTCTCTGTGCGTAAGGGTCAAGGCCGGAAAAACCATACTGGATGCCCGTGATCTTCGGGCCCTTAGACGGCACTGCATCACATACAGGAATGCTACTGTAATGGAAATCACAACATGGGCTCAGGAATACTTCTAGAAAACATTGTCGGTGAACACAATCCACCGTGCCATTCGACGTTGCCGGCTAAAACTCTATAGGTCAAAAAAGAAGCCATATCTAAACATGATCCAGAAGCGCAGGCGTTTTCTCTGGGCCAAGGCTCATTTAAAATGGACTGTGGCAAAGTGGAAAACTGTTCTGTGGTCAGACGAATCCAAATTTAAAGTTCTTTTTGAAAAACTGGGACACCATATCATCTGGACTAAAGTGGACAAGGATAACCCAAGTTGTTATCAGCGCTCAGTTAAGAAGCCTACATCTCTGATGGTATGGGGTTGCATGAGTGCGTGTGGCATGGGCAGCTTACACATCTGGAAAGGCACCATCAAAGGTATATCCAAGTTCTAGAACAACACATGCTCCCATCCAGACGTCGTCTCTTTCAGGGAAGACCTTGCATTTTCCAACATGACAATGCCAGACCACATACTGCATCAATTACAACATCATGGCTGCGTAGGAGAAGGATCCGGGTACTGAAATGGTCAGCCTGCAGTCCAGATCTTTCACCCATAGAAAACATTTGGCGCATCATAAAGAGGAAGATGCGACAAAGAAGACCTAAGGCAGTTGAGCAACTAGAAGCTTGTATTAGACAAGAATGGGACAACATTCCTATTCCTTAACTTGAGCAACTTGTCTCCTCAGTCCCCAGACATTTGCAGACTGTTATAAAAAGAAGAGGGGATGCCACACATGTAAACATGGCCTTGTCCCAACTTTTTTGAGATGTGTTGATGCCATGAAATTTAAAATCAACTTATTTTTTCCTTAAAATGATATATTTTCTCAGTTTAAACATTTGATATGTCATCTATGTTGTATTCTGAATAAAATATAAAAATTTGAAACTTTCACATCATTGCATTTTTTATTCACAATTTGTACAGTGTCCCAACTTTTTTGGAATCGGGTTTGTACTAACACAAACCATCCTGAGGGTTGTTACATGTGTGTGGTTACAGAAATATTACAGCTGTAGATACTATGTACCAATGTGTACTTACACTGTTACATACTACGTACACATATAGTTACTATGCAAGTACACAGATATTAGGGACACTTAATATAAAGATGGGCCAACAACAACAAAAAGCTGTAATATTGTCCATTCTATTTGAAAATCACACTAACCCCATATTTTGGTCTGAGGTTGACCTTGGAGGGCTTTGTGGTTCACAGTACAGCTGTAAATGTCTCCTTCAGCAGGTGTGAACTTAAGAGTGGAGAAGATGTTGAATGTATCATCTGTCCTTGGACGGTACTGACTTAAACTTATGCCCTCTGTCACAATAACATTATTCTTAGTCCATGAGATGTTGACAGATGGAGGATAGAAGCCAGTCGCATGACAGATGAGAGCTCTACAAAAACCCATATATACATCAACTTATGGATAGATGGATGTCTGGGGTGCATCTAGATCTAAACACAGAAAACTTTATTCATTCATTCTGTAGTTCAGTAGAGTAAGCAAAGATATCTTAATATGCATTATATAAACATTTGAGGCACAACTTTATGACACGGAGTACATGTTTTACACACATAACATTCAAAAGATTGGAATCTTTAGGTATTTTTTCTTGTTACACCAAGGCTGCATTTATTTGACCCAAAAAAAATTAATAACAGCAGCACAGCGATAACCCATTCAGGGTAAACAGAACAGAACCAGCGCTGATAGTAAACTGATGCACTCTTGACTAACGTGACCTGCCAGAACTAACTCTATACTTGATTAACATACAGTTTGTATTGACAGTATGGTTCTGTTCTGGGCAAGAAATCCCCAACCAGCCTAGCATGCATAAGAGCAGTGAGTGCAGCAGTGATCCCCCCCAAACAACACCATTTGCCAACCTTTCCCAACCACAAACTTACAGGGTGAACGTGGCAGCAAAGCGTTGCTTTTCTGTTACAAGCAGTGGAAAAGAGCAGCATGCCCCTTTAAATGCAGTTATTAGCTTAAAGCAACAAGCATGTTGCCAATTCCTGAAAAACTTATGCAACAAGCATTTACCAATTAAAAAGGAAAGCCTTAAGTAAAATATTACAGATGTCTTTAATGTTCTTAATGACAACTGTTTAAGGAAACACCATAAAGCAAGATAAATGACATTTAAATGAAGATAAATGTCTGGCTCAAAGAGGTATATCAGAACACTGAGTCCTGACTGAAGAGGAGAGAATGGAGACTAATTAGCTCCTGTGCAACACAATAAATCTGGTGATAATACTGAATGGTGATCACGGAAGGGTGTCATATTCCTATAGGTAAATGTGGGTCAACTGACAGTCAGCAGATGCAAGCTTGACCGTGAGAACTAATGATATGCTTGATAATTGTGGAATACTTTTACAATTTAAAGTAGCTTTTTCTCTTTTAATATATTTTAGAATGTAATTTAGTTTTTTGTGATTATTCTTGTTGTTCCCTTTCAGTCGGTCACTCCGAGTCACGTCAGTGACCGACGAATTGGGATCTTGCTTAGAGAGACCAATCCACTTTGAGTGTAACTAAATGTGTACATTGGCATGTGATGATTGCATCCAGCTGCCGCTGATCACAGCATGAGTATAAGTAGGCAGCAGGTGCAATGCATATTCAGCTTTTCGCTTCGGAGCTGAGCGATCACATCGTTCTGCTCCTGACTACTCTACTGAGAGAAGAAGACTGAAAGAGTTCAGCGCGCTCTTTGAGAGCTCTTAGTGTTGGTGGTACTGCGCTTCTGCGGTGGTGGTTTCCCATGTTGAGTGTGTTGCACACACGGGGCTGCACTACCCCGTTTTTGTTGCAGGCGGCCATCTCTCCTGTGCGCTTCAGCACGCTAAAAGAGCTCTTTCCCTAAAAGATCATACAAATTTTACTCCTTTTAAAAAACAATGTTTTCTCTATCCATAAACAAACCTTCAACAGTGCAATTCTCAAAATCTCATCACCACCTCAAAGTATAACCTCACAATCCTCGATTCTGTCATTACCTGCCACTGGGTGATGGTCACAATCGCTGCCTCACCTGTCTGGGCATTAAGCACACTGAGGTGGCGCTCGTGGATGAGTCATGTTCTCATTGAAGGAAGATGACCATCTCTAAGCTGCGGGCCAAGCTCCGTTACATTACAAGGGGCAGAGATCCGTTACCTCTGCCTCGATCTAGTTCTTGTCATGGCAGTAGTCAGGTGGGGGCTACTTCAGGCAGTGGCATGGGCGGTCTGAGGGTTACAGTGGTGGCAAACCCTCCAGGGAACCAACCCTCGAGGGACCATTGCTCCTCTTGCACTCTGCAACCACTTGAGCTGCCAGTGGAACGTGCTGGGCCCTCTACAAGGAGCATACTAGCAGTATCCTTTGGCGCTCCTCCCGACGACCGGATGTCAATCGCTGCATTGGGGGGTGAGCCAGAGCATTTTGGAGAGGATGATTTGGCTGCGCTGCTGCCCTCCGAGACTGTAGCAATGCCTGATTCGGAACTGGAAATGACGGCAATGCTTTCCTGGGCCGCCGTGAGGGTAGGGCTTGACTGGAGACCTTCACCGTGTCTCAAGCCCTCAAGGTTGGACAATTGGCACTTCAGGGTGGTCTGTGCTGGTTCTCAGCACCCCGCCCTGGTGCCGTTCTTCCCGGAGATGCATGAGGGGCTTACCAGATCATGGATGGCACCTTTTTCTGCTGGAAACCGACCTGCTAATTTCTCCTCCCTCTCCACTCTCAACAGTGGTGTAGCTAGGGGATATACGCCCTCCAGTGGAGTGGTCAGTTTCGATGCAGTTGTGTCTTATTTACCACCTCAACCGAGCAGGACGAACCATGCCTCCCCTCCCGAGTCTGTAGGTACTCGTCTGGTCAGTAACACTTTATTTCAATAGTCCACTTTAGACATTCTACTAACAATAAATAACATTGCAACTACATGCCAACTAGCAGTTAGAGTAATAGTAGACTGTCTGCTTAATATGTTCTAACACTTTCTTTTTCAATTTATTCAACTAACCTTAAACCTACCCTAACATTCTACTCTGAGAGTTAGTAGACATGTTGCAAATTAAGGAGAATTAGTTGACATGTAGTTACAAAGTTACATATAGTTAGTAGAATGTCTAAAGTAGACTATTGAAAAAAAAGTGTAACCACTGGTTCTTCAGGCTAAAGCACTGAGGGACCTGCACGAGGGTGGTCACGATCCGGAAGTTCTAAAAGAGCTCCGAACCACAAATGTCCTCGCACTCTGTGCGACAAAGGTCACTGCGAGTTCTCTGGGTCGTGTGAGTTCACTGCGAGTTCACTTGTGTTCCAGGACCATCACCTCTGCCTGTGTTTGGTCAACATGAGGGACACCGATAAGTCGGTTCCTCAAGTTCCCTGTGTCCCAGACTGGACTCTTCGGTGACACAGTCGACAACATGGCCCAGAAGTTCTCGGCTGCACAGAAGCAGACTGAGGCACACGTCCTGCCCCGGTGGGTAGCTGCTGCTTCCACCCGTACCCCGGCTGCAGCGCCCCAGCCTGCTCATCGCTGAGGGTGGCCCATTGCGTCCACCCCCACTCCCATGCCACAACCGCAGCAGCCTCAAGCAAGTGGTGCCATGAAGCTGGGTGACCCAGAGAAAGAGGGAACTGTTCTTTGGGGGGTGGTGAATGCACCTCTCCCTCCCCTGGAGGAGGGCCGGGTGGAGAATCTGGTTTCCAAAAATCTCGACAGGAGAGCACTTTTTGCTTCTGCCGAGACTTCTCACTTTCAGTTGTTTTACTCCCAGACCGATGGAACACTCAGCACAGATGCATTGGCACACAGTTGGCTGCGGGGCCTCCGCAAGTATGCGTTTCCATCAGTGAGCCTTCTCGCACATACACTGTACAAGATCAGGGAGGAAAAAGAGCAGATCCTGCTCGTGGCGCCTTATTGGCCCACTCGAACCTGGTTCCCAGAACTGATGCTCCTCGTGACTGCTCCTCCTTGTCAGATTCCTCTGAGGAAGGATCTACTGACTCAGAGACGGAGCACCTTATGGCACCCGCATCCAGACCTCTGGAAATTTCATGTCTGGTCTCTGGACAGGGCGTGGAGGTTCTAGGTGACCTACACCTATTGCTGCCAACCACGACCCCGTGGAAGGGAAGTCAGTGGGAAAGCATGACCTGGTCATCAGGTTCCTTAGGGGGGCGAGAAGGTTAAATCCTCCATGGCCCCCCTCTATACCCTCTTGGGACCTGTCTCTAGTACTCACAGCACTACAGCAGAGACTATTTGAGCCTTTGCAGACAGTTGAGCTGAAGTTTCTGTTAATGAAAACTCTGCTCTTGCTTGCACTGGCCTCCATCAAGAGGGTGGGGGACCTGCATGCATTTTCGGTTGATGATTCATGCCTAGAGTTTGGGCCGGCTGACTCCCAGGTAATCCTGAGGCCCTGGTCCAGCTATGTGCCCAAGATTCCCACTATTCCCTTCAGGGATCAGGTGGTGAGCCTGCAAGCGCTGCCCTCGGAGAAGGCAGACCCAGCCCTAGCTTTGCCAAGTGGATCCCATATGTGTAAATCTGCGGTATAGCCTCAGGGCCCGTGTTTCCCCGGCAGACTTCTGCCATTTTCCAAGAGAGTTACAATCACCTCTAATCTTCCATATGCACCAAACAGTTGAGCTGCTAAATGTTTTATAAAAAAAAAATAAGTATTCAGTTCAGTATTCAGTTCAAAATCTTTTGTAACATTGATTAAAAGTGTCAGTAAAGACTTTTTATAATGTCATGCATCCTTTTGAAACCTTGTTTTCAACATTGATAGTAATAGGAAATTTATTTTGACCAGCAAATCAGCATATTAGAAAGATTTCTGAAGGATCGTGTGACACTGAAGACTAGAGTAAGACTAGTGATTTTTTATTATTATTAAGACCCAGGGAACATATGATATAACAGGTCTTGGTGAGATATGATGAGGAGACTGACCTCCTTCAAAACACCCTTTGGGTATGAGGAACCTCCACCACAAGCGTAATTTATAGCATCAGCTCCAACTCCCTGCAACCAGTACCAAATTTAGCAGCCACCTCTCTGTCTTATATACACAGGAAAACTCACCCTAACCAGAGATGATATCTGTGCCCCCAGAACCAAAGGAGGAGTCCACGCCCACCATGGACCCAGCTCTAGAGCCCCCTCCATTCACAGAGCCAGAGCCAGTCATTATGTCCATCATAAAACCTGAGCCAGTTGTCACATCCATCCCAAGGCCAGATCTTGTTCCAGGTCTGTCCGAGGGGCCAAAAGAAGAGCACTGGCTAATTGATTCTTGGTCAACAGCAGAACCACAAATGTCAGCTTACAGTTAGCTAACAGGGCTTTTTGGAAACGCACGCCTTTGTCCTTCCTACCACTTCCATGGATCCACCTGCTCTGCTGGTGCTGCACATCTCCTTGGCTTCACCCTGGCTCCCTCCAGCTCTTCGGCTCCACCTCAGTCTTCTTCTTCACCAGTAGCTCAGCCTTGTGAGGTGGAGTCTCTGGGCCCATGACACCACCTTGGCCTGTCAGTCTGCTGCCTCCACCATGGTTTCACACTCCCTTGTTCCTTGTTGTCCTGGTTTTGCCGCAGACTTCTGGGCCTCTGGCTGTGCCTTAGCCTTCCACCCCGTCAGTTCGATTGGGCTCCTTCTTCCCTCTGGCTCTTCCTGTGTCCTCTCTACCTCTGGTTTTGCCCTTCTTCCGGGCCTCTTTGTCATTTGCCTTAGTTACTTAAGCCCCTTTCACACTGCGATTCCGGCAAATACACGGGTAATGTGTCCCGGCATTTGTACCCGGGTCGCTAGATTTTGCACTTTCACACTGCCAGTGATTACCCGGAATATGTGCGTGCGTTCACACATAACCTGTAAAGGTCCCGTGAAAACACGTGATATCAGGGTGTGACATGTAATGTACGAGTCGAAAACACTAGGCACGTTAACTTTCACTGAAGCTGGCGAACGATCTCAGCTTCAGCGCGGAAAGTGAGGAACTAACTGATCTCTGCTTTGTTACAGTTTGTGCATATTTTTTCGTCGCGAACATTGATCTGCCTTCAAAACAAACTAAAAGAGTCGTGCAATAAACACGAATCAACACCACGACACGTCATGATTTCTGGCTTTTGTTCACACAGCGCTCGTTCCGGGACTGAACCCGGCAATGTTACTAGGTCCCCGACCCAGGATCGATCCCGGAATCAATCCCTGGACATGTTTGCATTCACACAGAAGTCGACCCGGCAATGTTCCGGCAATTTGCCGGGTCTGACGTGCAGTGTGAAAGGGGCTTTAGTTTCATCTGTGTCTAGTTTAGTTGCCTTTGTTTGCTTCTTGTGTATATAGCTCTGTGTTTTAGTTGCTCCTTGTTAGTTCTCATGTTTACTTTGTGTGGTAAATGTGTTCCTGGTATTCTGTGTAGAATGAGGTGTATGCTTACAATGTATGCACAGCTCCCACATGCACTTTGAATTGTTTTTACACTACTTTGTCCATAAGGTTTCAACACTGAACTGGGCCATTGTTTAACAGTCGGAAAAGATCAGGCTTACTATAGATCAGGAGAAAGCCTTTGATCATATAGATTACCAATATCAGTTTCATGTTCTTATGTGTTATGATTTTGGGAAAAAAATGTATCAGTGTTTCATGCTTGAATGAATAAATGAATAAATGAATGGTTCTGTTGTATTGAATTTTCGTAGATGTGATGCAACATACACACATTCTGCTTTCTTTACCTTCTCAGATATAACCTAATCCATCATTTCTAGTTGTAACATCATGTTTTCAAATTAGTGACAGAGGTTTGGCCACTTTTTAATTGCAATAAAAGATACTGAACCTGTGGTGTAAGAATCATTTTGTTAATTATAATTTTGTATTTTGGACACTGCTGATATGTAGCAATAACACACTGTTGTTTATGTAATATTGGTTATTTAATGAAACCATTATAAACCCTTAAGAAAGTGAACATTAAAATGTCATGTTTAAAACTGTAAACGTGTAAAGGCTCATAGCACATATTCATGTCTTACCCATTTCTAGTGGTAGGCTCTTGAATGTTTGAATAAATATTGGTAAGTCACGTTTGCATCCTACTATTGCATCAGAACCGATTTCATAAAACTTGGGAAATGTTATGTTTTTTGGTCCCAAAAAATCAGGTAGTGTGTCTACTGCTGTCTTTTGTTTAAAGTTGACATGCCCCAGTTCCTCTTCATCATATCCAATGTAAAACTCTTCTTCCACATCAGAGCATGCAGCATATAGAAAAAGCTTCATGTTCAACTGAAATAAATTCAACATCATAAAAAAAAATACAATAAGTTTAATTTTTTAGGTTGACAATTCAGTTACTTTGGATAGCTGAGAAAATGATACAATATATTTCTTGCTGATGTCAATCAATAGAGATTTTCCATATCATCAAAATTGCAATGTAAATATCCTCACAGCTTTTAGGGCTGAACTACTACAATAACTTGATGTTTTTGACAAGTTAGAGAACATTTATTCATTTTACTTGCATTGTTCATTTATTTATTTAGTATTATTTTTTTTAAATATTGAAACTGGTATGTAAACTGGTGAAATTTTACTGGTAGGCCAATGATTAACGACATTAGCCAAAATCAGATAAGACTATTCTTCTAAACTATATTTGAGTTAGAATTCTTAAAACCCAGCATCTGTGATTTCAAGTATCTATTTGGATGACATCTTTGTTTACATTTCAAAAATGTTATGTGGCCATTACAGAACGTCTGCTGTGTTTGAGTGACTCTAATATTCCATACATTTCTTATAATGACTCAGTGAATACTGTCTTACAATTCAAATAATATTATGTATCATATAAAACTCCTAAATTACCTATTTTTTAGTATTACTTTCTTTTTTTACTGATTTTTATTATATTGAACAAATATTCCCATTAAGTTGCTAGATGTTTTGCAAAAAAATCAATACTTGAAAATTACTACTTGTCGATAATAACAAAGCATTTAAAAAAATAATAATAAACCAAAACTTCTGATAACCTTACACAATAATCTTATAACGGAAAACATTTAATGAAAACATTTAACTCTAATGAACGCACAAAAGCAGCTTTTGAAATGACTAGGTGTTACAAGTGATTAGTTATAAGTTTGCTATTTTATCATTATTATATCATTTATGAAAATAGTACCTAAGCAAATTAAAAAACTTCAACTTACATTGAGCACTAGTTGAGAGAACAGCGGTTAGGGTGAGAATGGTTATGTACAGCTCCATCTTGATAGATTAGAGTTGAACAGTCATTAGGGAAAAATTAAACCGAGGTGAAAAAACAGGTGTTATTTTAAAGTTTTTTCATCATCCACTCAGAGTTTGACACACACAATGACACTGCTGTTTCTCTAAGAAGAATAAAAAAGGTTTTCCTCTTTCATCTGACATGCAGCTGGCTAATCTTTTCTAACATAGGATACATTGAGTCTGCATGTGCAAACATAAAACTGCAGTAACAAACTATGGATTAAACCCCCCAAAAAAGTTATTTAAAGTGTAGCCAGTTGCATAAAAGCTTTAGACTAGTCTTTTTATTTCTTTAAGACAGGTCATTATTTGTTTATTTATTTAGCTTAATATATATATATATATGTATAATGTATATATATATATATTTGGTTACATAACATTGTACATTATTCAAAGCTGAATGCAAATCCCCTTAACTAACTGATAGCTGGTCAGACTAGTTCTTAAGGCACTTAACATGGAGGCTACAGTTTATGCAACTGGCCCTGGGTACATTGGATAGTTTTATATCACATTTTTAGGGGCAGACTTGCTTAAAGATAAAGGCAAAGCAACTGGGAGATGAAGGCCTTAAATAAGCATGCAAGTGAACTGTATTCAGGTATAGTGTATGGGAAACAGCCCAAGGCTCTGGAGTTTCACCAGTCAAGACAAGAGGTGAGAATCTCAGGGGCCATTTACATGACAACGTTTTCAGTCAAAAACAGGAAAATGGGGCACCAAGAGTCATTAAAGACAAGAGGTGAGAGTCTCAGGGGCCATTTCCATGACAACGTTTTCAGTCAAAAACAGGAAACTTGCAATAATAACCTCTACAAATACAACTAAATATATACACTATAAATACTTTAAAAGAAGTGTGAAATATGTTTTCTCTGTTTTGGAGGGATAATCATTTTTAAATCATTCCCCATTTATTACATCAAAAATTTGTAAAACTTCATTATAGTTAAAGGTATTTTATCAGCTGTTTATTATTCATGCAACAATACATATTACTGTTACAGTTTTTATTAATAACCATTGCTATATAGATGATAAATTTGTCTAGTGCTCTTATGAATGTTTTTAGCATGACTTGTGAAAATTTAACTACTAAGTATTTATTTAATTTAATATCTAATTTTAACATCTAATTTAAAGTTAACTAATTGTGACAACTAACAACACGTAATGGCATAAGCAAACACTAAGCTATGTAATAAAGCCTATGCTATTTCATTGTCATTCTGGGAACCTACTTGTTTTACAGATCTGTGTGTAATAGTGTTATATGCTACTGTTTTGACAGCATTGATAATGTTTCTGATCAAATGTGCTATCCTGTCAGCAATAACCTGTCCATGGGCTTTTTTGATTACAGTAAGTTTAAGTGCCGGCGATGCAGTGTTGCCAGATATTGCTATTAAAACAATCAAAAACCAAAAAATAAAGACAAATAAAATGACATTATTTCAAATCTTTTGCAAATAAGGTAATATAAAGATATCACTGACGTTAAACTGCAATGTCCTACTTTATTAACTTTCTAAAGTGTTAAATTAAGTGGAAAAGACAAGTCTGAAAATGTTTATAATAGCTAGATCTGGCAACATGGAGGCTGCACCCACGCCCCAGTGTTGCCAGACGTACGATAATTATCGTATTTGTAACGATAATTTTGACCTCTCTGTATGATGTACGATCAATAATGAAAAAATATCCCATAATGTATGATAATTTCAGAATTGTATGAAAATTCATTCATGATGATGAAAGTTGTAGTCATAGGGCTTCTATGACTCCATACACGAAATCGACTCATTACAGACACTCTAAAATGCGCTAGTGCACCACCTCACAGACCGTGTCTCTTACAGCAGACGCGCAACATGTTGCTGTGCCGCAACAGCTAAAGTCCGTCTACACTGGACATGACAAAGGGACCATTGAAAATCATTTGAAATTTGTGTAAGTACGTCATAAATAGAATGCAACAGCAGTTTACTGTTGGGAATTTGTCTGACTTCACAATAAAAGTGAACATGGAACTGGCTGAAACCTCTTACTACAAACTTTGCTTTAATGAGAATCATTTGTCTGATATCATCCATCTTTACCTTAAATGCTAAATACAATATACTTCACCTTAGTTTTTCCATGTGACGGCTAAGTCAGGAAATAGGATCACAGAAAAAGTTCTGAAAAAGATTCTTACATTTCCAAATCAGGGTGATACACAACACTTTTAAATCACATGCATGTCTCATGCACCAAGACAACATTGCAGTACAAAGCACATAACATTAGCAATAATAATGACCATACCTTATTTGCTTATTTTTTCAAATTTTCTTCTAACAATCTACGTTTTTGTAGATGTGTATGTTGTCTGGCGTGGACGTTCAAGTGCTCATGAGAGCCTGGCACGCAAGACAGGCCTTGCGCGTCAAGCCAGTTTTTCTGAGAATTTGCCGCTGACCTCTGAATGTCTCTGTAGTGGGTTAAACTTGAAATTTTGGTAATGAGAAAATGGTCTGTGTGTTTATTTGATAGTTGTAGACTGCATAAACACATGACATTATTTTGACATATGTAATATGTAACATGTAATAATCATTTCATTTCACTAAGCTTGCAATCTTTTTCGAATACAACTGTGAGGTCCTCTATAGTGTGCATTTGTAGACTGCATAAACACATGTACTCTGTTTAATGGTCAGTGTTTCAAATGATTACCAGTGTGTACCACTTACCAGAACATACTGATTGCACTGTTGGTTGCATTGCTCCTTCCTTTCCTATTTATATTTTAACAATGTATTTATTTGTTTATTTAATTATATATATAATTACAGAATCAAGAAGTTGTATTAATTGTTTAAATGATATAATTTAGTAAATAATATTTATTTATTTATTTATTTATTAATTGTTTAAATGATATAATTTAGTAAATAATATGAAAATAACATGCGTAATGATTTTACTATCCTTTAATTTAAATGTTCTGAAATCTGATATACATATCAGCTGATACAAGATACCAGCACTGGCCTTCAAAAAAGAGGATAGATAGATAGATAGATAGATAGATAGATTTGCATTGTAAAGTGTTACCAAAATAAATAAATAAATAATAATAATAATAATAAAAACATACTAAAGCATGTGGTGCTAATATGGACACTGCAGGTTCAAGTCGAGCTGTATTATATCGATTCAGTTATTTACACTTGTCTTCATAATTTCCTGTCTTCTCTTTAGTCTCCATCACTAAAATTACATAAAAAAAGAAGAATAGCAATGTGTCATATAATCTCATCAAAGTTTACTTTACTCCAACATAAATCTTCTTGACAACATAATAGAATTGGCATTACTTAAGCAAAATAAAACATTCAGCAGAAAATGTAGTACAGGTCTTGATTTACTTTATCTTGAATTTGATTGGACTTTAATGGGTGGATGATATTATTGGTTGATATTTCTACTTTTTCGCCCTTTAGGAGGCGATTATTACACTTTGATTAAAGTTAATGAAAACAAAAAATTTTCTACAAAATAACACCAGGTATTTATTCCCAAAAAAATGAGGGTCCATTTTCCATACAATATAAAATATCCGCTTTCAAAACTAATTTGATAATGGAAACTGGTCCAATATTAGAAATTCTGCTAACTAGCATTACAGCAGATTAAGCAATATTTTCAGTTAATAATGTGTATATCACTGTATAGTAGGTGGACAACCATACCGGCAATGCCCGCGTGTACACGCCCGGTGTAGAGACATGACATTAACTACAAGATCGAATCACATGTTAAAATTATTCACAAACTGATTGCCGGCAGGTATGAAAGGATGGGCTACAGAAACTGACTGTAGCCTAATTGTAAAATATTGGTTTAGAATGGAGATGAAAGGACGAAGTAAAACAACAATAACATTATAATATAACATTAACATCCTTAAAAACCATTAGAAAATTTACAGTGATAGTATATCAAACATTTGATAGTCTCAGGCTACAGTATACGAATAAAAATTAAAAAGAAAGACCTTAAACAGCAATTTTATGCATCTCTGTATTGTTATTTAATAGCCATATATATATATATATATATATATATATATATATATATATATATATATATATATATATATAGCATATATATATGAAAATATACAAACCCGGGACAAAAAAGTTGGGGGACACTGTACTAATTGTGAATAAAAAAAACAGAATGTAATTATAGGAAGTTTAAATTTCAATATTTTATTCAGAATACAACATTCGGTCCAATGACACTCTACCGCAGGGTTCGGAACTCGATGAATGTCCGAGACGGATCTCTCGTGCTGCCGTAGCTCCGCGAGCTTCCTGGCCGCCTCCCTCCCGGCGACGGCCCGATCACAGACCCGTCTCATCTCGCGGAGAGTGACTGAAACGAGGCGCAGCATGGATCCTGGTTCTCCCACACCGCCGTTCCCCATAATGCCGCCCTCCCAGTGAGCAATGTGAGAACAAATGCCACCTTGGCTCTCTCATTGGCAAAGGTTCTGGGTTGTAGGGCAAAGTGCATGTCACAACGGGTCAAGAAAGCTCTACAATAGTTAGGCTCACCCGAATATGACTCCTGAATGGGGAGCCGTGGTTTCCGGCTGGGAGGGGGCTTCCGAAGGGGCTGCCCGAAACGGGCGGTGTGGGCGGCGCAGTGGGAGCTCGTAGTAACTGAAGCTGTTGGGTGAGCTCGGACACCTGCGTCACCAAAGCCTGAACCGCGCGACCAGTGTCGTTAAGATTCCTCTCCTGGGAGTCCATCCTCCGAACACTGGCGCTGAGGAAATCCTCCAAAGCAGACGGTTGATTACTCGCTGCCTCCATAACTTGGTCAGATCGTTCTGTCACGGCGAGATAAAGGACAGGAGGCAACTGCGAGTAATAATGATGTTTATTGAAACTATGAGATGATGACAGGCTCCTGGAGAATGACGCAGGGACTTTGATGGCAGCACAGACAGGTGAGTAGAATCCCTTGAGTGCGCTGATAGAACTGGTGAAGAACCGACGATTCCCTTGAGTGCGTTGGTGGAGATGGTGAGGAACAAACACTCCCCTTGAGTGCGTTGGTGGGTAGTGGGTGAAGGCGAGATATCCGTAAACAAGGTTGTAATCCAGTGACGACCGAACAGGAAACAGAGCAAGAGGCAGGAACGCCGAACAACGAGTAGACATACACCACGCAGACCTCACACAACGATCTGACAAACAAGAGACGAAAGACCAGGCATTATATAGGCTGATGTAACGAGCCGCACCTGCTGCTGATCAGCCGATCAGCGGTAACACCCACATGAAAACAATTAACATGACGTCACAACAAACCAGCAGGAGACGGTGCATTCATGAACCGTGACAAAGTAGTACAGTCAATGGCAATCTAGCATGTTCTGTACCTGCATAAGAGGAAATTACTTTACATACCAGCAGATGGATATGGATATTTGAACCATAAACGAAGCAGCTTTTTCTCTTCATTTCAGATGGCAATCGCATTATTAGTGGTCGACCAAGATTGGACGATATTTGGCTTTTAAATATATAATTTTTTTGTGACATTATTTTGACATATGTAATATGTAACATGTAATAATCATTTCATATAACTAATAAACAAATCTACTCCGAATACGTCGCCAAATCGATACGAAGTCGTGGCCTAATGGTTAGAGAGTCGGACTCGCAGTCCAAGGGTTGTGAGTTCGAGTCTCAGGCCAGCATGAATTGTGGGTGGGGGGAGTGCATGTACAGTGCTCTCTCCACCTTCAATACCACGACTTAGGTGCCCTTGAGCAAGGCATCGAACCCCCAACTGCTCCCCGGGCACCGCAGCATAAAATGGCTGCCCACTGCTCTGGGTGTGTGTTCACAGTGTGTGTGTGTGTGTGTGTGTGTTCACTGCTCTGTGTGTGTGCACTTCGGATGGGTTAAATGCAGAGCACGAATTCTGAGTATGGGTCACCATACTTGGCTGAATGTCACGTCACTTTAATGGGCAGTGTTTCAAATGATTACCAGTGTGCACCAATTTACCAGAACATACTGGTGCACTGTTGGTTGCATTGCTCCTTCCTTTCCTATTTATATTTTTAACAATGTATTTATTTGTTTATTTAATTATATATATAATTACAGAATCAAGAAGTTGCCATCAAAGCAAATCTCTTTATTTTATTTTTTATTAAGTTTTTATTTATTTATTTATTTATTAATTGGTTAAATGATATAATTTAGTAAATAATATGAAAATAACATGCATGTGACTTTACTATCTTTAATTTAAATGTTCTGAAATCTGATATACATATCAGCTGATAAGATACCAGCACTGGCCTTCAAAAAAAGAGGATAGATAGATAGATAGATAGATAGATAGATAGATAGATAGATTTGCATTGTAAAGTGTTACCAAAATAACTGCAGGTTCAAGTCTGGGAGGTGATTATTACACTTTGATTAAAGTTAATGAAAACAAAAAATTTTCTACAAAATAACACCACTGCATTATATCCCGATTCAGTTATTTACACTTGTCTTCATAATTTCCTGTCTTCTCTTTAGTCTCCATCACTAAAAATTACATAAAAAAAGTCAAATCAAAAGTTTACTTTACTCCAGACAACATAAATCTTCTTTGACAACACAATAGAATTGGCACATTTCTAAGCGAAATAAAACATTCAGCAGAAAATGTAGTACAGGTCTTGCTTTACTTTATCTGAATTTGATTGGATCCTGAATAGTGGGTGGATGATATTATTGGTTGATATTTCCTGTATTTATTTAAAAAATGAGGTGATTATTACACTTTGATTAAAGTTAATGAAAACAAAAAATTTTCTACAAAATAACACCAGGTATTTATTTAAAAAATAGGGGTCCGTTTTCCACACAATATAAAATATCCGCTTTCAAAACCAATTTGACAATGGAAACTGGTCCAATACAGGGAAATCCTTAACTAGCATTACAGCAGATTAAGTAATATTTTCAGTTAATAATGTGTATATCACTGTATAGTAGGTGGACAACCAGAATGGGTAATGCCACGTGTTCCGCCGGCGTAGGGCCGCGGCATTAACTGCAAGTCAGTCACATGTTAAAATTATTCGCGAAACTGCCGGCAGGTGGCGCAAAGGGATGGGTTGCAAACTGACTGTAGCCTAATTGTAAAATGTTGGTTTGTAAATGGAGATGAAAGGACGAAGTAAAACAACAATAACATTATAATATAACATTGTAACATCCTTAAAAACCATTAGAAAATTTACAGTGAGGTAATTTAAAGATTTGGGATAGTCTCAGGCTACAGTATACGCATCAAAAATTAAAAGAAAGACCTTAAAACAAAGGCTCTTATGCATCCTATTGTTATTTTAACAGTCATTATATATATATATATATATATATATATATATATATATATAAATATACAAACCCGATTGCAAAAAAGTTGGGACACTGTACTAATTGTGAATAAAAACAGAATGCAATGATGTGGAGGTTTCAAATTTCAATATTTTATACAGAATACAACATAGATGACATATCAAATGTTTAAACTGAGAAAATGTATAATTTTAAGGGAAAAATAGGTTGATTCTAAATTTCTTGGCATCAACACAAATCAAAAAAAATGGGACAAGGCCATGTTTACCACTGTGTGGCATCCCCTCTTCTTTTTATAACAGTCTGCAAACGTCTGGGGACTGAGGAGACAAGTTGCTCAAGTTTAGGAATAGGATTGTTGTCCTATTCTTGCCTAATGCAGGCTTCTAGTTGCTCAACTGTCTTAGGTCTTCTTTGCCGCATCTTCCTCTTTATGACGTGCCAAATGTTTTCAATGGGTGAAAGATCTGGACTGCAGGCTGGCCATTTCAGTACCCGGATCCTCCTACGTCTGGAGGGAGCATATCTTGTTCTAGAACTTGGATATACCTTTCAGCATTGATGGTGCCTTTCCAGATGTGTAAGCTGCCCATGCCACACGCACTCATGCAACCCCATACCATCAGAGATGCAGGCTTCTGAACTGAGCGCTCATAACAACTTGGGTTGTCCTTGTCCTCTTTAGTCCGGATGATATGGCGTCCCAGTTTTCCAAAAAGAACTTCAAATATTGATTTGTCTGACCACAGAACAGTTTTCCACTTTGCCACAGTCCATTTTATATGAGCCTTGGCCCAGAGAAAACGACTGCACTTCTGGATCATGTTTAGATATGGCTTCTTTTTTGTCCTATAGAGTTTTAGCCGGCAATGGTGAATGGCACGGTGGATTGTTTTTTCAGCCTTGACCCTTACGCACAGAGATTGTTCCACATTCTCTGAATCTTTGGATGATATTATGCACTGTACGCCCTTTTTCTGCTGTTTCCACTGAACAGACAAACACATTCCCAAAAATGCACCACTATTTTTCACCGCAGCATTGGGGGGAATTGGTGATCCTCTGCCCATCTTGACTTCTGAGAGACACTGCCACTCTGAGAGGCTCTTTTTATACCCAATCATGTTACCAATTGACCTAATAAGTTGCAAACTGGTCCTCCAGCTGTTCCTTATATGTACATTTAACTTTTCCGGCCTCTTATTGCTACCTGTCCCAACTTTTTTGGAATGTGTAGCTCTCATGAAATCCAAAATGAGCCAATATTTGGCATGACATTTCAAAATGTCTCACTTTCAACATTGATATGTTATCTATATTCTATTGTGAATAAAATATAAGTTTATGAGATTTGTAAATTATTCCATTCCTTTTTACTCACAATTTGTGCAGTGTCCCAACTTTTTTGGAATCGGGTTTGTGTGTGTGTGTGTATATATATATATATATATATATATATATATATTATATTTAAATTAAATTAAATTTATGCATTTAGCAGACGCTTTTATCCAAAGCGACTTACATTGCATTCAAGCTATCAATTTTTACGTATCATGTGTTCCCGGGGAATCGAACCCCCAACCTTGCGCTTGGTAACGCAATGCTCTACCACTTGAGCTACAGGAGCACTATATATATGTGTGTGTGTGTATATGGATTAAAAGCTAAATGTTTTCATTTCAGTTCATTCTTGGTAGGAAAAAATATAAAAATCCTTCAGGTTCCATATGCAGAGCGAAATGAGAACGGTCCAGCATTCAAATATTCTCCATATTAAACCTCTGGAGTCTAAGGGTATTTTTGGGGCCTGGAGAAGTTTTGTCATGCCCTGACATTTGTGCTTTTTCAGTTTTCTTATAATATCTAAATGGCTAAAGTCTAATCTCACTGTAATCAGCACAAACTAGGCTATAATAATATGTGAGCAGCATGAATGTACATGATTGTGTTTTTTTGAGAAAAAAAAATGTTATGCGTGGTTAGTGAAAAACTAAAAATGTTAAATCACTTGAAAAAGGCAATAAAACACATACAGAAAATTGGTTCCCAGGAATTTTGAGAACTGGAGCTTGTAGCCTAGAATTTTTTTTTTCTAAATGATGTGAAAATCATCTTGTTTACTCACTTACAGAAAACAATATATTGATTTAAATTTTCTAAGACAGTTTTTGTTGGTAAAAGTCATATGCGAGTAGGCGTCAACTATCATGAATTCACACCTGAGAAGACAAAAAGACCTGCATAATGAGCTGCATAATGAGCCATTCAGTCAGCTGTGTCACTGAGAGGGGTGAGCTTACAAGAAAGAATGTGAGGACAAAATAAATCTATATAATTTTATGTTTGTAGTTTATTTAGAATACATTTAATTATCCCACAACATAATTTAATATTCACTTGTGAGTGCAGTTAAACAGTTTATTAGGAAAAATCAAAGCTGACTTTCAAACTGAATTTTTTGCATAATTACTCCAGTCACACAGTCCTTCAGAAATCCTTTTAACAATCTTATTTTCTACAAAAAAAACATTTATTGTTATTATTATCATCATCATCATTATTATTATTATTATTATTATTATTATTATTATTATTAATGTTGAAAAGAGCTGAGAATATTTTTTTTAGGTTTTTTAGGGGGGATAAATTGAAAGAACAGCAATGATTGTTACATTTGTTACAGTTACATTTATTGTTACATTTATATTATTTACATCAAGCTTTTGAATGGTATAGTGGTGTATATTGTTATTGAAACTTCATAATATTTCACTTGATTATACATTTTAGTCAGGAATTATAGTTTGGAAAAAGTCTTTGGAAAAAGTCTAACTAGTAAAATGTTTACACGTTATGTGAAAACTAGTACAAGTATATAAATAAATAAAAAGAGACTTACTCATGTTTATGAACTCTGCTGAATAAAGTGCTTCATTCTTTTTTCTGAGGAAATCCCAAATCTCAAATCCTCAACCACATCACATCTTTTTGGGGTGAATTATGTCTTATTCCTCTCATCGCGAAGCAAACAGTAAAATAAAAAAAAACTTGAAGAACAATCTCGCTGCGTTTGTGTCTTCTGTTTGTGTGGGCGTATTCAAAAGCCGCGCGCTTCAGTGAAACATTTGAATCTCAAAAGCGCGCTCGGCGCGGGGGCGTGGTCGCATTAGAAGATAATGAAGGGGGATGTGAAAAACGGACATCGCGTTGTTTTCATATGGATTACTTTATCACAGAATATTTGTTTTCAGCAGCACTTGTTTAGTTTAAAAGTAGACATGCCAGGCTTTCTATAGATATCTCTCTCATGTCTCTTCGTTGAGTATTCACTGAGTTACAGTTCATTTTAATGACGCATTTGTATCTGAAGATCAGCGCAGACAAAGGCTGCAGACAGCACTCCTTGTTTGTTATCTTTATTTTATAAGTGCACAAAGTTTTGTTGTTATTATGTCTGTATACAAAAAAAAAGTAGACCCTTTTACAGATTCGATTGATGTATTGCACTTATCTGTACGATCAAAACTGAAAGTGTAATTTAAGTTCTTTTCGGGGTTATCAGGAGAAAATACCCCAAAACGCGTATACGCGTTAATCGACTCCAGAGGGTTAACTCTGCTATTATTCTTGATTTTTCAAACTGCTAACACTTTGTAGTTTTGAATTATGGCTTTACTGTGTGACCAGAAATGGAGTATTTTCTGTTTCAGCTGTTTGATTGCGCTGGTGCCTCACGTGCACATTTTCATTAGAAACAGCACAGCCGTTCACTGTTCCATTCTGCGTGAAGAGCGGTCCACTTTGGCATATTTTTGCTAATTATGATTTTTTCTGTCGATACTGAAACGCGTGTGAACTACAAAGCCTATTTTACCTAATGAATAATAGTTTAGCTTCAAATGGGCAACATCACGAATATGGAAACGTTTGGATTTGTCCCGAATGAGAGAGGTAAGCCCAACCTTACCTTATATTAAGCTTTAAATTATTATTATTATTATTATTATTATTTTTATAGCTAAGCCTATATAATTATTATATACTGCAACTGTATTTATCCATTAGAATTATATATTTTTAATTCTTGTTCTGTTCTGATAGTTAAATTTAAAGGATTTGTTGTGAGGGGAACTAAAAATATCCTGTTGGTACATTACAACATTATTAGACCTGCCGTTATTATTTCTGAATGTAATAAAATGCGACTTATATATGATTTTTTTTTCCTCTCAAAAACTAAATTTATATTTAGTGTGTTTTTAAAAAACATGCAACAAACGAAAATAGGTGATTAATCAGTTAAAATGTGTTACTGTGGGTTAACAAATTTATATTATAGTATACTTAGCAACAGAGTCTGGGCCTAATCTAGACTATGTTGTTAACTATTTTCAAGTTTCTGTATGTTTTTATCCAGTTTTTTTTTTCATTGCATCTGAAAATTACTTTAAGAAACAAAAAAAGCCCTCCCATTTTTTACAGTGTGATAACGAGCTGTATTCGTTTTCCATTTCGGAAACCAAGCACCCAGTATTTTCCTTTTTAAATCTATTATTCACTCGCATATCTCCTACAACAGGTTTGTTTTTTTGTTTTTGTTTTTTGAGGAAGGTGCCAGTGTCAGGGGAGTCAAAAGATAATGACATTATCATTAGGGTTTCCCATTAACTTCAAAAATGGAAAATAAGGGCTAATTGTGATTCTTTCTCGTTTATTCTTTATGAAAATAGTGTTTATTCTTGTAGAAAATAAGTGTTTATTCTTTAAGAAAATAAGGGTCAGTATAAGGGACAATCCAAATATTTGTAATGTACAATAATGTAGGCCTATATCTGCCTGCAGTTAAAAAGTTACCAGAAATAATCATATTTGTTTTGCTTCACCCATTTATGTAGGCTATAATTATTCTAAAATAAATAAATAAATAATTAATGTCTTACAAAAAATTTAAGCAAGTAAATTTTACCATTATAGAATTGTGACTTTAAAAGGGTAGTAATTTAGAAGGTGAAAATACTGTGAAATTACAAATGGCAAGGAATTTTAAAGCATAAGAACTGAAGGTCTATGAAACCTTAGTCAATAAAGCATTTTTTTTAAACAATGGCACTTATAGTTTTTAACTAAAATATTATTTCAACCATATAGCCTATGAATAAATAAAATTAATACTTTTCAATGAAAGAACAGTTAGAGAGTGTAGTTTTCTTCTGGTGTTTGGATTTGTACTTCAATATAATGAGCTCCAAGTTTAAGAATAGCCTACACATTTTTTTTTAAACTCTCTATTTAACAGCATTAACTTACAATGAAATACATCTTCCTTCAGGTAGACAATGTTTTCCTGCCTTGCTAAATGTTGGGCTCGTGATCAATAAGTTGCATTCGCCCAAACTGATTTTGTAAAATCAAAACGCGAACGGTGAAGCTGGGTGCAGTTAGCACGAGTCGCACTCGCTGTGAAGCGGGAGCAGCTGGCAGAGGATTCCGCTTGGTCTTAAAGCCTGCCTCAAATGCCTACATTCACAAATTACAATGATTCTTGCAAAAATAATGATTAATTATCAATTGTGATTTTTTTATTATTATGGTCTGGTGAAAATAATAATATGGGCTGCGAGAAAATAATGAATAAAAGAGTAGGGCTACTGTCAGTAGCATGACAACACAGCGTATCTCGCAGCCAAAAAAACAGACCGAATTCAGTTGAGCTGAAGGGGGTTGGGGTTGGGGTTTGGAGGTAGTTCTGTATAGCTTGTGGGGGTTGAAATAAAGGTTTGAATCTTTTGCTCTTTATATGGACAGTGTCTTATGAGGGTTTCAAACTTGCAGAGCAGGTTTAATCAAAGTAGGACAAATGCCTCGTTTGGTCTGGCTTTTGTCATTTTTGCTACTGCATACAGAATATTAGATACATTACAATATAATGTTTTTTTTTCTCAGGAGCGATGAGGCGCCTCTGAGAGAGAGACAAATAAACTGGCGAAAGAGACGCACATCTGCCAAAGAGACAAAAACATTTGTTCTTAATGTATTTGTTGCTTTGTAGCTACTATTTTCAGTTTTAACTGTTCGCGGCAACGCTGCAGTTTTGGCAATACAAATGTGAAAATATATTGCAGTAATAAGAAACTGTCCCGAGACATGTAGACCTAATCATTTTTAGTTTTTTTTTATTACTGGGCAATTCGTTACTGATGTGACATTTGCAGTCAAAACCTGGGGCCGGATTCACGAAAATCTTCTCAGAATTTATGCAAACGCATATAAAATGCTTTAAAAACTTTAGTAGAGATGTCTAAAGGGTATTTAATAGGTCTGCCCCACATGTAAGATTTTTCTAGTTACTAGTAGCCTAGTTGTTAATTTAAGTCATTATTCAATGCATGTTTATATTAAATTAACATCTATAATCCTTAATGAGCCTTAATATATCCCACGCTCAAGCACATGCATTAAGTTTGCCACAAAGCACAGGCAGAAGTAGCCTAATAATTGTGAAAAAGGAGACATTTTAATTATTTTTTAATAAACAAATGTTTTCTTGTCGGCTGCAAGATGAAATTCACAGTGCTTACTCTCATCTCCACAGTATACAGTAGTACTCGCAGTAGTACTCGCCTTTAAAGAGAAATGCAACCTTCACAGATTACATAATGCTTACATTTCAAGCTTTCTGTAGATATATTTCTCATGTATGTGATACACCCTAATTTTAAGTTATTTCATTTTCAGGAAAAAAATCAAGTGATCGAGAGGGCGCCTCCCTGTTATGCATGTGCATTAATAATTTTCGCACAAACACTTGAAAATGAATAATAATAGAGCACATTTCTTTTTGGTTACAGTACGGGATCCGCATTAAAAAATAATCTTCACAAGTCTACAACCGAGACAGATGCAGTTATAACCTGTAAATTAAAGGCTATTTGAGGTTTTAAAATGATCTAATTTGATGCCGCTCCAAATCATTGATCATTCGTTGTTCTTGATCAAGATTAAATAGATGCATGACTCTTATAAACTTGTTTTAATAAATCTCTTTTGCATGAAATAATAAAGATATAAAGCAGGTTAAGTTAAATATTATTGTACAAATAATTATAAAATGCTATAGACTGCGAATAAGATGGAAGTTTCACATTTTGCATGTGCATTACAAAGTAAATAATTTTTTACATGCAATTATCCAAAATAAAACCAAACAAGATTTGTAATGAAGATTTTCTCACATATTATAATTTTATTAATTAGACGGATTAATAAAACATCCTCACGTTTAAACTCAAGTTCTCTCATTATAATCAACAAAATGCACACAATGTAAAAAAGTGCTTCATTAATTGACAACTTAAGTGATTTTAAAGGAAGCCTTCTTTACTTGCTTTCATACAATTTAAGTAATAATAAAAAAATGGAACCGCATTTAAATGCAGGTGTGTATCATATTCCTTAAAATATCAGAGTGCAAGATTTGCGCAGCGCGCATGAAGCTGAGTGCGACACACAGCATTTATTCTTATTTGTCTACATATTTTATCTTAAAAAAATTTATTTACTTTAATGCACATGCAAAATGTGAAACTTCCATCTTATTCGCAGTTTATAGCATTTTATAATTATTTGTACAATAATATTTAACTTAACCTGCTTTATATCTTTATTATTTAATGCAAAAGAGATTTATTAAAACAAGTTTATAAGAGTCAAGCATCCGTTTAATCTTGAACAAGAACAATGAATGATCAATGATTTGGAGCGAGATCGGCCTTTAGATCATTTTAAAAACGTCAAACAGTCTTCAATTTACAGGTTACAACTGCATCTGTCTCGGTTGTAGATTTGTGAAGATTATTTTTTAATGCGGATCCCGTACTGTAACCTAAAAGAAATGTGCTGTATTATTTTTCATATTCAAGTGTTTGTGTGAAAATTATTAAGATCAGTCAGCACTGTGAATTTCATCTTGCAGCCGACAACAAAACATTTGTTTATTAATAAATAATTAAAATGTCTCATTTTTCACAATTATTAGGCTACTTCTGCCTGTGCTTTGTGGCAAACTTAATGCATGTGCTTGAGTGCGGAATATATTAATAAATCATATTATTTGTTAATTGTGCCTTTCTTCAAATACATAAATAGGAGTAGATGCAAATTAGTAATAGTAGTAATAAATTATAATAATATAGTATGATATTTTTGTATTTTAATGTTTGGTCTTTATTACAGTAATTGTGAGTTTGAAACAGTTCACTATCAAGCATCAATTTTGATACAATATAATTGAAGCTGGCACAGGTACTGTAGAATTAATAATGGTAATATTGATATATAATACTAATAATCTATTCTAGGTAATTTGGAGCTGGAACTGGATGATAGAGAACTAATACTGTTAAACTGGTAAATTATTTAAGGTTAAACTCTTAAAATAATAAATTTACCACTGCAAGATTCACACACACACACACACACACACACACACACACACACACACACACACACACACACTCAAGCATATTTAGGACAGCCTACAGCCTTGACAGGGCATTATGGAGACTATTATTCAGTTGCATTTCTTAATCTCATTGGCTGCTAGACAATACACAAGTTTCATGCTCCTAGTTTTGCAATCAAATGGTGGTTCATAACGTCACAGAGCCTATTTAGCATAGCATGTGAGCTACATAATACAGTACTTCAAATGTACTTTCACTGCATTTCCTTGCATCTCAAAATAATTTGTTTATTACAGAATGGCTTTAATTTTCTGATTAATACCAAATGTAGTAAATTCGTTTAGACAAGGGTTATGTTTATATTGCATTACAGTTAAAAATAATTCCACAATTCCTACTGCATTTTTGTTTTCTTTTGTGTTCTAGAGAAGATATCAACATATATTTTCTCCTCTATTAACATGATTTATGTATGGAAGCAGAACTGTAATGATCCGTGATTTATCGTAAAACGAAGCATTAGAATTGGCTTTTTGAAGTATTTGGCTACAATGAAATGTTTCATGCCTTTTGTCTTTATTGTGAGACATAGACATTAATCACATGACCAGACCACAAGATCTGTATACAGCATGATAAAAATGCAAAGCAATTTTGAAAGAGATAGCCATAAATTGATCTAAATAATATTCCTAACATCAACTTGTTAAAGAACATGCATATGTAGAACTGTAATTGAACATGTTCAAGAACAATTTACAGGAGATTACACAGAATTATGAAAATGCCAAGAGAAGCTGTATGCATTGATTTGTGTAAGGAGCATTCAGGAAGCATCAGATCTGGGTGTCACTCAGTGCTGGCGGGTCTAGATTGATTTTCTTCAGCTTCTCCGTGATAGACAAGTACTGCTGGTTCCTCTCCTCCTCAGAGAGCGAAGACGGATTGATCTCCAGGAATTTATATGCATCTCTAGACTGAACACTGAAGACGCCTTGAGCTTTCTGACAGCACACACCAAATTTCTTCCAGTACTGAAAGATAGACATGCCACCATTAATCACATTTACTAAAATATATTTGATTAAACACATGGACATAACTGAACTAGTTTCAACTTCAATAAGGAGCTGCACTGATGATAATAATAATAATAATAAAAACACTGCAATGATACATGGGAAAAAAATCTAAAAAACAAAAAAAATCCTAATTTTTTTCATGATGATTTTAAAGGGTTAGTTTAATTTAAACTTTTAAAGCCAAGAATGGTTGTAAAGATATAATTAAAGTCATCCAAAGTCTCCAAATATTTAACCTCAATTTTAAGTTTTTTTTCGATGGAAAATAACCCCTCCTGCTGTTATCTGTTTATTCAGTTGGAGCAGGAGCCTGAAGTCCCACAGCTGATAGACTGAGAATTAGCCTGGAATTCACCTATGGTTTCTCTTACCATAGCCCCTTTCACACTGCACGTCGGACCTGGCAAATTGCCGGAACATTGGCGGGTCGACTTCTGTGTGAAAGCAAACACGTCCCGGGATTGATTCCGGGATTGAACCCGGGTCGGGGACCTAGTAACATTGCCGGGTTCAGTCCCGGAACGAGCGCTGTGTGAACAAAAGCCAGAACTAATGCCGTGTCGTAGACTCTTTTAGCGTGTTTTGAAGGCACATCAACGTTCGCGATGAAACAAATATGCGCAAACTGTAACGAAGCAGAGATCAGTTAGTTCCTCACTTTCCGCGCTGAAGCTGAGATCGTTCTCCAGCTTCAGTGAAAGTTAACGTGCCTAGCGTTTTCGACTCGTACATTACACGTCTCACCCTGATATCACGTGTTTTTACGGGACCTTTACGGGTTGTGTGTGAACGCACGCACATATTCCGGGTAATCACTGGCAGTGTGAAAGTGCAAAATCTAGCGACCCGGGTACAAATGCCGGGACACATTACCCGTGTATTTGCCGGAATCGCAGTGTGAAAGGGGCTTAAATAACTCAAAGCAGTAGAAATGTCTATGCTTGTGCCTCCAAAATGGACAAATGAAAAAATGATTACATGCAAAGAAAGATAAGGCAATCACAATAAAATATAACTGTACTTCACATTATGAAATAAAAATAATTCCCAAATGAATTTGTTGTATTGAGTCTCTTTTAAACCCAAATGACCCTTGTTTGCGAGTATAAACAATGAGGAGCCCTGATATGACAATCACACTCTCAAACACAAACAATGACAAAATCCTAAAAATATAAAAAAGAGACATTGTTGTATCCGTATATATTATTGAAGTGCAACAACAGAAACATTTTATATTAAATGCTTTTGAAAACATACACCAACAATGAAACATCTTAATTTATACATTTTTAAAATTCTGAGTGTTACAAAAAAATAATGCAATAATTGAATCAATTCTAAATGTATTAAATTTGATATCTAGATTCAACAAATAAAAGGTGACTGCAGTTACTGCAAATAACACATCTACCTCACAATATCATCAACCTATCCCAATACAATTATTTAACTCACAACATATTTCAGAATTTTTTAAACTGATAAGTGTGTAGATGCTTACTGTAGTTTTTATGTAGCAGAATCTTTGTGGGATAATGTGCCTTAGGCATACCCATTAATTACTAAAAAAAATTACATAAAAAATATGCTATATTTTTACTAGGCTACTAGTCAAAAAATGTAGTACAGTACTAATGTCTAAATGAATATTAAAGTGTGTAACTTGTGATAAAATGTAGAAGTAACACAAAACAAGTGACCAAAAACAACATAATATCCTCACATTTTTAATTTACACAACTATAAAACTTGATCTGACTTGATTTTGTCAAAAGATGGTTTTAATGTGACCCAATACATTAGAATTTCCTACAGTTTGTCTTGTATTTAATTTACAGAAGTGTAGATTTTCAATCTTAAGGTTATATAAATATGCTCATTTGCATATGCAAGTAAATAGCAAAGAAGATAAGTAAACATGTAAATAAAATCATAAACGTGGATAATGTTATAATACTGTTTATCTCCTCTTTGTCATTTCTGACTTGAAGATTTTAAAGTCACACGGCATCTTCATCTTATTCTAGTTAAGATGGTTATAACTTTCAACGATTAGACACTACAAAACTCTTTGCTTTGGATTCTGGAAAATATAGCATCAGCTGTACACTATTAATCAGAGTATACACTCACCTAAAGGATTATTAGGAACACCATACTAATACTGTGTTTGACCCCCTTTCGCCTTCAGAACTGCCTTAATTCTACGTGGCATTGATTCAACAAGGTGCTGAAAGTATTCTTTAGAAATCTTGGCCCATATTGATAGGATAGCATCTTGCAGTTGATGTAGATTTGTGGGATGCACATCCAGGGCACGAAGCTCCCGTTCCACCACATCCCAAAGATGCTCTATTGGGTTGAGATCTGGTGACTGTGGGGGCCATTTTAGTACAGTGAACTCATTGTCATGTTCAAGAAACCAATTTGAAATAATTCGAGCTTTGTGACATGGTGCATTATCCTGCTGGAAGTAGCCATCAGAGGATGGGTACATGGTGGTCATAAAGGGATGAACATGGTCAGAAACAATGCTCAGGTAGGCCGTGGCATTTAAACGATGCCCAATTGGCACTAAGGGCTCTAAAGTGTGCCAAGAAAACATCCCCCACACCATTACACCACCACCACCCGCCTGCACAGTGGTAACAAGGCATGATGGATCCATGTTCTCATTCTGTTTACGCCAAATTCTGACTCTACCATCTGAATGTCTCAACAGAAATCGAGGCTCATCAGACCAGGCAACATTTTTCCAGTCTTCAACTGTCCAATTTTGGTGAGCTTGTGCAAAATTGTAGCCTCTTTTTCCTATTTGTAGTGGAGATGAGTGGTACCCGGTGGGGTCTTCTGCTGTTGGTAGCCCATCCGCCTCAAGGTTGTGCGTGTTGTGGCTTCACAAATGCTTTGCTGCATCCCTCGGTTGTAACAAGTGGTTATTTTCAGTCAAAGTTGCTCTTCTATCAGCTTGAATCAGTCGGCCCATTCTCCTCTGACCTCTAGCATCAACAAGGCATTTTTTTGTTACCTCTCACTTACCAGAAACCTATAGTGATTTAAATTTTCTCCCCCCCTAACACTCCACAGGACTGCCGCATACTGGATGTTTTTGTGAGACAAAGTCTCCATTTTTCACACCATTCTTTGTAAACCCTAGAAATGGTTTTGTGCGTGAAAAAAACAGTTATATGTTAGTCCAGTAAACCGAGCAGATTGTGAAATACTCAGACCGGCCCGTCTGGCACCAACAACCATGCCACGCTCAAAATTGCTTAAATCACCTTTCTTTCCCATTCTGACATTCAGTTTGGAGTTCAGGAGATTGTCTTGACCAGGACCACACCCCTAAATGCATTGAAGCAGCTGCCATGTGATTGGTTGATTAGATAATTGCATTAATGAAAAATAAAAAAATATATCCAAATAATAAATAATTTAAACATATTATGGATAAACAAAAAAAAGTGAGAACTCAGAGAATTCATGCAAGGCATAATCAAATCACATCAGGAACATTTGCTCAACGTCTAACTTACCTTTGCTGCATCTTCAATAGAGCTTATGAACTCATCCTTCATGTCCTCCATGTCAACCATTTCTTCCCCAGCAAAGGTTCTATCTCTCAGCGTGCTCAGAATAGCATCCACCTTCTCCCAAAACTTTTTCAGATCAACCAGAATTTGCTGGATTTGAGAAAGACACAGCTGGACTTCCTTCAGGTTGTCAGGGTTGGGAATCTCACCTGGAATGATTTATGAGAGATCATTGTGAAGAACATGTCAAGAGCATAACATACATGCAGATGAGTTTACTGTATGTTTGTAACAATAAAATCATAGAGAGACGCTCACCCATCCGTATTTTACAGTTGGCCAGCTGCAGCTGAAGATCAAGCTGCTTGGTTTTGATGTTCCACTCTTCATTTTTCAGAAGGCTCTTCTCAGAGTCGAGTTGTTTCAGTTTTCTATCCAGATCAATGGCAGTAGGCTCCTTCATAGCATTTGGATAGCCTCTAAAAGCGTCAAGGAACTTCACAGTCCAGTGGCCATGTTCTTCCTGAAATCTACTGATGAAGCTATTCAGCTCCTCAGTGTTGTTTTTAATTTGTTTCTCATTCATCTCCACTTTGTCGACTACTTTTTTCAGATCCAGTTGGAGCTTGGCGACAGCAACCTCCAGACCCTTCATCTCATCAGATTTTTTATCTTTTTCTTCTTTGGTCTCTGCTTGTTCTTGATACACATCACTGGTGCATGTTTTCACACTTTGGTTGTGTTTATCATACCTGAATAATACAGTGCATTTCAAGTAAATAATTGAATACAGTGATGTGGTCCGGATTTCATTTGCACAAGACAAGACGCTGAACAATTTTCTTACTGAGGACAAATGTAATTCAATACAACAGTTCAATAGGCACTTTCATACCGGAGGAACCTTATCACAGTTTGGACATCAAATTTACTTGCAATTATAAAATCACCCATGTGTTTCCCCTTTGAATTACAGTTGCTATAAGATATTATAATATAAGATAATATTTTCACCTCTTCACAATGTCATCCACTTGTGTTATGATGTCAGTGATCCAGTCTTCAGCTTTCTTCAGGTACTTCTTCGCCAAATCGGGTTTGTTCTTCACCACAGCCGTTTTCAACATTGGAAACAGGGAGGTGACCAGGTTGGAACTTGTGCCGACACACTACGAGACAACATCAATCAGCAAGTTAATCATGTGATAGACTAGTATGTCATGACAATTCACAGTGACTACACAACCGTATACAGTTCAAAACATCGGTGAACAGTATAGTAACTTCTGAAGTTATGTGACTCTGTCATGACTAATTGTGGCTCACATCGTTTTTAGACTGCTTCTCATTTTTTTCCACCCAGTTGCATGGTATTCTAGCTTTGCCTTCTCTGCACTTTTCTTCCTGTGATGGACTGAAGCAAGCTCTATCTGTGAATCCAGTCTTTGCTGATTTTGATGAATCTTTGGAAAGACTCCTCTCGTTTGGCTCTCAACGAAGGCGGATGCATTTTCTCTCCCTCTCCTCCCCCTTATCTTCCCTGCTTGCTCTCTCCTCTCGTCTATTGTCTAATACTTGAGAGACTCTCTCTGCACTGCTCTCCAAACTGAAAAATCATGGATTTGATCAACTGGTCTCTCAACGCAATTGACACCATCTTCTCGATGAGAAGCTTGGGTTCGGGGGAGCCTGTCTGCCCTGCAGGAACGTTCGCAGCTGGCTACACGATGGACACGTGGGAGAGGTGGCAGGTCGTGTGTCTGGCGGCTCTTTCCGTGGAGGACATTGAAGATATCTACCTATTCAGAACCATGATAACAGGTCTTCTGCTGACTGGATTAGGCTTTGCCCTGGTTTATCGAGGAATTCAGAAAACAGGAACAGCTGTCCAAAACCTCACAAGGCTGTCTGTCATGATTGAAGCAGTTGGCAGAGCGATCAGCACTGAGACTGAGACTATTAACCGCAAAAAGGTTACCATTACGGAGAAGCTCATGGCTTTGCAAAGGAAAACGGATAGATTTGGAGACCAGAATGGACAAAGAGAGTAACTGTGTAAATTGGAATGCGGCTACTCGCCCCAAGACCAAATAATCGCAATCTTATCTTCTTTTGGGCTCCCCTGAACCAGCACTGGCCTCAGCCAAGGCCGCTGTTGGGAACAACAACTCCCCCGGAAGAGCACTGCAGCGAGACGCTCTTGCGTTCCTCCCTCCACTTCCACAGACACCTCCTGACTGTAGACTCTGTCTGGGACCTGATCAAGGCTGTCTACATGGCAACTTGCTGTGTTGCTATCACAATCTGTGGACTGAGGCACCTAGATTTGAATGCCAGCGTGGCGGCTCTCCAGGCCTACAAATACACAAATTCTTACATACATACACTCACACATATGCACATATATATACAGATATGCATTCACCAATATTACACATATGAACGTATACTTTATAAAACGATTGTGTTGCCATTTTCATTTGAAAATGTAACGTTCAGTATAAAACATATAACAGTGCATGTGGCATTAACTAGGTCTACTATACAGTCATGCACAGAAATGATTAAAAACAGTGACAGACAGCACCTTTTGAAAGTTAATCACAGCATCCACATAATCCAAGTGTTAAAGGGGGAAAGACTCTTTCTGAATAAACATTTAAATCAGAGGGCTGATAGCTGACATTGATGGTTATGATGAATTAGGCCTCATACCCTCAGCAGAAGGGCTTCAGAGGATCCGAACAGCAGTTGTGTTTCAATAGCTTGATCTCTGATCAGACGCTCCAGCTTTGGGAATCCTCCCAGACTCAGGAAAGTCAGGTGATAAAGGAGAGCCGTTCGCTCCGCAGATGGAAGAAGCTCCTGAATGAAATCTGCTTTCATTATAGCATTGTCTTCGGCAATCTCTGAAATATTTCAAACATTTGTGATGGTTAACACCCATTGGCATTCAATAGCTAATGGATGAAAAAGCATACTGTACAAATAAAAGGCTATTCTGGTTTGAACTTGTTTTAATCAGTACACTCAAACAAAAAAAAAAAAAAACTTCTTGGTTGGTTTCAACCCATGGATTGAAACCAAGTCAGCAATTGGTAGGGAAAATTTTTTTTTTTTTTTTTTTTTTTTTTTGTAGTGTAAGGATCCAAAATATGCACTACTAGGGACTCCCTGCAGAACTGGGACAAGAATCACAGTCATAACATTTTAAAGGGAACTCACCCTATTTCCAAGGCCCTGGTTACACCTGTTATCAAGATGCATATTGGTTAATCGGATCACAAGTGGACGAAGGAGACACGTACATGTTTACACCTGCTGTCTCTTTTGTCCACTTTCAACCACTTCTGTCCTGATTACTTGGAGGGGAGGATTTATGGGTGAGCAAATGAATGGGCGCATACAATTTACATATAAACGTGACCGGAGACGGCAGAAAAACATACTGACAGCAGCGGTTTTCATTTATGCAGTGTGTGTTAGAAATCCAGAATGGTGAGAGAACATTGTTTTGGAAAGGATAAACGTACCAAGCACAAACTTATCTCTTAGCTGAAAATGTTGTAATCCTGTCTGGCTTGCATGCTTTTGTGGCTGTTTGGACACATTCGACCACATGAGCGTCTACACCATGAACACAATCCGGTCGAATACATTTTCAGCTACCTCTGGAAGTGGTTGAAAGTGGACAAGCTCAAAACTTTTCACACCCCGTGATTAGCGTCGTCCAACAAAGACAGGAACCCCCTATATGAGGGCTGCCCCCCCATCAGAAAAATGAAAAAAAAAAAAAAAAACACCTAAAATTATGAATGTGAATCATAAATGAGTATAATAGGTGTAGGTATAATAAGAAGTCAAACGAGCGTGGAAACCAAATGGGGGACAAGGAGCTTCAGTAGAACATCAGTGAACTGCAGTTAGATGAGATGCTGTCAGGCCATATGTCAGTGAACATGAATCTTCCTGTCCTGCCAGCCATTATACTGTACTCGTAGCACATGCTCTAAGAAGTGCATGCATAAATGTGCTGGTGCGGGCTGTAATTAAAGCGCTATATCATATTCAAACCCAAATTAAACTACGAGTATGCAACATTGTAGTTATGTCTTCAGTTAAGTCATGAAGTTACAAAACATGGTGATTAAAGCTGCCTTAAAACTGTGCACGCAAGTATTAATTTGTCACATTTACAGCAGTGTCAGAGCCGAATCAAGTCCAGCAGCGGCAGTTCTTAAAGTAGCAGCAAAAATAAACTAATATCCAGCTGCTGTGATGTCTGTCAATCAAAGAACAAAATTAAAAAGAGGAAATCAATAACTTCTGTAGTTTTTAGCTTTATTTTTATTAAACTTTATTAAATTAGGCTATATTTTCTTGCTGAAGGGCACAGGTAGCTATAGGCTATATGACATTTATTATAATGGGTTTATGTGAATATTGTTATAAGTTCACTTAAATTAGAAGTTATTTTTCTTATAAGCCTTATAAATGTTAAATTGATAGTTCTCAATTATACTCTAATGTTGAGTAGTTATAGTCAATGGTTTAATATTAGGGAAAAAATCCATACATCAGTTGGTATCAGTGATACTTTCCTGATGGCATTAAACAAATATAAAAAAAATATACTTTGTTGTTTCTACATTAATTTGAAGATTGAATATGAAATTATTGCAATATAAAAGTATAATTAAAAACGTTAATGTTAGGTGGGATTTTCTGGTCAACTAGTAGTCGTTCACTGTGTACGTGCATGTGTGCATGTTTTCATACGGATTACATGATCAGATAATTTGCTTTCCATTTAAATTGGTTCATTTAAAAGTAGACACTTCACTCTCTATAGATATATTTTTTTATGTCTGTAAGCAAAGATATACACAGAGTTTTGCACTCAAGTTCACAGGCAGAGACAGCAGAAAGCACATCCCTTTTGCTTTCATTATTTTTTATTTATTTTTGTATTTTTTATTTTTTGCTGAATATGATGTTAAGTGGCAGATCAGTGGGCTTGCAGCGGTTGAATATCTAAATAAGAGACATCCTCAGTCCCACACCAAACCTAAAATACTATGTGGAGGACGCAAAATAATTTAATATTTATAATATGACCGCGTGATGAGCCTAAGAACCGAACTAATATTTAACTCTTTCCCCACCAGCACTTTTGAAAAAAAATTCCACAGATATTTATAATATTCACAAAAAAATTATATCCCCCACTATAATAAAAAAGAACATAGCATCCACTACAATAATTAAAAAAAAAAATAAAAAATCAGTTTTATTCTAGCTTAAAGCATTCTTTTTTTTTTTTTTTATCAACACTTGAATATTAGATAGGTTTATTTTTTTTTTTACCAAAAACTACATATGGATAATATAAAAAAAAAAAAATATATATATATATATATATAAAGCAGAAATCCAATATATATATATATATATATATATTTTTTTTTTTTTACCAAAAACTACATATGGATAATATTCAGTGAGATTATCAAAGCAGAAATCCAGTAAATCGTTTTCCATCAACACCTCCAAAGCTTGCACAGACATATACCACTTCCTGGATCAACATTTTACTCCGTAAAATTATGCAGTTTTCATTTATATTCTGTCTATTGCTGATGATCAAATTATTTTTCATATACATCTGTTAACGTAAGAGATCACTCGTTTCTCCATCCTGTTCACATGTGTTTTTGTTCGGGAGGTTTTGTACTCCTTCAGAAGATGTGTAATAGCACCCTTCGAGTGTACAACAGTGGCGGGGAAGCATTTTCTTCAAAAAGATGAGATAACTCGTCAATGGCGTGGAAAGAGTTAAACATGGTCTCCATGCCATGTACACATGCTATGTACATATATTTATCTATCCGTACAAAAAATTGCTCTTGAGAATTTTTTTTTTATTGTCCCCTCTACTGTTAGATTAAATCTACGCCCTTGATATTAAGTAATGATAAGGTAAACATTATGATTTATAGTGTTACCGATGACTTTTATGATTGTGTTTGCTTTGTTTCAGAATAAACATACCTAACTCTCCAGAGGTTTCTGCAATAAAAAGAGAAAATACAGAGTGGCATCAACAGTGAAATGAACAGCTATAGCTACAAATAGAACATATTCATGTGCTAACATAACTACCAAAAAAGAGACTACCATCAGTGTTTCTAAATGAGCAGCATGCACTGCAGCACTGTCTTCTTATGTGTTTATCAGCTCAACGCAACACAGCTGTAAGGTCTGTGCCAAGGTTTCACACCAAAAGACCACATTTTACGTAAACAAAGAATCTATATTTTCAGGTCATTTGATGTGATTGGTGAAATGACCACATCTCAACAGTAGAGCAGATCATAATAAAGTTTTAAGAGTTTAAAGATATTTTGTTGATTTTGAGGGTGTGTCCTTCCTGGGGTCTTTCATGTAAATACCACATGTATTTATGAGATGTAGTGGAGTAAAAGGAAATATAGGTTTTATCTAAATATTATGTAGTAAAATTTTTCCAAAGTAAACTACAGATATGTATTTTTGATTGAGTAAAAACACTTAAGTACTGTCCACCTCTGCACAGAACTGTTATTTCAGGCTAAATGAATGTGTTTAAATTGGAAGTTGTCTTACCTGTGGTTTTAGCCATGTTTTCTTAATGAACGTTCACTGGCAGCATCCAACTGTAAGGACTCTAAAATAATGAGAAAAGATGTGATGTAAAAAGAATCAACAAAAAATAAGCCTAAAAAAATTTTGTAACCGAAGGTGTGAATTTACAATCACCTCATTTTTATATTATATTTTCAGTAATCAGATAATGTTTTTTAGTACACTGAAAAAAATTGGTTATTGGTTATGTTTACTCAGCATGTTAAATAAACATGACTTTTACATGAAAAAGTTACATTTTTTGATTTAAGTTCTCCACTTATATTTTTAGTTAATCTGACTTTCATTTATCATTTACACAAAATTGTTATATTTTCAGAGCTCAACAGAATGTTTAAAAAAGTTATCGCACACAACCAAAGCAAACGCACTACTCTGAAAAGGGAACGCGATCGTGGCTCAGGCTAAAATTTAGACAGGGGGCCCAGAAAATCTAGCGGCACCCCTGCTTCTGAACAACGGTAAAACCAAAACTAAAAAATCAAACTCTTCTAAATCTCAAAGCGCACATTAAACACTATCAAGTCTTTCTCTTTACTGAAAGATACATGAAACAACACTTAACTGAGAAATTACTCTCAAAATGCAGTTTTATGCAATGCATGCTGGGAAATTATTCATGTAATCCCAACTTGAATGGATTAAGTTACATACATCAAAAATATGCAAGAAATGCTATTGGGGTATAAATTCCATAAATCAGTGCTCTTTGGATTCAGGATTTTTGTAATTAATCAAAAATTAAGAATGCCAAGGCACTTGAAAATATAATGAAAAATAGAAAGTCTTTATGTCAGGTGACACCCTAATGAAGGCTTGATAGCCACAAAGCATTGTGTACTTGTGATTGTTTTTAATGTAAAGCCATGTGAGAATAAAGGCTTTTTATTTTCATTATATTTTCGGGTGCCTTAGCGTTATGAGTTTTTTGACAGTAAGTTACATGGGTGAACATAAAAAATGATGTTGTGACAAATGTTTTTAAAAATTGGGTTGGAATATTGTGTTTAAATTAAGTAAATTGGAAAGCAATAAAATTCTTTTTTCAGAGTAGGGGAGCGCGGAGCACGACCTAACACTTTGACGTTCTCAGTTTGTGTAAATCCACGTGGGTATAATTATAAGAGTATTATTTTTTAGCCACATTAATTTCACACTTGTCTAGTACAAATATGTCACTTTGTTTCACTGTAAACATTTTCCTTTATTTAACTCAAAAAATCGAAGTGAAATGTGACAACATGCCCAGTAGGTGGGGTACATTGTAACGTTGTAACATGACCATATATCACAGTTTAAAAAGTTATCTGATCTAATGAAAAAATATATATACACAAGACAAACTAAAATATTATGTCAATAAAGTAAAATGATTAACCTTTCAAATAAAATAATGCCATTTTTTAAGAACTAAAAATAATCTAATTTTAGAGTCTGACAACGAACACTTTCTAACCGTGCTTGAGACAGCCCTGATCGAAACACACAGCTGTACAGTATAGCCTAGTTCAAAACAATGTGACCAAATATATGAAGAAACACAGACATACACTCCCCTCCCTCCACGCACAGCTCTCACACCGGACACACAAAGGAGCCAAAATGCTTTACATTAAACATTGATTGTCTTTATTCCCCTGTTTCTCGTGGCTTTTCATTAAAACTCAAAGTAAATACTGTAAATTATATCGCTAATTTCATAGAATAACATAGTTTAATAGTAGCGGGGCACATTGTAACGAAGTTACAACATTCGCCATCTGCACAACTGGAATTTAAAACTGGTTAGTGTCTTCTGCTAGTTAGCAAAAAGCATTAAAGAACTATCTAAACTGATAAATAACAGATTTGTCTCATTTTAAATTAGCACTAAAATTTGAGTTGAGTACAGAAATGTACTTTTACTATGGCAAGTTAAATATTTAGCAATATCTCCAAAATATTTTTAAGTTTTGGTGCACTTTTTTTCTCTATATAATGTTGATATGGTAACTAGTAAATGCCGTTATGCTAGCATGTGTGGAAATATTGAAACTAGGCATGTTAAAACTAACCCCATGTAATGCACATGCCGTGATTGATACAGTTTTAACAACAACAAATAAAATACATCAATTTGGACTACAGTGTACTAATAGTGTTGTACTCACCTATGGTGTTTTCAGTGTTCTTTTCCAGCTGTCCTCCAACAAACTACACCAGCCTAATATACAGTAGTGCTGCTATAGGGCAGGGCCTGCTGGGGCTATAGCTCCGCCTTAAGTTTGCATAGCGCTGGAAGTCCTCCTAATCATTTTCTAATAATTCTCCTGTTTTTTACTTCCGTCAGTGATATAAAAACTCATTTAGAATCCTAAAAAATAAAGTTTTAATGAATATGATGTGTTTTGTAATATTATGAATGCAAACTTATATTTCCTACTGACACATTACAGCAAAAGATGCCTGTGAGACTTCTGCACAGTACTTTATATGTGACCCTGGAGCACAAAAAGCAGTCATAAGTATCACAGGTTTATTTGTATCAATACCCAAAATCAAATTTTCCATCCAAAATCAATTGGATATTAAGTAAAGATCATGTTTCATGAAGACACTTTGTAAATTTCCTACTGTAAATATATAAAAACTTCATTTGAACAACTTTAATGGTGATTTTCTCAATATTTTGACACTACAGGACTGCTTTCAGTGCACAGACCAGGCACGTGCACAGGTAGGGCTCAGCAGGCAGGAGGGGGTTCTTTCTTTTTTTTCTCTCTCTCAATAAATCAATGCTATTAATCACCCTTTACTCTGTCTGTTATACATATATTTAGCCAATGAAACATTAAACAGAGCTTGTGACTAAAATCTTGTTGGATCCGCTCAAACTGTCAGTAAAACCATATAACTCCACCCCCTCTATCTCGACTGAATGAACTGAAGTTCCACAGCAGCAGTGTTGCCAAGTCCACAGGTTGAAGCAACCTCAACAACCTGATATTCATCCCCTGGAATACAAATTTACCAGTGGAACCTCGCCAAAAAAACGTGTATATTTATCACCTGGAATGAAATTTTTAATGGGGAACCTCCCTTCAAACGCGATTGGGCATGTTATGTTGTGAAAACCTGGCAACCCTTCCCTGCAAAGCAGTTGAACAAAGTCTTGCAACGGTAAAGATCTTGTTGTTTGAATAAATACAGCGTTTTTAATGAGATTTTGGCCAAATGTATTTTACAACAGGTAAAACGGAGCGCCCATATAGCTACAACAAACTTTGTAACCTGTTGATGAAGACGTGTTTTAATGACGGTCGAAATGCACATTTGCACACATTCGCTGGTCAATACCCCGAAACTGCATTTGATGATCTTAATCACCTAGGTAAAATATATTTCTAAGAAATTTCTTCTTTGATTTATGATTGCTAATACACTTAATTTGTTAACATTTAATAATATTGTATGGTCACGTGGTTAATTCATGTTTACGCTGTTAATATGCGCATATTAGCTAGCTAGCTGTTTATATATATATATAGATAGATAGATAGATAGATATAGTATTAGGAGGGGAGAGCTCTGGCACAATTCAAACATTTCACTGTAACTGTAGTTTTCACAATATTTGAATATTTTTTTTTCACTGCTGGCTTATTTTAGGAAAAATGTAGTGAATAAGAGACCTTCAAGAGATCAACATCCCATGTCCTCCACAGTATCAAGTTTTGTCAGGTATGTAAATACATGTTGGATATGCTATTGTAACGGCATGGCTATAGTTTCTTATAATCTCCTATTTTGACTGGAATTATGTTAGACATAATTATTTAAATTATATTTAAAAAATATGCAAAAATACTTGACTCATTGCTTTTCCTTTCCCTCTTCTCAATGAAACACATAAACATGTTAACCAAATAATACAAATTAGCAGAATTTGACAGAATAGCTAAAAAAAAAAAAATTCTTCAAACATGTTTTTATTGAACTTTATGTGTAGAGGGACATCCCAGTGGATCACAGTGAAGTCATAAACATCTTCAAGCACATGGCTCACAGAAGATTTCTGTTGTAATTAGGTTTAAAGAACCCCTAAAAACCCTGTATATTTATATATTATCTATATTATTATTATGATTGTTATTAATAGGAAATAAATATAAAACTAATAAGAATATAATTAAGAAAAAACCAATTTGGGGGGTTGCCCTTTCTTCAGTTTCAGTACATGCCCCTCGAAAGTTCTGTGCACGGCCCTGAAACAGACTAGAACATGTTTAAAGAGGCAGCCACCTACAACGACCACACAGAATTGCAGGAGTACACTGAAACTGTGAGTGCTTATATCAAAAAAGTGCATTGATGATTTGACAGTCACCAAGACCATCATCACACGTGCAAACCAGAAGCCAGCATTCAACACAATAATCACACACAACAACTCATCAACAAACTAAACCTGCTGGGCCTTAATAACTCCCTCTGTAATTGGATCCTGGACTTTCTAACTGGAAAATCTCAGTCAGTCCATGTCGGCCACAATACCTCGAGCACTATCAGCCTTGTGGGGCACTACAGGCTGTGAGAGCCCTCAATTCCAATCACCTCATCCACAACCCTACCTACTGAAACCAAGATCCTCTCTCCTCCCATCCCATCACACCACATGTACCACGTGTGAACCGTTAAAAACCTCAAAAACATTGTGCAACTCTGAGTGTGCTACAAACAGGTGAGTGGGCTGGACAAAACACCTGTAGAAACACGCTCTTTTTCTCTCTAAATGCACCAGACACTTTTTTTAGAAACACTTCTTGTTACAAGAACTTAAGGACTTGACAAATGTTTAATTGTGAATGTACCACAAATCATATTGCACTATTTGCTTCTTAACTTTAAACACCTCTTTTGCACAGTATCATGCACAGTTATAATTTAAACAACCTACAAACACTAACTAACTTTGAAACTACTTCAAATATAACTATTTATACGGTAACACTCTATTTCGATAGTCCACTTTAGACATTCTACTAACAGTAAGTAACTTTGCAACTACGTCAACTAGCAGTTAGTAGAGTATTAGTAGACTGTTTGCTTAATATCTTCTAACACTTTCTTTGTAAACTTATTGTTAACTTATACTAACCCTAAACCTACCCCTAACACTAACACTAAACCTACCCTAACAGTCTATTCTGAGAGTTAGTAGACATGTAGTTGCAAATGAATGAGAATTAGTTGATATGTAGTTGACGTGTAGTTACAAAGTTACTTATAGTTGGCAGAATGTCTAAAGTGGACTATCAAAATAAAGTGTAACCATTTATAGTATATGTATAGTTTGATTACCGCTTTCAGTAAGTTAGTTATGTATAGGTTTAAAAATTGTTCTTATGTGTAGTATTGTATGTTTATATTTATGTTTATTTATGTAGCACCATGGTCCTCTGTTCCACTGTATGTCCACACATGTAGCAAACTGACAATAAAACTTGACTTTATTCATTTGGTTCTTCTTTTAGTAAGGTCTAAATAATGGAAATGAAATCATACAGTGCCTCACGTTTGACTAAAATAAAGGAAAGAGTTCATCAAAATACGCAACAATTTCTTGATTCGTAGACAGATATTTTCTCCAACGTAATACTCTGTCAAATTAAAGTACAGGTAGCGAATGACAAAGTATGTGCATGACAAAAATCCATGCTGTTTTATTAAAGGAATTTTAAAATATGAATTAAAAATGTATTTGTGACAAATGTTAAATAATGTGAGAATATTGACATTTAGCATATACAGTAAACCCCTACTGAAACAGGCTTCAACTTGTAATGCTCCAATGGAAAGTAAACCACCATTTCTTTAAGGTAATATAACACATGATTCATATTATATTAATAATACTGCACACCTGTTAAATGTTTCAAATCTAAAATATGGTGTAATACTGCAAAGCTCAATGTAAATATAAGCAGAGGCTCATAGGCTTGAAAGTGACAGCTTCATAAGTACTAAATTTGCTTCTGGGAATATTAATTATTTTTACTACAGTGTTTTTCTTTCATTTTCCACAGACCGCAGCCATCAAATATAACATATCAGCAAGGTAAAGCTGATGGCTATTTGTGAAAATGTGCTTTGATGCATTCACTTGATAACTTGTGGTTAAAGCACCATAAGTTATAAGCAGCCGCTTATATAGCCAGAGGCACCACCCATTTTGGTGGGCTTTGGCGGGCTTCGGAGCCATAGGTTCGTGCAGCAACACTGCCGAGCCACTGGTTTGTTTCTATCCATTCCACGAACTGATGGCCATGCAGTTTCACTGCGTAATTGAATAAGGTCTCAGTTCAGAAGAAAAAAAAAAAAAAAGAGTTTTTCTCCCATAGCGTCTTTAACCAGATGCAGTACTCGTTCCCGTATCTCAGGGAACCGAGGTTACGTTAGTAACGGAGTACGTTTTCTACATAAAATCATTTAAATTTCAATCAAAATTAATGTAGCCTAATGGAAACGGAACCAACGTGGATGTAAGCTAATATGATGCTTATCAATGGACTCAACATTCAACTTGAAGGAATGTGTAGGTAATTTAGCACAGAAATCATACAAGCTAAAATTTAGTGCTTGCTATTTTTTTTAAATACATTGTTTGGATTATAGGGCTATTCACGCTGCTGACCCACGACTGCACTGCCAGGTGCAACTCCAACCACATCATCAAGTTTGCTGATGACACAACTGTGGTAGGTCTCTTCAGCAACAATGATGAAACACCCTACAGAGAGGAAGTAGCACAACTGGTTGAATGGTGTAATGCAGAAAGCCTGTCCCTCAATGTGAGTAAGACAAAAGAGGTTGTGATGGACTTCAGGAGAAACTCTGTTGACCAATCCCCACTGACCATTGACAGCTTGACTGTGGAGAGAGTCAGCAGCACTAAATTCCTGGGAGTGCACATAACACAAGACCTCACCTGGATCACCAACACTACATCACTCTCCAAGAAGGTGCAACAGCGGCTTCATTTCCTGCGCCAATTTAAAAGAGCAAGTCTCCCTCCACCCATCCTCACCACATTCTATAAGAGAACCATTGAGAATGTGCTGACCAGCTGCCTACAACAGACAGTGAACACAGCTCCAAAGATCATCGGTTTGTTTATTTATTTTATTTATAAAGCACAATGGATCCCTCTCCCCTCCATTCTGGACATTTCCTTGCACAATGCTCCAGTAAAGCCACCAGTATCGTGTAGGAACCCACCCATCCCTCCCACAGTCTTTTCCAGTTCTTGCCATCAGAAAGATGGTACCGGAGCATCAGAGCCCGCTCTCCAAGACTGGTTAACAGCTTTTCCTCCCAGGCTGTGAGAGCCCTCAATCCCCTCACCCCCTCTGAAACCTCATCCACAACCCTACCTACTGAAACCAAGATCCTCTCTCCCCACATCCCATCCCACCACACCACACCACATCTAAACTGTTGAAAACCTCAAAAACATTGTGTAATTCTGGGGACTTCCCATTGACATGGCGGCGTGAACGGCTGCATAATCAGTTGCTTCCGACAGTCAGACAGATTTAACCCCTAAAATTCAAAATCTAAACTCGCATTCTGATTTAAAATGCGTGGGGGTGCCAAAACAAAGGGTCAGAAAACATTTAGTAATCAAACTAAGGGGAATGAACAAAGTATGATCGACGACACAGGTACCTTGTCTGAAAGGAGTGACGATGCGGGGGAAGCTAAGCTTACACTTGAAGGCGAACAGGCTAAGGCCCCCATTGGACTTGAAACTATAAGCAGGCAAATCAATGACTTGAGAACAGAAATGAAGACCGAATTAAGATCATTCTGAAGAATTCAAGAATAGCATGAAACAGGAATTCGCTCAGTTCTAAGAATAAATAGATGAAAAACTGTCAACGAATAATAACGAAATTCAAAAACAACAAGGCAGGCTTACCGAAGCAGAATAACGCATCGAACAGCTGGAGACGTGGTCTATAGAAGTGAGCTCTGCACTACTGAAAATGCTACGGAAGAACCGAGAAATGCAAGAGAAGCTGACCGACATTGAATCGAGATCATGCAGAAACAACATTTGAATATACAGAGGGCGTGGAGGATGGCAGCTTAGTCGCTCAGTTCGTGGACGTGCTCCTCAAGAAGGAACTTGAGGGAAACTCTCAAACGGAAAAGAAAAGAAACTAAAGTAAAAGAATAGAAGTAAAGTTTGACGAGACTAGGTGGTGTTTCTTCTCATCGTGGCTAAGTAGCAGCAGGCGTGCAGGCCGAAGCACACTGGAACAGCACTCAAAGAACGCTAAAAGTGATGACAAAGCATGACTAAAACCAAACGCTAAAAGCAAAAGCTAAAAGCTGACATGACTGATAGCAAAAGCTAAACGCAAGCTAAAAGCTAAAAGCAAAATTTGATGGTGTCCTGAGTATTTAAACTGGCCTTTTGGCCACACCTCAAATGTTGTCTTGACCAATTAGATATTGTCTTTTCTCGGGGTGTTGCATTGTTTGTCCCACCCATTCATAAATCATATGTTATCTTATCAAGCTCGTGGTCCGAATTTTCCCGCTCTTGCAGGGTATAATTTGGACATGATTCCTATAACAAGAATATGATACATTTGACAAATAACTGATGGTCAGAAACGTTTCAAGCAAGAAGCTTCGAACACACACATACTTAACATGAATATGATCCCTTAAGCTATTCAAGAGTTATTTAAAAAGACATACACAATAAGTGATTAGAAACATTAAAGTCAAATGTGTGGGTTACACATAAATGAATATGGAGTTAAGCAATGGACTGATATTCATTTATAAGTCTTTTTGAGTTCATATTGGTGCAACTACATCTATAAGAGACAGTTCCTGTGCCATTCTCTGACATAAGGTTTTTCTGTGTGGGGACCAGAGGTTAAAAGGTCCCCTTAGGAATTTCAGTCTGGTTCTGCTAGGTAGGGGGAAGTCAATCCAACGATCTTGTTTACTCTCATGGCTTTACATGTGAGGGTCACGCTGTGCATCTCTTTGACCATCAATCTGGATTATTTGCCCCAAATTTGACAATCTCTTCTCAATGATGGTAACTCAAATTGTCAATAATTGTTCTAATGGTGTTAATGTTGAAAGCTGTTCTCTGAAAGAGTTGGTTGGTTATCTTGCTTCAGACTGTGGTGCTAGGAGTTGATTTACACCATCCTGCCTTTCTGTGGAATCAAATAATAAATCAATTTCTATAGGAACTATACTCTCATTCCGGCGTAATAACCAAGGAACTTTGCTGCTGTACCAAAGGTGCAGCAGGTGCAATGATATTACGCAGCGCCTAAAAATAGTCCCAGCTAGGTAACTTCCAATAAGCCTATTTTCAGGTGCTATGTAATATCATTGCGCCTGCCTCACACATACAGATAAGCATACAGGTTGCAGTAAGGAAACTGTGCTGGCTAAAGTAGAGGGCCTCATGGACATAACATTTGGCAAGATTACTGTTTTTTTTTTTTCTATATTTTTGATCAAATAAATGCAGCTTTGGTGAGCATGACTTCTTTAAAAAAACATTACAAGTTTTACTGATCCAAAACTTTTGAACGTTAGTTTATAGGGATAATAAAATGAGCTTTTCATTGGCATTGTCATCTGAGGTGGAATTGGCTGCGAGAGCTCTCGTAGAAGTTTTAGCCAGGGACCTGTCTCCAAGTTCATCGAGAGCAGAGAACAGCACAACAGTATCCATGGGCAAGAGTCAGTACCCTTTCTCCTTTTCCACTCCAATCTGATTCACAGACTAAAAGCCCTATTTGCACGGGATTAGTATTACCTGGTGACCTCCAGTCATTTGTAATAATTGCGGAGGTCTGTGATCTTAATCCCATGCGAATCGGCCATGTCTGTAATTTGTAAAGTAAAAATTCCCCCGCAAAAGACCTACCATATTTCGCAGAACACCGAGGTCCTGTGATAATATTAGTCCAGCGCGAATCAACATCTCTGTGATTTGGCCTGGATTTGGTGGGTCGTATATAATTTTTCGAGGTTTTTGTTTCCTGTGCACCTTTTTATCCATCTTTCACGAAGAATGGAGATGCGTTGGAGTGTTTAATAGTATTTTGGGTGCTGTCATATAGCTACATCATTCAATTTGCAGAAAGAGAAAGCTGAAAAGGTTTTGAGGTTAATGTGTTACAAATAAATCAAGCATAAAGCTTGAGATATTATTTTAACCTGGTGAAATGTGACTCTCAAAGCCTTGACATCCAGATAATCTTAATATTAAACCATCAAAACCATAAAACCCGACTCTCAAATAATCGACATCCGGGTATCCAGGATATAAGTCAGTAAATCAGAGTAAAATTACAGGCTTCGCTTATCCCGTGCGAATGCACCACATGGAATTAAGATTACACAAGGTCCCTAGATAATACTAATCCCGTGCGAATAGGGCTTAAGAAGGTAATCAGATCTCTGACTTTAAAATGTTGTTACCCTAACTGTATTGAAAGATGACATGTCGTTGAGAAATTTTATAATAAGGTCTTTGTTTCTTTTTGTCTTTCGTAAGACTCAAACTGTTTTCTTCTTTGATGTGTGGTGAAATAGGCGGTTCCCTGGTATGTTCAAGTCTCAAATTGATCTGCCTAGAGGGAAAAGACGTTTCATGTCAACACCTGCAACCTGTGTGAACATAACAGATTTTCAGATGTATGTCCTGCCTAAACCATCCCTTGTCACTCCAAAAGGCTCAGAAGACCTAGAGTTTGCACATGCAGGCCTGGGTAAAAGACTTCTGAGTCTTCCAGACAACTTTCAACAGAGGTAGTAACATACAAAACTGTTTTGTGAGTTGAAATGTGCAGGTTTGTTTTTTTTTGTTTTTTTTTTAAACCAAAAAGCAAACTGTAGCATGTTGTAGACTTACGGGTGCTGTCTGTTTTGTTTAGATTGTTTCTCAGCTTGAGGATGAATTTCCAAAATTGAAAAGTCTACAAGGAGGTTGGATGTTTTACAAATCGACAGGTATTGGTTACATTATTGATTTTAACTGGTGGTTTATGCCTTAATGTAATTTTGTTACCACAAATATAATTTGGTATTGTAGAGCTTAGAAATTATATACATGAAAGCGTATATAACGCCCTTTCTTTGATTAATTTTTTTCTTAAAAGTGGTGGTGGGCAGCGTAAGATGTCAGTTATTACAGTCACTGCCATATGATTCAGTTGAATTCTCATAGAGACATGTCAATGAGAAATTTTATAATAAGGTTTTTGTTTCTTTTTGTCTTTTGTAAAGGCCCCGAGATACATATCAGAACGAACTGATATGACGTAATTTCGAACAAAATCAGGCCAAAACAAAGTTCATTTTGAGTTCAATTTGGCAGTTCGAAACAGCTGACCAAAGTGAACTTTCTGGGGGAGTTTGTTTTGGCTCCTAAACACCTTTGAGTTTCCATTGGTCCGTGGCGGTTACGCAATCAGTGGGTGTGTTCTGAAACTCCACCTTCTTTTGACGTTAAATTTTTTTCATTTTTTCCGGTTCGTATCTTATTCAACAGAGGTCAGACAAGAGAACAACATCTCCTATCACTAGCAACATAAATACTGTCGTGTGTGCAGTTAGTTTCATTTATGCGTTGGCCTATGTGGATGCGTGGGAGGAATGAACCACGACAAAACGATCTTTTCAATAGCGTTTACTTAAATTTACTTAACAGCAAATGATTCTTCATCCAAGATGGCAGCATGTCTTTTTGTCTGTGCGTGACTTAGTGGTTGATGTTTGTTTGTTCATGGGATATTTACCAACTGTTCATTTTGTGAGCTTTCATAAAATATAACAATAATGTAGAGTCAGTATTTGTCATACTCAATGGTTGTTTTTATGACGCAAATCCATATAGTTTAAGTTGAGACCAACATCCTCAGTGAACTGGCACTGCGCTAGTCCTTGCAGTGCATTCTAAAAAAACGCACAGTATCTGTTTAATCCCAGTCTGAACAAGTGGTTACGACCATCAAGCTGGTACAGAAATTTGGAACCGTGGCTTACTTACCATTTCTGGAGGATCTGTTTCATGCTGACTGGTCGGTGCCTGGTCGAGTTCAGACGTGTCACTGAGTTTGATGGGCCTGATCTCTTCATGATGAAGGAAAGTGCTTTTTTTCCTTGTTCTTACTGCTGGTTTTTGAGATGTAGCCTGATGTTTTAGAGGCGGCTGGCTTTGATTTTAACTTTTTTTACCTGCAGCATTGCCTCACTCGCCGGGCTTCCTGTTTACGAGTGACGACACGCAACATCATCGGTCTACATCGAAAATCATATAACCCTTACTGAACTTTACCTTCTCAGGCCATACAAATTTGACATCATACCTATGCCTTTTTTTTTTTTTTTTTTTGCCGGGGTACGTAATATTCTGTCTTTTTATGTCTGGGTGGTGCGATGGGCATGGAGAGAAAGAAGTGGTTGCTCCTTGCCTTTTTCTGTTTTATTTTTTCTTTGTACTTATTTATCTCTGGGGGCACCTATTACTGGGATGGCTATTCCAGTCGAGTGCTCCCAATACAGTGTGAAGCACGTGCGCATTTGGTTGTTTACTTAATGTCGCATCATTCCCTCTGCCCCTATTTTTCCCCTCTGACACTGTTGACTTGGTCTGTCTGTTTAGTATCATGATGTTACTCCAATTTTGGTCGGAAAAGCAATGAGTCGCACAAGAAATCATTTAAGCTAAAATGTTTAATTGCTTTATTACTGTTGATGTCAAGAAATGTGCAACCAAACCCAGGTCCAGACACCCCTATAGGCTTTAACACCCCGGCAGATTTTAAAGAAAGGTCTGGTCTTGGTTTCTTTCATTTGAATGTATGCAGTCTTTTTCCTAAAATGGACATGTTGCGTATCTGGGCTCACACTACAGATACTGATGTAATCATCTTGTCTGAAACCTGGTAAAGTAAATCGGTTTCGGAAAAAGAAATCAATATAAGTGGTTATAATGTTTTTAGGACTGACTGCCCTACAGTGTTGGGGGTGTAGCAACCTACATCAAAAACCAGTACCAAGTTAATGTATTGCTATCAATATCGTTAGTTAAACAGTTTGAATTTTTAGCCTTGGAGCTTAAAGTCTCTAAATCACTTTGTATAACGGTCATTGGTTGTTATAGGACACCTTCAGCTGTTAGCGGTGTTCTGCCCTCCTTAATGCAACTCCTTTCTGAATTTAACTCTAAGGAATTAGTAGCCTTCGGAGACCTAAATTGGAACCGGTTACAACCAGTATCTGATGATTTCAGAGCTTATTGTGATTCATTAAATCTATTTCAGATTGTTGACAGTCCCACACGGCTAAACTTTAAAAACCTGGAAAAATCATCACCAATAGATGTGATTCTAACAAACTTTCCTCATAAGTACTCAACTGCTTTCATATTTGCAAACGACATTAGTGACCACTGTGTCGTAGCAACAGTTAGAAAGACTAAAATACCTAAAATCAAACCATGCATTATAGTCAAGCGTAATATGAAGCACTTCTCAGAACCAGAATTCCTTCACGATTAATATAATTATGACTGGGAAAATAATACTAGTGCAGATGTTGATAGTGCCTGGAACCTCTTTCATGAGGGGTTTACCAATATAATTAACAGGTAAAGAAATACAGAGTTAAAGGCCGAAACAATGCTTGGTTTTCTCCTGATTTAGCAAATATCCTCCATGAGCGCAACGTGGCATGGGCAAAATCCAGAAAATCAAATCAGAACTCTGTCTGGCTGGTTTTCAGGAAACTGCATAATGCATGTACTCTAAAAATTTGAAAAGCCAAAGCTGATCATTGTCTTTTCTCAAACCACTCATAACCTGAATAATCCATCTAAATTTTGGAAAATTATCAAATCATTATCCGAAAACATTAAAGGCCAGGAGTTTCCTTCAAGCATTATGATAGACTCTCAAAAACTTAGGGATAAGACCAAAATACTTGACTGTTTCAATTAACATTTCATAGCTTCAGGATTTTTATTTGAGTCACTCAATACCCAACATGAGTGTTCCTCTACAGTGGAGGCTGTTGGTTTGGATCCTTCTTGTCAGTCTTTTAGTTTCAGTCCTATTACAGTTTCAGATGTAAATGATGTAAAACAACGGCAACTCTTAAAGTTTTAAATGACTTTATTGAATCTATAGATAACAAGCAACATTGTGCAGCCCTTTTTATTGACCTCTCTAAGGCATTTGATACAGTGGACCACACAGTGCTTAGACACAGACTGTGTAGGGCTGGACTTTCTGAACAAACTGTCAGCTGGTTTGATAATTATCTTACAGACAGAACTCAGTGTGTACAGGCGGAGGGCAACACCTCTCGCTATCTCAAAATAACAAAAGGCATGCCTCGGGGTCAGTCTTGGGGCCACTGCTTTTTAGCCTCTATATAAATAATATTTACAGTAATGTGTCTAAGGGAAATTTTCATTTTTATGCAGATGACACTGTACTGTATTGCTCATGCTCAGCACCCACTGCAGACCAGGCTCTCTCCCAATTACAATTTGATTTTAACAAGCTTCAACAGAATCTTTATGATTTAAAACTTGCTTTACATGCTGAAAAAACAAAAGTCATGCTTTTTTCAAATTTGAAATCCAAATCAAATTGTTATTATTATTTTAGTGTATTTGTGCCTGTATGTATTTATGGTTGTACTGCTGCCTATTTTGGCCAGGACACTGTTGAAAAAGAGATTTTTAATCTCAATGAGTCTCTTCCTGATTAAATAAAGGTAATAAAAACTTCTTGAAAACATTAGTTGCACAGTTCACTTACCAACAGTACAAGTGGCATAAACACACAGTTTGCATGTCACTGTTCCCGCTGATCGGTGCTCTTGCTCCGGCACAGAACGGCAGAGCAACCTCTACTAATACCAAAAAAACTCTCCGTACACACGTAACTCAGCGCATACTCTCTAATTGACATAACTAACAGCCAGTAGGAATAGGAACAGAAAGAACACAGTGAATAGGCTTAAAGGGACCATGCTCTCTTTACTACACTACCCCCCCCCACCCCACCCTTAGCAGTACTTAGTCCCTTCAGTACAAAAAAAAAAAAATAGTAATAACCAGACAGTTACCAAGAAACTAAGAAAACTGTACATAATGAACAGTGTAAGAAATAGTAAGACACTAACTGTTGTATCTGGCTGGCTTCCGAATTTCTATTCCTTTATGAGTTCTCTTGATTGTCTCTTGTTCTCCTATGTCTGACATGAAACCAAGTCCAAGTTTCTTTCTGTGTCGACGAACTGCTGGCTGTCGCTTTCTCTCCTTGTCCTGGTTCTCCTGGGGTTCCGGTAATTTTGGTAATTTTGAAGCTTGGCTCTCTTGGTCGGCCCCTACTTTGCAGGCGTTGCAGTGTCTAAACCTCTGTATGTACAAATTTACATCTCCACCCATGCCATACCAGTGGAAACTTTGACGGAGTCGCTCTAAAGTCTTTCCTTCGCCCAGATGGACAGATTGCGGGGGATTATAACAGGCTTGTAACAGTTCTGTTTGCACTGAGGCAGGTACCAGCAACAGTAGGGAGGGACTGAGTCCTCCAGCCCTTTCCCAACGATAAAAGAGAACACCTTGATGAAGTTCAACTTGTGGCCAACACAGACAGTATTTTCTTACTGCTGGACTTTTCAATGCAACATCCTCTTTTGTTGGAAGCACTCCCATCTTTTTCCACTCATGCAGGATGGAGAGATCAGGATCAGCATCCGTGTTTGAATGATGTTTTCCAGCTCTGTCCTCGATGTCAAAATTGTACTGTAACAATAAAAACTCCATAATAATGGGAAGAAGGAGGCAGGAACCGGCGAACACTCAAATAAAACTTTAATAAAAAAATAAAAACAAAACAGCTTGACAGCCCCTCACTGGCGACTGCCGCGCACAAACAAAAAACAAACCACAAAATAAAGCCCAGGCCAGGTCCTCTCTCGTCCTTCACTGTCGTCGCTCCTCTTTTGTATCCTCCCAATCTCCTCCGTGGGACTCGAGACCGGTGAGTGGAGCAGGTGTCGCTCATTTCCCAATCACTCCACCGGCCTCGCTCCGTTCCCACGGCTCTCGGCCCCGCCCCACTCGTCACATGTACTGACACAGCTCTTCCAGCCAGCGAGCAAACTGTCCCTCAGGATGTTGAACCGGAAGAACTAGGTGAGGCTGTTGTGATCTGTGTGTAGAAGGAACTTCTTTCCAAGCAGGTAGTGTCGAAATTGGTGGGTGTATAAAACAACAGCTAGCAACTCTCGTCTCGTTACACAGTATCTCATCTGGGCTGGAGTGAGGTGGGTGCTTGCATAAGTGATAACCCTCTCCTCTCCCCACTGAAGTTGTGACAACACTGCACCAATATCGTGATTTGTGACTTGGATCGGTGTCCAAGATGTATTTTCCCTTCACTAAAGGATATCCAAGCACAGGTTCAGACGTTAACTTTTCTTTGAGCTGTGTGAAAGCATTCTGGTGCTCCTCAGTCCACAAGAATGTTATTTCTTTCCTTTCATTAAGAGGGCTGGCTAGCTCAGAAAATGCCAGAACGAACTTCCTGTAGTAGTTACACATTCCGAGAAAGGCCTTCAGCTCGTGTACACTCGTGGGGGGGTTCCAAGCTTCCACATCACTAATCAAAGATGGGTTGGGCCGTATACCTTTGCCACTGACCACATGGCCCAGGAAAATAACTTTTTCTTTAAGCAGGTGACACTTGGATGGCTTTAGCTTTAATCCACAGCTGAAAAGGCACTGGAATACAGCTTCAAGTCGATCCACGCTCTCATCGACCCCTTTTTACAGGATGATGATGTAATCCAAGGAAATCAGAAGAGTTTCCCACTGAAGTCCTCGCAGAACAAGCTCCATTGCCCTTTGGAAAGTGCTTGGAGCACTGTACAATCCAAAGGGCATACGAGTGTGTTCATAGAGGTCATAGCAGATTAGGGTAGAGAAAACACAAGCTCCACCAAGGACATCAAGGCATTCCTCTATTTTGGGGACAGGATAAGCATCCTTGGCTGTCAAGCTGTTGAGGCACAGATAATCGTCACACCAGCGAATGCCTCCATCCTTTTTACAAACTAGCACCATGGGTGACGCCCACTCTGAGGCAGAAAGTGTTACGACTCCTGCTTCCAGCATAGCATTGAGATGCCTCTCCTCCTCCTCCTCTTGAAATCCAAGGGGAGTCCGTCTGACTGGCTGGCGTACTGGTCCCGCAGCTCCAGTATTTATCCTGTGTGTGACAGCTGTTAAGAGGCCAAGGTCCACATTTGAAACAGTTCTGCGTATGTCTGTTTTGCTCTGCAGTTACATCGCCGAAACGCTAATTGACACGAGCGGGTTCCACTGTGCTTACATTCCTCGATCCTCGCGGGCTTCTACGTCTTTGTAATCTCCCGAAGAGGAGTCATACAGATGGCTGTATTTCCTCACTTCTTCAATTAATCGCTCGGTCACTTGGTCCATTTCCATGTTGGCTCTTCACTGAATTTCGGAATTTAAAAATGGCAGGCGGTCCAGAGTGCAGAAGATCATTCCGGAAATGCGTAGGAGGAAACGTGATACTACCAAGCCGACCAATCACAGATCTTGCAGTCCGTGTCGTCGCGACGCGTAGTTACATTTTTGAGGAGGTGCGCGTCAGGATACGGCGAAGGGTACGACGTATGGTACACGTCAATGCGTATGCTACGCCTTACCTACTACGCGCACCCGACGCAGAAGTATAAATTGGCCTTTAGTCTTCTCAGATCAGAATGATATGTGTCATCACTTTGTTATTGAGAGCTACCACAGTCCTTGTCCTGCTGTTTATAATCCATTAAGCCCTCAGCGTTCTAACCCTTTTGAAGTGGTATTATGGTTCTGATCGTTACTGTTTTGACTAGGGTTGGGAGGCGGAGTTGACAGTCTGACACACTCCCTGCGAAATGCCCTTCTTCACCACACAGTGATAGCACAAACCTGCTCCAGCCCGATTAGGGCTTGGCAAGTAGGTTTTTGTTTGTGCTGTGCCATCTTGTGTTGGAGACCGTCCTCGCCTCCATTCCTGATTTACTTCCTCCAGCTTCCTCGTTTCTCTAGTTGTGAGGATATCAAGCTTTGATTGCAGCTGTTCCATCTTTTGCATCAGGAGGTTAAACTCGTCACCAGACACATAGCTCTTACTAATTTTCTCTACTTGCTCTGTTAGGAATGCAGTCTTCTGTGAGAGAGCAGCTACTTGGTCTGTAGTAGCGTAGCTTGGATTTTGGAGTCTGCGTGCAACTGCTGCAGAATCAATGGACAGCTCCTCGTCATCCGCCCAGGAAGTATGTCTGGCTCTGCTGTTTACATCAATATCACGACCCAAGGTGGCTCGATAATTGTGCTCGTGGGTCTCTTACAGTCTTTGAGCTTCCACTAATGAATGGGGATCCTTGTTCATTACTTCATAGGCAACTTTTTGGTGACAAAGTCCCTTGAGGAAGAAATCTGTATTGAGTTGGTCCTGCAGATCGAGCTCCACACCAGGGTAGGGCAAGGTGACTAAGCGTTGCACCTCCTCTGTAAACTCAGCTGCTGATTCTTTGAGCTGGCGGAGTTCACCCAGTTTCCTTCTGATTGTGGTTGTTTTCTTCTCTTTTTTTAAAAATATTTTTTCCCCTTTTTTATATTTTCTTTCTTTTTTTATATTTCTTTTTCTTTTTTCAATAATCTTTACAGATGTTCTTATGGAGCATTCAAGTCTCTTTTATCTGACTATTCACTCTGTAGTTGAGTCAATGCAGTTCTCATCGGGTGCGATGACGTCAGCCTGCTTGCATCTCACCCTGAAAAGAGCACTATAAAATTATCTTACTGCTTATCCACTTCTGCCATATGTGCTGTTTTGCCAGCATCCCGACTTTTCTCTCGTTTCATACGTGATGAAATCAGATGAAATCACTCTTCTGACACAAGCTGTCGTGCGTGCAGTTAGATTAATTTATGCGTTGGCTTATGTGGATGCTTGGGAGGAATGAGCCATGACAAAAGGATCTTTTCCATTGTTTTTACATAACTTCTTGAACAGGTTAGTTGCACAGTTGACTCACCAACAGTATGAGTGGCATAAACACACAGTTTGCATGTCACTGTTCCCGCTGATTGGTGCTCTTGCTCCGGCACAGAACGGCAGCTTTTCCGACCGTGTGATGAGCATGCGAGCAACCGCTACTACTACCAAAAAAACTCCCTGTACACACGTAACTCATAGTGATGGGTTGTTCGCGAATGAGCCGACTCTAAGAGCCGGCTCTTGTAGGTGAATGACGGGAGTTGGCTCGCATATCTGAAGAGCCGACTCTATTTAAAAAAAATATAGCCTATAGAAATTAAATCATTATGTAATAATGAAATAATGGATGCATTTTATTTTATTTAAAATAATTGACTAATTCAAAGAACAAAAAAAATATTATATAGGCCTAAAGGCGCACATATTCGTTTCGACTGTCTGATCAGCCTCACATTCTGTTCCTGTCAATCATACATGAGGTGTCAACCAATTATACGGCATGAGGGAGGGGCCGAGCCATCACACACACACCACACACACAGTGTCAAACTCGGAGGAGAGGAGAGGAAAAACACAACAGCTGTGAAAACAAAATAAAAGCAGGAAAATGAGTCGGAAGCACAGCAGCATTTGGAATCATTTTAATGATGTAGACAATGTTAAAGCACAGTGTAGAATTTGCCAAAAGAAAATCTCACATAAAGCCGGTTCTAAGCACAACCTACACCGGCATATGCGAACTGTGCACCCAATTGTGAAGCTAGCGGAGCTTCGAGGAACTAGCGGTCCCGCTAGTGATGATGGTGGAGCGACTGAAACCAGCACCTCACATGGAGATGTATCCACTCAGTCAAGTAGGCCTAATCCGCGACCCACAGCAACGCAGTCTTCTACAATGGACCAGTTTATGCAAAAGTCAATGTCTGTAGCAAAACAAGGCCAAATTGATATTGCATTGGCTAAAATGTTTGCCACCGATTTCCAGCCATTTTTGATCGTGGAGGACAGAGGTTTTAGAAATTATAGCAGTAGTCTAAATCCAATGTACACAATTCCAAGCAGGAAAGTAATTTCAAAATCACTTATTCCACAACTGTATGAGAGCACAAGGGCTTCAGTGCAGGAAAGAGTCAAAAAAGCTACTGCAGTTTGCCTTACCACTGACTGCTAGACGTCAAGGATAACCACTAATTACATGTCAGTAACATGTCACTTTATTGAAGATTTTTCAATGTCTAGCTGTCTTCTAGACTGCTTTGAGTTCAGCGACAGACACACCTCAGATAACTTGGCAGAGGAACTGTTGAGAGTGGCAAAAGAATGGCATGTAGATGGAAAAGTGGTCTGTTGTGTTACTGACAATGCAGCTAACATTACCAAAGCCATGAAAATATTAAAGTGGACCCATCATCCATGTCTTGCCCACACAATCAACCTGATTGTAAGAGATGCTCTAAAGGGGATAAAGCCCACTGTGGACAAAGTGAAAGCAGCTGTGGAATACTTTCACAGGAGCACACTAGGTGCTGAAAAACTAAAGTCTACACAACGCCAGATGAGAATGCCTGAGCTAAGGCCTCAACAAGACTGCCCTACAAGGTGGAATTCAACATTTTATATGTTGAAACAGTTTCTCGAGTCAAAGGATGCCATCATCTCTACCCTGGCCATTGTCAGTGCACCTGTTGATCCTCTGACCCAAAAGGAATGGGAGGTGGAGGAGGTGTGCAGAGTCCTGGAGCCCTTTGAGCAGGTTACTGTGGAGATCAGTGGAGAGAGGTACAGTAAGCAGTTATTTCTACATTTTATCCTGTATTTTATATTACATTATATAAATATATATTATCTATATTATCTATATTATATATATATATATATATATATATATATATATATATATATATATATATATATATATATATCTGTTCTCTCTTTTTTAGCTATGTGACAGCCTCAAAAATGATACTCCTATGTAAGGGTCTGCAGTGAATCACAGCCAACTGCCAGAGAGAAGCAAATGTAACCACAGGGCAAGTGATAGAGTTGATGGACTCCCTATGTTCATCAATAGACAGAAAGTTCCATAGAATGGAATATAATCATCAGACGCTGCTTGATCCCAGAAGAAGTTAGCCGCAGTGCACTTGATCCTTCAGGAATCAGTCAGCTGGGGAGGGACAGCCCCAGCAGTCAGGGCTCACAGGAACAGGAAGCAGAGGGAGCAGAAGCACCAGCAGTAGTGCCACAAACATCTGCTGTTTGATGAGAGAGCAGCTGGGAATGCAGCACGAAGGAATCCCTCAGCAGATGCCATAATGGAGGTCCGATCCTATTTGGAGGAGCCCCTCCTTCAAAGATCTGCAGATCCTCTGAGCTGGTGGAAAAACAAGGCCTCTATCTACCCACGGCTTACTAAAGTCATGACAGGGAGACTCTGCATAGTGGCCACATCCGTTCCCTCTGAGAGGGTCTTCTCGAAAACAGGACAAATTATTACTGAGAGAAGAAACCGCATCAGCCCCTCGAAAGTAAGACAGCTTGCATTTCTGAATGCAAATCTCTCATAAAATATGATCAGCATTGTATGTGTGTGTGTGTGTGTGTGTGTGTGTGTGTGTTCATGCTAGTTATACAACACATAACTAGTGAGATAGTTCATGCTGGTTACATAACATGCCAAAAAAGAGGGACCAGTTTAATCCTTTCAGTTATTTTTCTTTAATATGGGTTCTATTATGTTGTTCAGATTCAGATTGTATTTGTTTTGTAATGTTGTTATTTCTATACATTAAAAAGTTGTAATTTAAATGCAAATGTTTAATAGTATTCTTTTTTCATAACAAATCAATGCATTTTTAAAGAAATTGTGAGACATTGTGAGTATGATTTCATTTAATAATTTAATTAGAATTGTTTTCACACCTATCATAGTCAGTGTTGGGGGTAACGCATTACAAGTAACTCAAGTTATGTAATCAGATTACTTTTTTCAAGTATCTAGTAAAGTAACGCATTACAAGAAAATATCTAAGTTACTTTTTCAAAATTTGTTTTTCCATTTATTGACTGACAAGTCTCCCGTCCCCATACTGAGAAAAATCAGAGTACAGAGGCGTTGTGTGCGCTGTGTGAACATGATGTAGTATGGGGCAGCTGTGGCCTAACGGTGAGAGATTTGGACTTGTAACCAGAAGGTCGCAGGTTCGAGTCTCGGTGCTGGCAGGAGTTGTAGGTGGGAGGGAGTGAATGAACAGTCTCTTTTCACCCTCAATACCCATGGCTGAAGTGCCCTTGAGCAAGGCACTGAACCCCAGTTGCTCCCCGGGCGCTGGATCTATAGCTGCCCACTGCTCCGGGTGTGTGTTCACGGTGTGTTCACTTCTCACTGCTGTGTGTGTACACTTGGATGGGTTAAATGCAGAGCACCAATTTCGAGTATGGGTCACCATACTTGACAAATGTCACGACTTTCACTTTCTAGACGAAATGTGAATGTGTATTAATTCATCCTACTCACAAAAAATTTAGAGTTAGTATTCATCAAAATTAATTAAAACAGTGAAATGCAAACTTAGAATATGACACAAACCTGCAATAATTAAATGTTAAAAAACACAAATGTATCTAATCCCATTTTATTAACAGTGTCTTTGCTGCTGACCTTTGATGATCCAGTTCAACCATACTAATGAGCAAAAATGACTTTAGATAAACTAACAATTGTGCTTCATTGTTTTTTTATTGCTGAAGAGTGTTGAACCTTCTTCTCCTGTGTGCTACTATACAGACGTGAATTTACTTCTCCTTCAGCCTGAGGTTTATTCATTACACTTTTTGGTGTGAAAGGGCTTTTACATTTGCTATAAATAGAACTTCTTATATTAAAAACAATCAAGCCCTGCTCATATTTAAAAAGTAACGCAAAAGTAACGTAATGCATTACTTTCCATAGAAAGTAACTAAGTAACATAATTAGTTACTTTTTTGTGGAGTAACGCAATATTGTAATGCATTACTTTTAAAAGTAACTTTCCCCAACACTGATCATAGTCAAAACATTATTGTTTTTTAAAGAGCCGTTTGTGAGCCAAAAGACCCGGCTCTTTTCAGTGAGCTGAGTCAAACGAGCCAGCTCACGAAAAAGAGCCGAAATGCCCATCACTACTAAATACACAGGATAATGAGGGACAAGACGAGAGATACCTCAAACCTCAATGAACAATCAATGTGAGGGAGAAACTGGGTCACAGGGAGCACAGGTCTGACAGTAGCCAAGTTTCCAGTTTTTGTGCTGTTTTGTTATCGACAAAGAGAATATACGTAAAAAAAATTCCATCCAACTGCCCTTTTACTGATAAAATTGTGTGCGTGATGATGTCTTCCCTAAAAAAAACGATTTGTCACAAGTTTTGGTGTATCACAAAAAAAACAAATTGCTCTCGAGCTGTTTCCATTCATAATTTCACCTGTTGCATAAATTATATAGGCTAACAGTTCTGCTGTCAATCCTTCTAGAAATTAATGTTTTACAGTCACTCCATGGTCTTCTGCAAATGTTGCATCATTTTAATTATCATGCATTAAAATACGACATATACTGTCATTCATCTAAGTATCCCTATTTTAGTGTTGTTATGAAGACTGTTCATATTGCCATTAGAGGTTTGATGAATGCATATATTATTGCGGTTGTTGAGATTATAAGAAATGACTGATGAAGTTGCAAATGTGGTTTCATTTAAATCCATGACGAGGTCAATATGTAGTGTATATATAGGCTTATTCTAAATAAATGTTCCATTTGTTAGTCTCTTTCAACTCGAATAAAGGAATAATAAAATATATTTTGAAAATGGTTCTACTCTTGAGGATGGCAACAACCTTATAAATATTTTTAGTTAAATATTTTTATAAATATTTTTAAATATCCAAACCTGTATGAGTTGTTTTCTTATGTTGAACATAAAAGTGGAAAAATAAAAATACTATGGAAGTCAGCAGGAGCCACCAACTGATTACCAGCAATCTTCAAAATATCTTCTTTACACAAAATTGACGACACCTTAAGCCTTCTGGAGTCCAGTGACGGTCTCATCATTGGCAGATGTGCCTTCCCTCTGCCATATTCAACAGAACTTGTATTGATAGTTTTGACAGGATGTGCCAAGCTTATGATTTTAATAAAGAGAAGTCACCAGCAGATCATAGTCTGGTGGCTCCAGAAGTATAAGTGTGTTACCAGACACTGCAAGGTAAGGCAAAGTCAGACAGTCCACATAACAAAATGTAAATACTTGATTGTTTTCCATGTGCAGTAGTACAGCAGTAATGTACCTTGTATGAAGAGGCCAGTCTCTCTTGCTGGGCCAGAGTCAGTGGATGTCCCTCACTGTATCCCTTCCATCACTGGCTTCCCTTTATTCAACTCCAGGGCCAGCTCCTCTGCTGTGGTCAAGTCTTGGGTTGGAGGACCACCCCCCGTGCCAGATATATGAGCCTTGTTTTTTTCAATGCTAAAATCAACACAGACAATAAAATATGGCAGCAGACACTATTCACCTAATTTGGCTTTTTTTTTTTTTTTTTTTTTCACACATCAAGTCACTTACCAGCCTGCAAAGGTTCTTGTACTTGCTGCCAGGTCCTTTTTTGGCCAGACGTGCTTGTTCTTTAAGAAGGATAGATACATAAGAGAGCTAAATAAACGATTAGATAGATAAAAACAGATCAAATTATCAGATTAGATTAAATCAGTTAAATAGAAAACTAAAAACCTAAATAAAAATAGATAAAAGAGACATGAGATAGATTAAATAGACAGATAAAATGAACAAAATAGATCAAATACTGTAGATACGCATAGTGGATAAGTGGGTAAGCCTGGCAGACAATAGCGGACCAACTGAATGCATAAGTAGTCCAAATAACCAGTGCTCCACTGAAGCCATCATAATTACAATTCAAGGAGTTATTTGTCATTTCCCTAAATTAACAGTTGGACACTTTGCCTTAAATGTGACCAGTGGACATGCATGTTACTCATGCAAGCACATGTATGATTAATTGCAAACACTTATACACTATGCGCATCTACAGTATTTGATCTATTTTCCTCATTTTATCTGTCTATTTAATCTACCGCATCTATCTTTTTTATCTATTTTTATTTAGGTTTTTTTCTATCTAATTGATTTTATCTAATCTATAATCTGAAATAAAACTTTGTCTTTGTTTTATTAAAGAAGCTGTATTTCCCTTTTTACATATTTTATGTTTCACCTCTTCATATGTTTCCATTACAAGCTGTTGCTCAATTGGCGAGAAGTATGCCGCATGGGTTTTATCCATTTTTGCATCATTGATTCTGTGATCGATCCCGTGGTCTGTTTCAGAATGCCGTGAACGTGCACTTATCCCAACTATGTACACTTGGCTTGACATAGCTGTACGCTCTCATCCTGGCTTAGCAAATGTGCAACAGACTAAGCCAGGATGTGCTGATTGAACTAGGTCAAGCCGCGCCTTTTCTGTTATCCTGGCTTTCTTAATTCTACTTTTGTGCAATACCCCTCTGGGATCAATGGAAATAAACGGGGAACACCTGGAACCAAATCAACACAATGGGGACAGGAACAGTAGCGACCAAATATGGAAACACTCATGACAGGAGCACGTGAGGGAGGAAAACACGACACAAGACATGACAAAAGTCTAACACTACTAACAAGACAAAATGAACTAATTTAAAATTTTGTACTTCGCATTCCAATATCCACATAAAACAAAATGTGCTTGGCATAGTAATATCACGGGGGTATGGTGGTCACGCTGAACGCAGACTACAGGCCATTTAAACCGAGCAGTGCACTGTAAAAAATAACATGAACATAGGCCACTAAAGGAACATCAAATTAAGATAAGTATGTTTGAGAGGTAACTCATCTTTTTCTTACCAAATCTAAAATAATTTCAGATGCAATTTAATAATATGAATATGATTTAATGCGCTTTTGCAAGGAAAGCGTGCTTTAACGTGAACAACACCATGAACGAGGACACTGTCTACAGGCTAATTCTGCCACATTTATTTGACAGAAATGACCCCAGACAATCCTCTTCATCTGATGAAAATGACAATGAAGAATCGTCTTCACCTGATCATTCTCATGTGACCGTCATGATGCTCAAGAAGAAAACAGATGGAGGCAGACTGTACAATAAAAAGTACTACTACTTATTCTGCTCCAAACCATTCAGTAAAATGGCACGTCATTTGGAATCAAAGCACAAAGATATGCCAGAGGTGGCAAGAGCGGTCGCATTTCCGAAAGGCTCTAAAGAGCGAAGACTGCAGCTGAGTTTTTTGAGAAAAAAAGGGAACCGTTGTCATAATGCTCAAGTGTTTAAAGAAGGAACAAGAATGGTGATACCCCGACAGCAAATCATTGATCCTGTAAGAGCAAGCGATTACTTGCACTGCGTAAACGAAATGGATGACCTTGCTGACTTCCTAGGGCACGACATCAGGGTCCATCAACAGTACTATCAGCTTCCTGAAGGTACATTACAGCTGGCCAAGATAAGTAAAAGTCTTATGGCTGTGGAACGAGGACAGCTATCTGAATCCAAAGGAAGGAATCTCGATGAGATCCAGAGTGTTCCACAAGGTAAAACAAGCCTGAGTAAATAACCAAGTAAACTCATTTACACATTTTCTTCCATAGTTTTTTTTTTTTTTTTTTTTTTTGGCAGATGGCAATGAAAAAATAAAGCTGATTGAAAAATCTCAGCGGGAACGAGATGCTGCGCTCAAAAACCGTCTCGGGTTACTTGACTGTAACCCTGTTCCCTGAAAAAGCGGGAACGAGATGCTGCGCTCAATAGCGCTAATGAGAACATTCTTTGCTCGACCAGTTGTGAAGCATGTGTGTCAAAACATGCCAAGAATTGGCTTAAATAACCTTGGTAGGTGACGTCATTGATTACGTGCACCTGCAGGTTATAAATAGACGTGAAACGGGCACATCTTCAGGTTACCCCTTTGTCTGAAGAGACGTCCAGGCACGTCGACAGTGCGGCATTGAGGCGCAGCATCTCGTTCCCGCTTTTTCAGGGAACAGGGTTACAGTCAAGTAACCTGAGACGTTCCTTTATCAAAAGCTACACTCGATGCTGCGCTCAATAGCGCTAATGGGAACGAGAATACCAACGCTGCCACACTGTTTGGACCCCCAGGGTTGTGTAGTGTGTGCGCACAACATCAAAGAGGTCTCAGACATGACACTGGGATGTCGACTCAAGGACATGCGAGCCCGGAGTGGCATGGACATCCAAGCTATAGAATCTGACAAATGTGTGCGGAGAGGACCAACCTGCCGCATCACACACTTGTTGCAAGGGCGCGCCTCTTGCTAAAGCCATTGAAGATGCAACCCCCCTGGTTGAATGGGCCCTAACTCCTAGAGGCGAAGTTTGACTATGCGCCTCGAAGGCTAGGGCAATAGCATCCCTCACCCAATGTGAAATTGTTTGCCTGGTGGCAGCTGCCCCCCGGTTGTGGCCCCCATGGCATGTGAAATGTTGCTCTGACTTACGCCACTGGCTAGTGCGGTGGACGTAAATTGAAGAGCATGTACTGGACACAGTAAGTGAAGTCTTTCTTGCTCCGCTGTCGTGAATGGCGGAGGACAGAAGGCTTTGAGAATGACCGGATGTATGGTCGAGAAAGGAACCTTCGGAGGATAATTAGGGTGAGGATGCAAAATAACTTTGACTCGCCCAGGGACAAAATTTAAGCAGGAAGGCAGGACTGACAAAGCCTGTAAATCCCCAATTCTCTTTAGAGCGGTAATGGCCATAAGAAAAAGCATCTTTAGAGTCAGAAATCCTGTCAGGCGCTGATTCTAATGGTTCGAAAGGGGTGCCAGCCAGCCCTTTGAGCACTATGGCTAAATCCCATGAAGGGACCATAGCTCTAGTGGGTGGCCTCAACCGCTTAGCCCCACGAATGAAGCGGGCGACTAGATGGTGCTTTCCCACAGAAACCCCGTCAATCAAAACACGGCAAGCTGAAAAATAGCGGCCACGTAGGTTCTGAGAGTACTAGGGGATGTGCCTGAGGACAATTTCTCTTGCAGGAACTCCAGTACTGAAACAATTTGGCAGTGAGCTGGGTCTACATGGTGTGTCATGCACCAGCCCTCGAAAACACGCCATCTGAGGGCAAAAGTTCTTCTAGTGGAGGGAGCCCTAGCACTTAGAATAGTTTCTATTACATTTGCTGAAAGGCCAGCATCTCTTAGTTGGTCCCCCTCAGGGGCCAGACGTGAAGGTTCCAGAGCTCGGGCCGGGGATGAAATACTGTCCCCTGCGCCTGAGAGAGAAGATCTCTCCTGATCGGAATCGCCCACGGCGAGCCGTCGAGGAGGGATATTAGATCTGAGAACCAGACTCTGGTCAGCCAACGGGGCGCTATCAGTAAGAGGCAAGACCCCTGTCGACGGACCTTGGCTAGGACTCCCGGGAGCAGAGCAATCGGAGGAAAGACGTAAAGACGCAGTCTGGGCCACGTATGGGCCATCGCGTCCAGACCCAGGGGAGCTGGATGAGTCAGAGAGAAGTAGAGGGGACATAGTGTCATCTGCTGTGACGTAAAGAGGTCCACCTTTGCTACTTAAAATCTTTCCCAGATTGACTGACTACTTTGGGGTGGAGTTTCCATTCCCCGTGTTTCACAGCTTGTCTGGACAGCAAGTGTGCTCCCACATTCATATGCCCAGGAATGTAAATCGCCCTGAGGGACAGGAACTTGTCCTGTGCTCAAAGCAGAACCTGCTGCGCTAACTCGTTCAAGCGGCGCTACCGCAGTCTGCCCTGGCGCTCTATGTAAGAGACTACAGATGTGTTGTCCACCCGCACTAGGACATGGTAGCCTCTTAACTACTGGAGGAAGTATTTCAGGGCCAGAAATACAGTCTTCATTTCGAGCCAATTGATGTGCCAATTCGAGAAGATGACCTCTCCAGATCCCCTGGGCTGGACGGCCATCTAAGACCGCTCCCCAGCCCATGAGGAAAGCGTCTGTCATTTGGATGAAACCACCACAACACGGACCTAGAGTGGGACCCAAAGTCAGAAACCGGGGTCTGAACCACATAGAGAGGGTATGAAGCCCCTGGCACATAACCCTTATTTCCCTCTGGGGACTGGCCCTTGGATGAAATCCCCTGGCTCTGAACCACAACTGAAATTATCTCATGTGCAGGAGGCCCAAAGGTATCACCGTGGATGCAGCTGCCATGAGACCTAAAACTTTTCTGAAATTGATGAACAGTGACTTTCTGGCCTAGCTTGATGTTCTTTAGGGTGGTTAGAATGGATTCGACACGTGCAGGAGACAGCTGTGCCCGCATTGTGATCGGATCCCATACCACCCCCAAAACCGTTGTCCTCTGAGCAGGAGAGAGAACACTTTTCTTGGCGTTGAGTCTCAACCCCAGAGATTCGAGATGAGCTAGGACGACATCCTGATGTCGAGGCGCAAGCTCTTGATGTCGTTCATCGGGTCAAGTCATCAGTCGTTCATATAATTTAAAATGTGGATGCTCTGGAGTCGTAGAGGAGCCAGAAGTACATCCATGGATTTTGTGTAAGTGCGGGATGACAAGGCTAGGCCGAATGGAAGAACCTAATACTGGTAAGCTTCGCCCCCGAAAGCGAACCTCAGGAACCTCCTGGGTTGTGGCAATATTTTTATATGAAAATGTGTGTCCTTTAGATCAATTGTCACAATCCAATCCTCCGATTGGATCTGAGAAACAATCATCTTGATTGTCAGCCTATTGAACTTGTATGTTCTGAGGCAGCGGTTCAACCCGCGAAGTTCTAAAATTGGACGCAGCCCCCAGTCTTTCTTGGGAATCAAGAAATACCGACTGTAATAGCCTGACTCTCTGTCTGGCAGAGGAACACATTCTATGGCCCCTTCGACCAACCGAGTCTGCAATTCCTGTGTCAACAGATATGCACGTTCCCGTGTCACAGAAGTGGAGACCACGCCGTTGAAACACGGAGGACGATATGCAAACTGAATCCTGTAACCTTTCGTTACAGTCCTTTCCACTCATGGGGAGATATTTGGCAGTAGCTTCCACGCTGCCAGCTTCTCCGAAAAGGGCACTAATTTTGACACTTTGTTTGTTGGGGGGGGGGGGGGGGGGGTGTTAGATGTCTGGTGTCCTGGTACGTGGCAGGAGACAACAGAGCATGTAACAATTCATTGGAGGCCACTGCCCTCCGAAACACCGGTGGTGGCGGAGGTTGTTCAGTGATCCTCTAAGGGTGCCAGGAAGGAGCTCTACACTTCTGTTGGAATTTTCCATGGCCCTCCCTGAGGGGACACACCCTTTGTCCTGGGCACAGCTTAAGGCCCTTGCTTTGGTCGTTATGACCATACTTTGGTCCAGCTCCATCCGCGGCTGCCAAGTGCTACAAGCTGCTCCCCAATCTTACGAGGGGGCGCACAACTCGCCACACTCTTTCTTTGAGCCTCCTGCCCCAGAGGAGCCGGATCGGGTCGAGACTTTTTTTTTTTTTGATAGCCCCGACACTTGAGCACAGTGAGTGAGAAACGTATTAAAAGTCTCCTTCTGGCACTCAGATCTTTAAGAAGATCAGCCTGATGTGCCTGCAGAACCCGTGGTGTGCAGGGCAGCACTAGTCTGACCCACAGCATGAAAATGCGTTCCATCCAAGTGTAGATGTTGCTACATAGCTTGGCAGGGAGCAATTGCATATATATTTTATTTAATTAATATTTATTTTTTATTTTATTTATTTTTTTATTTATTTATTTTTTTAATCGATGTTGCTCCTATAGGAGAGAGATAGCCTGCTAGCGTCTCTCTCACCTAGGAAATCAATATGTACAAAACCTCATTTTAAGGCTTTTATCTGGTCACTACACAAGCCACCACCTAGTAACTCCTCATGGCCCTATCTTCCACACAGCACAACTAACATAGAACACCCACAATATCCATTACAAACAGAAGCAATAGCCACAGCCGCCTCTGCCCAATCAGAAGAAGTGCCTGGGCACGCTTCGGAGGTGGGCGCGAGAACCTTCCGATCTGGCGAGAACATGAGAGAGGGGGATTTTGCCGGTACTTTAATCCTCAGCCAGATCAAAGCGCGATCTTAATGAGCGGAAAGCAGCTCGTTCCTCGTGAGAGAAAAGAGCCTAACGCGGATAGGAAGTGAACCACGGTGCTCACATCTGCCACTCTAGAACGCAACAGCAGCCTGCTTTTCTTCCAAACAATAAACATGCGATTTCTCCTCAGAGATCGGCCATAGAGAGTGAGGCACGCATCTCTTATAGAATCAGCAAGAAAAATAAGTTGTTTAAAACTTTTCTTTTTTTTTTACTCTCAACATGCTATATAATGCGTTCAGCAGCATGACACACACACACACACAATGCGGTCTCTGAAGACAAAGAAACCTGAAGATGTGTCCGTTTCATGTCTATTTATAACCTGCAGGTAATCAATGGTGCATGTATGACGTCACCTACCGACGTTATTTACCGATCCTTGGCGTGTTTGACACACATGCTTCACAACCGGTCGAACAAAGAATGTTCTCATTAGCGCTATTGAGCGCAGCATCGAGTGTAGCTTTTGATAAGGGAACACTGTTGGTCATAGACATTTATTGAATGTAGCTGTTTAAAAAATATTTAGTTTGCTTCCTAATTATTTAGTTTGTGTGGTGTCTGTGTTTTCTAGAGAGAGTACTGATGGACAGTGATGGATCAGACTCTGAGAACGAGAAAGAAATGACTGAAAATGATGCTTCAGATTCACCTTCAAATTCAGCAGGTATGTAGTCTGTCTTCTTTGCTTATAATTTGACGTAAAGCCCTTTTCTCGACAAAAAGTGTTTCCAAACAATTTTTTGTGACATTTGAAGTATCGATATAGAATTTATGTGCTAAAGTTAAACAGAAAAAGATAATGTTGACACATGAGAAATGTTATCATTTCCATCAGCTATATCGGTAAAAATATTGACGCGCTAAATATTTTTTCTTAAAAAATCCTTGGATGGAAACCGGGCTAGTTATATGTTACTACAGTTAAGAACGGTCTCTCCAGTGATTCATTAGTTGTCATTTAGTTTTACAAAACAGCAGCTTTGTTTAATTTAAAGTGTTTGAAATCTTGGAACAATGTACTGGAAGTGTAATGCGGTTACTCTGTTAAAATGGATAATTTCCTCAATGTTTTATTGCTACACAGGGCAAATTCATTTGTATTGATTTAAAAATATTTAATGAATTGTTGACAGTTTATTAAATAATATGACGTAAATATAAAATAATTGATTGCAAGATTTCACCAGTGTAACTCACAGAGAAGGGTGTTCAAATCTATATATATTTGTATATATATATCTAGTATATTATTATATATTATATTAATATATTGCAACATTTTTCCCCATTGATTTTATTTATTTATTTATTTTTTTAGTATGAGGCCCCTTATATAGGTTTACATTTATTAATATATAGCACAATGAAAGCTTTGGCTTTGGTTCCTTCAAAAAATGCATTAAACACTTTTTAAAGCCTTATTATTAAAACTTATTGACTCTTGCGCCCTTTTTTAGACAGAATCATAGTAATTTTAAGGTATAGATATATATATATTTAACCAGGAATAAAACCCTGAATGTCTGTGACAAATGTTCGTCTGCGCGCTAACAGGACTTTTATTTTGTTCTGGCGCTGTGACGTCACAAGCCTGCGACGCGCTCCTGCATTTGTTGTGATTCGACTGAAGGTTCCAAGCATTTCAAGTATTTAATTTCATACAAACCGTTCAGGCGGTTTTATAGTTTGTACAAGCAATGCCAAATTAATTAATTGTTCTTGAATATAATAATTCAGTGTTTTACGTTGTTTTGTGTGAGTAAAGCGCATCTAAACAGAAACGTAACATAAAATTACCCTCCCATATCACTCCAACGTAACCATTAACACGGAAGAGAGGATCACCGCATGCTGCTCGAAACAGTGTAAACACAACGAGAACACTGCACTGACTACCTTACTGAAACTGATTGAGTTCGGTTTATTTTCATCTCTGTTAATTATTCTCATCTCAGTCAAGACAGACTGTCCACACAGAAACTCCCGCTGAGATCCACACAGTACTTCAAAGATGCCGTTCATTAAAGAGGAGAGTGAAGATGTGAAGATTGAAGAGACGTTCAGACTTAGACGTGAAGATACTGAGGAACACACAGGTTGGTCTTCACTCTCAAAAAACAATACAATCCACTCATTTCTATCACTTATGCATCAGCGTCTAACAAAAACACTGTAATAAAACATATAAAATAAAAACCAATATACAAAATATATTACGTAATATATTAATAGAAAACATTTATAAAGGAAACTTTGAGATAAGTGACAAACTCTGCTAATAAAACCAGTAAAGTTACACATTAAGTAGTCAGTGTTATAGTAACACACTCAAATCAATCGAGGATGTGTGAAGATTTACGTGTTGCAGAATCATTAAAATTACTTATTTATACATTTGTAAATAATTGTAATAGGAAAATTGTATCATCATATTTATAATTGTGAATTAATTTAGTGTATTTTCCAGTGGTCTGGTGTTATTTTTCTCCTTTGTCACTGTCAAGATTCTGTAAATGGATTATATGTTCTGCCGATCCTCTGTATTCCCGTATAAGTTACTCGTAAATCTCTCGTGTTCCTGTTTATGAATGGCTTTGTCAAGTGTCTGGTTTTAGTTCGTTTGGCTGTAGTTCGTGCCTGGATGCTTGAGGTGTGAATGTGTTCAGGGGAGACAGAAGATGAATTGGGCAGTTCACGGGACAAAAGAATAAAGACTGCAGACTAAATGAATGCTTGTCAGATGTGAATAAACATCAGGAAGCATTTAAAACCTCTTCTAAATAAAATCATGTAAACATTTTAAAAACATGAAAAAAAAAGTTTTAATTTTTTGCAGCTGAAGTTTCTCTAGTTCCAGTTTAGCCAACGCTTCTCCTTCTCGTCATTAATGAATATAACTGACTTGTCACAATGTAAAAGAAGAAAATTACTAGCCATCCCATCTTTGATATCATTAATGTACTCCGCTAACTGGAGTATTATTGGCATAACTGTGAAATCCAGTGATAATGTCCCTCAGTGGAAAAACATGCATAGGAGTAAAGCAGAGGACCTAATACTGAGCCCTGTGGCACTCCATAGTTTGCATCTCTTGATTTACACAAAGTAGTAACAGATAAAATAGACAGTGGCCAATAACAAATAATTATCATAATTCAACATTAGGGCTGGGATGATAAATCGATGCAGAGTCGATTCGTGGATCGATTCTTAGATTTTCAGAATGCATCGCGATTCCTTTGGAATCGATTCTGAACTTAGATTTTAACAGCAGATGGCGCTCTAATCTAGTTTTTATCCACACACTCAAATACTCATGAAGAAGAGGGCTAAAGCATTCGGCTGAGTCATGTAATTTCACCTCAGCTTAGAATGCTTTTATGACGCGAGATTAATGTAAACACAGCCCACTGTGAACACCTTTGTAATTCCCTTCAGCCTTTTCGAATTTTATGAATTATTATTTTAGGTTTAAGTGTGTGTAAAGATTTGGAAACAAGCAGAGTACGGCTGATTCTAAAGCATGGAGTGCCGTCTGCTGTTCAAAACTATGCTCAGAATCGATTCAAGAAAGAATCGCGATGCATTCAGAAAATCTCAGAATCGATGCTGAATCATTTCTCGATTCGCGATGCATCGATTTATTTCCCCAGCCCTATTCAATATAACTGAATTCCAACATAGTTCTCAAGCTATCCAAGAGAATAGCATGGTCTGTGTTGTTGAAAGATCTAATGGCACTAGAAGAGAGATGTAGCTGCAATTAGATGTCAAATGTAGGTCATTTGTAACTAAGCATAGTTCTGTGCTATTATGGCAGCTTATAAAGGGAGTAGTTAAAAAAAAGGGCTGTTATTTACTCAATCCTTAAGTTCTTCCAAACTTTTATTCAAATGAAACCCATGCATGTTTGGAACAAGCCTGGGGTGAGTAAATTATGACAGCACTTGAATTTTTGGGTGAACTGTTCCTTTAAATCCTGACTGAAATTGTTCACAATTCTCCATATTTGAGAGGACTAGGACTGGACCAGAATATTCTATTATTCAAATATTTGTTCGGTGGGTTGGCATTTGATTTTCAATATTTATTTTTTATTTTTTTCTTGAACAACTGGCATCCCCCTCAAATGGTTCTCATTCCCGCTTGAATATGAATCGCCCATGAGTGAACGTCATGATTCAGTTCATCTGGAAGAAAAGACAAAAATCCAGAAGACCTCAGTTGTGTGAGAGCACTTTAAATGGACTGAGGACAAGACAAAGGCAGTGTGCCAAATATGCGATTTGAAAATGGCCTACAACAACAGCACATCAAGTTTGAAAAACACCTGAGTTCTGCGAGTAGTACGCCTATTGTTGGTGTAAAAAAAAAAATGAACTGCTTTTATCCACCACTAAAAAAAACAAACATAAACACAAAAAAAACTTCCACACAAAAAACTTTGTAAAAACACTAAAAAACTACATTCACTAACTTGCAACCTGATTATTTATTTGAAAGTAATTTCAATTTAAATTTTATTTGTATAGCGCATTTACAACAGCCTCCAGGCTGACCAAAGTGCTTTACAGAAGAGCAAGAATATTACACATACATGGAAAATAGACCAGACAAAAATTTAAAACCACCCATTTCAAAATTTAGCATATCACAGTAGTCAATATACTAAGGAAAATAAAAAAGTTTTTAGCAAGGACTTAAAAATAGACAAGGAAGGGGCCAGTCTGATCTTTAAAGGCAAGGTATTTCAGAGTCGTGGCCCAGCCACCGCAAATGCCCGCTCCCCTCTACGCTGTAGCCTAACGCGAGGGACCACCAACAGAGCCTGGTCACAGGATCGTAGGCTTCTTGATGGAGTATAAGGATGAAGAAGTTCAGATAACTAGACAGGAGCTTTGTTATGAAGGGATTTATAAATGAAGAGGAGAATTTTAAAGTCTATTCTCTGACAAATCGGCAACCAGTGAAGGGATCTAAGAATTGGAGTGATGTGTGTTCATGTTTACGACAGTTTTAAAAGAAGTCTGGCTGCAGCATTTTGGACAAGCTGAAGTCGCTCAATTTGAGATTAAGATATACCGCAATGTAAAGAATTGCAGTAATCTAGACGAGACGTAACAAACGCATCAACAGCCATTTCTAGAGTTTTAGGAGTGAGAAAGTTTTTAATTTTAGACAGTAAACGAAGCTGATAGAAACTGGATCCAATAACAGAATAGATATGTCTATCAAATTTTAAGTGTTGGTCAATAATAATACCTAGGTTCTGCACCCGTGAGGATCTAAAAACGGATAAACTTTCTAGCTCAGGGCTTATACACTGAGAGTTCTCATTAGGACCGAAAACAATTACCTCGGTCCTGTCCTCGTTTAAGAAGAGGAAATTTTGGGCTAGCCATAATTTAACCTCCTCTAAACATTGGAGAAGGGAAGTGATCGCAGTGGAGTTGTTTTTCTTAACTAGAGTGTCAGTTGCGTAGAAATGAAAAGACACACCATGTTTTCTTAGAATAGAACCCAGAGGTAGCATGTACAGCGAGAGGAGTGACTGTAGCAACTTAGAGCCTTGTGGAAGGCCACAGGTCAGAGGAGCAGGGGAAGTTTCACTAAAAACTTTCTGTCAGATAGGTATGACTGAAACCATTTCAGAGCGTTTGCTTTTAGACCTACCCAAGACTCTAATCTAGATAGTAGTAAGGAGTGGTCTATGGTATCAAAAGCAGCCGATAAATCAAAAAGAATAAGAACCACAAAATCCCCGGAATCAGTGGAGAGGTAAATATCATTTAACACTCAAAAGGGCGGATTCAGTGCTGTGAGCAGACTTAAAACCAGATTGAAAAACCTCATAAATAGAATTACTAGTCAAAAAGTGTTGAAGTTGATTCAGCACAATTTTCTCTAAAACTTTTGAAATGAAAGGCAAAACAGAAATTGGACGAAAATTTTTTAGAACAGTGTGGTCCAGTGAAGGCTTCTTGAGTAGAGGAGTGACTGTAGCAACTTTAAAGTCGGCAGGAACAGAGCCGGTTTGGAGACACTTATTAATAAGAGACAGCAGACCTGGCCCAATCGAATCAGTAATTAATTTAAAAAATTTGGTGTGAATGATATCGCTAGAACAGAATGAGGGTTTAAGATTGTCAATCACCTCCTTCAATTCCTGGAGACTGAAGGAAGACTAAGTAGGTACAACCACAAAATTTAACTCAAATTCCTACCACAAAAAAAAATAGAAGAAGACTAAGTAGGTAGCTTCACTAACTTGCAACATTATTTATATTAAATTTAAACTTTGAAAATAAAAAGAAAGAGTTTGTTTATTGAAATGTGTGATGTTTAACCAGCCTAACGTTACCTTGTTCTATTTAGCCTATTACAGTTTGTTATATTCTATAGAAGGGAATTCATTTAATTTTATTTAAACTGTTAATTAAAATGTGTGATGCTATTATTAAAAGTTTGCTACTGTGTTGTTTATTTATTACAGTTCGTTGAACCTCGTTCATTTATTTTTCATTCTTAATTATTAAATGATAAATCTCTTGGAGCATATAAGCCCTGCCCGCATGAGGCGCGCTGCTTCTGGCTCGCGCTGTTCTGTAGTTTATTAAAAGTTTATTAATTTTGAACATGTCGAGTGTCCATATTGCACCAAAACACGACGCTGCACTCCCTTGGGTCCACAGCAACACACCGCCACGTGTGAAGTCGATTGGATGAATGGTTCTCGACATAATAAAAATGCAAACAGACAGACAGACACAGAGATTCTTGCCTTTATTAGAGAGACAAATATGTTCAGCCCCCTCCCTCTGAAGCTTCAAATATTCAGTGTTGATTACTAGCGAAGCTTCGAAGCTCGAAAAATGGTATTCGGCCCAGCCCTAGAGAGGACCAAGTTGAGTTATTCTAATATTTCAGACATAAATCGCATATTTAAAATTTGTTTATTCCAGAAGTGTTTGTTTGTTTGTTTTTTAAAAAGAGGTTTGACATCATTTTATCTTTTAAATGGCTTTTACATCATCCACTGCTCAATATACAGCACTAAATTAAGATAAATAACTTTTGGTTCTTCATCAGAAAACTATCCATAATGCTTAGAAAAATGCATCTGAAAATATAATTAGAGGTACAATTAGCATCAAGCTACATTTCAAAATGTATAGAATTATTAATGTTTTTGCTCAAACCTCACTTTAAACATTAAAGAGCCGTAGTTCTCTGACAAGCTACGCAGTATTGTGGTCATAAACAAATGCGATCCATCTGCAATTTATGAATGCAATATTGCGTAGCTTGTCAGCGAACTACGGCTCTGTGTAGTAAATGCTGCTCCATCTGAAAGCACGTGATGGAGATTTACTACTAATCACAGAACCTGCTTTACTGACGAGATGCGCATGACAATCGCATGCAATTTATTGTGCAGCCCTACTTTGAATGCATGCTACATTGTATAGTTTATATTTATCAAGACGGAAGTGCTAGAAGTGCAAATAATAGAATGTATGCTTTAGCACAATATTTTTTCAATAGCAGATCGTGGAGACATAAATTGTGATATCTCACATTCTTACTCTGGGATTACAGATTTGTCATCTTTCAGTAGCTCAGTGGGTTGATATTTGCTGTTTTGTGCCACTGAACAGGGGTTAACTTGTTTTTGTCTCTTTTCGTCATAGAGCTGATGGCACTGAAAGAGGAGAATCAAGAACTGAGTGTAATGGAAGAGAAACATCATGATTTTGTAACTGAAGAACAGACATCTTCAACAGTTCAAAACACTGAAACCTTTAATCACCACACAATGGTTCACTCAAGACAGAATTTGTTTAAATGCGGTCAGTGTGGAAGAAAATTCTGGAACATTAAACACCTCAACAGACACGCAATACTTCATTCCAAAGAAAAGCCTTTTAAATGCCAGCAGTGTGAAAAGTGTTTTAAAATCGAGAAATACCTGAAGAATCACATGAAGATTCACAGTGGACAGAAGCCGTTCACGTGCACTCAGTGTGGGAAGAGTTTCGGTCATAAAGTCTGCCTCAAGAATCACATGACTCTTCACACCGGAGAGAAGCCTTACACCTGCAGACTGTGTGGAAAGAGCTTCTCACAAAGTGGAAATCTTAAATATCACATGAGAGTTCACACTGGAGAGAAACGTTACACCTGCCCTCACTGCAATAAAAAATTTGGTCACAAAGGCAGCCTCAAGGCTCACATGAGGATTCACACCGGAGAGAAGCCCTACACATGCCAACACTGTGAAGAGAGATTTACATTCAAAGAGTCCTTTGAAATACACGTGATACGTCACGCTGGAGAGATGCCTTTCACCTGCCAACTGTGCGGCAAGGGCTTCCCACAGAAAGCAAATCTGAAGAATCACATAAGAGTTCACACTGGAGAGAAGCCGTTCATCTGTCCTCACTGTGGAAAGGGTTTCACTTTTAAAGGAAACCTTAAGATTCACATGAGGATTCACACTGGAGAGAAGCCGTACTCGTGCTCTCAGTGTGAGATGAGGTTCCTGTATAAAAGAGACCTGAAACAGCATTTACAAACTCAGTGTCCCTCAGAGTGACGAGATGCTATATGTGTGTGTGAGACTTGTTCCGTATCAGAAGATCACCTCTGCACCACGTGGTTTATTTGCATCCTCCTTTATATTTTGCCTTGAGGCTTTTTTCTTTTGTCACGGTCAGAAGTGGCCACAAGTGTTCATATGTGCATCCTTTCAAGTATAGAGAGGTTGCAATAAACATCCTCTAATTTTGACAACATTTACATTGTCATTTTGCAGATGCATTTATCCAAAGCGACTTACATTTGAGGAATACATAAAGTGATTCTTCTTAAAGAGGCAAACAGACACAGGAAGTGCTCGTAATATCAAGATAAAAAAAATTAAAACATAGAAAAAAAAAGTACAAGCTAGAAAGGGAAGGAATAAATAAAGAATTTTTTTTTTGACATTTCAAGACATTTCTCATACATTTGATTGAGTTTAAAGGTGCAGTGTGTAATATTTAGGAGGATCTATTGACAGAAATGCAATATAATATACATAACTCTGTTGAGCAATTTATATACCACAGTAGCCCTAAACAGTCAAATAGAGTGCACTTCGTCAGGACACGATAATGAAAAAGTATCAATAATATTCACAATAACGTATCGGTTTATTGAATAATTAAGTAAATATAATTTCTTAATTTACCTTTGTGAAGCAAGCTCATTGCTGGCTAGTCTCAAACGATGACATCTTAGTCCTGTATCGGTCACCGTAGCTTCTGTAAATGCATTTAAGATACAAATTATACAAAACGAAGTTCGTTCAATTTTCCACAAACTAGATGTATGGTCAAAAATTGTCTGACCCACTCCATTTCTCCCGGCATAATGGTGTCCAATTCATTACCATCTTGAATTGAAAATGGGTCATTTGTGTAATATATGATCCGATTAGTTTTTGTGTGTGTGTGTCTTTTTACAGTACCAACTCAATTCTGTTCCAACTCAAAGTACACCACTTTTATTGTTTGTGTGCTCTGGTTTGGAATTTTAAAAAAAACACGTTTTTGCAGTCTTGAGTTGTAGCCAATCACAGGCATCTGTGTTGAAAGCAATGGCAAATCAGAGTTTACTTTAACCATAGCCAGGTAGCACCTTATTAAATCATGAAAACTTAATCACATAACAAAAATCCAAAAATGTAGTATTTGTAATAAGATTAAATTACATTTTAAAATACTTGTAATTAGAAAACAATTACTTTTTTATGGATTACATACTTATTATTCACATAATAGCAATGAATTATACATAATTTTTTTGATTCTCCCTAATAATAATTTTAAATGTTCCTTTCTAAAATAGCTTACTGCTTATACACACTCTTAAAATACACAAATTCACATTATTTCTTATTAACATGTAATGCAGGCATTCCCAAACATTTTTAGTCATCTGAACATCTTTCATCTAATAAGTTTTCTTGAAGTACCCTGACATTTTAAAATAAATACTTTAATAATTATCACTGTTCTCTGTTGGTTAATGGTCACCTGACATGTAGGTAAACAAGTTAAATATTTAAATTGTTTTAGTAAGTATTTTATTTTGACTGATGTTATTCTGAAATGAACACTTAAATCCCCCACATTTATTATATTAACAAATATCATCCTTTCATTAAAAGCAGAGTAACTGTGGACCATTGCTGAAAACCCCAGTTTGGGAAACCTTGATAATGTAATGTAACGTTTAATGCACTTCATTTTATTAATTACATCAATATGGTATGAGATCATCGTAATTAAATAAATGTCTTTGTATTTTGCTAATTTTTTGAGATAGGAATTTTGGGTTTTCATGAGCTGTATGCCAAAATCATCAGTATTAAAACAATAAAAGACCTGAAATATTTCAGTTGGTGTGCAATGAATCTAAAATATATGAAAGTTTAGTTTTATCATTACATTATGGAAAATAATGAACTTTTATCACAATATGCTAATTTTTTGAGAAGGACCTGTATATCAATATGGTATGAGATCATCGTAATGAAATAAATGGCGCTCTGGTTGTTTCACTGCTCTTTCTCACTGAGTACCAGAGTTGCTGTCTTCCAAGAAGTATCTCTTGAGTGGTGTTTAATGAAGAACTGGTGGTTAGCTGTCAGCACAGTAACTTTTCACAATGCCATCTGAATCATCAGAGGTCAAAGAGCATGCTGTTTGGATCAGCAGAGTAATTGTGGACCATTGCTGCATACTCCTGAGAATGTCCCAAACCCCAAAAAGCTTATTAAATGGATACTCCACCGCAAAATGAAAATTGTCATTAATCACTTACCCCCATGTCGTTCCAAACCCGTAAAAGCTTTGTTCGTCTTCGGAAACAATTTAAGATATTTTGGATGAAAACCGGGAGGCTTGAGACTGTCCCATAGACTGCCAAATAAATAACAGTGTTAAGGTCCAGGAAAGTTAAGCTAGCTGTCAATGGCCTCCTTCATTGGGTGAGTAAAAACTAGGGCTGTCAGTTTAACACCTTAATTAATTAGTTGTGAAAAAATAACACAATTAAAATATTTTAACAAAGTTAACGCACTGGCCCTGCCCCCAGACCTGTATGTCATCGCACATTTCATACAGTTGACTTGACAATTATGATGCAAAGCAACAACTCCATAAATGCAGTTCAACACTAAAATTCAAGATATTAGGGCAAAAATGCTCCTGTATGAGTTTTGTATCATATTTATTTCATATGATAATCTGTATTACACAAGCAGTGAGAGTACAAATGTGATTTTATACAACAGTTCAGTAAATAAGAAGTTAATATTGTGTTATATTTTAAACACAATATTGTCTGTTTTTGCTCAGTTTTGCCAACAATAATATTACCTATAAAGCAACAGCAGAATTGTTGTGCATCTGTGAGCAATACAGTGGTGTTTAGTTTCTGAATCAATTCGTGTTTTGAATGAATCGTGTGACTCAGTGAATCAAAGCCCATTCATAAAGTGAGTCATTTAATTAATTGCTGAATGAATCAGCTGTTTGAACGAATCGAATGAAAGACTCAAAGACGTGTACCACCACCTGCTGGCAGTTTTAGCCTCTTCTTTAGAGTATTATTTCATGAAAAAATGGAAAATGTTTTGTAAAGGGATAGCCTAGTTCACCCCCCAAAAAAATGATGTCATCATTTACTCAAACCTCAATGATTTGGGCTACTTTCTTTTGTGAAGGTATTTTGAAGACTGTTTCCTTGGTTGTCAGTTATAATCATCAAAATTAAAAGAAATAAACATTTGAAATATATCAGTCTGTGTGTAATGAATGAATATAATATACAAGTTTCACTTTTTGAATGGAATTAGTGAAATCAACTTAACTATAATAACAGTGCTTATTAACTGTGGAAATGCATCATCACAGTCTGGGAAAACAGTCAACATTTTGTATATATATATATATATATATATATATATATATATATATATATATATATATATATATGTGTGTGTGTGTGTGTGTGTGTGTGTACATGTATATATTATACTTAAGGAGCTCATTAATTAAACACAATTTGGAATTCACATCCACACTTTTTTGTGTTGTGTAATTAGCTTAATTTGTTTAATAATTATTACACTAATACTGTTATAAACTGTTCATTTCACAATTATTTATTTTACTTTATAATTTACTATTAATTTATTCTTCATTATGGTCTATTCTGTATTATTCCACCATTGATATTACATATTCTTCTTGCTATTATTTATCTATAGTTATTCATATATTTAGTATGGTATTACACATATTATACATATAATTTGTGCTATTATAAATCTATTATATCACTTGTGTTATTGTACTTTTGTACTCGCTTTTTATATTATTCACTTTACTACAAGTTGTACTTCATATACTTTTTAATATTGCATATCACTTTTACTATATTTTTACTGTGCACTGTATCAGTGCATAATATTTTACCACTATGACTAAGTTTTACTGGATCCATAAAGGCTTATCAGTTGGATTTGTTATTGTTTGTTGTGGAGTTTATCTGTAGGCTATAGAGTGCTATCAGAATAAAAAGCAGATTACCAGTGTGTCACTTTTTGATTTGTATTCGCTGGTTGTATTCAATTTTCTCAATGATGGTAAATTATTAGTGTTTAAAGATGTATTATTTAGATTTTTTTCCAGTATTTCAAAGGAAATGAGCTGCGTTCTGACTTGAAGCACAAAAAAAGCTCAAATGTTGGGGTTGAACACAGAAAGCAATGAAATAACTTAATTTCATTTAATGTACATTCAAATTACATGTATATGTCACAGTTATACTACATTAACATTAGAATTATTAGAAGTGTGAGCTTTCAAAATTTCTTACGAAAATCAATAATTTTCCAAACCTAACTAATTAACTGGAGGAAAAGTTATTTTTAACTGCATGTAGATCACAAACCTCTGAAATCGGTTGATAAATGTGAACGTTATTGCGTTTTTATCCAGAAAAACCACAGGTCCCTCATTTACTTCCATTTATTTTTAAGGCAGTCTTGCCATCACAAACACAGCGGACGCGTTTACGTATCTCAGCAACCGCTCAAAGCAGCCAATGAGGCCTCTAGGTATTTAAGTCTATGCTGTAAATAATGTCATATTTTATAATGTCAGAAACTCTCTAGAAGGTCATTTTGTGAGGAATCTATTATATTTGAAAGTGCAGATCATTATTCATACAGCATTCAGACATTTCACATATTCATCATCAATTACAATCTGACCACAAGTTAATTTGAAATTGTTTTTAATTATTTGTGCACAAACAGAGACAAATCACATGTATTATAAGATATCAGAATGACATGTTCTCATTGAATCAGGTTTGTGAAAGGTCCTTTTTCAACTGAAAGGTGATTTCGATAGTAATGATACAAATGACTGATGTGAGACTACAATAAAAACTGATTTCCACCAACACAAATAGAGGTTGTGAAAACCACAGACACACAGATCGTCACTCACACACTGATCTTACGTCTATATGATGATTTATAACACATCTGTTTTGACATATCTATACTGACAGAAGATCAACTGCAGTATTAATGTCATGAAGAGAAAAGAAGACACTATAACATCTATAACCCTTACTGATTGATCATACAGCTGAAAGCATTATTGGTTGAATCTCTCGTCAGTCTGTTCTGATACATCAACAGATCAACAGCTTCACTGATGTTCCAACAGAAACAAGAAACCCAGGGTAGAGCGGCTGAGTGAATGTGGTCTGGACTGTGTGGATGAGGCTAACTGTGTCAGAGACGCTGTAGAAGGACAGAGTTCCTGCACTGTGATCCACATACACTCCTATTCTATGACTGATGGTAAACTTCACAGAGAGATCAGTCTCTATGTTATTGTGTATGAATGAGTATCGGAGGTGCGAACAGTACAAACTCCAGGACTGATTATTACATCCAAACGAACACTCATGACCTCGTCCCTTCCTGCTGATGCTCTGATATGACACTGCTATAAACACACCAGTACTAAAATAATCTTCATCTCCTTTCCACTCAATCTCCCAGTAACAGCGTCCACACACACTCTCTCTACACAACACCTGATACACACCATCAAATCTGTCTGGATGATCAGGATACCGCTGTTTCTTTCTCCCCCATGTCACCTCTCTGTTTTCCTCTGACAGGCTGAGATTATTGTTAGCGGTGTTTGGATCCAGTGTGAGAAACCAGGCATCTGAACACAAGAAAAGAGACAGTTATAACACAACAGCGATTTTGAGCAGCTTCAAACATTTACAGCTACTGTAAGTAATGGAAATGTGTGGTCTTGTGAGATGGACGTGACTCTGGAGGAGTTGGATGTGATCCCAAGTTGAGATGGTCTTGTGAATTTTATAGCAGCTTTGGCGAGATGTCAAAGATCTTTTAAGGCCTTTAAAGTTCAAAAGCTGAAATTACTGAGTCCATGAAGCAGGGCTGGATTACTTTAATGGCAAAAGCTTTTATTTAGATCACTGGGGCCCAGTTACTTTACTGAACCCTGACTATAAATTGTGAGCCTTGTTTTATGTGAATAGTTTGAAGCATGTTCAGATGAAATGATTTCTTTTTCCCAGTCTGTGTGTGAAATGCATGTAAAGGTGTAATTTTAGTTTTAGATTTGCTGGTGGTGAATGAAAAATGATGGTGAATTTTATTTCTGTACAGATATGGGTACAGATATTTTATTACAGTACAGAGGGGCTGCCAGACGGCATTGGTGGAGGAGGCAGGAGCGGGTTGGAGGGTGGGCATTCGTGAGCCTCTGGCATTCGGTGCTAAACTCTGGATCAGGAGCCCCCTCTAGGCTGAACACTGGAACAGGGTTGCACTCTGGGGGAGCAGACACTTGATGAGGGGGCATTCTAGGAACAGGCACTGGAGGGCGCTCTGGACTGGATTCGTTGGCTGGAGCCCTCACCTCTTCGTTCTAGCAAAAAACGGCACACCATATTCAGCTCACCCTCACCTTAGATGCATCTCGCACATCTACTCACCTCACTCACACAGTCCCCGCTTCGATCCCCCGTGGCAGGCGTTGTTGCCGGCTCACACACCTTGACTGACGTCATCAGCAGCTCTGGCTCCGCGGCGATCCTCAGCTCTGCCACTCCATGTGGCGATAACTCGTTGGCTGCGGCGGGCTCCGGATTTCTGGCTTTAACTCCGCACAGCAGGGAGATGGTGAGTTGGGATCTGGGTCCGGAGTGGATCTGGCGAGATCATCCTCGGGAGTGAAGGTGAGAGGTGACCCGTTTCTCGCCAGAATCCACTCCACAAGCGTGCCAAAATCCACACAAGGACCATCTTTGGACAATGGCGCTCTGCACTCAATGTTTAGACTGGCATCCTAGAATGCACAGAGTGTGTCATCTGGGTAGTGGGTGGTGCTTGCTAGGAGCTGGGAACAGTCTAGTATGGTCCTCGAGAGCTTTGTCCCCCTGCTCCAGCAGGAGGAGGAGGTGGTATTCGGGCCGAAGAAGGGCATCCATGAAGGGAAACACAACAGAAGCAAAAACACAGAGAAAAGCGAAAAACAAAAACATAGAGTACACATGGAAGTTATGGTATTTGGTCGGGTCTTCTGTCATGATCTGTGATGGCAAGAAGTGCAGAGCGAGGAACAAGGAGTCTTTAATCCAAGGAATAACAGGGAAATAACACACAATCCAAAAAGTAGACCCGACACAGACAAACAGCACAGACTAGGAATTAAGTACACAAGGAAATGAGGATAATTAACTAAACACAGCTGGAAACAAATGATGAACTAATCGGGCAAAACATGACACAGACAGTCCAGAATCCTGACACCTACAGACTGTGCTGAAAATATGAAGACCAAACATCAATGGGTAATGCTGAATGCATTAATATTTATAGTATATACCTTAATAGGTAAGGTTGCATACATTGTTGTAACACACACAGCACTCTGTTAAGTATATACAGTTCTGTAAATGGATATGAAGAAGGGTTAATAAATTTTGTGTCCATTTTGTGTGAATGCATGTAAAGATATGTTCTTCCATTGTGGCATTGTGGCATTACATGGATGTATTACTTGGTTAAAACTTAAAAGAACAACATAAATGTTGTTGTTTTTTTTTCTTTCAAGTTGTAATTAAAGTACTCTTAAAACACATTGGTCCAGATGTGTTCAGTTGTGTATTGTTAATAAATCAGTACTCTTTAATAATGTGTGGTGTGTGTGTTAGACATACATTTGTGTAATCCTGGTGAAATCCTGAACTCTCCTCCATGATCCACACTATAAATAACACACAATGTTACAATTAATCAGTAAACACACACACATACACACACAGAGCAGTGCAGCCAATTAATCAAATTAATAAGTTAATTGTCATTCTAATGATTATGAAATCAAGATAAAATTAACATACTAGCGATATTCTAAGGCATGCTAGAAAGACACTATAAAAAAGTTAAAAAACACTAAAACACTAAAAAATCTCTTTTAAAATAAACAATAAAAAACCATAAAACAAGGTGTTGTCAAGTCAAAGTCTTAAAATTTTATCTAGTTGAAAATGTATATTTGATTGTAATAAAGGCCAGTATCCATCTTCAATCAGTTTTCAATGTTGAAAACCGTAAATGGATCGTGATGGCAGCTGCTACTGTATGCTGAGATAAAGGTAAGCAGAAATTATTTCTTATATGTGATTTTTGCACATTTAATGTTAATTGTCACTTAAGAGTTGAAAAGTTTTCTATTTTTAAAACATTTAATACTTTCCTACATCCATAAGTTTGTAACAAACAACACTATTTTAACAACAGACCAACACACACCATATAAAACATAACGAAACAAATACCCAAAACTTTTTAATTAGGGATGCATCGATACCACTTTTTTCAGAACGAGTCCGATACCCATACTTTTACAAATATTAGAGACAAAAGAAGAAGAAGAATCATGTTAGTTGGCTTCATTTAGGAGATAACGGATATTTCCTTCAGTTATTTCCACACTTAATTATACCTGTTAAAATGTACTGCTCCATTGCAGCAGCTCAATACTGTAATCATAAAACATTTTCCTAAAATAATGCAGGGAACCACTCGTTATACATTAGTATTTTGGTGATGTAATTTGCGTCACGCGCACTGTACGTGGACCACCGCGTATGAATAATAGCTGACGACTTTGCCACGTTTTTCATTAATATAATTAAAAACATCATTGCACAATTTTCCACACCACAATCCATCAAGTACATCTCACCAGCAAACATACACTCATTCACATCCTTCTCTTCACTCTCTGAAGCAGAAGTCTCCAAACTCATCCTTTCTAATCATCCTACTACTTGTCCACTTGATCCTATTCCATCTCATCTCCTTCAAGCCATTTCTTCTGCAGTTGTACCTGCACTCACTCACATCATTAACATATCCCTTCACACTGGTGTTTTTCCCTCAACATTTAGACAGGCTCGTATAACTCCACTACTTAACAAACCCACCCTCAACCCATCTCTTTTAGAGAACTACAGACCAGTTTCCCTTCTTCCATTCATTGTAAAAACACTTGAACAAGCTGTGTTCAACCAAGTCTCTGCCTTTCTCACACAGAACAACCTCCTTGACAGCAACCAATCTGGATTCAGAAGGGGACATTCAACTGAACTGCTTGTGGTAGTTAAGCACATCAACCATAACTCCTTCAAAAACAGCCAGAAACCTTGGAGTTGTGATTGATGATCAGCTGACTTTCTCAGACCACATTGCTAAAACTGTCTGGTCCTGCAGATTTGCTTTATTCAACATTAAGAAGATCAGGCCGGCCCTTTCTTTCGGAACATGCTGCACAACTCCTTGTTCAAGCTCTTGTTCTGTCCAGGCTGGACTATTGCAACGCTCTCTTGGCAGGTCTTCCAGCCAGTTCTATCAAACCTTTACAATTAGTCCAGAACGTGGCAGCAAGATTAATTTTTAATAGGGATACCACTTTTTCCAGTACTCGCCCGATACCGATTACTGATATTTTTATTGCATTTGTAATTTTTTTAAATATTGGGTATAGAAACCAAAAGAGTATGTATAATGTTCGCTGATTGACTTCATTTATTAAATAGATACAGTCAAACCCAAATTTATTTAGACACCTTAATCATTTCACATTATCACAGTTTCTTCTCTATAGTTTAGAAGATGGTAATAAAATATGACAAGAACTCATAGTTAAACTGTCTCAAACAAATTCATCTTGATAATGTTAGATAACTTTGATAAAAATGTATGTAAAGGATTACAATCAACCAAAAATTATTCAGACAGCTGTTAGTATGACAGTATTTACACAACTATCAATACTTAGTCGGGCAACCCTTAGCCTTAATGACTGCCTGTAGTCTCCTAGGCATGCTGTCATCCAGCTTCATGCAAACCTAAACTTCAATTTTTTTCCCCAGACTTGTTCTGAATAATTTTTGGTCCCAAATTTGTATCAGTTTTACTGGTAGTCCACTGTTTGAAGAATTTTTGGGTATTATTTTGCTATCCTTACTTAATTAAACTAACCACACTTACATAAACCAACTAATAAAGTACTCCACCCAAAAAAAAATATAAAAAAAATTATATCTGGTCTCTGAATAATTTTTGGTTTGACTGTATATCCTTTGGTTATTTTCACACTTAATTATGCCCATTAAAATATATTTTACAGGTTTTTGTTACTTTTTTGTTCTTGTTTTACTCTATGGTTCATCATCTGTAATTTAATAGAATTAGAGCTGCTCCATTTCAGTGACTTAGTACTGTAATGACGCGCTTTGCTGTAATAATGCAAGGAACCACTTGTTATAAATCTACTGGGATATTTTTCACAAATATTAGTCACGTTTTTTTTTTCTTTTCTGAAATGTGCTGCGATTTATATTTCAAAGCCATTCATATACTGCAGAAACACGCAAGCAAGCAAAACGCGCAACGCGTGCATGTATTTGTACTGTTGCAGAATGAGAGGGACAGTAGTAACGTACTGCCTAGCGCATTACACACAGGCTGCTACGTTAACTTTCGCCAGAGTCATGTATGCCTAAGGTTGAAAATAAATGATGTTTATAGTGAATGCCCCTATATATGGTCTTTTTTACAATTTAGTTTTAATCCAAATGCGTGTGCTAAGTGAGTGAACATCAAAGATCACACAACAGAAGTGTGGGTGCGCTCTCTCTCTGTCTCTCTCCGTCCCTCCCTACCATTAAGTAACTTGTGCATTGTTTTACTTACTTGTATTTGACATATCCGACCGAACTACAAACTTTCCAGTGATGAAATGTATATTCACTCAACAAGCTCGCGCATCTCTGCCACCGCACGCTCAATCCACTCAGCGTGCTTTATCAGCTCACGCACGTCAGTTATACAGGCGTCAATACTGAATGTTTAACATTATTTTCATTGCATAGATATCCTACGTAGACAACCTTAAGCTCTAATAACTCCATTCTGCTGTCTGTTGTCTGTGTTTCTCTGTCTGAATATGGCACTTATCACATGCTGTGTGGTATCGGCGTTTGGTATCGGGGCATTTTAACGAGTACGAGTACAGGAGCTCAGTATCGGCCCGAGCTATCGGTTCATCCCTAATTTTTAATGAGCCGAAAAGAATGCAAGAATGTTGATTTTGATTGCTTCCATTGTCCTCATTTGTAAGTCACTTTGGATAAAAGCGTCTGCTAAATGACTAACGTTTAAAATAAATGTTGTTTATATTGAATGCCCCTATAATTTTTCTGTTTTATATTTATGATTTAGTTTTAATCCAAATTCATGCACTAATGGAGCGAACAGCAATCAAGATAATGCAACAGAAGTGCACGTTCTGACACTCTCTCGGTCTCGCTCTCTCTCTCACTCTCTCCTTGCATCAAATAACTTTTTGTGCACTGATTTGCTTGCTTGCTTTTGACATAATCCGACCGAACTACAAACTTTCCAGTAATGTCTGTAAGATATTCACTTGACAAGCTCATCTGTGCAGCCGTGCACTCAATCCACTCAGGGCACTCTGCTTATCAGCTCGTGCACATCCGCTATACAGGCGTGAATATTGATTTAATATTTTAAAATGGTAAATGTCATCACTATATACAGGGTATCTGCAGGTTTCTTATAGTTAGATTTAAGACCTTTTTAATACCGTGCAGAATCAAATTTAAGACCAATTTTGTAACAAATTTGCAAATATCACACAATACAACCAATTATATTAACACATTGTTTATTGATATTCAGAAAGAATGAAACACAAAAATAAACTGCAAAACATTTTTCTTTGTACTGACTAATCATTAGCAGAACATTGATAGCCCGAGCCTATAAAGATTTCAAACAAACACTGCACAGCAGTAACAACACTCCATTACACTAAATGCCAATAATTAACTGCATTGATATGGAGTTAATTGGTTAACAGATGTTCAGGAGCAGGGCCACACCCCAAACAATCACCTGACTTCCCGAAACCTTCATATATTGGGCCACCTCATACCATACTGTTTGTTTCTTTCTCTCAAAGGACAGATGGACTCGCCTGGTCTGTACGGCGTTCTGTTCAATTCAATGTCTCTGGCGTCACTTAAAGAGATCATCATCATCGTTTGCGTGGTGAATGCAGAAACGGAATTCTTGCTCTCCTCTCCAGAGCTGAGCCACGGATCGCCTTCAAAATGCACTTAAATCCAAGGTATCCTATTCAATTGTGCAGATAACAAACAGTTACTTCAACTATATTCAGTATCAATAAAACTTACGTCATGACAAATTTTAAGCCTTCAGCACTTCCGACAACTCCTAGGGAGTCACTCTCTGTCACACTTGACGTCATGAGAATTTCTCCTCCACAGCATCAGACAGCAGCTCCCCCTGGCGGCAGGCAAGACGTAATTCCACCTGCACTCGCTCAATCTTATCTCTCCCAAAATTTTTCTCTTCTCTATGCTCACAGTTTGCTCATAAAACTCCACTCACAAACATCCTGTCATCCCAACATCCATTCCTATACCCTTTCCTTCAGATGAATACAACAATACGGCTCACAGCCCAAAGACACGCAGGCTGGTTAAATTGAACATTCTAAAGCTGGAGTGACGCGCTGACTTTACCGATTAGCGATTGGCTCTTTCTTTCAGAAGGCGGAGCTTCCTGCGATTGATCAGCCATATTGAGCGTTGCATTTTTTTCCCCATTCAAAACTAAAGGAGTGACACATCTTGGGTATACTGTACTCTTTGCTCACTCAGACCAGTCAGTCTCCTTCAACCTCCAATTCTATTTCCAAATCTTCTATCCATTCTCAACCCCTGCATGTTGCAACACACCCCACTCACAAACATCCTTTCATCCCAACATCCATTCTTCCACCCTTCCTTCAGCCGTTTACAGCAATAAGGCTCTGGTATTTCTAATAATTCTCAATAGCTATTTAGAAAGTTTTAGAATTTAAGAGGTTTTATTGCATTTGTTATACTTGTATTTTAATTGTTTGCCATGAAAATAGCATAAGATGTTGATCTGGCATTAAATTAAAATATACTACTCAATAGCTTTTTATTCTTCCCTCTCTCTATACCTCCCAATCTCACTCTCTCCCTCCCTCCCTCTTTCCCTCCCTCACTCTACCTCCTCCCCCACCAATATCCTCTCATCCTCAATACCCCCCACTCAAAGACATCCTTTCATCCTAGCATCCATTCTTCCACCCTTCCTTCAGCCAATTTTCAGCAATATGGCTCTCATGCATCCTAATAATTCTCAATAGCTATCCTTACAGTCCAGAAGCCTTGTCCAGCGCCACTACCTCACGTGGTGCAGTCTGGGCTTCTTCAACCTCCAATTCTATTCCAAATGGTCTATCCTTTTTAAAGGGAATAAACCAGCTACTGTGAATATTGCAGCCTTTCTACCGGATGAGCTTAATAACTTTTACGCTTGTTTCGAGGCTCACAACACCGCCCACACAGAGAGCGCTCCTGCAGCTGCTGCAGAAGAGGTGAGTGCACTCTCCGTCTCTGTCGCGGATGTAACCCGATCCTTCCGATGGGTAAATATCCGCAAGGCTGCGGGTCATGTTGGCATCCCAGGCCATGTGCTCCGAGCATGCGCATTCCAACTAGCCGTGTTTTCACAGACATTTTCAACCTCTCCCTCTCTCTGTCTGTGGTTCCCTCATGCTTCAAAAAATCCACCATTGTGCCCATACCAAAGAAAAATAAAATCACATGCTTAAATGACAGGAGGCCCGTTGCTCTTACACCCATCTTCAGCAAATGTTTTGAGAGACTCATCAGAGACTACATCTGCTCTGTGCTGCCTGCCTCACTGGATCCGCTACAATTTGCATATCCTAGCAAACGTTCTATAGACGATGCTATTGGTTTCACCCTACACACTGCTCTCTCCCACCTGGAAAATAAGAACACCTATGTGAGAATGCTGTTTTTGGACTACAGCTCAGCATTTAACACCATAGTGCCTGCCACACTTGTTGCTATTGCACCAGACTATCTGGGACTTAAAAGATCTCTGTGCAGCTGGATCCTTGGCTTTCTGACAGGCAGAAGTCAGGTGGTCAGAATGGGCAACAATAATTCATCCCCGCTAACCCTCAACACTGGTGCTCATCAGGGCTGTGTCCTCAGCCCGCTCCTGTACTCCCTGTACACACATGACTGTACAGCCTCACACAGCTCCAACGTCATCATCAAATTCACTGATGACACAACGGTGATAGGCTTGATCTCTGACAACGATGAGACGGCCTACAGAAGAGGTGAGCACCCTGACTAAATGGTGTTAGGACAACCATCTCTCTCTCAACATCGACAAGACCAAGGAGCTGGTGGTGGATTTCAGGAGACAGAGCAGGGAACACACACCCATCACCATCGACAAGACACCTGTGGAGCACCTGTGGTAAACAGCTTCAAGTTCCTCGGCGTTAACATCAGTGAAGATCTCACCTGGTCTACACACACTGATGCAGTGCTGAAGAAGGCACATCAACGCCTCTTCTTCCTGAGACGGCTGAGGAAGTTTGGAATCAGCCCCAGCTTCCTCAGATCATTCTACACCTGCACTGTGGAGAGCATCCTGACGGGCTGCATCACTGCCTGGTTCGGAAACAGCAACGCTGGCAACCGCAAACTCTGAAAAGGGTCGTATGAACTGCCAGCCACATTGTTGGAGGTGAGCTTCCCTCCCTCCAGGACATCTACACCAGGCGGTGTATAAGGAAATCCCGGAGGATCATCAGTGACTCCAGTCACCCGTCCCACAGACTGCTCTCTCTGCTGCCCTCAGGAAGACGTCTCCGCAGCATCCGATCCCGCACTAGCCGACTGAGGGATAGCTTTTTCCCTCAGGCTATCAGACTTATGAACAGTCAAAACTAATACACCCTACAGCACCCTACAGCATACTCCCACAATATGGTATGCCACACACTAGACTTTACCTTCAACAGTTCAACACTGGACTATACATACACACTGCATTTAATGCAATAATCTACCTGCTACCACTGGATACCATCCAATGCACATCCATGACATTTTCTGTATCCAGTTCATGTACAATCTGCTGCACCGTAGCATATTTTTATGCGTGTATATGTCTATATAATGTAGAATGTGTACATAATGTGTATAGTGTATAATGTGTAGTGCTAACTGTAAGTATGTCTAATGTGTGTACTGACTATACGTATGTGCATATTGCACATTGTCATCTGTTGAAGTCTGTATGGTTATATGTTAACTGTTTCTGCAATTTCTGGAGCACGCTCCCAAGAATTTCACTCACCAAGGCAAATGTGCCATTTCTCCTTACCCTCTCATCCTGCCATCTAGCAACAAGTTGTCTTAAAACCCACTCAAAGACATCCTTTCATCCCAACATCCATTCTGACACCCTTACTTCAGCCGTTTACAGCATACGGCTCCCAGTTTTCTAATGATTCAAACAGCTACTTCTGCAGTCCAGGTGCCTCATCCAGTGCCCCAACGGACCCTGCCTCACGTGGGCCAGCCAGGACTCCTCCAACCTCCAATTCCATTTCCTCTGGTCTACCATTTCCCGTTTCTCTCTCCATCAATACCTACACATCCTGCCACAGGTACATATTTAGGTACACATATCTGATTTAGATCCGATTTATTTCCATGAATGAGGCCTGAAACCGATCTCGAAATATCTGAATGCACGCGCTTTTTTCCTGTTTACACAGTCATAGAACAGATCTGATCTGTGTCACATACGAGCAAAAAATCGGAATTGGGTCACATTTAACTGACAGTGTAAACGAGGCCATAATGTACAAAGCCACATACATTCACATCAGTGTTAGCTCAGCAGTAAAGTTACTCTCAGGGGACACTGCACAATCACAAAACTACATTATTTCCATCTGCTTTAAAGTAATTTAACCGTTTAACCATTTAATTCACATGCTGTTCTGCATGCACTTTTTCTGAGCACGTACTCATGAACCGCGCTCACACTTTGTCCCAAACCATGTGGACTAAGTAATTTTTATTTGTCTTCTACTGTCTGAAACACAAAAGAATACACAGTTGGTTATGAAGAATTAAAGTGAGTAGAAACGCCAAACAGTAGCTGCTGTCCACACACCCAAAAAATTTATTGACTTTTACCCAGTGTAGGACAAAAAGAGATATTTGAAGAATGTGGGTACACATACTTTTATGGAAGTCACTGGGGACCAGCAACTGCTTAATAAAACAAAAAAACACAGAAAAAAAATCACCCACTGCTCTTGACTGATGAATTTATCAGTCAGTTGCTTTAAAAAAAAGTATAATTGATGTACATACTATTTTATTTTAATACTTGTTCATTCAGTTTCTTGAATGTTACTGCTAAATACTGTACCTGAAAATAAAGCACTGTTTGGTTTATTTGTATATTATGTGTATTTGTAATATATATCTTAGTTCTTATTTTCTTATAGCAAAAATAAAATAATGACAAAGATTTTTTATCTTTGCTCACTTTGGCCTAAACGTCTGCCATTCTTTTTTATTTTATATTTTGTTAAGGTGTAAGAGGTGTTATGTTTCTTATGTTTCCATTTTTAGCAAATTAAGAAAAGTTTGTCTAAAATCAATTTTTGTGATGGTTTGTATATTTTATGCTCTGTATGGAATATCAGTGCCTGTTTAGGCGATGAACTCCATTACTTGTGTTTGTTTTTAGACATGATAACAGATGTTTTATACTTGTGCTTCAACTTTTTGGCCTGTGCTACAAAACCTCTGTAGCCAAAGTGCAATGTGAAAAAAAAAAGTTAACGTACAGCCCTGCTTAATATTTTAATAATTTGTTGATAAACCAGTGTTTGCTATATTTTTGGCTGCAGTGATGAATTGACGGTCTCCTCGGTGGATGCGCCTATATTAATGTGTCATAGCTACAGATCACATCACCAGAGAATAGTTGTTTTCCATCTGAATTGGTTTTCGTTTAAAAGAAGACATTTCACTTTCTATAGATAGGCCTATATTTCTTATGCCTGAGGCAAGTATACATAGTTTCGTTTTATTATTTGTGTCGCTTATGTTCAAAGACTGTGATGAGATGGCAGAAAGCGCACACGCACCCTGTTTGCATTCATTATTTCACAAAATCACAAATTTTTTTTTTGTTATTGTGACTGCACACAAATAAAAGAACAGTCTTTCCAAGCTTACTATAACTCCTATGTGTATGACCAAAAAATGTTAAGTGCAAGTGATCACACTGGCACACGCTTCCTCATTCCGCGCAAACACTGAAATAGCGCACATTTTTATGGGTTAACGTTAGAGCGAGCGGCCATGTGAAGTTGCTACTACTTACGTGTTTCAGCTGATAATCCTTATCTGAGGTCGATGAATGAAAGGCGAGCGTTTGGATGTCCTGGCCAATGTCCTGTTTATTACCACATAGAGCAGCTGTTAACGATCTTTTGTCACAGAATGCATGACTTCGCTACTTCCTGTGGATTATTTTGTATTTTTTTCTACGTCTAAAAAAATATGGTCGACTAAGCCTTTTCTTGACGACTGTAAGGGGTGCAGCCTTAGTGTTTTATGACCTTATTTCAGTGATTTTAAAATTTTAGTTTTCACTAAGCATGCATTAAACATTGTTTTCTCAAAAACACAATCACGTACATACATGCTGCTCACATACAATTGCAGCCCAGTTTGTGCTGATTGTAGTGCTATTGAACTTCAGCCATTAAAATGTTTATAAGCAACTGAAAAAAGCACAAAAGTCAGGGCATATCAAAACTTCTCCAGGGCCCCAAAACACCCTCGGACACCAGAGGGTTAATGTTCCTCAAATGCATAAAAATTAAGATTTTACATATAGGGAGTTTCTTGAGTAAAGTAAATACTGTACGTTTTCAAACAACCAGTTCAGTATTTACCCTTGCAAAAAAGTAGAGATGACCCAAACTGTGTGCAGCACTTAATTCACAACAGAGGCAGATGGAGTAATGAGCTTTGACATAAAATTTTAAAATAAAACTAATATAAAAACATTAACTAAACCTCTTCTTAAAACACTTATCATATCCCAAACTTAATCATTCCAAAGCAGATGCCAAATTTAGTGACAAAATTTATTTGGTCATTTATTGTGGTAGCATTTTGTTAATACTTTGGTCCCACTATATTGTGTCTCTAATACCTGTGTACTTGCATAGTAACTAAATGTGTACGCAGTATGTAACCACAGTGTAAGTACACATTGGTACATACTATCTACAGCTGTAATATTTCTGTAACTACACACATGTAACAACCCTCAGGATGGTTTGTGTAAGTACAAATGTGTAACAGGCCATATTTAACTACATTTTGGAACAACAATATGTATAAGAGTAATTGGAACCATTTGATCCAGGGGGTGGCGATTGGTAGGTTTAGGGGTGATGTAGGATCCAGGGGGTGGCGATGGCTAGGTTTAGTGGTATGTAAACTGGGGGGAGTTGGATTTTAAGTTATATAATACCAATGTACTTACATGGTAACTCCTCAGGAACTGTCCACTTAATATAAAGTGTAACATTCTGGAAACCAACCACAATTTCTATGTAAAACACATAACTTACTGGCCGCTGCTGTGTAATATCAGATTAATTACATGATAAATCTAATATAAAGTGTAACACTTTCGTTACACATTTGTACTTTCATTACCTAAAAATTGTTTAAAAAAAAATTGTTACCACTGTCGTTACACATTTGTACTTACACATACCATTCAGTAGGTTGTTACATAAGTGTAGTTACACAAACATTAGAGCTGTAGATACTATGTACCAATGTGTACTTACACTGTGGTTACATACCACATACAAATCTAGTTACTATGCAAGTACACAGGTATAAGGGACACTTAATATAAAGTGGGATCGATAATTTTATGGAAAACCATTTACCTCAGTATCTCAAGCTGACAGTTTGTGCTCTTCAGTCCACCAGAAAGAAGCTTCACTCCTGAATCCTGCAGGTCATTGTTACTCAGGTTCAGCTCTCTCAGGACACAGTTTGAGGATTGTAAAACTAATGACAAACTCTCACAGGATTGAGCAGTGAGATTACAGTTTAGGAGCCTGTGTGGAGAACAAAGCAAACAGTGATATATTTGTGTTTATCTTGTAAGGTTTATAAGCTACAGCACAGATGACTTGGAAAAACCGTTGAATATAGGGATGTAGTTAAAGCAAACATAAAACCATCAGATGTACACAATGATTACTGAGTTTAAGAGAGAATCAAAATAAATGTCAAAGGCTTCTTTTATGGTGCTTTTCCACTGCATGGTACGCTCAACTCAGCATGGAACGGAACGGTGTGGCTCGGCTCGGTTTGCGTTTCCACTGCAGTTTAGTACTGCTTTAGAGTGGGTGGGATTATAGACATGTCATGATAGTTGCACTGCCTTTTTCATGCTGCATCGTCCCATCAAGCTCTAGCTGGATCCACTCCTCGGCTATCAACGGAACACAAAACAGACATTATTTTGTTTAAAAAACACAGTGGAAAAGCACCATTAGTTAATATTTTAAATGTATGTTCCTTTAATTAAACTTTTGATGTAACATCAAATCAATATTTTCAGTTTGTTTAATCTATGACACAGTTGAGAATAGTAAAATGGTTCAGACTTGCCCAGATGGTGGAGAAACATTGGCATTGGAAACAACAGCATGTCAAAAATTTAGCATCTCTAGACAGGGTCTAAAATAAACACCATGTGTCAAATGTGAGAGAAAAAATTATGAGATCTAAACACGGCTGGATTTACCTCATAATGTGAAATAGGCAAAATACATTTTTACCCTCCAGCCGGAAGCTTACATACTAAATATATATTATTGCTGTTGGGTGGAAAACTCCAATGTCAAAAATGGCAGCAAATAAAAAAAAACTGCGTTCTTTTTTAATTAATTAATCGCTGTGGTGTCAAAGACAATATTGTAGCTTCATATGGTCAGACACTTGCATGTGTCATTATACTATTAACATTCAACCAAAATGAAGCTCCTGGCGTTTTTAACCAGTGAATGTCAGACATATGTGATTTGTCTGCCATTAAAACAGATGCACCATTCTCTATTTTTAGTGAAGTTTGCTTCCCATTTTAATGAAGCTTGTCAGTTGGTCTCTCCGGACTGTTCCTCTAATAATTTGGATGCTGAACAGCAGCTTATTTTATTTAATTCTACCTGTACTGAAATTTTAGATTTTATTGCTCCTTTTCGGAGAAAGCATTTAAATGCTAAGGCTGAACCTTGACACTAGACAGCATATTGTTCCCACAAATTAAGATCTCAAAAATTATGATCTCTCCTCTCTTCCAGTCTGTAATTCGTTTTTTAATGCTTTTGAAACTATCTCTATAAATTTTCTTCATGAATTGGTTACTAAATTAAAACCAACTTTATCTATAACTGATATTTTTTGAGTGTGCCAACGTATTCAGGTTTTTGGGCTGTGTATCCTATCAATAATAAATATCAGTCTTTCTATTAGAATTGTTCCTGAATATTTAAAACATGCTGTTGTTAAACCTTTGTTGAAAAAAATCAAATCTTGATGTGTCAGTTCTCTTGAATTTTAGGCCAATTCCTAATTTACCTTTTATCTCAAAAATCCCTAAGAAGGTAGTGTCGTCCAATTACTACATTTCTTAGAGTATAATGGAGTTTTTGAAACTTTTCAGTCTGGTTGTAGGAAACATCACAGCACTAACACTGCTCTTTTAAGAGTTTCAAATTATATTTTATTTTCTTTAGATTCTGGGAACTCTGTAGTACTTCTGCTATTGGACCTTTGATACGGTCGATCACGATATTCTTATTTCTCGTCTTGAACAGTGTGCAGGTATTATAAGTCATGCATTGAACTGGTTCAAATGTTGTTTGAACAATATAACTTTTTCTGTATATATAAATGGATGTTTATCTTCCAAATCATGTTTGTCCTGTGGGGTTCCACATGTATCTGTTCTTTCCCCCATTTTGTTTTCCTTATATATGCTTTCTTTGGACTCAATTTTTAGAAAACACAAAGTTTTAATTCATTGTTATGCTGATGACACTCAGATATATGTGCCAATTAAACAAAACAATGTTGGTCTGTGTGCTTTAACTGCTTGTCTATCAGACACTAAAGCATGGATGTCCAATTTAAAAAAATAAATAAATAAAAAAAATCTCAATAAGAATAAGACAATTTGCAATTGTGTTTGGCCCATTAGCTGGTTCTGACAGCCTAAATCAAGTGTTGGGCAGTCTAACCACTTATGTAAAGCCATCTGTAAAAAAAACTTGGGTGTTGTCTTTGACTCTGCCCTGTTATTTCATAGGCAGGTAAATGCAGTAGTCAAATCATGCTTTTTCCAGCTAAGACGACTGGCCAAAGATAAAAACTTTTTAACCACTAATAAGTTTGAGAGAGTAATTAATGTATTTATATCATCTCGTTTGGACTATTGCAATTCGATTTATTTAGGTATTAAAGGGATAGTCCACCCCAAAATGAAAATTTTGTTATTAATCACTTACCTCAATGTCGTTCCAAACCTGTAAATGCTCCGTTCATCTTTGGAAAACAATTTAAGATATTTTGGATGAAAACCGGGAGGCTTGAGACTGTCCCATAGACTGCCACGTAAATAGCAGTCTGATACAGACTGATACAGAAGAACATACACAGCATATGGTCATATGGAGAGACACAGAGGAGACTGTTGACAAAGGAATTGTTAAATAAAATTATTATTTTTGTTTTCTTTGCTTACAAAAAGTGTTCCCGTCACTTCATATAACCCAGATTGCATTCTGACGATGACTTTCATACCTTTTCTGGACCTTGACACTGTTATTTATTTGGCAATCTTTGGGACAGTCACAGGCCTCCCGGTTTTCATCAAAAATATCTTAATTTTGTTCCAAAGTTGAACTGAGCTTTTACAGTTTGAAACGACAATGGGGTAAGTAATTAATGACAACATTTTCATTTTGGGTTGGAGTATCCATTTAAATGGGCTGGAGCCTTCTTATCTATCCGAACTTCTGACTGTTAACTTTTATCTGTTAGATGTTTATGGTCATCAAATTGGAATCTGCTGAAGGTTCCTAGATCACGGTTAAAAAGAAAGGGAGACCAGGCTTTTGCAATAGTCGGTCCCAAATTGTGAAATAGCCTGCCATTAACTATTAGGGAAATCCCTTCAGTATCGCTGTTTACAGCAAAATTTATTTTTTAGAGAAGGCCTACGATAGTCGAACTTGTGTCTCTGTTATAATTGTTTTCAATGTTTCATCCTATTTGGATTAGTGTTTTATGTATATTGTTTTTCCTTTTTTTTGCTGTAAAGCACAATGGTCAGTGACTGATGCTTTATTGTGATATATAAATAAAGAAAAAAGAAAAAACAAACAAATGTGTATTGTCCGCCATTAAAACAGACGCATCCAAGACTTTAACACTAGAACTACCAAGGCAGTCATTTTGACCATTTCTGAATTTTAAAATGTAATAACTTTGTTGAAATAAAACCCATATAAGTGTAGTACCCTGACTTTTCATAAATGTGTGTATATTTTATTATAACATTGTTATTTATTAAAATGGCAAAACACAAAAGAGTTCTAAGTATTTCTAACTTGAATGGCCAAAGCGGTCAAATTGACCATTCGCATTTCAGACGGCGTATAATTTCTGCTTCCGCAACTTTTTCCCGTGATTGAAGATGCAGGTCAATGTTGCCTAGCAACTTTTGTTCTAGTTGTTTTTATATTCTATTGCTAAGCTAAAATTCCTGTTCATTAAAAAAGCCAGGTGGACACCTCCAATACAACAACTGCTGTCATTCCACGGTTCCTGGTAGGCTATGCTAGGCTAGAAGACTATAGCCTGTCTGTTATCAATAATAGCCTACTTCAATGTTATGATAAAATAGCCATAATAATAATAATAATAATGGCTATTATTTTTTATGCTAGTGTAATAGCTATTGCATATACTGAAGGCTAATTTTAACCCCAACAAGACTGATATTGTGAAATAAAACAAACTAATAAGTCTTTTTTTAGCGACAGTGACAATGTTTATTATTAGGCTATCTATACTATCATAACAGAACCATTTATTCATGGATCGCTATTCCAGTGGTGGCTGCATAGAATTGTTTCCAATTCATCTCATCCAAACGTTTCCAATAACTCCAGAGCGTTGTCAAGTACAAAAGTAAAAATGTATTGAAAAAAGATGTATGTAATCATTTCCAAAATTCACAACATTCATCTACAGAAATATTCTGCATCAGTTCATATTTGTTGCCATTTAGACTTTTAAATAGGCTACAACATTTTCACTGCAGTGAATATCTTTTGCTCTCCCGCTTGCTGGACACAAAGTGAGACACGCACATTCGGGAGCTCCTTAAACAATTAAATATTACAAAAAATATTGCATTTTTTAGGGTGATGACGTCATAAAATAAGACAACAGACATTCAAAGTTTCATTGTAAAACCTCAGAAGAACCTTCAAATGTAAATATGATATGACAAAAATGGGATTTAGTTCAGTCTAGTATGAACGGTCAGAATGACCACTATGGCCATTCTAGTAGTTATAGAATTCTGGTAGTTCTAGTGTTAAGTGCATCAAATTATGTTTTCATCAATTTACAGGTTATAAAGTTTATTGTAGCTATGTGGGCATTCAGTTTTTCTTTAAATTGGCAAAAATTTAAGTGCTATGCGCAGACTTTTTAAAACAGCATTGGCTGTGACTCGATGACAAATGTTAATGTTCCTCAAATACATAAAACATTAGATTTTAGATTAAGTAAATTCTGTACATTTTTTAAACAACCAGATCAGTAATTACCCTTGAAAAAAAGTAGAGATGGCCCAAACTGTGTGCGGCACTTAATTCACAAAGAGGCAGGTGGAGTTATGAGCTTTGACTGATAGTTTAAGGGTCCAATATTTGATACATTTCAATACTTTTCAATACATTTAATGTTATTTTTGTCTGTTGTTCTGGCATTCCATTCAAACCAGATGTCAAATTTAGTGACAAAATTTAACCGTCATTAACTGTGGTAGCAGTTTTGTTAATTATTTTATGGAAAACCATTTACCTCAGTATCTCCAGCTGACAGTTTGTGCTCTTCAGTCCACCAGAAAGAAGCTTCACTCCTGAATCCTGCAGGTCATTGTTACTCAGGTTCAGCTCTCTCAGGACACAGTTTGAGGATTGTAAAACTAATGACAAACTCTCACAGGACTGAGCAGTGAGATTACAGCTTAGGAGCCTGTGTGGAGAACAAAGCAAACAGTGATTTATTTGTGTTTATCTTGTAAAGTTTATAATCTGGAGCACAGATGACTTGGAAAAACCTTTGAATATAGGGATGTAGTTAAAGCAAATGTAAAACCAACCATTCCTTTAATGAAACTTTTCATGTAACATCAAATCAATATTTTCAGTTTCTTTAATTTATGATACAGTTGGAAATAGTAAAATGGTTCAGACTTGCCCGATGGTGGAGAAACATTGGCATTGGAAACAACAGCATGTCAAAAATTTAGCATCTCTCGACAGGGTCTAAAATAAACACCATGTGTCAAATGTGAGAGAAAAAATTATGAGATCTAAACACGGCTGGATTTACCTCATAATGTGAAATAGGCAAAATACATTTTTACCCCCCAGCCGGAAGCTTACATACTAAACTATATATTGTTACTATTGAGCGGAAAACTCCAATGTCCAAAATGGCTTTTTATTTCAGCAAATAAAAAAAACTGCATTCTTTTTTTAATTAAACACTGTGTTGTCAAATTCGATATTGTAGCTTCATTACATGTGTCATTATATTATTAACATTCAACCAAAATCAAGCTCCAGGAGTTTTTAACCAGTGAATGTCAGACATATGTGTTTTGTCCATCATTAAAACAGACGCACCTAAGGGTTTAAGTGCATCAAATTATGTTTTCATCAATTTACAGGTTGTAAAGTTTATTGTAGCTATGTGGGCGCTCAGTTTTACTTTAAATTCACTCACTATTCTAATTCTATTTAAAAAGAAAAAAATAAATAAATTTAACTACCTTTTTAATCTTTTTGTATTCTATCTATTTTCTTTTAATTTATTATATAATTATAAAAAAGACCTCTAACACTAGCTTGCTCTATTCTTTTTCTATTCTATCTGTTTTCTTTTTATTTATTATATTATTTAAAAGCCCTTGCTACGTATATTGTGTTTAGTCTAACTGAGACTTGTTATAGCACTTATATATCATTGCTCTTTTGTTGTTTTTGATTGCTTCCATTGTCCTCATTTGTAAGTCGCTTTGGATAAAAGCATCTGCTAAATGACTATGTAAATTGACGAAAATCAACGTGCTATACTCAGGCTTTTTTAAACAGCATTGGTTGTGACTCAATGACAAATGTTAATGTTCCTCATATACATAAAACTTTAGATTTTACATATAGGGAGTTTCTTGAGTAAAGTAAATGCTGTATGTTTTCAAACAACCCCGTGCAAAAAAGTAGAGATGGCCCAAACTATGTGCAGCACTTAATTCACAACAGAGGCAGATGGAGTAATGAGCTTTGACTTATAGTTTGAGGATCCAATGAAGATAAAAGTTTTAATTAAAGCTCTTTAATACGTTTAATGTTGTTTTTGTCTCTTGTTCTGGCATTCCATTCAAAGCAGATGCCAAATTTAGTAACAAAATTTAATGGTCATTTATTGTGGTAGCATTTTGTTAATTTTTTGGAAAGCCATTTACCTCAGTATCTCCAGCTGACAGTTTGGGCTCTTCAGTCCACCAGAAAGAAGCTTCACTCCTGAATCCTGCAGGTCATTGTTACTCAGGTTCAACTCTCTCAGGACACAGTTTGAGGATTGTAAAACTAATGACAAACTCTCACAGGACTGAGCAGTGAGATTACAGCTTAGGAGCCTGTGTGGAGAACAAAGCAAACAGTGATTTATTTGTGTTAATCTTGTAAGGTTTATAATCTGGAGCACATATGACTTGGAAAAACCGTTGAATATAGGGATGTAGTTAAAGCAAATGTAACACCATCAGATGTACACAATGATTACTGAATTTAAGAGAAAATCTAAATAAATGTAAAAAGCTTCTTTTATGGTGCTTTTCCACTGCATGGTACGCTCGACTCAGCATGGAACAGCACGGTGTGGCTCGGCTCGGTTTGCGTTTCCACTGCAGTTTAGTACCGCTTTAGAGTGGGTTGGATTATAGACATGTCATGATAGTTGTGCTGCCTTTTTCATTCTGCGTCGTCCCATCAAGCTCTAGCTGGATCCACTCCTCGGCTATCAACGAGAGGAACTTTTGTACAGAACATGAAACAGCCATTATTTTGTTTAAAAAAATGCAGTGGAAAAGCACCATTAGTATATATTTTAAATGTATATTCTTTAAATAAACTTTTCATATAACATCAAATCAATATTTTTGTTTTCTTTAATTTATGATACAGTTAAGAATAATAATAATATTGTTCAAACTTGACAGATGATAGAGAAACATTGGCATTAAATGTCATCAGGCACATTTCTTCATTTTTCTGAACAGTCCTGAACAATAAGTTACCTGTGTTAAGTTAAGGCCAAATTAAAATGACCAATAATATGTATAAATGAATGTAAATAAGATTCTTACAGTGCTCTTTTGGTGTTTTTGATTACTGGCATCAGTCCCATAAGTGCTTCATCAGATCTACTGTATTTCCTCAGTTCAAAGTTCTCTTGAGTCTCTTCTGACATCTGAAGCAGAAACACCAGGCCAGACCACTGAGCAGAGGAGAGATTTTGTGCTGAGAGTTTTCTTGAGCACAGATTCTTCTGGATTTCCTCCTCATCTTTCAGTTCAGCCAGACAGTAGAAGAGATTGATGGTTCTCTCTACTGATTCCTCTTTCTTTATTTTCTTTTTGATATAGTAAGCAGTCTGTATGATGTTCTCTGTCTTGAGTTCCAGTCCTGGCAGTAGTTCCTTCAGGTCACTCTGGTTTGACTCCAATGAAAGACCCAGGAGGAACCGGAGGAAAAGGTCCAGATGTCCGTTCTTACTTTGTAAAGCCTTCTTGATTACAGTCTTATGAAGCTGAAAAAGTGGCTTTTTGAACAGTTTCCATGTTACTTTTTTTCTACAGGACTGAAGAAATAGGCTTGATTTCCCATCTTTGCTGATAAAACACACATAGAGAGCAGCAATGAATTCCTGGATGCTGAGATGTACAAAGCTGTAAATCATCCTCTCTGAAACATCTTTTTCCATCTGAAAGATCTGAGTGCATAACCCAGTGAACACAGACCCTTCACTAACATCTAGCCCACACTCCTCAAGATCTTCTTTGTAGAAAATCAGATTACCTTTCTCCAGCTGTTGAAATGCCAGTTTCCCAAGCTTCAAAATAATCTGATCAAAGGCCTTTGCATTGGCAAATAATTTAGGAGCATCACTGTATTTTGTTTTGATCTGTTGCTGCTGAGTGAGTAGGAAGTTTATGTACATCCCTGTGAGAGTTGTGGGTGTTTTGTCATTGCTCTCTTGAGCCAGCAGAGGCTGAAGTACAGTGAGAGAGATCCAGCAGAAGATGGGGATTTGGCACATTATGTACAGGTTTCTGTATTTCTTGATGTGACTTATAATGTTTCCAGCAACCTCAGGACTGCTGTTTTTTATGAAGTATTGCTCTTTCTGCTCATCGTTGAATCCTCGCACCTCTGTCACTTGATCAATGTAGACACGGGGTATCAGACTGGCTGCTGCTGGTCTGGAAGTGATCCAGATGAGAGCAGAGGGAACCAGATGTTTCTGGATCAGGTTTGTTACTATCTTAGTCACTGTTGTTTTTTCATGCACTTCTGTAAATCTGTCATTCTCTTTAAAGCTCAAAGGGAAGCGACATTCATCCAGGCCATCAAAGATGAACATAGCCTTACCATCACCTTCAGGAAGAGAGGGCAATTCTTCAGAACCACTAAAGAAGTATTTGTTAAGCAGATCCATGAGACTGTACTCTTCTTTAATCAAATTAAGTCTACGGAATGGAAGTGGAAAAATGAAGACTATGTCCTGATTTTCTTTTCCTTCAGCCCAGTCAAGGATGAATTTATTGACAGATACTGTTTTTCCCACTCCTGCGATCCCCATTGTCAGCACTATTTTGTTTTGTGTGTCACACAGAGCTTTAAACATGTCATTACACTTGATTGCCGTCTCCTTGACAGCCAAACGGTTGTTATTTGATTCCATCTGTATCACTTCAGGGTCATTCACTCTACCTCCAATCTCATTATCCACCACATATAAATCAGTGTAAATATCATTCAGAGATTCCTGATGACCTGTTTGAGAATTACCAACCAATATCCGCTTATAGTCCTGACTTAATTTGTTCTTCAGTCTGTGGCTGGTATTTATGTAATCATGAAGAGCAGCTTGACTTTTATCTGCAGTTGAGCCTTTCAGAAAACATGAAAAATACAGCAACAACTAAGTGACTGAATTGTTCATAAATTCATAATAAATTCATAATAAAACTAAACATAAATGTAACACTTTAGAATAGGGAACACATATTTACTATTAATTAACAGTTTTCTCCTCATTAAACTCCAAATTTGCTGCATATTATTTACATTATCTACATTATTTAATGTTTTTCTTTTTTTCTTTTTTTATATTAGTGTTATATTACATCCCTACTATGTTATTCCTATGTATATCTGCACTATGTTGTGCTTTCTTCTAGACTGGAAACTCCTGTCGTCAAGTCAAATTCCTTGTGTGTAAATATACTTGGTAATAAAGCTCTTCTGATTCTGATTCTGATAAGTAAGGTACAAGGCCAGAGTGGGACTCATTTTCATCCCTGGAGTTTCATGCTTTGGACTGGACCACTTTAGTTCAATACTGACTATATTAAAATAATGTAATTAAAATCTCAGTGTATAAGTCTGCTATAGTGCACTCATCTCTACAACCTTGTAATCCATTGTATTTTTCAAAAATATAATTTTCAATTCAGTGCAAATACAGTCGCCTAAGTGTTGATTTACAGTGGAGATTAGAACAGTTAATAACAATATTCAATGTAATGAGCAATATTCAATGTAATATTAAACAGTGTTGGGATGTATAAATCTCTGAAATCTGACTAAATAAGCTTTCCATTGATTTATGGTTTATGATAGGACAATGGTATATTTTGGCTATTGCTACAAATATACCCCAGCGACTTAAGACTGGTTTTGTGGTCCAGGGTGTGTGTGTGTTTTTTTTTTTTTTTTTTTTTTTTTTGTAGAGCATATATATATATATATATATATATATATATATATATATATACACACACACACACACTCACCAGCCACTTTATTAGGTGCACCTGTTCAATTGCTTGGTAACACAAATTGCTAATCAGCCAATCACATGACAGCAACTCAGTGCCTTTAGGCATCTAGACGTGGGGAAGACGATTTTCTCTTTTTCAGACCATTCTCTGTAAACCCTAGAGATGGTTGTGTGTGAACATCTCAGTAGATCAGCAGTTGTTGAAATACTCAGACCAGCCCGTCTGGCACCAACAAGCATTCCACGTTCAAAGTCATTTAAATCCCCTTTCTTCCCCATTCTGATTCTAGTTTCTAACATCAGCAAGTCATCTTCACCCCATCTAGATGCCTTAATGCATTGAGTTGCTGCCATGTGATTGGCTGATTAGCAATTTGTGTTACCAAGCAATTGATTAGGTGTACCTAATAAAGTGACTTGTGAGTGTGTGTATATTTATATAATATATATAAACTACAATTGGGCATAGAAAGTTATATTGTAACTACTGTGATCATGTTTACTTATTCCCACACTGTGGTACAACAGCTGAAACATCAATAATGGCATCATTAATTATCTCAGGGCATTTTTCATTGAGCAGATGAACCCAATGCTTTTCATTAATATTATTTCTTCTAATTCTTATATTCACTCAATGACAATCCTACCTGCCCATTCTGGTGTGTTGGGCTCATGACTGGTGCTTGGTAATGTTACTGGGCCTGGCTCTTCACTGTTAGCGGGAAACTGGACTAGAGGCTGCTGCTGCTGAAGAACTACAAGAAAAAGTTTGATGCATCAGCATGAACAGAATATAATTTTGCATGGCCGTTGGCATCTTGCACTGCTCCTAACTAAGCTTAACTAACTAAGCTTAACTTAATTATCAATGAATGAAATTCGATTAATTGTGCAGCCCTAGTATATTGTCTAGTGATGGGAAGTCCGGCTCTTTTCAAAGATTCAGCTTTTAAGCCTCCCAAATGGCTCTTCATTTAGTATCACTCTGAGCCTTCTTATTTTGCCCAATTTAGCAATTTTGAATGGTTTGTGTGTTGTTAAGCAATTTTTTTATTCAGTGTTTTTTTTTATAAGAGACTTATTTTTATGTATTTTTCTTCGTTACAAAAAATACACAGTTACTATTATTTATTTTAATAAAACTTTAAATGAACACAGAACACAGCTATCATTTTAGCCAGCTCCTCATCAACACTTATCCGTTTGGCTGGGGTCATTTGTTTTAGAATAAATGTGCCCATCTTAGTTTGACTTGCAGAAAGACATAGAATACCTGGAGTTTTCAGCAAGACCGTGGATGCTGCAGCAGAAGTTCTTGGCTCAGGGTCAGTGGATGGCAAGCTAGCTTGCTCTCTCTCCTCCAGCTGCACACATGGGTGGGCGGTTCTTAAATGTCTGTGCAGGTTTGTTGTTGACCCTGATTTGACAGATATTTTCATTTTACAAATTCTGCACTCAAGTTTGCAGTTTCCAATATCAATGGCTACGTTTACATGCACCCAAATAATCTGTTTGTAATCGGATTGACAGCTCAATCGGATTGAAAAACGTTCATATAAACATCTTAATCCATCCAATTGAGCTCGATCTGAATTAAATTTCGTTCGGATTGAAGGGGGTGGTTTATTCCTCTTCTAATATGATTGAGAGTGCATGTAAACACTCGATATGATTGAAACACGAAACTGAAAGAACTGCACATGTGCAATGATGCAGAAATAATGTAGGCTAATGACGTATGAGGCACGGAACGAGCGGCTCTTCCTTTTGAATAAAGTGTTGTATAAATGCGTGTCCCGTCATTATAAAACTCTCCTTTCTCTCGGCAACTGTGAAGTGGAGCAGGAAAACCTTGTTTTGGATACTCATCAACATGCAACCCGTTTTGGGCGTGGGGAGTTTTTTTTTTTTTTTTTTTTTCTTGATAAATATGAGCAGCACAGCGGTTTATATGCACATTTATCCACAAACGGGTAAATATTAATTCTGCTGTTAAAAACAAATAAAGAAACCGTGTATCACTTTATTTAGCATTCATGTAAACACTACAATCAGATTCATCAATCGTAATGAATTCAGTGTGCATGTAAACGTAGCCAATGAAATGCAGGCAGATGCTGCTTCTCTCCTCTCTTTTTTAAATCCGGCTCCCCCACCTCTCTGTCATTCTGTGTACCTGGCCTGTACCACTACACTCACTATCTTCGAAGTGTGTGTCCCCTTTCCTTCTTTCACATAATGGTATGATCTTAGTCTGTCCTCCGATGTGATTGGCCACATGGTGAGCCCATTCAAATAACAAGAGCCGGCTCGTTTTCGAATGACACATCACCAATATTGTCCTGGTAATCAGCTGCCAGTACTTTTCTGTTATTTTAAGGATTTATTTCTTACATTGTAGGGTTAGGTTAGAGGTTGGTTAGGTATCTGGCATATGGTGTTTTATGAGGACACAAATCTATATAATGACTTGGATATTACAACAAAAAGGTGGTTTATGGAGACGTCCTCATAAACCATCTTGCTGAAAACATACTTAACAGTTTTTTTGAAGTTCAAAAAATGCAGTATGATTTCTTTGAGGGGTAGGTTTAGAGGTATGGTAATTGTAAGGGGATAGAATATACTGTTTGTACATTATAAAAACCATTATGTCCATGGAGATGTCCCTGTAAACCACATATGCCAATTTGTGTGTGTGTGTGTGTGTGTGTGTGTGTGAGAGAGAGAGAGAGAGAGAGGAGGGGGATCAAACACTGGGAAGCATAAATCACACAAAAAGATCAGTAGAGCAGAGAGGAAAGTTTGTCTAATCATCACACTGGTAAAGTTACTCATGTTACAGACAAAGTGAATTAAATGTTACCTTGCTTGTGTTTGTTTTCCAGCTGCTCAGCCAGATTATTCTGATGCATCTTTCTCAAGATGCTGACCATGATCTTCACAGCTTCTTCTGGTCCAAAACATGCCACCATCTTATCCAGTGTTTTTAATCTATCTGCATTCTCCATTTCAGACTTTGATATATACTCATGATTCTTTAAGTGCCACTGAAACTCCTTCAGCTCAGCTTCCTCCAGCTCTTTCAGCATGTACACAAGCAACTCTTTGACAGACGCCATCGTCCTTCACCAATTCACAGCTGCAGGGCAAGAAGCAAAATATCTGATGTAGTTTCACTCTTAACATGTGAATTCACACATTTGAAACAAATATTAAAGCATAATAAAAAAATGTACACATGAACAAAAATACCAAAAATCTGGCTTAACTTTTTTTTAACAAAACAAGCTTAAACAAAACAAAAATCAAACCGTTTCTTATTACTCTTTATTTCTTTTTAAGTAGAAAATCAGATGATCAGAAGATACACAGATCGTCAGCATGGTCCGATATAATAATACTTTGATGTGCGCAAGTGTAACCTGCAGCTACTTGTTTTTTCGTTTTGTTGTTTGTTTGTTTGTTTTTTGTTTTTTTGTTTTTTTACAAAAGGATCTGTATTACCTTAAATGATATCAAACATGACTGTGTGAATATCACTTGCATTCACGTAGAACATTATATAATGCTATTGACCATTCTGAGTAAGGGGAGACGGGAGATCAGAAATCTTTTATAAATAAAAACACTTAATTCAGCTCAATGAAGTAATGTAGTGATATAAAAAGACCAAACTCAGTATACACTTGCCACTGTTCTATAGAGTCTTTCAAAGATATCAGTACCAAGATTAGTTTTAACAATGTCCAACCACTTTATATCAACATAAAATAATTCAACACTGCCTACGTGTATTATAGCTGCAAATTTAAAACGGAGAAAGATTTGATGCACTATTTTCTATGGAGACGCATCATGCTTGTCACATAACACAACACAGCCACAATAGCACTGTATGACACATGTATAGCTTTTTTTTTTATTTTTTATTTTTTTTCACAGACGTGTTCACTATCACTGATTCTCAAAGTGTGGTATGCAGAGGAATCACTGAATTAAATTTTGCTAGTTAACTTGCTAATTAGCACATTAATAATAATAATAATAATAATAATTCCTTACATTTATATAGCGCTTTTTTTGGGCACTCAAAGTGATTTAGAACGCCCACCACCTTCATTATCAGCATTTATTTGCGCAGCTTGTCAGTTAACAACCGACTTTACTGACAAGATGTGCATTAATGATCGGCCGATCGTTAACTTGTATCGTGCACCCCTAACTACAAGTTACTTCCCGGGTTTGTGACATCACAAACCCTGATAAACCCTCGCTGCTTTAGAGAAGAGGAAGAGAAAACTAGAGGTGCACGTACAAATCTATAAATATATGAAGCATGATTCTGTCTTCTAATGATTCTTATGGATTCAAAATCAATGTTCTAAAGCAGTGGTTCTTAATACTGTTACACACGTCCCCCTGCTCTGCATATCTCTCTCTCTTTCTATCTAATTCAGCTCAGCTTCAGCAATGAACTGTTAAAATTATACACATTTTCACATAGCTAAGAGAAGCATTAAACATGCAGTTGCCGTACTATATTAAAGCTTTAATCAGGATAAAACCATATATTAAAAGCTGACATAAGCAGTAGCACTTACAAATAACAGCGTATCTAAAAGTATGAGACAACAACAAACAAAAAACATAGGCCTACCATTAAAAGCCATGCTTACACAGGTTCTGCACGATCCTTTCAATAATATCCTCTGCTTCTAGATCGGGCTCAAACTGATAAGTGATATTAACGATGCTGTTATTTACAATTCAGCCGGAGCCCATGCCGCTGAGGTGAGGGACGGGATGTTTAGACACGCACTAGAGGCAGTTTGGCCAATCACAACACACTGGGCTAGCTAGCCAATCAGAGCCCATCACCTATTTTTTTGAGGAAGGGGCTTCATAAAAGATAGGAGGAAATGATCAGCGCACTCTACAGAACCAGCTGAAGCTTTGTGACTCAGAGGCTTTGGCTGAAATCTTCAAAGTCTAAGCCGTTCAACTCAGACTCTCAGAAGAACTTCAAGCGTGTCACCCTACATAACCAGGCACCCATCTATTCACCGTTGAGTGAATCCCAAAGATGTCATCCAAGAAAGATTGCCAACCAATCAGAAGCACCATGTTTTCCTCTGCTAAGACAAGCCAATCAACACAACACAAACACAAGTAAAAAAACTAAATCTAATTCTCACTGGGAACTGGTGCTGGTAAATCTAATGCAAAATATCATAGGTAATTTGCTCTGGAAATATTACAGAGGTTGTGTGAGAAAAACACAGACGTGGCAGATTTGGACGGGATTAAAATCATCAAGTAAGTCTGTGAAACACAATTTTCTCTAACGACCCCATGTAAAACTAGTCCCATTCAAATAGGTCTTTAGAGTAGCAAATAATAAATTCTTGTTTCATTTTAAGGAAGCAATGTCTTGTTTTATGTGTTTATAAAGCTAAACTCATGCCCAGATCTTGTTATCTAGCTCAGTGGTTCTCAATTCCAGTCCTCGCGCCCCCCAGCTCTGCATATTTTGCATGTCTCAACACACCCGATTCAGATAATCAGCTCGTTAGAAGTGAGATCTGCGCATGAACTGACATGGTCCCTATACAGTGTCCATTGCTCCCTACTCCCTGAGCAGGGGAAATCCGTTGAAGTTTACTTCACTTCATAATATTCTTTCAGATTTGCGCTGCGCCGTTGCCTGCAGCATCTTCACACAAACTTACTTGAGAAGCGTGAAGTGTGACATAATGTGTAAATAAATACAATTTAAATTCACGTCTTGCACACTTTAATGCCCTTTGTATAGAACATATACGCTCACTTCGAACTGAAATCATGGCAAAATATCCAGTGATGTCCACTTCACAGGGCACTTGCAGTCAAATACAACAAACATCTGAAGTGATAAGAGAAACATACAAAATGTGCAGAGCGGGGGTATGCGAGGACTGGAATTGAGAACTGCTGATCTAGTCCATAGTTAATAAAATATCACTAGAACATATTATGACCTTTGGCCATAGGAATAATATAAATATCAGAATTGTCAAGATATACTGGTTTTAATGCTTCGCTGGACGAATCAGTTTTGTATCAGAAGTTGATTCTGAATTTTTGGATTCAGTTCCCTTTGAGCTTGATTAATTCCTTATTTCCTTCAATAAGCTTCCAGCATGATCTTAATACTTCTACCACCTCTACATCGTATGTTTCTCTGCTCAGTGACCGTGCACCCAGGACGCAATCTTGATTGATTGTCCGGCACGTCCATGCTACCTCAGCTATTGGTAAGGTGCACATTCATTGCTTTCCTGGTGCTTTCTCGATGATGCTGCCTGGTACCTGATTCTAAAGTGTGACGAGAGCATCGGAGCTGTCATGCTGCATGTGGGGGTGAACAACATCAGACTGTGGTAGATGGAGGTTCAGAAGCAGAACTTCAGGAGCCTGATCGAGACGGTGCGCAATACATCACCCGCGACAAGGATCATCATGTCTGGACCGCGTCCGATGTACCGACAAGGAAATGAAAGGTTCAGTAGATTATTTGCTCTAAATGAATGTCTAATATTGATACTAATGCATATTAACAGTACCTTTTGAATTTCTGCATTTCTAAAATAAACATAATACACACTACTGTTGCACTTATCTGTACATAGTAAATGCAGTTTTTTAGCGGGTGGGGGATGCCTAAAGCGTGAATTCAGAAAGACATGGAAAACAAATAATGTTTGCTAATGGTTGCCTGTTACATTACAGTACAATATTCTCAGGGTCTGTATATGGCAATATTGATGCCATCCTTAACTTTACTGGAGCAGATGGAACTTGTTGCTTTGGCAAGGGGCGAGGCATTACTTGCATTATTTGTCACATAACTTGTACACATTTTACTAGTTAGACTTTTTCCAAATTATAATCCCTGACTAAATGTATTATCAAGTGAAACATTATGAAGTTTTATTCACTGCATCTAAATGTCTCACGCCAGGATATTTTTTTAAATGTTATATAAAATAGAAAGCAATACGATATAAAAGTAATGAATTATAATGTTAATAGTCTAATGTTAGAGTAAGAATGATTAGACAAAACTTTTCTGTGATGCACTCTGTTCGCAAATAATCGTAGATGTTTATAAAAAAAAAATTTAACGTGATATACAGCCAAGTATGGTGACCCATACTCAGAATTCGTGCTCAAGGGCACCTCAGTCGTGGTATTGCCGGCCCGAGACTCGAACCCACAACCTTAGGGTTAGGAGTCAAACTCTCTAACCACTAGGCCACGACTTCCCCAGCACGACTTCCCCCAACTATAGTTTCCCATATATAAAATATTTTTGTATTGTATAATAGGCCTACAAAATATGCTTTTGTTTATGACTATAACTAAACTTCTGCTCGCGAATATCTGCTCTGGTATAAATGTTTTGAATGTGTTATACCCGTTCATTGGTGTTTGCGATCATCTGAGGTGTAAATGTAGCAACTAAGCTGTAAATATCACATTTACATGCATCCATTCTTATCAGTGATCTATGCATCTTCTGGTAATTGCTATATAACAACTGTTTTAATTTTCCTTCAGGACTGTGGCTGCCAAACTGGCATAACTGCACAAGAAAGGCACACCCGTGTCGTTCAGTTTTAAGATAGCTGGAAAATGATACTGAGTAAGTGCACAATAAAGTGTATAGTAATTGTACTTTTATTATGCCTATATATTTGCGATCAGAAGCCAAAAAAGCTATAATATCTTTGATAGCTAAACATATTGCAAGAGAGGTATGTCACCACCAACATGACAAGGCACATTAATTTTATAGATCGTTAAGATTGCGAACAATATTCAAACACCAATGTGATTGTATTCCTAAATTGTGATTCATCTGTTTCATTCCTCAACCTTTGACGTGTGCGATTACAATGTTGTGATCACTTGTTGGTTCATCCCTGCAGCGTACAATCATGTCAGTGTGATTCGAACATTTAAATTTGTGTTTGCGCTGCCACTGACCTAAAGAGAGCAGCTGTCTGTCATGAATGAAACGGTTTCATAGTCTTTTCAGCCACAAACATTCTAATCACAGAATTACTGGGATAAAAGTTTATAGTTCAGATATAAACTGGTTTACAATATGTATAGTAGCGATTAAAATAGAGTAAATCACCTTTTGAAAGTAATTTGACACTTCAAATGAAGATTTATCATTACATTGTTACGCCAGTAGGTGGCGAAAATGGGCTGTTAAAATGTATTTGTCTTTGAATCATACACAAGATTAGTTAAAGAACGCTGATTCGTCCAGTAATGAAACAAGTACATCTTGAGTGAGTCATTTAATCATGGATATATAAATTACATGTGATTTTGTTTAATTGTCTAATGTTTTTTTCCTTAGAATTAGGAGAGAATAAGCTCTTGAAGAGTCCAGTTTATATGTAACCTGTTGATTTTTGTTTATGCTATTCAGCTCCAATAAATGGTTTGCAAAAAAGAGACACAGGATAAATGTTTGATATCATCATTTAATCAAATTGGAATCGAAACTGGGAATCGAAAAGAATCGGAATCAGAATCAATAAAAATCAAACGATACCCAACCCTAAGTATCAGTGACAATCACAATAATGTTAATAATGTAGTTTATCATGGAAAACAGAGACTGATGTTGACATGTTCCACAGGCTAAGACCGTGTGATGCACACACTCCAATGAGTCTCTTCAGATGTTTTTTTTTTTCTTCAGAGCACATAAACATTATACACTTTGGAAATGCTAGGTATGTGATGTTCATTTATATATTTCAACAAGACACTACCAGTCAAAAGTTTTTGAACAGTAAGTAATGTTCAATGTTTTTGTAAAGAATAATCTTCTGCTCACCAACATTCTGCATTTATTTGATCCTAAATACAGCAAAAACAGTAATATTGTGAAATATTTTTACTATTTAAAATAAATGCTTTCTGTTTGAATACATTTTAAAATATATATTTTTCCTGAGATCAAAGCTAAATTTTCAGCATCATTACTCCAGTCTTTCTCCAAAGCCCCTTTCACACTGCGATTCCGGCAAATACACGGGTAATGTGTCCCGGCATTTGTTCCCGGGTCGCTAGATTTTGCACTTTCACACCGCCAGTGATTACCCGGAATATGTGCGTGCGTTCATACATAACCCGTAAAGGTCCCGTAAAGACACGTGATATCAGGGTGTGACGAGTAATGTACGAGTCGAAAACGCTAGGCACGTTAACTTTCACTGAAGCTGGAGAACGATCTCAGCTTCAGCACGGAAAGTGAGGAACTAACTGATCTCTGCTTCGTTACAGTTTGCACATATTTGTTTCATTGCGGACGTTGATCTGCCTTCAAAACACCCGCTAAAAGAGGCGCGTCATCACTACGACACGGCATTAGTTCTGGCTTTTGTTCACACAGCGCTCGTCCCGGGACTGAACCCGGCAATGTTACTAGGTCCCCGACCCGGGTTCAATCCCGGAATCAATCCCGGGACGTGTTTGCTTTCACACAGAAGTCGACCCGGCAATGTTCCGCCAATTTGCTGGGTCCGACGTGCAGTGTGAAAGAGGCTCAATTGTAACAATTTACACTTCATCATTCAAAAGCTTGGAGTCAGTATATATATATACTGTATACACTTAATTAAGTACACCTTGCTAGTACCGGGTTGGACCCACTTTTGCCTTCAGAACTGCCTTAATTCTTTGTGGCATAGATTCAACAAGGTGTTGGAAACATTCCTCAGAGATTTTGGTCCATATTGACATGATAGCATCACGCAGTTGCTGCAGATTTGTCGGCTGCACATCCATGATGTGAATCTCCCGTTCCACCAGATCCCAAAGCTGCTCTGCTGGATTGAGATCTGGTGACTGTGGAGGCCATTTTAGTACAGTGAACTCATTAACATGTTCAAGAAACCAGTCTGAGATGATTTGAGCTTTGTGATATGGTGCATTATCCTGCTGGAAGTAGCCATCAGAAGATGGGTACACTGTAGTCATAAAGGGATGGACATGGTCAGAAACAATGCTCAGGTAGGCTGTGGTGTTTAAACGATGCTCAGTTGGTACTAAAGGCCCAAAGTGTGCCAAGAAAATATCCCCCACACCATTACACCACCACCACCAGCCTGAACTATTGAAACAAGGCAGGATGGATCCATGCTTTCATGCTCTTTACGCCAAATTCTGACCCTACCATCTGAATGTCGCAGCAGAAATCGAGACTCATCAGACCAGGCAACGTTTTTCCTATCAAAAGTCTTTTTTTCATGTTCCTAAAGGTTGTAGTACATTGCAAGTTACAAGACTGACTTACTACAGGTTTGCCAATATCTCCCCTACTGTATGTACAGTCCACAAATATTTTATGTAAAATTACAGTAATTTACTAAAAAAAAAAAAAAAAAAGTAATGTTCTGAAGGTTGAGGTACATTCCAAGATACAAGACCGACTTACTACAGGTGAGATTTTGCTAGATCTCTCTTCATATAAGTTCTCAAAAGGTTTTTTTTTTTTTCATGTTCCAAAGTTTGTAGTATAAAATATTTGTCTACTGTATGTACATTAAGGGAGTTATTTGCTAAATTTTACCTGTAGTATATTACTTGGTGTGTCTTTTTATCTTTCACATTTAACCCTAGGATTATTCATGTAGGGTAAGGAAAGTCATAACTAGCCTTAACCATTAAGTACTTACCCGCCCATAGGTTGAAATCCTTTGACTCCCTTGTCGTTGCTCTTGTTTGAGCCTCAGTTTGTAGTTATAAGTAAAGTCTTGCAAGAGGGAATTGTAACAATAAAATATCTTATTTTATTGGTTACAATACAAAGCAGTTAATGCAAAAATACATTTGTTACACTTCTTTTTGGGTAATTCCAATTACATATCAATGTCTGTGACTTTTGAAGGACATTCTTCCCTCTGACGCTTACGTTGCTGTCTGTGTCTAGTATTCTTCCTCTTCTAATCTTTGCCTGTCTCAGTCATCTCTGCTTGATGTTGCAACATGCTCTCTTCACCACCACTACTTCTTGTTATCCTTTGTGGTTGATTACAGAGCATCAAACTCAGACATCTAACATTCACAACTGTTGCTTATTCATTCTAACAAAGCCAGTATTGCAAGTGCAAGCATTTTTATATCAAAGCATATATGGAATTAACATAAAAACAAGCAAATATCATATTGAAACAGGTAAATATCAATATCCAAAACAAGTATGTCAGTCTGGTTATTTGGAACATACCTTAAAGTGAATTACAGTAATTTTTTTCTAAGAATAACTATGTACTGTATGTACAACAAGGGAGATATTGGCAAAATCTCACCTGTAGTAAGTCAGTCTTATAACTAGGAATGGTCTACAACCTTTGTAACAGTAAATTACAGTATTTAAATATATATATATATATTTGTGCACTGTACATACAGTGAAGGAGGTATTTGCACATTCTTACCTGTAGTAAGTCTTGTTACTACAAACGTACTACAAACTTTGGAACATCAAAAAAAAAAAAAAAAACTTTTTGGTGAATTGCTGTAATTTTTTTCAGAAAATATTTGTGTACTGTACATACAATGAATTATTGGACTTTGTTTTGTACTGTGAGGAAAATTAGCAGACTTTTCCTAAAGCAGTCTAGGCGAATATGCAACTAATACCAAACCTAAAAAAACTAAAAAAAAACTTTACTGCACTTGAGTTTTCTTTGGGAGAAAAAGGATTAGGTGGAATTTTGTGCATAGTGTTAATATTCTGGTCTCGTCTGCTTAACTGCACATAGTATATTTTATTAATTAGCAGTGTTGGGGTTACTGCATTATAGGTAACACAAGTTATGTAATCCGATTTTTTTTTTTAAGTAACTACAGTAGGTAGACATCCAAAACGTTACTTCTACCGCCGCTCGTACCGCCGCCGCGGCGTCTGCAAAGTGCATTTGCAGCTTTTGACCGCTGAGTGGCGCTTTAATCACAAGTTTTCAAACAAGCGCATCAAAGCACATTTTCGCAAATAGACGTCAGTTTTGCCTCTCTGATGTGTTTTACATTTGACGGCTGCAGTAAGGGAAAATGAAAGAAAAACACTATAGTTAAAAATATTTAATATTCACAGATGAAAGTTTGGTAATTATGAAGTTATGTGCATTTCTTAGAACGAATTCAAGCAGGATAAATGTCAAGCCTGTGCCTGAGCCTGTGCTTATATTTTCTCTAAGCTACGCAGTATTACACCATATTTTAGATTTGACACATTTAAATAGGTGTGCAGTATTATTTATATAATATGAATTATGTGTTATATTATTCAAAATAAATTGTGGTTTACTTTGCATCAGAGCATTAAAAGTGGTAGCCTATTTTAGTGAGCTAGGCTACATGGATTTATATGGAAAAACGTCAATATTCTCATATATTAGGCCTATATTTTAATTTATATTTTAAAATTCCTTTAATAAAACAACATGCATTTTTGTTATTCCGTTACCTGTCCTTTATTTTGACAGACAACTTCTTGGGAAAATATATTTGTCTGTAAGAAATTGTTGCTTTTTTTATAAATTATTTTCTTTTAGTAAAACGTGAGGCACTGTATAATTTCGTTCCCATTATTTAGGCCTGATTAAAACAAGAAACGAATAAATTAAACCTGCACGATTTAGCTAAATCATTGAAATTCTAAAGAATGGACGGATTAATAAAACGTCCTCACGATTAAACTCAAGTTCTCTCATTATAATCACCAAACTGCAAATGATGTAAAAAAGAGGTTCATTAATAGACAACTTCAGTGATTTTAAAGGGAGCCGCCGTTACTTGCTTACATAGAATTTAAGTAAAAAAAAAAAAAAAATTGCAGCCGCATTTAAACGCAGGTGTGTAAAATGTCTGCGTGCAAGATTTGCATGCCGGGAGTGATGCTGAGTGCACGCGCAGCATTTATTCTTATTTGTTTTATCTTCATTACAAATCTTGTTTTGGTTTTATTTTGGATAATTGCATGTAAAAAATAATTTACGTTGTAATGCATATGCAAAATGTGAATAACTATTCATATTTAAGTGTTTGTGCGAAAATTATTAATGCGCATGCAGGACAGGGAGGCGCCCTCTAGATCACTTGAATTTTTTCCTGATAATGAATTAACTTAAAATTGTGGTGTCTCACATACATGAGAAATATATCTACAGAAAGGTTGAAATGTCTTTTAAACGAATCAATTCAGAATGAAAGCATTGTGTAATCTGTGAAGGTTGTATGTCTCTTTATAGGCGCGTGGAGAGAGGCAGCACTGTGAATTTCATCTTGCAGCCGACAAGAAAACATTTGTTTATTAATAAATAATTAAAATGTCTCCTTTTTTTTTACAATTATTGGGCTACTTCTGCCTGTGCTTTGGGGCAAACTTAATGCATGTGCTTGAGCGCGAAATATAAAAAGGCTCATTATGGATTATATATGTAAATGTAATATAATCCTGCGATTAGTTGAATAATGACAAATGAACGACTAGTAACTAGAAAAATCTTACATGGGAGGCAGACCTATTAAATAGCCTCTAGACATCTCTGTTAAAGTTTTTAAAGCATTTTATACGCGTTTGCATAAATTCCTCTTTCAGAACGGTCTGTAATGGAGAGATGCCTTAACACTGATTTTTCCTCTGAAACACAAAAACGAAAGTTGAAATAAAATTGATTTTTTTTTTTGAGAATGGCCAACCCTTCTCTGCAGATATTGTTGCTTCTGGTTTGTGCATTGTAAATAGGCTAAAAAAAATTAATTAATTAATAATAATAATAATGTCTCCAAAAAGTTTTTTTGTCATGTCTGTAACGCATGTGTATTCCCAAATCTAAAAAAGCCTATAAAACATCATAGACGGATCATACTGATGTCTGGACTGGTCTGGATGTCGTTTGCGAATTTATTTATTTTATTGAGTTAAGGCAACTTCCTCTGAAGTTATAATAACTAATAAACTATATTGCTATACATTAGTCAACATTTGAAGTGGATCAAAACTTTTCTTCAAAGTTGCCCTAAAACCAAAATGACGAGTCCTATCTAAACCTGTTCTGCAAGTTTGATACCCTCAGAAGACACTGTGCATATGAAAGACCAAGAGATTCACACCTTTATCTCGACCCCCACAAGTTATACAGAACTACCCCCAGCCCCCTCCAGCTGAACTGAACTCGGTCTGTTTGTTGGCTGTGAGGAACGCTGTGTTGTCATGTTACTGGGTTGAAACAAGCCTGCACTCACAGCAGCCCTTCTCTTTTTATTCATTATTTTCCCGCAGCCCATATTATTGTTTTCACAAGACCATACTAATAACAAATTATCAATTGATAATTAATCATTATTTTACGAAAATCATTGTTATTTGTGAACGTAGCGTTTGCAGAAGGCTTTAAGACCAAGCGGAGTCCTCCATCAGCTGCTCCCGCTTCACAGCGCTCGTGACTCGCGCTAACTGCGCCCAGCTTCAAAGTCCGCAAATTCTGATTTAACTAAATCAGTTTGAGCGAATACAACTTACTGATCATGAGCCCAACATTTAGCAAGACAGAAAAACATTCAGTCTACCTGAAGGAAGATGTATGTCATTGTAAGTTAATGCTGTTAAATAGAGAGAGAGAGAGAGAGAGAGAGAGAGAGAGAGAGAGAGAGAGAAATAAAAAAAAACTGTGTTGGCTATTCCTAAACTTGGAGCTCATTATTGAAGTACAAATCCAAACACCAGAAGCAAACTCTCAGTGTTCTTTCATTGAAAAGTATGCATTTTGTTTATTCACAGGCTATATGGTTGAAATAATATTTTAGTTCAAAACTTTAAGTGCCATTGTTTAGAAAAAATGCTTTATTGGCTAACGCAGCAGCGGTTCTCAACCCGCGGCCCGTCACGAATTCAAATGCGGCCCACCATGCTGAACACAATTAAAAAAAATAACTTTCAGTTTTACAATTCATTTTAGTTTTTACATTCATTTAAAAATGTACTAAAAAAAAATAATATAAACACAAACGTTTATATGTAAAATTCTTTTGTTTTTCATATATTATTTTCAGACATGAGCAGACCTACGTTCCGCATTTTATGAACACATACAAGCGCGCACTTTGGCAGAATTCAATTCAAATAGTCATCAACACCCATTAGTTCGGTAAAATTGAGCATCAGAATTGACAAATTTTGTTTTTAAGGGAGTAAAAAGAAGTGTGGAAATGCCAGCAAATGAACACATACAAACAAGAATAGTCACAGTATCAGCAGTGAAGGAGAGTGATTGATTTTCGGTTTGCGCCGTAACTCACTTGAAGAAGTTCAGGCAAATAGAAACACCCATACTACGCAGCAATCATCCTTAATTGCAGAAATGTGGCAAAACATCTCTGGAGAGAACCTCATATTATTAAATTCGAAAGTGCTTTCCATATTTGGATCAACATAGGCTACATTTGTGAACGCACATTTTCTGCAATGTCGCGCGTCAAGTCATGCTCCCGTGCGCGTCTTACAGACTGCAACTTACAATCGCAACTTCATTGTGCTGTTACTCCTTTCGAGCCGAATTTCACAAAATTGGTCAGCTCCCGACAGCATCAGGTGTTTTATTTATGGGGAGTAGAATTATTAATTTATTTCAATGAATGTAATCGATTAAATATCATAATATTTAGGCTATAATATTATAAATCAGGTTGGTTTGTATTGATAACGTAATATGTAAATGATATGCGTGTGGCCGCGAGACTTGCACTTGGACCATAGTGCGGCCCGCTGGAAAAAAAGGTTGAGAACCACTGGGCTAACGTTTCATAGCCCTTCAGTTGTTATGCTTTAAAATCCCATAACATTTGTAATTTCTCAGTATTTTCACCTCCTAAATCACTAACCTTTAAAGTCACAATTCTATAATGGTAAAATTTACTCAGGCCGAAGGCACTTTTAATTACATTATGCTTTTTTTTTTTTTTTTTTTTTTTTTTTTTTTTTGAATAATTGTAGCTTACATAAATAGGTGAAGCAAAACAAATATGAATAATATTTGGATCGTCCCTTATTTTTTTTCCCTTATTTTCTTAAAGAATAAACACTTATTTTCTACAAGAATAAACATGATAACATATTATTAATTCATAGAAATAATTTAAGCAATTAAAACCTGATAACATATTATTAATTCATAGAAATAATTTAAGCATTTAAAACCTTTTTTAAAAAACTTGAACTTTAATACTATTAAACTGACTTTAAAATCAAGGAGTTTATAAGTTAAAAAGGGTAAAATGTCACAGTGCATGTTAAATAGCCTAAATGAACTTGTGTTAACAATATAATAAGAACTAACAATATAATTCGATTTTTTTTTTTTAAATGAACAATTCCTGTATAAAATGGGACAGCAACATTTATATCAAACATTTTTAAATCGTCCACAGCTGAGCAACGCACGAGGCAGGTTGAGCGTGAATGTGCTGCACAAATTAATTTTCAGATGCAATGAAAATTAAAAAAAAAAAAAAAAAACCCTGGATAGCCTAGATTAGGCCCAGACTCTGTTCCTAAGTATATAATAATTATAATTACCCCACAGTAACAAATTTTAACCGATTAATCACCTATTTTCGTTTGCTGCATGTTATTTTATTTATTTATTTATTTATTTTTTAAAACAGGCTAAAAAATAAATTAAGTTTGTGAGAGGAAAAAATATATAAGTATATATATAAGAATATATAAGTCATGTATAAGTTGCATTTTATTACATTCAGAAATAATAACGGCTGGCCTAATAATGTTATAATGTGCCAACAGGATATTTTTAGTTCTCTTTACTTAACAACAAATCCTTTAAATTTAACAAATTTATCAGAACAGAACAATAATTACAAATATATAATTCTAATGGATAAATAAAATTCAGTATATAATAATATAGGCTTAGCTATAAACAAACAAAAAAAATAAAATAAATGAATAATAATATAAAGCGAACCATAAGGTAAGGTTGGGCTCTCATTCGGGAGAAATCCAAACGTTTCCATATTCGTGATGTTGCCTATTTCAAGCTTAACTATTATTCATTAGGAAAAATAGGCTTTGTAGTTCACGCGTGTTTCAGTATCGACGGGGAAAAAATTAAAAATCATAATTAACAAAAATATGCCAAAGTGGACCGCTGCTCGCGCTGGATGGCACGGTGAACGGCTACTGTTTCCAATGAATGTGCGCGAGGCACCAGCGCGATCAAACAGCTGAAACAGAAAATACAAAATTTTTGGTCACACAGTTAAGGCATAATTCAAAAATGCAAAGTGTTAGCAGTTTGAAAAATCAAGAATAATAACAGAATGAATCATAATTATTGCTAAATGCTGGACCGTTCTCATTTCGATCTGCAAATGGAACCTGAAGGATTTTTTTTAAACCAAGAATGAACCGAAATGAAAATATTTAGCTTTTTATCCGTATATATAGGTCTTATATTTAATGACTGTTTAATAACAATAGCAAGCATAAGATCCTTTGTGTAAAGGTCTTCTTTTAATTTTTGATGAGTAGACTGTAGCCTAAGACTATCCTACATTTTGAAATTAACTCACTGTACATTTTTTACTGGTTTTTAAAGATGGCACAATGCTATATCATAATGTTATTGTTGTTTTACCTCCTCCTTTTATCTCATTTTACAATTACATTCAGTTCGCAATCCGTCACTTTGCGCCACCTGGTGGTAGTTTCGTGAAGGATTTTAACACTTGACTGACTTGAAGTTAACGCCGCGGCCCTGCGGCGGCGGTACGCGCGGCGGTATTACTCATTTTGGTTGTCTACCATCTGTAGTAATGTAACACATTACTTTTAAATATAGAAGGAAATATCTGAATTATTTTTTTTAAATAAGTAATGCTAGTTACTTTGTTTCCTATGTCTTGACTGACAGCTGTCGTGTGGCCATGTTGAGAGAAATCAGGAGTAGATGCAGAGGCGTCGTGCGCTGTGATGTTACTGTAGTTCTAGACCAGGGGTCGGCAACCTTTTCGGCATAATGTGCCATTTAATGCATTCTGTAATATAAATTGTTTTTTAAACTTTTAAAAAGTTTTTTTTTAAGTGTCTTGAATAACGGATATACAGTGTGACCGTACTGAACATCAATGTATGTTTGTGTAACAAGGACACTGCATTAAAACCGTTCAGTTTTATCACTGTTCTTTATTAATGCGCTGCTTTAATTGCGTGCACACATATACACCACTCGCACACAGAGATCTGAGATCGCGCTGTGCAAAAAGTAACATTCAGAAGCTCATAAACTTGTCAGTGCTGCCACGCGACTTTTATTAATCGATACTGAATGGCTACATTATATTTCTCAACAAGGACGGGTAAAATTGCTGGTTTTGAGTAACTAAACTCAGCTTCATTGTTTGTAGAGAGAGACAGACACAGACAATGTATACATCTCGCTCTCTCTCTCAAAATGGCTATATTTGAGAAAAAAAAAAAATCTAGTAGTTTCCATCACTGGATATAGATGTCGTTCATTTAACATTTCTATCATAAATGTATCATTAAAAGTTGACTAATTTAATGATTGAATGATTGCCGACCCCTGTTCTAGACTAAAAATAAACATGTATTTACTTATTTCACCTGCACAAAAACAGATTCAGTATTCCTCAAGATTAATAAAAACAGTCAAATGCAAACTCAGAATATTATATAAACCTGCAATAATTAAATGTTAAATAAGACAAATATAATTTATGTATTTAATCCCATTTTATTTACCAATATCCTTGCTCCTGACTGTGTGTGTGTATGATTGAGAAGAAAGTTTTGTATTTATCCTAAATTTGGGTTTTATTTTTGTTATTGCTGAATAGTGTTGAACTTTCTTCTCCTGCGTCATATTCTTCATCCAATTTGTTTGAGCTGCCCCTTCTACTGTAAAGATGTAAATTTACATTTCCTTCAACCTGAGGCATATTCATTTCACTTCTATTGTGGAAAGGGCTTTTACATTTGTAAGAGAAGACCTTTTTTATATTAAAAGCAAACGAGCAAGCCCTGCCCAGTTTAAAAAATATAACTCAGAAATAACGTGACGCATTACTTTCCATAAAAAGTAACTTAAGTAACATAATTAGTTACTTTTTTAGGGAGTAATGCAATATCGTAATGCATTACTTTTAAAAGTAACTTTCCCCAACACTGTTAATTAGATAGGGTGATATCAGGCAAATTGGGCCATTTAAAGTTTGAGTGTTTTATCTCTTCAAATGTTAACAGCCAGTGACTGCAAAGAATTTCAAACTGTTGCAACAGTACTTGACATTTATCCAATTATTTTATTGGTCAGAGGTTGCTAAGTTGGAGGGGCAATGCCCCATTTTGAGACCATGCCAGAAAAAAGGAGAAGGGTCTGGCTGCAGACCATGGGCGAGTGGAGCTCCACCCTCGAATAGGAAATACGTCACCTCCACTTGAATTAATCAAGATGGCATCGCCTGTGAGTTCTTCAAACTTAAACTCAGGTAATTTATCTCAGTATTGCTAAAATGGCGAACTGACGCTGTTGTAACATGCAGTGTAAGCAAAACGCACAGGGCTTGCATGAAATTACGCACAAAAGGATTAGGCAAGGCAAGGGAAGGCAAGTTTATTTATATAGCACATTTCGTACACAATGGTAATTCAAAGTGCTTTACATAGAAAGTAAAATAATTATGAAGAAAAATACTAACAAAAATAAAACAAGCAATTTTAAAACATAAAACAAGCAATTTTAAAACATTGGAAATGATTTAAAAATTGACTATTTAAAATGAATTTAAAACAGTTAAAAATAGAAAATGATTTTACATAGAATACAGTGAATACGTAAAATATACACGATTAATAAACACAATGGATTTATACATTTCTTTTATATCGTGAGCAGTGTTGATGTCTGGCCAATGTTTTTTTTTATTTTTTTATTAAGGTATCAAGTTCAATTACAAACCTTTGTGGCACATTTCAACAACTGAACACATATTATTAGTGTTGGTACAGCCAAATAGAAAGAAAAAAGCGAAAAAAAAAAAAAAATAAAATAAAATAACAATAATCACACCATAAAATAAAACAGAATAAAACAGGAAAAGAAAAAGAAGGATGAGGGTCTTATTCTAACAGCAAAAACAAGTTCAAAGCATATAACAGTTTCTGGGCGTTCCTGTCCATCATGTAATGAAGAGACTTTGCAAATATCTTTAGTTCATTCTTCCATCCGCTGAAGTGAGGTTTAACCTTTAAATACTTACATCTATGAATGTAATATTTGCACAAATTAAGTTATTTATCAAAAAGTCTAGGATCTTATTCTTCAACAATACTCCAACCTTGATTGAGATCACAGTCAAAGGCTGTATTGATATATGTTTGTAATGAAGCCAGAAAGTCTGTACAAGTTCACATTGAAAAACATATGTTCTACAGTTTCAATATCTTTCTCACAGAACCCGCATGAATTGTTCTCCCAATTAAATCTTTCATGTAGGAAGTTATTAGATGGATAAATGTCATTTAGAATTTTAAATGTCACTTCTTTGGCTTTAGGAAGAACTGGATAAGTAAAATAATAATAATAAATTATTTTCTTTGCCTCTTCTTCACTAAATTCTTGAAGAGCATACTTTCTTTTCAGCTGACTGGGAGAGTACTGTTTGGATAATACATTTCTGATAAACTTATTTGTAAATTGTTTGCTCTTTAAATTTTTACCTTCAATACAGAGTGATTGTCTCGCCAATGTTAGCTGATGTTGCATGACGGCTAGCATAGGTGTAACTTAAAATAACGTAGTGAATAATGAAAGGACACGATCGTTTGTGTATGCATCTAGCGTTCATTGTATAACTTTAAAAAGTCATATGAGGAGGTTGTTTTCATATTTAATTTGTCATTCACTTACAGGGATAGGATTAGCATGGAAAATGCAGCACTCTTTACATTTTAAATGTATGTTGCCACCCTAAAAGTCAAAGTCTTTTTACATGTGACATTTACATGTACGTATCCATTTTTTTCTATATTGTTGCTCTATTATTCTATTGTTTGACTTTTTTGTTTCAGATCAAATGTATATCAGGTGTTATCCATCCTCATAACACCTCCACAAATAGAGACTGGAACTTCTGAGCACCATCACCTTGTCTGCTTTGGGACTGTCATAGGTGAATGATGCAGTACTTTTCTGTGTTGAATTTACATAACGTCCGTACACAGACATAGTTTTGTGCCAATTTTGCTATGCTCACGTCTTCTTTGTGTCCCCAGCCCAGCAATGCATCAAAACAACAAAGCACAACTGTGGTAGCCCAGGCACCTTCAGCAACAAGTATATTGCTTTAACATTAATGATAATGCAATGTCAGTCATGTAATTAAACTTGACCCACATGACGTAATTGTTCATGCCAGAGATTTAACAACATTGTCAGTCAGGAGCATTTTCAACAGGAGGCACACTTCAGCTGGCTTGATAGTGACTTCAATAAGTGTGCTTGCCCCTCTTGTTTTTTGTGGGTATAACAATTAGGCTAAGTAATCTCACTCTCTTCCATTTCCCTAACATGAAACTTTTGACAGATTTTTTTTTTCATTTATTGTCTGAATTGTGACTTAATGTGCTGTCATAATTGTTTTTTTGATACTGAACAGGTGCAGTGAAGATATTCAAAGAGACACTATCAAAAGTACAGAAAGCTGTACTGTAGTCATCTACAGTGCAGCCATTTTTTCAAAGACTGTGGGGCTGGTTACCAGGAAAATGGACAACAGGGAGTGCTTTTGGGGTTTTACTCCTCAGATGACCACCCTGGCTACTGTAGCTGGGATTGCTTTACAGACGATGGAGGTCTTGAAGAGTGAAGTGTGTGTGTGTTGTGTTTTTACTGTAACAATTATGGTCACTTGCAGTTCATGTGTTTTCAATACAGTGTAAGATGTGTTTTATTATTATTATTACTCAAAAACAATTAAAACTGTTAAATTGTGGAAATTATTCTTCATTATTTTACTGTGGTTTATTTGTATATGTTGTTGTTTTGCTTAACCAGAATTTTGAGTTGAATTTTGTATTTTGAGGTATTATTATAATAATTTATTTAATATTTCATTTATTGTTTACTGCTAAATATTACAAACATAAGGTTTACTTTCTAAAATGTATGGAATGTTATATTGGCAGTTGTACATTGTTAAAACACACATGAACAAAAGGCAGAAGCCCTCAAAATATGGATTTTGGATGTCTGTAGTGCAAATTGCTAGGAGAAAATAGACTTTAGCGCCCTTGTGTCATAAACCGTAAAAGATTAGTTTATTATTATTTTTCTTCAAGTTTGTCCGGACCAACATGGCGGTCCCATGTATCCCATGTCTTGATGGCCTCTGTGTGATAAAATGCTGTTTTTGCTAAATAATCCAGATTTTTTATTAAAAATGCATTTTTAGTTACTTGCCCAATTTACCTGAATGTGTTAAGATAAAATGAGCAATTAATTTCAGTTAAAATGGGCCACCTTCAGAGTTGAATCTAAGCAGAAATGTAGGTGGTTCCTCTTAAAATTATTAAAATTATTTATATTATTAATATACTGTATTATTGCATTTGTAACTTTTTCACATTTTACCTTCTAAATGTGTTTGTATGTGATGTATGTTGATGTGTGCTTGACTATGTTTGTATGTGCATGTGTATGTGTACACACAAACAGTTGATCACACATGGGCTCACAGTCACTGAAAAGAGAAAGGGTGAAAATAATTTTGATATAGAAGTGATAGGTGTTGAAGTAAAGTAGAATAAAATAAAAGTAGAATAAAGTAGCCTAATGTTAAACTATTTAGGGGAAGTCGTGGCCTAGTGGTTAGAGAGTTTGACTCCTAACCACAATTAAATGGGTACTAACCTTCAACCGGCAATACCACTACTCAGCAGCACAAAAGAAACCCACCAAACCCCCAACCTCTCCCCGGGCGCCGCAGCATAAATGATGCCCACTGCTCCAGGTGTGTGTGTGTTCACTGTTGTGTGTGTGCACTTTGGATGGGTTAAATGCAGAGCACGAATTCTGAGTATGGGCCACCATACTTGGCTGTATGTCACTTTTATTACAGACAGCATGAAGAACAGAAAGGATCAGAAAGGAAAAAAAGAGGGTCATATAAATGAGATAAAAAGCATGTCAGCCAGGGAAGGGGCAAAAAATACAATTGGAGGGTAGGGGAGAGGATGAGAGGAGCATTGGCCAAATATAAGGCACTATGAATGCTGAAAGGTATATAAAGGTTTTAGAGCAACATATGCTCCCCTCCAGACGACGTCTATTTCAGGGAAGGCCTTGTGTATTTCAGCAAGACAATGCAAAACCACATACTGCAGCTATAATAACAGCATACATTTTAACCATACATGATCCACTATCCCCCATTTCTTTCTGCTGTTTCCTACCCTTGGGTGCACACGAGGGTTAGGTTAATGTTACAGTTGCATACATAACACACAATAATGTTTTGGGGGTAAGTTGGAAATACGAAAACCCAAGTTAACAGGAATGATAATGAATAAAACACATTGTGAAATAGGATGAATATTTATGGTTATGTTTATCTGTTATAATACTGAAGATTATATGAGTCTTGTGTTTATTGTTATTTATGTAAGTGCATTGTGTTAATATTCAGCCTTGAAAATATATCGTACAGTCCATGTGGGGTCGGGCACTGGATCTGTTCAGGGTGGGGTTGTAGTTGGAGGCAAACATTGCAAGTTTCTTGTGTGTACTACCTTTTTGTAGAAGGTTTTAACAGCAAAGCGCTGGGTTGTATATATATATATATATATATATATATATATATATATATATATATATATAATTTTTATTTATTTATTTATTTATTTATTTTTTCTTATCACTTATGCAATTTGTACACTTTGGTGGACTGTAAAATAGTCTGTGAATTGGTACGGACACTGTCAATAAAACCAATTTTGCACTGAAGTGCTATTGCAGCCCTGCCATAAATTCTTGTGACCAGTTTTCCATCATGCCTCGTCACAGCTTCGTAGTAGAAAAGTCTGGTTGCTGAATTGTCACATCGGTAAACTAAAAATACATCAAAGACTACCACAAACTCTTCAGCAGCTGGAAACTTGTTTCAGGCAAGAATGGGATTAAATTTCAACATCAAAACTTCAGAAACTCATAACCTCAATGACCAGATGTCTTCAAACTGTTTTGAAAAGAAGAGGAGATGCTACACCATGGTAAACATGCCCCCGTCCCAACTATTTTTTAGCCTGTAGCAGGGATCAAATTTGAAAGGAGCTCACTTTGTGCATAAAATTGTACAATTTCCTTCATTTAAACATTTGTTATCTATGTTCTATTGTGAATAAAATTTTGGCTCATGTGATTTGAAACTATTTTATTTTTTATTTTATTCAAATGTAAAAAAAACTTCCCAGCATCTGGAATTCGGGTTTTATCTACTATGCGTTCCGTTAGTTTTTCAAATAGGTGTTTCGCCGGCCAGCGAAGAAATATAGAGCTGGGCTGTACATGCTGTTATGAGATACCAGTACCACTGTGTTATATTATTGTAAAAAAAAAAAAAAAAAAATATATATATATATATATATATATATATATATATATATATATATATATATATATATATATCAAGAAATATAGAGCTGAATATCATCAGCATAACAGTGAAAGCTAACGCTGTGTTTCCTGATGATATCTCCCAAGGGTAACATTCACTGCTACGAATTAATGGCGGTCAGACAAGTACGATTTAAACCATGCTATTGCACTTCCACTAATGCAACATAGTTTTCAAGACTATTCAAAAGAAAGTTGTGGTCAATAGTCAAATCGAATGCAGCAATAAGCTCCAGTAGCACTAATAGAGAGCTACAACCACGATCAGATGTAAGAGCAGGTCATCTGTAACTCTGAGGAGAGGAGTCTCAGTACTATGATACGGTCTAAATCCTGACTGGAAATCCTCAGTTACCATTTTTCTCTAAGAAGGAATATAATTGTGAGGATACTACTTTTTCTAGTATCTTTGACAGAAAAGGGAGATTCGAGATTGGTCTGAAATTAACTAATTCTCTAGGATCAAGTTGTTTTTTTAACCTGTTAACCCACACCTGGACGCGGGCGTACTGAACTCTCTTTGTTTGCATGTGTCAATGTTTACGAATAGATTAAATGAAATGGGACAAAATTTATCTTGAGAAACTATATATCATTATAAAGATTTAAGCCTCAAGCATCGATGACAGATTGCTGTTTTTCAATGGAATACTTATAAAGAATGTATTTGCTAAATTTGTGTAAGCAGTACACATCAAAACATGAAGAATCAAAACACAGTACATACCAGATTCATCGTAATAACGAGTCATAAACACATCCACAGCTGTAAATCCTTGTTTAGTTAGGAAGGTAAGGGTCCACTGAACGACATCTCATGGAGCATGTTTAGTCCAACCAAGCAATAACATTGTAATATGGATGATAATTCCTTTGTTTACGTTTGTTTGTGTCCATTATGGAGTAACTCACGCTCAGAAAGCTGCATCTTAGTAGTAAAAAACAGCATGGTTTTGTAGCATACAGTGTCACAAAGAGACAATCCACTAAAAAAAGTGAAAGATAGCCAAACATTGAAAACCATGCTATTTTTGTTCCCCTCACACCACAACAAATACACTGAACAAAATTATAAACACAACACTTTTGTTTTTGCCCCCATTTTTCATGAGCTGAACTCAAACATCTAAGACTTTTTCTACGTACACAAAAAGGCCTAAAAAACTGGTTTGAAAAGCAGTCAGGATCTGGTGTAACCACCATTTGCCTCACGCAGTGCAACACATCTCATTCGCATAGAGTTGATTAGATTGTTGATTGTGGCCTATTGGTCCACACCTCTTCAATGGTTGTGTGAAGTTGCTGGATATTGGCAGGAACTGGAACACGCTGTCATATCTGCCGATCCAGAGCTTCAAGATTCAAGTTTTTTATTTGTCATACATGGTTATATGGAGAGCATATGACCAGCAGTTAAATGTAAGTCAGGTCCACTCCATGGACAGTGCAATTATTAAAGAATACAAACACAAGAAAATTATATATAAATATGGTATGGAAAAAGATAACAAGAATAAATTAATGCTTATAAAATAAAATGTGCAGGACAGTATACTGTAGACTTAATAAAGAATATGAGCAGTGATGTACAAGGGAAGAATGTGCAAAAGGTTGTTCAGGGTATTTACATGGCAGCAATTGAGGTAGTAAAAAAAGTAAATAAAAATAAAAAAGTATAGAAAATGCTGTGTGCAAGTGACAATGTCAGTATATTAAGTATCTTACTGATAATTAAGTGAGGTAATGTAGAAGTTAAGAGGCTGAATTTGAGTTTAGGAGCCTTGTGGCCTGGGGGAAGGAATTCCTCCTAAGTCTCTCAGTTTTTGCCATCAGGCTACGGAAGCCCTTACCAGATGGCAGCAAAGTGAAAAGATGGTTACTGGGGTGGATGTAGTCTGTGATGATTTTAACAGCTCTGCTTTTGCAGCGTTTGAGGTAGATGTTCTGCAGAGAGGGGAGAGCAGACCCTGAGATGCGCTCAGCTAAGCGCACAACTCTCTGCAGGGCTTTGCAGTCATGACTGGAGCTGTTCCCATACCACACTGATATACACTGAGTCAATACATTTTCTATGGCCCCTGAATAGAAAGTTTTCTGGATTGCAGGTGAAACCCTGAATTTTCTCAGCTGTCGCAGACGGTACAGTCTTTGCCTGGCTTTATTAACCTGTGTTTGAATGTGTGTAGTCCAAGTCAGGTCCTCGGCGATGTTTACACCGAGGTATTTGAAGCAGCTCACCCTCTCCACAGGGGTCCCGCTGATCATAAGAGGAGTATAGGGCTGCTGCTGTCTCTTCCTGAAGTCAACAATCAGCTCTTTAGTTTTGCTCACATTCATAGAGAGACAATTGTCCTGGTACCATGATGTGAGTTTCTCTACCTCATCCAAGTATGCTGCTTCATTGTTGTTGGAAATGAGGCCCAGAAACACAGTATCATCAGCAAATTTGATTATACAGTAGGTGGCCATCCAAAACGTTGCTTCTACCGCCGCTCGTACCGCTGCCGCGGCGTCTGCAAAGTGCATTTGCAGTTTTTGACCGCTGAGTGGCGCTTTAATCACAAGTTTTCAAACAAGCGCATCAAAGCACATTTTCGCGAATAGACGTCAGCTTTGCCTCGCTGATGTGTTACATTTGACGGCTGCAGTCAGGGAAAATGAAAGGAAAACACTTTAGGCTAGTTAAAATATTTAATATTCACAGATGAAAGTTTAGTCCTTATGTAGATATGTGCCTTTCTTAGAACGAATTCAAGCAGATAAATGTCAAGCCTATGAGCCTGTGCTTATATTTTCTCTACACCATATTTTAGATTTGACACATTTAAATAGTGTGCAGTATTATTTATATAATATGAATTATGTGTTATATTATTCAAAAGAAATTGTGGTTTACTTTGCATCGGAGCATTAAAAGTGGTAGCCTATTGTGAGCTAGGCTTGCGTGTTTTATAAATTATTTTCTTTATTTTAGTAAAACGTGAGCCACTGTATAATTTCGTTCCCATTATTTAGGCCTAATTAAAACAAGAAACGAATAAATTAAACCTGCACGATTTAACTAAATCATTGCAACTCTAAAGAATGGACTGATTAATAAAGCGTCCTCATGATTAAACTCAAGTTCTCTCATTATAATCAACAAAATACACGCAATGTAAAAAAGAGCTTCATTAATTGACAACTTCAGTGATTTTAAATGGAGTCTTCTTTACTTGCTTTCATATAATTAAAGTAAAGTAAAAATAAATAAATGAAATAAATTGCATCCGCATTTAAATGCAGGTTTGTACAATATTCTGTAAAATGTCAGAGTGCAAGATTTGCTCGGCGCGCATGATGCTGAGTGCACGTGCAGCATTTATTCTTATTTGTCTACATTTTATCTTAATTACAAATCTTTTTTGGTTTTATTTTGAATAATTGCATGTAAAAAAAATATTTACTTTGTAATGCATATGCAAAATGTGAATTATTATTCATATTCAAGTGTTTGTGCAAAAATTATTAATGCGCTTGACAGGGAGGCGCCCTCTCGATCACGTGATTTTTTTCCTGATAATGAAATAACTGAAAATTGTGGTGTCTCACATACATGAGACATATATCTACAGAAAGCTTGAAATGTCTTTTAAACGAATCAATTCAAAACGAAAGCATTATGTAATCTGTGAAAGTTGTATTTCTCTTTAAAAGCGCGTCCATGTGGAGAGAGTCAGCACTGTGAATTTCATCTTGCAGCCGACAAGAAAACATTTGTTTATTAATAAATAATTAAAATGCCTCCTTTTTCACAATTATTAGGCTACTTCTGCCTGTGCTTTGTGGCAAACCTAATGCATGTGCTTGAGCGCGGAATATATTAAGGCTGGATTATAGTTGTAAATTTAATATAAACCTGCGATTAGTTGAATAATGACAAATGAACGACTAGTAACTAGAAAAATCTTACGTGGGGGCAGATCTATTAAATACCCTCTAGACATCTCTGTTAAAGTTTTTAAAGAATTTTATACGCGTTTGCATAAATTCTTCTTTCAGAACGGTCTGTAACGGAGAGATGCCTTAATAATGATTTTTCCTCTGAAACACAAAAACGAAAATTTTAATAAAATTGATATTTTATGTTTTGAGAATGGCCAGCCCTTCTCTGCAGATATTGTGCTTCTGGTTTATGCATTTTAAATCACATAAAGTCTACAAAATATAATGTCTCCCAAAACTCTGGTGTTTTTTTGTCACCTATAAAACATGTACATGATCATAGACGGATACTTTACTGATGTCTGGACTCTGTTTGTGATTTAGAAAAACTTAAAGAGATGGTTTAATATAGGCCTATTGTTTATGAATAGGCTACATTCTGTGAAAATTTATATTTCACACTCTAAAATATATTGTATGGACGCAACAAAATAAAACGGCCGACGCTCCACTCAGGGCTCGTAGTTCTGACTGGGCTCAACCCTCCCCCACGCGTATGAGACACGCTGCCGAGCAGAGTATGAGCGGAGCGGAGTGATTCTGACTGAAGAGGAGCGGATTTTTTAAAAGTCGGAGCGTTGTGGTTTTCACTCACTCCAGCACCGCTCCATCACGAGTACAATTCATGCCAACAGCCCGTAATATAACTGCATATTTAGCAATAATTCACATGATAAACATATTTAGCTATAGCTTGATTCGAGCGGGACGATAAAAACACTATAATAAATGCAAATATAATGCAAATATATATAAATGCATCGATCTGTAGATAAAATAACTGAAATTGTATGATTGCATGATGGGCTAGTATTAAAAAATAAATAAATAAAATAAAGGTCTTTCCAGCATTAAGGTAATAATGTTACTGCTTTTTATTAATCATCTTGTCTCAGTTATAAATTTGACTGGTAAATGATAAAGAATTATATTAAAACTTGTCTTGAACAATTTCTTTGTCATTTGAATATTAAGTAGGGAGGAAAAAAAAAAAATCGATTTAAATCGTAAAACGGATTTTTTTTGTGAAAAAAATCAGGGATTTTTTTTAGGCCATAAGGCCTATCGTCCAGCCCTAATGCAGCAGTTTGGATCTTTTTATTTTATTTATTTATTTATTATTTATTTTTTTATTTTTTTATTTTAATTTTTTGAGTTAAGGCACTTCCTCTGAAATTAAGTTATAATAACTGATAAACTATATTGCGCTATACAGTAGTCAACATTTGAAGTGGATCAAACCTTACTTTAAAGTTGTCCTAAAACCTGTTCTGCAAGTTTGATACCCTCATAAGACTGTCCATATGAAAGAGCAACCAATCCGCCGCGAACTCTATGGGCGCCGCCATCTTGCCGAACTGCCCCCCAGCCCCCTCCAGCTGAACTGAACTCGGTCTGTTTGTTGGCTGTGAGGAACGGTGCTCTCATGTTACTGGGTTGAAACATGCCTGCACTCACAGCAGCCCTTCTTCGTTCGCTTTTTATTCATTATTTTCTCGCAGCCCATATTATTATTTTCACTAGACCAAAATAATAACAAATTATCAATTGATAATTAATCATTATTTTTTGCGAAAATCATTGCTATTTGTGAACGTAGGCGTTTGAGGAAGGCTTTAAGACCAAGCGGAGTCCTCAGGCAGCTGCTCCCGCCTCACAGCGCGCGACTCACGCTCACTGACCCAGCTTCACCGTCCACGGATTGATTTTACTAAATCAGTTTGAGCAAATACAACTCATTGATCATGAGCCCAACATTTAGCAAGGCAGGAAAACATTCAGTCTGCCTGAAGGAAGATGTATTTCATTGAGCTAATGCTGTTAAATAGAGAAAAAAAAAAAAAAAAAAAACTAGTGTAGGCTATTCTTAAACTTGGAGCTCATTATATTGAAGTACAAATTCAAACACCAGAAGCAACCTACACTCTCAGTGTTCTTTCATTGTAAAGTATGCATTTTATTTATTCACAGGCTATATGGTTGAAATAATATTTTAGTTGAAAACTTTAAGTACCATTGTTTAAAAAAATGCATCATAGAAACATTTCATTGACCTTCAGTTGTCATGCTTTAAAATCCCATGCCATTTGTAATTTCACTGTATTTTCACCTCCTAAATTACTACCCCAATTCTATAATGGTAAAATGTATTCAGGCCGATGGCGTTTTTTATGACATTATTTATTTTTAGAATAATTGTATCCTACATAAATGGGTGAATCAAAACAAATATAACTTTTTAACTGCAGGCAGATATAGGCCTATATTATTGTACATTACAAATATTTGGATCGTCCCTAATTCTGTCCCTTATTTTATTCCAGAATAAATATTTATTTTCTTCAAGAATAAATATTATAAATAAATAATAAAAGAAAGAACCTCTATTAGCCCTTATTTGTAGGTTGTAGGAGATATGCGAGTGATTCATAGATTTAAAAAAGAAAAAAGTGGGTGCTTGGTTTCAGAAAACGAATACAGCTCGTAAAAAATGCTATGATGAAAAAGTCATGCTAACTTATTAATTCATAGAAACAATTTAAGCAATTAAAACCTTTTTTATACTAGATTCAACTTGAATTTAAATACTATTAATCTGACTTTAAAATCTCAAGGAGTTTATAAGTTGAAACGGTAAAATGTCACAGTGCATGTTAAATAGTCTAAATGAACTTGTGTCATATCGTATCCGAAGACCTGAGTGCATGTTAGCATAAATCTAACAATATATTTGGATTTTTTTTCTTTTTCTTTTTAAATGAACAATTCCTGTATAAAATGTGACAGCAACCTTTATATCAAACATTTTGAAATCGTCCACAGCTGAGCAACGCGAGAGGCAGATCTGAAGTTATAATTGTTTTGTTCACGAACTGAATGTGATGCACAAAGTCATTTTTAGATGCAATGGAAAAATAAAGCTGGATAAAAACATACAAGAAAACACGCTAAAAAATAAAGTTTGTGATTTTATTACATTCAGAAATAATAACGGCAGGATTAATAATGCTATAGGCTAATGTACCAATAGGATATTTTTAGTTCCCTTCACTTTACAACAAATCCTTTAAATTCAACAAATTTATCAGAACAGAACAAGAATTACAAATATATAATTCTAATAGATAAATATAATTGCAGTATATAATAATATAGGCTTATAAACAAAACAAAACAAAAAAATTATAATAATTAAAAATAATTTAAAGCAATACATAAGGTTGGGCTTATCTCTCTCATTCGGGACAAATCCAAACATGTTGCCCATTTGAAGCTAAACTCTTATTTATTAGGTCAAATAGGCTTTGGATTTCACACGTGTTTCAGTATCGATGGAAAAAAAATCATAATGAGCAAAAATATGCCAAAGTGGACCGCTGCTCGCGCCGCATGGCTCGGTGAACGACTGCTGTTTCCAATGAATATGTGCGCGTGAGGCACCAGCGCGATCAAAGTCACAATTCACAATTATTGGTCACACAGTAAAGGCATAATTCAAAAATGCAAAGTGTTAGCAGTTTAAAAAATCAAGAATAATAACAGAGTTAATAAGAATTATTTGTAAATGCTGGACCGTTCTCATTTCGCTCTGCAAATGGAACCTGAAGATTATTATTATTATTATTTTATTTTTTTTAACCAAGAATGAACCGAAATGAAAACATTTAGCTTTTAATCCATACAGTACAGACCAAAAGTTTGGAAACATTACTATTTTTAATGTTTTTGAAAGAAGTTTCTTCTGCTCATCAAGCCTGCATTTATTTGATCAAAAATACAGAAAAAAAATGTAATATTGTGATATATTATTACAATTTAAAATAATTGTTTTTAAATTTATTATACTTTAAATTATCATTTATTTCTGTGATGCAAAGCTAAATTTTTAGGATCATTTTCACATGATCCTTTAGAAATCATTCTAATATGATGATTCATTATCAAAGTTGGAAACAGTTCTGCTGCTTAATATTTTTTCAGAACATGTGATACTTTTTTAGGATACTTTGATGAATAGAAAGTAAAAAAAAAAAAAAAAAAAAAAAAAAAAAAGCTATGTTTTTAAAATATAAATATTTTGTAATAACAATATACACTACTGGTCAGTAATTTGGGGTCAGTAATTTTTTTTTTCTTTCTTTTTTTTTAATAAAATCAATACTTTTATTCAGCAAGGATGTGTTAAATTGATAAAAAGTGATAGTAAAGAAAATATATTATTAGAATATATATTAGAATTTTTTTTTATTTTGAATAAATAAAGGTCTTTTTAACCTTTTATTCATCAAATATATTAGACAGCAGAACTGTTTCCAACACTCATAATAAATCAGAATATTAGAATGATTTCTAAATGATCATGTGATAGACTGGATGTTACATGTGACACTGAAGGCTGGAGTAATGATGCTGAAAATTCAGCTTTGCATCACAGGAATAAGTTATTTTTTTTTAAAGTATATTCAAATAGAAAACTATTATTTTAAGTTGTAATAATATTTCACAATATTACATTTTTTTCTGTATTTTTGATCAAATAAATGCAGGCTTGATGAGCAGAAGAAACTTCTTTCAAAAACATTAAAAATAGTAATGTTTCCAAACTTTTGGTCTGTACTGTATATATAATGTAGATGTATGTATGTATGTATGTATGTAATGACTGTTTAATAACAATAGCATGCATAAGACTTTAAATTTTTGATGAGTAGACTGTAGCCTAAGACTATCCTATTTTTTAATGGCTTTTAAGGATGTTATAATGTATATTATAATGTTATTGTTGTTTAACGTCTTCCTTTCATTTTACAATTACATTTAGTTCGCAATCCGTCCCTTTGCGCCACCTGGTGGTAGTATAGCGAATGATTTTAACACACGACTGACTTGCAGTTAACGCCGCGGCGGTATTACCCATTTTGGATGTCTACCTACTGTAGATGTGGAGCTGTGGGAAGACACTCAGTCATTTGTGTAGAGAGAGTAGAGCAGGTGACTCAGGACACAGCCTTGTGGGGCTCCTATGTTCAGGGTGATGGAGTTAGAGGTGAACTGGCCTACTTTCACCACTTGAGGTCTACCAGTGAGGAAATCAAGAATCCAGCTGCAGAGTGAAGAATTCAGGCCGAGGTCCAAGAGTTTGGAAGCTAGCTTGAATGGGACTATAGTATTGAAAGCTGAGCTATAGTCGATGAATAGCAGCCTTACATAGTTTCCACTGCTGCTGTCAAAGTGCTTGAGGGAAGAGTGCAGGATGTGAGAGATATTGTGATATGTCTTGTGCTCAATGGGTGACATGTCCGGTGAGTATGCTGGCCATGCAAGAATTGGGGTGTTTTCAGCTTCCAGAAATTGTGTACAGATCCTTGCAACATGGGGCCGTGCATTATTATGCTGCAACATGAGGTGATGGTCGTGGATGAATGGCAAAACAACTGGCCTCAGGATCTCATCAGGGTATCACGGTATCAATAAAATGCACCTGTGTTCGTTGTCCATAACATGCGCATGCCCACACCATAACCCCACCGCCACCATGGGCCACTCGATCCACAACATTGACATCAGCAAACACCGCTCACCCACACGACAGCATACACGCTGTCTGCCATCTGCCCTGTACAGTGAAAATCGGGATTCATCCGTGAAGAGAACACCTCTCCAAAGTGCCAGATGCCATCGAATGTGAGCATTTTCCCACTCAAGTGTGTTACGATGATGAAGCTTCCCTGAGATGATTTCTGACAGTTTGCGCAGAAATTCTTTGGTTACAGGTGGTTCCTGTGGCTCAGTGGTAGAGCATTGCGTTAGCAGCGCAAAAGACACACATACCGATAAAAAAAAAACAAAAAAACAACAAAAAAAAAAAAATAAATAAAAATGTCTAGCCTGAATGCACTGTAAGTCGCTTTGGATAAAAGCATCTGATAAATGCATAAATGTAAATGTAATGTAAATGTATACAAACTGATTGCTGCAGCAGCTGTCCGGGTGGCTGGTCTCAGACGATCTTGGAGGTGAAGATGCTGGATGTGGAGGTCCTGGGCTGGTGTGGTTACAAGTGGTCTGCGGTTGTGAGGCCGGTTGAATGTACTGCCAAATTCTCTGAAATGCCTTTGGAGATGGCTTATGGTAGAGAAATTAACATTCAGTTCACGGGCAACAGCTCTGGTAGACATTCCTGCAATCAGCATGCCAATTGCACGCTCCCTCAAAACTTGCGACATCTGTGGCATTGTGCTGTGTGATAAAACTGCACATTTTAAAGTGGCCTTTTATTATGGCCAGCCTAAGGCACACCTGTGCGATAATCATGCTGTCTAATCAGCATCATGATATGCCACACCTGTGAGGTGGATGGATTATCTCGGCAGAGGTGCCGAGTGCTCACTAACAGATTTAGATAGATTTGTGAACAATATTTGAGAGAAATAGGCCTTTTGTGTACATAGAGAATGTTTTAGATCTTTGAGTTCAGCTCATGAAAAATGGGGCAAAAACAAAAGTGTTGTGTTTATAATTTTGTTCAGTGTATATGTAGCGTCTGCTTAGGATCATTGAGAGTCATGGGGGTTTTATGGCTTAGAGATCCCTTTTAGCCCTTTGACATTTGCATATATATTACAGACCTGGAGTCTCATTTATAAACATTGCGTATTTACAAAATGGGCATAGAAACATGCGTACGCAATTTTGCACGCACATATCATGATTTATAAAAAATGAATCTGCCGTAAAAATGTACGCACCGTACGAACATTTTAGACCATGCGTACAAACTCTTTTTCCTGGAGTTAGAAAAGTAATTAAGTAAACAGCGATTTTAAACTCTGTTTTCATGTCGATATTACATTTACATTACATTTAGTCATTTAGCAGACGCTTTTAACCAAAGCGACTTACAAATCAGGACAATGGAAGCAATCAAAAACAACAAAAGAGCAATGATATATAAGTGCTATAACAAGTCTCAGTTAGCCTAAACACAGTATACGTAGCAAGGGCTTTTAAATAATATAATAAATAAAAAGAAAACAGATAGAATAGAAAAAGAATAGAGGAAGCTAGTGTTAGAGGTCTTTTTTTATAATTGTATAATAAATGAAAAGAAAACAGATAGAAAACAAAAAGATCAGAAAGGTAGTTAGATTTTTTTTTTTTTTTTTTAATAGAATTAGAATAGTGAGTGAAAAAGTTAGAGGGTCAAATAAAGATGGAAGAGATGTGTTTTAAGCCGATTCTTGAAGATGGCTAAGGACTCAGCTGCTCGCATTGAGTTGGGCAGATCATTCCACCAGGAGGGAACATTTAATTTAAAAGTCCGTAAAAGTGACTTTGTGCTTCTTTGGGATGGCACAATCAAGCAACGTTCACTTGCAGAACGTAAGCTTCTAGAGGGCACATAAGTCTGAAGTAATGAATTTAGGTAAAGGGGTGCAGAGCCAGTGGTGGTTTTGTATGCAAACATCAATGTCTTGAATTTTATGCGAGCAGCTATTGGTAGCCAGTGCAAATTGATAAACAGAGGAGTGACTAAATTCTTTTCGGCTCATTAAAAATTAATCTTGCTGCCGCGTTCTGGATTAATTGTAAAGGTTTGATAGAACTGGCTGGAAGACCTGCCAAGAGAGCGTTGCAATAGTCCAGCCTGGACAGAACAAGAGCTTCAACAAGGAGTTGTGAAGCATGTTTCGAAAGAAAGGGGCTGATCGTTTTGATGTTGAATAAAGTAAATCTGCAGGACCGAGCAGTTTAAGCTATGTGGCCTGAGAACCTCAGCTGATCATCAATCATAACTCCAAGGTTTCTGGCTGTTTTTGAAGGAGTTTTGGTTGATGTGTCTAACTTGATGGTGAATTGATATACACATTTACATTAAATACTCCACTCGCATTAATGGAGATAAACACTGAAATTACATAATTTTACCAAAAACATAATTACATAATTTTATTAACAATAGGCTAAATAATTTTTATGTTTTTATGTTTTAATGATAGCGAGGAGTGCTATAGGTGCACAATAATTCATCTTTAAACTAAAATACAGATCACATGTTATGGGAAATATTTTAGCGAGAACAATGATCAATGATGCACACTTACTTCGATATTATGGTGGACACTGCTGGATTCAGTGGTCGAACAGTCCATTGTCATGTATAGGACCAATGATAATATCTCACTGTACAACCGCAGCTGCACGGAGGTGTTGATGTCGTGTGAAGGCATCTTAACAACATAATGAAAAATACCACTATATTTGAAGGATGTAACTAGGAGAAAATGGTAAGATTTGCAGGTTTTCTTTTTAAAATACTTTGTCAGAGACGAGCCGAATCAGACAATTGTGTTTACACTGCAATAAATATGGGCCTATCTGTTTCCACTAAAAATAGCTAAAAGATGTTCATCAGCAAAACTGCATACATTTAATTTTATTTGAATTGTTTAAAACAATTGAAATACTATTTGGCCAGTGTAAAAGAATGAGATCAACCCTATTCTAAAATATATCTGAGAACAACTTTAAACCATTTTGTTTTTATGGATATTTTCATATATTTATTATAAAACATAACAAGGATACTGGATAATTTTTAGCAATAATAATTAATTTGTATGGCACAAATGGCATTATATTCCCCATCTCATATTTCCTTAATGTCTCGGTGTTAAACATGGTGTCACGTGCATGAAAATATGCATGGAAATGACATGCAGATGAGGTTAAGCAAAACAAGTAAAACAAGTCGTTGTAAGCTCCATATATGGTTATTTCGTGGAGGAGATGAGGTGGAGATGCACGTACGCACAATCTTCCCCTGACTGGGATTTATAAAGGGATTTTTTTTTTTGCGCAGGTTCTGGCGTTCTAGCTTTTGTGCATACGTGCACTTTTAGGATGAAATCTATGGAGAGTTTTATAAATGAGACCCCTGGCCCCATATTCTACAGTTATATGGGAGCTAAATTGCCAGTGGTCTTTCCCCCATTATCAAGAAGATGGTAAATAGATCAACTCTCTGGTCTCCCCATCTACTTCAAACACATTCCAGTGTCCTAGGAGACAGTCATCCTCAGTACCTGGGACTAGATGTCTGATGGCCAGCGAACACACATAACACACACACATAAAGACATTTTCTTTATTTATACTATAATCAGTCAGTTACAAATGTATCTGGTATATGCATGTGTTGTTTGTATGTTTCCCTGTTATATTAGTCTAGTTACCACTCGTTATTTGTATTAGTTAGACTCTAATCGCTGATATTCAGGTGTATGAATGTATCTCTGGTTTAATATCTTCTAGATGTTTTGTTCTTGGTATCAAAATGATCTGCTCTTTATTCCTCAAAACAATGATGTACACTATGCGATCATGAAATGCATCATACTATTTGTACTATATTTTGGGTAAAACTGCACCAATTCTCCAGACTGGAAATAAAAATGCAAATAGCCATAAAGGGAGACAAAGAAAAATTCTCCCGCTCAAAAATTCACGACTGGTATTGGCTATTCCACGCAAAAGGTGGGTGTGGATAGGAACTATCAAAAGTCATTAGCTCAGACTAATCTTGGCTCAAAAACCCTTCTTCTTCAGACGGACACTATCCCAGACTCCTCAAAACTCTCCTCTTGAGTTTGATTTTCCAGTGGCTTGTTTCCTTCAAGTAACTTTGTCGACTCGCTGTGGACTTTCTTACCTTTAGAAGAACTGGAGGAAAATCTCCAGCTCACTCCTAAAGAACTCATCAAGAACCTACCGCATCAGGACTCTCTGTTCAGCAACAAAGCCAATGCAAGTAACCGTTTACAACTATTTAGATGTGTGTTTAAGTTTGAGCCCCTTTTTAAGGTGATTTTTGATTCTTTGATGATTCTCATTAAGTTGTGGTTAATTAAATGCTACCATTCTTTTGCTCTTCCCTCTCTTCCTTACTTTCCTTCATTCTGTATTTATACATATGTGTTTTGCTTGCTTTAGTTACATGTTAGCTATAGTTTCATTTATTATATCCCTAATATTCACAATTGATAGTCTCTGTGTGCTGCTCACAATTCAAAGTCACTGAATGTTTGATTTCTTGCTACATGCTAAACTACTGCTAGTACTGCATAATGTAGTAACGTTATTCTTCCTTGGCCAGGAAAATAATCTTTCCTAGAATTGATAAATGATAATAGTGTCTGCTTGGTGGACGAACAGATCAAATAATTGTAATGTCAATTCTACTACAGTTAATTCTAAGATCTAATCTAAATATTCATTATTAATTATAACAAGATATAATTAATGATAAATATTTCCCTTTCGAGCTAATTTGCTACTATATATATATATATATAATTTTCATTTTATTACAAGGAGGAATGTGCTGAGGCCCTATCCTGGAAGAAACCTCTCCCAACCACAGAGGAGCTTTAAACTTGTGCCTTTCACAAGCCAGAAAAGTAGTTAGGAATGCCTTTGGGATTCTTGCTGCACAATGGAGAATTTCACAGAAAGGTGACAAGATTGCATCCCTGTACTGGGCAATTGAACCCGGACAGCATAACACAGAGTGAAATAACATTATTGTCTCACATAAGCATAAAATCTAATCAGACTTATAACTGCTATGAGAATAAAGAATTTCAAAGATCATGACAGGCATTCTATAATGACAACAAGATAATCTGATAATTGGTATTCTTTCATCCATTAGACCTTCCCAGCAATCCCAGGAAAAGCAGCTTCAACATTGCACTAGTTTAGAGAGATTTGGATGGCATAGGGTGGAGAGTGATGTCACTGCTATGAATTATGTTTGATATTTCTAAGAAGTGGAAATATATATGATGTTTATTTCAACGTCACAAATCAGCACTAATCAAGCACAAACAAATTATACCAGTTTTGTGCAATTACGACGAACCGGGGTGGAGAGTGATGTCACTACTCCCGATAAACATTTTGATGAAATCTATGGAAGAAAAATTGATTTAGTGTTTGTTTTAATGCCACAAATCGGCTTTAAGATTTGAAATATTCATTAATATAACACGAGTCAACAACTGACTGTACATGTGATGTGACGTCTGATGCAGCCTGAAGAATAATAAAAAATATTGTCTCTTATTATTATTGTTATTATTTACTTAATGATAATAGGTTAAGAAGTACATTGACAAACATTGACAAGGCAATCTGGACTGTATTGGATTTTTCCCTCAATTTTTTGAGGCGCAGCCAGTAGCAGGCCTGTAAATGTCAATGTAAATGTTCTTTTCTTTGTAGATTAATAAATGGTATATACATTATAAATTGATACTCACTCTATAATGTGACTTCTTGTACTGTGATAAAAGTTGTCAAGTGTTTAGCTAGAAAACTTTACATGTGATTGCATGCCTATTACACAGTACCTAGCTGGCTCAGTCCAGTTTTACAGATGCTTTATCACGTTTATATCTAAAATATTCATTTTAATTTTCTTAAATGCACTGTATCTGATATGTTCATTTATTCTGAAAAGGCACCTTTATATTTTTTACATTTCAGATATTTGTAATGTTTTATGGCGAAATGTAAACATTACAGTAACGTTACTTCATTATTGTTCATTATCTCAATTATGTTAACCATCACTAATGCCACCACAGAGTCCTGTCCTTTGCCTCACTGAAAGTTTTTAGGATGTGCTGGAGTCGACTTGGCATAGTGCTTTGACTCTCCCATTATCAATACAAGACCTCGGCCAAAAATTATTTCCCACACTGTAGTCCTGGGAAGAAAAGTAGGCTAAATGAACAATACAAATCAGATAAATATCTATAACTAATAATTTAATCTAAACTGTTTTCTGATTGTTATTGTATTTATTTTTATTGTTTTATATTATTTTGATTCTTTGTTTTTTGGTCACACTTTACATCAGGGGTTCATTAGTTAACATTAGTTTAGTTAACGTTAGAATTAACATTAATTGCCAATGAAAAATTATTTTAAACATTTACAAGTCTTAGGTAATTCTAATATTTATAACACGTTAAAATCAAAAGAGTGCAACTGTGGTATTTAATGAGCTAACATGAACTAAGGGTTGTATTTTTTTTAACAAAATTAATAACTTCTGTTGCAAATGTAGCTATTGCTGATTGTGAATGTTAATGCAGGTTAACTGAGATCCTATTGTAAAGTGATACCTATTCGTCTTTATAATTCTTTTGCACTTTAATCTGTGTAAAATTTTAAACATTATACATTTTTATGTATTGGTTTATTGTATTTAAATGTATTATTTTTATTTTTGTTGTAAAAAAAATTGTTATACCTGTTATACTGTATTATGACAACACTTTGCAACTAAATTTCACTATCGTAATAATACCATATATCATGATAAAAGCATTAGCAGTTAATCGCAACATGAAAACTTGATACCGGCATATCCCTAGATGTGACCATAAATATATAAAGAGTTGTCCATTTTTAATCACCCTGTGATGGAGAGAGGCCCATGGAATAATCAATAACTACATTTAGATAAAAAAAAACAACAACAACAACAATAGTTTTTGTTCAAAGACTCATGACAAATCTGAAAAAAATATCACACGGGTTTGTGCTTTATGAAGTTATAATATGAGGCTATACTGTTAGCAAGCCCAAAACTGCTGGATAAAACAAGTTTGTTCAAATTTAAGCCAAAAGCCCTATGGTAAGTTGAGACAGTGGCTCACCCTTTCTTATCTCCAAGGCCCCCCCCCCCACCACTATTGAGGTTTTATCAACAGTCCGCTATTTTAAGTCTTAGGTTCTGTTGTTGTATGTAATAATGAACATATCAGTCGTCATTTACTCCTGACATCTGAACCACTGAAGATGCAGTGCATTACATTTGTTTTTGTGTTTTTGAACATTTGTTCATTTGCGCCCCCGATCTACATAAATGCATCCATGTTCGCGCAAATAATTTGTGATCCAGCTTCACTTACAGAAGAAGTGAGTGTTAGGTTTTTTTAATGAATCTTTGCAAATCGCATTTCTTAATAATATGCGAGTTAGCAGTTTCACAACGAATGCAGATAAAGTTAACAAGTTACAGTCTCAGAGAACTACTCACCCCAACAGAGGGGCGGGGTGAGCAGAGCTCATTAGCATTTAAAGGTACATGTATCGAAATGGCTTGCTATGAACATAGCTGTTTTACATTAACACACTTTGGTTTAGAATTTCTCAATGGTAAAGTCTTTTCATGAAGACCCTAAAGAGTCATACCAACTTGTGAAAACTGGGCATCAGTTGTCCCCTTTAAATGAAAAGTTAACGGGAATTTTCCCACAAAGGACCCCAGTTCCTAACACTTTCTGCAAGGTGTGTCAACAGGTGTACATTGAATGACACATTTTTAATACCACACAGCACCTCAAACTGAATCACAAACTTTTCAGTGCAATTTCCGCTACACTGACTTCACAGAGTTTCACCTGTTGTTGAATAAATATATGTAAAGAAAAATACTTCTTTTCTAATACTTCTTTTTTAGAACACCATTTAATGAGAAAAAATACACAAGAAGGATTGATGCTTTCCAATTTTCCTGTCTTGTAACGACCTGTGCGTTCCTGTTATCTCTACTAGAGGTTTGATGGTCAGGAGTACTTGGTCAATGATGTCTACTTTTGTGCCTGTGTAACACTCTTTGTTGTGATCGGTAGAGTCAAATGACAAAACCATTATTCAGCTGAAACTCTTTTAATTTCTTCAATTCCAATGGGCCTTTTGCACCCTTGACTTGTACAATAGCCGCCACAGCAAGGTCATTATGTTCTGTGTCAGATCTGAAAAGAGGCTCTGGTCCTACAGGCGTTAACCCCCTGGTATTGTTCATTGTATTGTACATTGACAAAGTGTGTTGAATATTGAAAGTTGCTGTATAAGTATTTTGTGCTCAGTATTGGTTATTTAGTGACACCTGATTTAGGTTTTTTAATGTTAATTGATTGTTGGTTGGATTGAGATTGATTGTTTACACCTGTGAATAATTGCCTACTTATACCTCTCCTTACCATGCAAGAAATCATACCTTGACAAAGGCTTTTTGCTGAAATGTTGGTAAAATAAAGAAGCTTATTTGCAAGCGAGTGTGCGGTTGCTCTCTATGCAATTTTGGTATCTTCTGACCTGCACTTCGTATGGTGTGTTCGTGGTTGTTTATTTAATTAGGAAATTGTTCATTTGGGAGTCACACTTGTGTTGTTTGTGGTCAAAACTGACCAGAGACCATAATTATTAAAATTAAATTTTTTGTGAAATAAATATACTTTATCATTTCATTGTTTTTTCTTTAATATTTTGCATTTTGAATGCATTATTTCATGTAAATAATTAATATTCATATCTTAATTATGGAATATATATATATATATATATATATATATATATATATACAGGTCCTTCTCAAAAAATTAGCATATTGTGATAAAAAGTTCATTATTTTCCATAATATAATGATAAAAATTAAACTTTCATATATTTTAGATTCACTGCACACCAACTGAAATATTTCAGGTCTTTTATTGTTTTAATACTGATGATTTTGGCATACAGCTCATGAAAACCCAAAATTCCTATCTCAAAAGCATATTTCATCCAACCAATAAAAGAAAAGTGTTTTTAATACAAAAAAAGTCAACCTTCAAATAATTATGTTCAGTTATGCACTCAATACTTGGTCGGGAATCCTTTATCAGAAATGACTGCTTCAATGCGGCGTGGCATGGAGGCAATCAGCCTGTGGCACTGCTGAGGTGTTATGGAGGCCCAGGATGCTTCGATAGCGGCCTTAACCTCATCCAGAGTGTTGGGTCTTGCGTCTCTCTTCACAATATCCCACAGATTCTCTATGGGGTTCAGGTCAGGAGAGTTGGCAGGCCAATTGAGCACAGTAATACCATGGTCAGTAAACCATTTACCAGTGGTTTTGGCACTGTGAGCAGGTGCCAGGTCGTGCTGAAAAACTAAATCTTCATGGAATTTTGGGTTTTCATGAGCTGTATGCCAAAATCATGAGATTTCCTCTCAGACCTGTTGGTTACTGCTGATAAAGCGCTAATGTTGCATTTACTGACATATTAAACTGTTTTGGAGTAAAGCAAAATGTCACCGGTCCCACTTATCATTTTAATCATATGCTAGATTTAATTATATCGCATGGAATCAATCTTACTGATATAGATATTGTACCTCAAAGTGATGATGTTACTGACCATTTCCTTGTATCGTGCATTCTGCGTATTGATCATAATAACTATATGGCTTTGCGTTATCATCCGGGCGGACTATTTGTTCCAGCCACCAAAGACAGATTCGCAAATATTTGCCTGGCTCTGTGTATAATACACATGAACTAGACAAAATGACTCAACATGGAACTATGATCTCTAATAAACAGAACCCCCAAAATTGATAACGTTGTGCCATGATATCTCACGGCTCATGTGCACTAAATTTACTACATGTACAAAATGTCAGACTTTATCATTTTAATCATATGCTGACTTAATTATATCGCATGGAATCAATCTTACTGATATAGATATTGTACCTCAAAGTGATGATGTTACTGACCATTTCCTTGTATCGTGCATTCTGCGTATTGATCATAATAACTATATGGCTTTGCGTTATCATCCGGGCGGAACTATTGTTCCAGCCACCAAAGACAGATTCGCAAATAATTTGCCTGATTTATCTCAACTGCTCTGTGTACCCATAAATACACATGAACTAGACAAAATGACTGACAACATGGGCACTATCTTCTCTAATACATTAGAAACTGTTAACCCATCAAATTGAAAAAGGTTCGAGAAAAACGTACTGTGCCATGGTACAACAGTAATACCCACTCTCTCAATAAAGAAACTCATAGTCTTGAGCTCAAATGGAGAAAAACTGACTTGGAAGTTTTAAAAATTGCATGGAAAAACAGTATGTCTAGCTATAGACGGGCTCTAAAAACTGCCAGGGCCGAGCATATCCACAAACTCATAGAAAACAACCAAAACAATCCAAGGTTTTTATTTAGCACAGTGGCTAGATTAACAAATAACCAGACGCCTCTAAATATTCCCTTACAGTTAAATAGTAATGACTTTATGAATTTCTTCACTGATAAAATAGATAACATCAGAAATACAATAACAAATGTAGATTCTACAGCGTCTAATACTTCAGTTTTATCCATCGCACCCAAAGATAAACTGCAGTGCTTTACAACTATAGGACAGGAAGAGCTAAATAAACATATCACTGCATCTAAACAAACAAAATGTTTATTAGATCCTGTACCCACTAAATTACTGAAAGAGTTGTTACCTGTAGCAGAAAAAATGCTTCTCAATATTATTAACTCGTCGTTATCTTTAGGTCACGTCCCAAAACCATTCAAGTTGGCGGTTATTAAGCCTCTTATTAAGAAACCACAACTAGATCCTAGTGAACTGCCAAATTACAGACCCATTTCAAATAATTCCATTTATGTCTAAAATTTTAGAAAAAGTTGTGTCTGCTCAATTGTGCTCCTTCCTGCAAAAAAAAAAGATCTCTATGAAGAATTTCAGTCGGGTTTCAGGCCCCATCATAGCACAGAAACTGCACTTGTTAAAATTACAAATCACTTGCTTCTTGCATCAGACCAAGGCTGCATCTCATTGCTAGTTTTACTTGATCTAAGTGCTGCGTTCGACACCATAGATCACAACATACTCATATATAGATTACAAAACTATACAGGTATCCAAGGGCAGGCTTTAAGATGGTTTAGATCCTACCTGTCCGATCGCTACCACTTTGTTTATTTAAATGGGGAGTCATCTCATTTATCACCAGTAAAATATGGAGTGCCACAAGGATCTGTCCTAGGTCCTCTGCTATTTTCAATATACAAGTTGCCCCTTGGTAATATCATTAGAAAATACGGGATTAGTTTCCACTGTTATACTGATGATACTTAAGTATATATCTCAATGAGACCAGATGAAACTTCTATATTATCTAAGCTAACAGTGTGTTAAAAATGTAAAAGATTGGATGACCAATAATTTTCTCCTATTAAAATCAGATAAGACTTACTTACTTATTGGACCAAAAAACATTACACAGAATCTCGTAGATTACAATTTGCAATTAGACGGATGTACTGTTACTTCCTCTACTATCAAAAATCTGTGTGTTATATTAGACAGTAACTTGTCTTTTGAAAATCATTTTTCCCATGTTACAAAAACAGCATTCTTCCATCTTAGAAACATTGCCAAGCTACGAAACATGTTACCTGTTTCTGATGCAGAAAAGCTAGTTCATGACCTCTAGACTGGACTATTGTAATGCACTGCTACTGCCATCTCCTGCATCCTCAATAAACAAGCTACAGGTAGTCCAAAATGCAGCGGCTAGAGTCCTTACCAGGTCAAGAAAATATGATCATATTACCCCAATACTACAGTCTCTGCACTGGCTACCTAATAAGTTCCGTATCAGTTACAAAATATTATTACTTACTTATAAGGCCCTTAATGGTTTAGCTGCGTACCTAACTAGTCTTCTACCACGCTACAATCCATCACGCTCCCTAAGGTCACAAAATGCTGGACTTTTGATAGTACCTAGGATAGCAAAGTCCACTAAAGGAGGTAGAGCTTTTTCGCATTTGGCTTCCAAACTCTGGAATAGCCTTCCTGATAATGTTCGGGGGTTCAAAAACACTTCCTCTGTTTAAATCTAGATTAAAAACACACCTATTTGGCCAAGCATTCAAATAATGCATCTCATAATCTTGGATTGCAGTTATATCTGATCAAATGCACATTATTATTCTTTGGCTTGGGTTAAACTAATTAATTTTACTCTGCTGGAACAGCAGCTATGCTAATTATGTCTCTATTTGTTTCTCTGTTTTGCCACGGGATGTAACTAGGATTTACACAAGCTCCAGTCTGGATCCAGAACACCTGAGAAGAGATCATGCCAACCCCTCAGAGGACCTCAGATGATGCTAACCCAGAGACAACATACAGAACTACCACATTTTGCTATAAGTTTGATTGCATAATTGCTGTTAATAGTGTTAATCGTCTGATTGTTTACATCTTTTATTGATTTTTCTGAACATTTCTGCCGTATGCACATGAACTGACAGTCACCACTGATAAGCTACTACTAAATATAGTGAAAAAACTTAATTTTCTGTAAAGTTGCTTTGCAATGATTTGTATCGTAAAAAGCGCTATACAAATAAACTTCAATTGAATTGAATTGAATAGTGATAACACTCATTTCCCTTTCCAGTGCAGCTCAACCAGGTCTCGTCCCATTCGTCGATATTTGTGACAACAAATTTTTGAAAAGTGATTTCTGTTCTGTTAAATAAAATATCTCCTTTTGAAGTGGACTTTGAGCTTTGTAACTTTGCAGATCTTTTTTATGCTCAAACAGCAACATTAGAGACTAACTAAAGTTGACCCCTTTAACATAAACTAAAACACTAATAATATAAAGGCAGGGGAGCAGGAGATTAAAATTGACACTACACAGCTGTTCTTGTACACATTGCATGTGGTACCACTGGTCACACATCACACTATAGGTAATAATGCTTCCAAGATATTCAGGATGCAAACATCCCAAGTCTCCCAGAAGTTCCAGGAGTCTCCCGCATATTGATAGCGGCTCCCTGATGCCCGCAAATTAGTTAAAACCTCCTGGAATCTAGAGCGAGTGAGCAAGAGCGTGCATGCGAGACAGAGACTGTGTTTCAAACCATGTAGCGCGGGCACAGCAGAGAGGGAGAGGGAGTGAGAGACCAGAGACCTGCACGGGTACCCGACGGGTGACCCGCAAATTTGGCTGAAACAGGTGAAAAATATCCAACTGTGTCGGATACGGGTGCGAGCACATCAGACGCCACTTGCGAGCTTCTTCAAGTGATAGCATGACCATTTCCTCACTGAAGGAGAAATGCCTCAGTGTTCTCCAGGACAAGTTCGAGATTCATCGTTTACACAGACTTGCAATGTTCCTGCATCCTAAACTGAAAAGTATGAAGCTACTTGCTGACAGTAGTGAAGTGGCAAGCGTGCGAGATGCAGCACCTTGTGAAAGGTCAGTATTAATGCAAACACAGCCACAGGGGGGTTGGATGAGAGAAAATAAAAGTGAGATTTTGAGGGGATAATTTTTATTTTTATTAAATAACATTTGAAAAACCTGTATAAACTGAACACTAAAGAACAATATTTACTATTGAGCGATGGTGATGCGTTCATGAAAAATGTCACAAAGAACAGGCAAAACTATGATTATGAATATGTCAAATATTGCCAGGAGACATTTCAATTGTTTATTAATTGTTTATTAACTAGTGTTATCTGTGTCGGCTGCAAAGATTAAGTTGACGATACTGACTCGCATCTTCGCAGTAGAGAACACGCCAGAGAGAAATGCACATTTCATACAGATTAAATAAACAGAGAGCAGTCTGTTTTATTTCATTTTGAATGGTTTTGTTTAAAAGTACACATTTCAAGCTTTCTATATATTTCTCAGGTATGTGAGGCATGTAGCTTATACATTGAGTTTCGGTTAATTTATGAGACTAGCTCCAGTTCACGCACTGGCGCCTCCGCTCCGTGTCCTGATTATATTGCCTGCTATATTTACTTCTTATTTATTAAATCCAGGCAATTGGTTGATAAAACATTGATTAAAATTAAGATACAATTAATACAAAACAAAATTCACTTTAACCCTCTGGAGTCGATTAACGCGTATACGCGTTTTGGGGTATTTTCTCCTGATAACCCCGAAAAGAACTTAAATTACACTTTCAGTTTTGATCGTACAGAGAAGAGCAATACATCAATCGAATCTGTAAAGGGTCTACTTTTTTTGTGATACAGACATAATAACAACAAAACTTTAGTGCACTTATAAAATAAAGATAACAACAAGGAGTGCTGTCTGCAGCCTTTGTCTGCGCTGATCTTCAGATACAAATGCGTCATTAAAATGAACTGTAACTCAGTGAATACTCAACGAAGAGACATGAGAGAGATATCTATAGAAAGCCTGACATGTCTACTTTTAAACTAAATGAGTCCTGCTGAAAACAAATATTCTGTGATAAAGTAATCCATATGAAAACAACCCGATGTCCGTTTTTCACGTCTTCCTTCATTATCTTCTAATGCGAGCACGCCCCCGCGCTGCCGAACGCGCTTTTGAGATTCAAATGTGTTTCACTGAAGCGCGCGGCTTTTGAATACGCCCACACAACAGAAGACAACGCAGCGAGATTGTTCTTCAAGTTTTTTTTATTTTACTGTTTGCTTCGCGGATGAGAGGAATAAGACATAATTCACCCCAAAAAGATGTGATGTGGTTGAGGATTTGAGATTTGGATTTCCTCAGAAAAAAGAATGAAGCACTTTATTCAGCAGAGATCATAAACATAAGTCTCTTTTTTAATTTATTTATATACTTGTACTAGTTTTCACATAACGTGTAAACATTTTACTAGTTAGACTTTTTCCAAAGACTTTTTCAAACTATAATTCCTGACTAAATGTATAATCAAGTGAAATATTATGAAGTTTCAATAACAATATACACCACTATACCATTCAAAAGCTTGATGTAAATAATATAAATGTAACAATAAATGTAACTGTAACAAATGTAACAATCATTGCTGTTCTTTCAATTTATCCCCCCTAAAAAACCCTAAAAAAAAAAATTCTCAGCTCTTTTTAATGATAATAATAAATAATAATAATAATAATAATAATAATAATAATAATGATAATAATAACAATAAATGTTTTTTAGTAGAAAATAAGATTGTTAAAAGGATTTCCTGAAGGATTGTGTGACTGGAGTAATGATGCAAAAAATTCAGTTTGAAAGTCAGCTTTGATTGTTCCTAATAAACTGTTTAACTGCACTCACAAGTGAATATTAAATTATGTTGTGGGATAATTAAATATATTCTAAATAAACTACAAACATAAAATTATATACATTTATTTTGTCCTCACATTCTTTCTTGTAACTCATCCCTCTCAGTGACACAGCTGACTGAATGGCTCATTATGCAGCTCATTATGCAGGCCTTTGTCTTCTCAGGTGTGAATTCATGATAGTTGACGCCTACTCGCATATGACTTTTACCAACAAAAAGTGTCTTAGAAAATTTAAATCAATATATTGTTTTCTGTAAGTGAGTAAACAAGATGATTTTCACATAATTTAGAAAAAAAAAATTCTAGGCTACAAGCTCCAGTTCTCCAAATTCCTGGGAACCAATTTTCTGTATGTGTTTTATTGCCTTATTCAAGTGATTTAACATTTTTAGTTTTTCACTAACCACGCATAACATTTTTTTTCTCAAAAACACAATCATGTACATACATGCTGCTCACATATTATTATAGCCCAGTGTGTGCTGATTACAGTGAGATTAGACTTTAGCCATTTAGATATTTATAAGAAACTGAAAAAAGCACAAATGTCAGGGCATGACAAAACTTCTCCAGGCCCCAAAAATACCCTTAGACTCCAGAGGGTTAAAGAAAGGATTTATACAATAAGAAACTTAATGAAGTGGTCAAAATAATGTCTGCCCACCCTGTCTCCCGACATATTGTGCATCTTATTACTCTTTCAACTTCTCATATAATCAACATAGATGAAATTATATATATATATATATATATATATATATATATATATATATATATATATATACACAAATATTTTCTTTAATGACTAGGCTAACACATGTAGGCCTAATAGCCTATACAGTACAGAGAAATGTAATGTGGAGCGGGATTTGAGCGAACGAAAAATGTCTTGCCACCTAAAAGTTACAGATTTTTTGTGTCACGTAGATGTGTATTTCCCTCATATTAAATATAAAACGCATGTGTATACTGATATTTTTCTAATGTCTGGACTCCTTTATTAAGGGAGTATGGATATATAAACAGACGTTTCAATAATGCATTTTCTGAGAATTTATATTTTGAGTTATGACTGCAAATGTCACGTTCATAAAATTATTGCACTACAGTGTTTGTTTACATTTATTATAGACCTTAAGGATAAGCGTGGAAGTCCTGAGGAGCAGTGCCGCCACCCCCCACCGGAGAAGCGAGTTTGAGTGTCGGCGGACACTTTATCAGATGTAGAAGATTCCAGTGATGAGGCTCCGCAGTATCAGGATGAAGTGGCTGCTTACATCGATCACAAAATGCCAAAAGATGACCATTTAGACATTTTGTCATGGTGGCAAGACCATGCTCACCTTTTCCCTAATATTGCCTGCGAAATTGCGTTACTCAGTTTTGTGGTAACGTTAGCCATGTTACATGTCAGCCATGACACTGTACATTTTTTAATTCAGTGGTTACCTTGTTGACTCCAAACACTGTTAGTCAGAACAGTTTGGCAGAATCATTTCCCAGGTGTCCAGTGCGAGGTTCCTTCTCTCAGAAGCAAAGAGCTTTGTCTGTGCCTTTTTGTCTTGACTTTTTTTTTTCTACGAAGGCCATGTATGCATTGATCACCTGAAGTACAGGTACATAATGAATATGTAAATGTAAATATACAGGTGCTGGTCATATAATTAGAATATCATCAAAAAGTTGATTTATTTCACTAATTCCATTGAAAAAGTGAAACTTGTATATTATATTTATTCATTACACACAGACTGATATATTTAAAATGTTCATTTTTTTTTTAATTTTGATGTTTATAACTGACAACTAAGGAAAATCCCAAATTCAGTATCTCAGAAAATTAGAATATTGTGAAAAGGTTCAATATTGAAGACACCTGGTGCCACACTCTAATCAGTTAATTAACTCAAAACACCTGTAAAGCCTTTAAATTGTCTCTCAGTCTAGTTCTGTAGGCTACACAATCATGGGGAAGACTGCTGAATTGACAGTTGTCCAAAAGACGACCATTGACACCTTGCACAAGGAGGGCAAGACACAAAAGGTCATTGCAAAAGAGGCTGGCTGTTCACAGAGATCTGTGTCCAAGCACATTAATAGAGAGGCGAAGGGAAGGAAAAGATGTTATAGAAAAAAGTGTACAAGCAATAGGGATAACCACACACTGGAGAGGATTGTGAAACAAAACCCATTCAAAAATGTGGGGGAGATTCACAAAGAGTGGACTGCAGCTGGAGTCAGTGCTTCAAGAACCACTACGCACAGACGTATGCAAAGACATGGGTTTCAGCTGTCGCATTCCTTGTTTCAAGCCACTTTTGAACAACAGACAGCGTCAGAAGCGTCTCGCTTCAAAAAGGACTGGACTGCTGCTGAGTAGTCCAAACTTATGTGCTCTGATGAAAGTAAATTTTGCATTTCCTTTGGATATCAGGGTCCCAGAGTCTGGAGGAAGAGAGGAGAGGCACACAATCCACATTTCTTGAGGTCCAGTGTAAAGTTTCCACAGTCAGTGATGGTTTGCGGTGACATGTCATCTGCTGGTGTTGGTCCACTGTGTTTTCTGAGGTCCAAGGTCAACACAACCATATACCAGGAAGTTTTAGAGCACTTCATGCTTCCTGCTGCTGACCAACTTTATGGAGATGCAGATTTCATTTTCCAACAGGACTTGGCACCTGCACACAGTGCCAAAGCTTCCAGTACCTGCTTTAAGGAACATGGTATCCCTGTTCTTAATTGGCCAGCAAACTAGCCTGACATAACCCCATAGAAAATCTATGGGGTATTGTGAAGAGGAAGATGTGATATGCCAGACCCAAGAATGCAGAAGAGCTGAAGGCCACTATCAGAGCAACCTGGGCTCTCATAACACCTTAGCAGTGCCACAGACTGATCGACTCCATGCCACGCCGCATTGCTTCAGAAGGAGCCCCAACTAAGTATTGAGTGCTGTACATGCTCATACTTTTCATTTTTATACTTTTTAGTTGGCCAAGATTTCTAAAAATCCTTTCTTTGTATTGGTCTTAAGTTATATTCAAATTTTCTGAGATACTGAATTTGGGATTTTCCTTAGTTGTCAGTTATAATCAAAATTCAAAGAAATAAACATATATATATTCACACAAATATATTGGTCTGTGTGAAATGAATTAATATAATATACAAGTTTCACTTTTTGAATGGAATTAATGAAATAAATCAACTTTTGGATGATATTCTAATTATATGACCAGCACCTGTATAGGAAAGCAGAGCCGATACAAGTAGATACAAGCCAAACAGACAAATCTCTAATTGCTTTCTCAGTTTGTGAGGTATCCTTGGCATGTCCTCATGGTGGTGTTTGAGGTGGTTGATGTTGACCTCATGTCCACAAAATCAACAAGTTTACCTTCTGTTTTGGTGACCATAAAGGGACTAAATAATCTGGGTCAATTTCCCTTTACCTCTGTTCACTGCGGGCATTCATCCTCCACACCATGTCTTCCACATGAAGGCTTTGGAGTTGCCTTTTTGATAGCGCCTTCTTGTTCTATCGTGTTTTTTCAACATTTTTTCTCTACCAGCTCCATAATTTTTTGATGGTGTTTAATGTCAATGGCCACATCTTCTTCACTGTACTCATTTTCAAAGGAGCCATCAACCTATGGATACATGTTAGTAATGATAACTATGTTATCTACATTCCTATCTACTATAATCCTGTAAAATTGTATACTTAACCCCTAACATATAATTAGAAGACAAAAGATGTATTTTTTTTTCACCTGATAATGTTCTGGGACCTCAGATGGGTATCTGGCTTCTCTCCCAAACATAAGGAAAAATTATGAGAACTTTGTTGTGACCCGCTTATTTGTGCGCAGCCCAAACATAGCCGCATCCAAATATTGGTCCCAGGTACTTGGCTTGTCCTCCACCAGTTTTTATAAGGTCTCTAACAACATTTAGAATATAAAGGTAAATACAGAAAATTACTAAATACAGAAAATATGCTCTAACTTGTTTTATTTTTAGTATTGTAATTCACACAGTAAAAAATATACATTATATTTAGTGTATTTGTGTAATAGGAATGCAAATGCTTAGTGAACTAAGAATGAATCCAGTGCAGGAGCTTAACCACTTCTCTATGTCTGCTGATATGCCAGGCCAGTAGTACCAATGAGAAATAACATCTCTTGTTTTCAACTGTCCAAAATGTGAGCCTGTGTTGCTTGAATGGAATTCTTTGAACAGCAGGTCAGCCTCCTCTGCACTGCACACAACTTTACATTTGGTGTCTTTATCTGATCCCTTCTTTCTAATGTAAAAAGTTGTCATCTGCAGAAAAGTATAAATACTTATATTTTTTTAAATTTCATTACTTCTATTATTAGTCATTCAAAGCTTCTCATGGCCCTGACAGAGACCTGGATCAAACCAGAGGACACTGCTACACCTGCAGCACTCTCCAATAATTTCTCATTTTCCCACTCCCCACATTTGACTGGAAGAGGTGGAGGTACTGGTCTGCTTATCTCTAATGATTGGAAATGTAATCCTTTACCATCTTTGGGTATCAACAGCTCCTTCGAATCTCATTCAGTTACTGTTACCTACCCTCTTAAAATACATTTTGTAGTTGTCTATCGACCCCCAGGACTACTAGGTAACTTTTTGGGTGAATTAGATGTGCTGCTCTCAACCTTTCCTGAGGATGGTACTCCCCTAGTTATGCTTGGAGATTTCAACATCCACATAGATAAACCTCTATCTGCAGTCTTCCACACTCTGCTTGCCTCTTTTGATCTCAACCAAGTGTAAACTACTGCTACTCACAAATCAGGCAACCAACTGGACCTTATTTACACACGACACTGCTCCACTGAGCATGTACTGGTTACTCCACTGCACACCTCGGATCACTTCCTCCTCACTCTTAACCTCAACATGGTTCCTGACACGTCACCTACCCCTCCACATGTCTTTTGACGTATCCTACGCTCACTCTCATCCTCCTGGCTATCTGCTATGGTTTCATCTTCGCTTCCTTCCCCTAATCCGTTAGCATCTTTTGATGCTAACAGTGCTATTGATACTTTCTGCTCCACTCTTACATCTTGTTTAGACACTGTTTGCCCCTTGTCTTCCAGGCCAGCCCGTACCACCCCTTCAGACCCTTGGTTATCTGATGTTCTATGCAAACATCGTTCTAAGCTTAGAGCTGCTGAAAGGGTGTGGCACAAATCCAAAAATACTACTGACCTTAATGTGTATCAGTCACTCCTCTCTTCCTTCTCTGCTAATGTCTCCACTGTTAAAAGGACATACTACCATAACAAAATTAACAATTTGTCTAACACTCGCATGCTTTTTAAAACATTTTCCACGCTCCTTTGTCCTTCTCCTCCCCCTCCTGCATCAACTCTAATAGCTGATGACTTTGCCACGTTTTTCATTAATAAAATTAAAAACATCAGTGCACAATTTTCCACACCACAATCTGTCAAGCACATCTCACCAGCAAACATACACTCATTCACATCCTTCTCTTCACACTCTGAGGCAGAAGTCTCCAAACTCACCACAATAAATATAATATACAAAAAAAAGAAGTCTCCAAACTCATCCTTTCTAATCATCCTACTACTTGTCCACTTGATCCTATTCCATCTCATCTCCTTCAAGCCATTTCACCTGCAGTTGTACCTGCACTCACTCACATCATGAACACATCCCTTCACACTTGAACGAGCTGTGTTCAACCAAGTCTCTGCTTTCTCACACAGAACAACCTCCTTGACAGCAACCAATCTGGCTTCAGAAGTGGACATTCAACTGAGTCTGCCTTGCTCTCAGTTGTTGAAGCCCTAAGACTGGCAAGAACGGAATCCAAATCTTCAATACTCATCTTGCTTAATCTGTCTGCTGCTTTTGACATGGTTAACCACCAAATCCTCCTGTAAACCCTACTGGCAAAGGGCATCTCAGGAACCGCACTCCAGCGGTTTGAGTCTTACCTATCAGATAGGTCCTTCAAGGTATCTTGGAGAGGTGAGGCGTCCAAGTCGCAACATCTAACTACTGGAGTGCCTCAGGGCTCAGTTCTTGGACCACTTCTCTTCCCTGTCTACATGGCATTATTAGGTTCTGTCATTCAGAAACATGGCTTTTCATACCATTGCTATGCTGATGACACTCAACTCTACCTCTCATTCCATGATGATCCTGATGATCCGACGGTAGCTGCTCGCATCTCAGCTTATCTAACAGACATTTCTTGCTGGATGAAGGACCATCACCTTCAGCTCAACCTTGCCAAGACTGCTTGTGGTTCCAGCAAACCCATCGTTTAAAAAAAAGAAAGAAAGTGAAAGTGACATGACATACAGCCAAGTATGGTGACCCACACTCAGAATTTGTGCTCTGCATTTAACCCATCCAAAGTGAACACACACACACACCGTGAACACACACCCGGAGCAGTGGGCAGCCATTTATGCTCATCACAATTTTACCATCAAGTTAGACACATCAACCATAACTCCTTCAAAAACAACCAGAAACCTTGGAGTTATGATTGATGATCAGCTAACTTTCTCAGACCACATTGCTGAAACTGTCCGGTCCTGCAGATATGCTTTATTCAACATCAAGAAGATCAGGCCCTTTCTTTTGGAACATGCTGCACAACTCCTTGTTCAAGCTCTTGTTCTGTCCAGGCTGGACTATTGCAATGCTCTCTTGGAGAGGTCTTCCAGCCAGTTCTATCAAGCCTTTACAATTAATCCAGAACGGGTCAGCAAGATTAATTTTTAATGAGGCGAAAACAATACACGTCACACCTCTGTTTATCAATTTGCACTGGCAACCAATAGCTTCTCACATAAAATTCAAGGCATTGATGTTTGAAACCACAGGCATTAATCCTTGTGCAGTCTTCGGTCATTTCTAACCAGAGAATTTTACATTTTGAATTTTAAAAAATCGTAGCATCACCAGAATGGTAATGAAAAAATGATCACACTCAACCAATGGCAAATGGGTTGAAAATACAGAAAAGTTTTGTGTGTACAACCTACAAATCCCCCACGATGCAGAAATAAATTGCACAGCAATGAAGGGGTGAAACTCTAAACATCTCTAAACATCTGCAAAATCAACACAACAACTCACACATGCACGGACACACACTTGTACACACACACACCTATGAACTGGTGTAACTGTAACACTGCAACTATGTGAAATAAAATAAATAATTCAACTACAATGCAGTAAAAAAAAATTTTTTTCATTACGCAGATGGCGTATGCAGATGTCATCCCACCCGTAAAAGCTTCATTCGTCTTCGGGAGACAATTTAAGATATTTTGGATGAAAACTGGGAGGCTTGTGACTGTCCCATAGACTGCCAGGTAACACTGTCAAGGTACAGGAAAGTATGAAAAGCATCATCAGAATTGTCCATCTGCCATCAGTGTGTCACGATCTCTAGCTGGAGTGCCTGTGAGCTTCAGTAGAGGGCACTCCACTCAGGACTCATTCAGAACTCCATTTCCCAACCTGCCTCACTCCTGGGACTGATTGCACACACACACACCTGCACCAAATTACATACACACACCTGCAGCTAATACACACACACCCATATAAGCAGCACACTCACACCATCACACTGCGAAGTCTTGTTTAGCCCCGTCTAACATTTCCGAGCGGTTTCCCTTTGTTTGTTCGTTCTTCCGTGTCTGACTCTTGGATTGTGTATTCTGACTCTGATTCTCTGCTGCCTGCCCCGATCTCTGCTTGTTTCTGGTTTCGATCCTGGTTACCCCTGACATACCTGACGCCATTCCTGATTTCCACCTGTCTGACCACTCTGTTAATAAATACTGCAATTGGATCCGAACGTCTCTGACTCTCCAGTGTAACACAGTGATTCAACCATAACGTTATGAAGCGACGAGAATACTTTTTTTACACATAGAAAACAAAAAAAAAACTACTTTAATTCCTCTTCACTGTCTCTCCAAATCAGCATAGCACCATTTTAGCAAATCTGAGCAGTACGCAGATTTTTGGTTTGAAAGCAAACAACGCATCGGCGCAGCGCTGTTGGGGGTGAGTGAATAATGACAACATTTTCAATTTGGGATGGAGTATCCCTTTAAGCTCTGAAAAAACATTCCTGTTAATTTCTGTTACATTTTTATAGAATTTTAATGTTTTGAGTAACAAAAGGCTCTCTGTGTTCAGGTTTGAATGTAGTTATAATAATGCAAAAATGTTTAAAACAACAAAAAATATAAACCTTGACAAAAAGTAGTCTTTGAGAATGCCCTAATATACATTTCAATCCACAACCTTGTAAAAGTAAACAATTATGTATAAAAACAATTAGGGAATTCACAAGCCTCTCTACAGCATCCTATACACTACTGGTTACACCATGAAATTAAAGGTTTTTCTTTTGTTTGCTCTCACTAGGAGGTGCTATTATGCCTTCAAAAGGCCTAGTCTCCATTTTAAAATAATCTGAAATACTACATTAATTGAAAAGTTTTAGAAAAGTAGTTTACGCAAGTGCCAGAAGTGATCTCTTGTGCGTATACATCACTCATTGTTTAAACAGTGCACAGTCATGGATTGATGAATGATGGATGCCGTGCGCGTGCTCAAGGCTGTTGGACATCATCTCCAAAGGTGAGATCTTTGAGCAGCTGATCGACGTCTCCTTTGTGTAGATATTGCAAACACTGAGGGTTGTCGTGTTACTGATGCTAAAAGGTGTTTGTGCACCTGTCATTCTTATTTTCTTAATATTACTGCAGAACTTATAATTACATACAAGCTCAGGGAAAGATGGTAGTATCTTTAACAATGGACAATCATAGTGACAGTTTGTGAGTTTGTGTAGTATGAGATTATATACACAGAAAAAAAGGATTAAATATCTTTGAATAATCATAATATTCATATAACCATTATGCATAAAAAAATTACATTTGTTTTGTTGTTTTCATTATTTGCACAAATTTAAGAAATTAAACAACATTCACAAGATAACGATTTTGGGTTTTTGTAATAAAAATAATATCTTTAAGGATTAAATGGTAGATAATTAAATTAGTTAAAACTATAAAAACTTATATCAACCCAAAATGTATTGGTTATACTACAATGACAATAAATGGGCAGCTATTTCTTCAACAAGTCCACAAAATGAGCAAATTTCATCAACATCAAAATATTTACAGATAGAGGAATTAAACCTGTCGCTCATATCTTTTAACTTGTTACACTTGTTAACGTCATAGATCACTTGATAACATCAGCATGGTGGATTATGTCCGGTGTCATGAGAAATCGAATCCCCCCTTGAAATCAGGTCTGCGTAGGACCAAGATGGTAGCTGTTTTAAATGCCTGATCAAAAGTAGTTATCGTGATAGCTTCTTCAGACCTGCCAACTAGAACACATTTTGCATACCGGCTACGCATTTTGACCTCAAAGTACGCTGGTACGATTTGTCACTCTAAACTACGCAAAAATCTAGTGATGCCTGTCCACACGCAGTATTCGCCATGTACAGGCAGTAACATTGTTTTCTCTGTGGCCCAGCTGATGCAGGCAGTGGCAGTGAAGAGTGCTGAGGTGCAGTCATCCATTAATGAATCCTTTCTGTTCTACTGAAACTGGAAACAGTTCATCCTATGTGAAGTCCATTGTGGAAGATTTGGGAATCATCAATCTCAACGTAACTCGAGCTGATTTTCTTATTAACTACCTGATACTCTCAAGTCATTAATTGCCCGTCCCTTCCATACCCAAATGGCCGACACTGCAATGCCTGCATGTACGAGGCGGGTTTAAGCACACCTCTAGTTCTGTCATACGCGTCCACAAATCACACAACAATTTTTAGTGTAAATTACTTCCTGTTTCGTGTCCTTCGTTTGGGACAAGTGCCTCTGTTGCGTCTTGCAGACAGGCAACGCGACGGCCGCCATCTTAGGGGTCTTTGCTAGGTTGGATCCGATTGTTCAAATACCTTTTAAGTGAAGTTATGACTCTTTTCTCATGTTTATCTTTTAATATAAACAAACACGTATACTTTTATAATAGCGTTCAGTAAGTGAATAATTATGAATGAAATTAATAGTAAATCAATGCACAATAAATCAAAATGGTATAAAGAAGGATATTTTCATTCCAGCAGGTTTTTGTTTGTTAGTTTGTTTTTGTTTTTTTTGTTATTCATGACATATGACTCATAGCGCAAGTTCAACAATAACAACAGAGCAACAAGAATAGAAATAAGACATACACCATAAATATACAGTCTCTTTTATTACAGTCCAAAAAGAGGATCTTAGATTTGTCTATTATAATTACTTTGTTCTATAGACTTTTGAAAGCAGATGATTTTTTGATACATTCTACAATTACAATTACAGAATAAATGTTAGAGTTTAAGATTCAGAATTACAAAAAGAACAATGTGGTGAGATTGGGATAAAAAGATTAATAATTGTATGTCTTATTTTATTGTTCTTGTTGTTCTATTGTTATTGTATTGTTAGAATAAAACTAAAAAGAAAAAAAACAGACAAACGGTTTGTCTTTGCTTTTAATTCTCTGCAGAGAAAAATAATCAATTTACACACATCGTTTAAATGGCTTTTGTAACTTAAACTGATCATTTGCTTCGAATAAAACAAGGGTATGACATAAATAACTTATTGTAAATATCATCTATCCAGACGTCACTTTTGGCTACTATAGGGCCTCCATTTATATAAAAATGTGTGTGGTCTTGGGAAATTCGTCTTTCGGCTGTCCATGATGTATTCACTAACGATAACTCTGATGTAGACAGTGGTAGATGTTCAGTCAGTGGCGCCTGCGGGTGCACGGCTGTACACACTGTGCGTACCACGAACGCTCAGACTGACCTGAGATTTGCCTCGCAAACATTTAATCAGTTAGCCTATTATAGGCCTGTGTTTCCCGTATTTCTGTCGACTGAACCAGCCATGCCATTAATTATGAATTTATCAGTCTTTTGCATGCCAAAGTCAATTTCTGCATAGAAATATTAAGCCAAATAGAAGCAGAAATTGTGCTATATGCACTTTCATGACATCGGTTTAGCCTAGAACAATTCATTTGTTGGCTATTTTACAAATGGGAATACAACGAATTCATAACAATGTCTTACATTCAAGCTACCCATAAAATGTATAGTGAAAAGTAATTTAAGCGTCTGTAATGCAATGATGTAATTTTAAAGCTGTTTTTAAAGCATTTGCTGCATGGATAAAAAAAACAATATAGTCTAATAAATAATTTGCATATCAGACAAAATTGCATTGCAGCAAAACCTTTAAATTTTATATTTTAAGGGATTCAGAACAGAGCAACATAAAATCTGAAAATATAAGCAGCTATAAAATTATAGGACAAAGTTTTACATATATGCCATTATAATAAGTATTTTATTTTTTCATTGTACGGAATTATAAAATAAAACGCATATTATAATCGGGCGTATTTTAGGCTTTTCCTTGTTTTAATATTTTAGACATCCATTAATTATGGTGAATGAAAAAATGACTGGCCATCTCCTCATTGGATGTGCATTTAGAGAGAAATGCACAGATTACATAACCAAAGAGTTTTTATTTTCAATTTGACTTATTTCATTTTAAAGTAGTAATTTAAAGCTTTCTATATATTTTAATTATGTGAGGCAATTCGCTGAGTTTAGGTTCATCATTGTGAAGCCTCCTGTTCAAGCCCGAGATGACAGAAAGCGTTTGTTATATATAAGCACGTTTTGTTGATATTTTGAGTGCATACAAATAAAACCCTTTACAGTTTAGAGTGATGTATTAACCTACTGTTACCTTTATAAGAAAAAATGACTGCGTATTAAGTAGTTTACTGTTCGATTTTTTTTTTTACTTTTATTAAAACACGTCTCAGCCTTCTGTCAACTTTATGATAAAATACTACAAACAATAAATGTGTTTTTACAATCTTAAATTTGTAGTGAGATAACTATATTCGCCTCAGATGTAAATTGGCCAAACTTTTTTTTTTTTTTTTTTTTTTTTAGGCCTCTACAAAGTAAACACCATACTTACTTATGTTTAACCGCCATCCACTTATGGCAGGGGTTCTCAGCACAAAGCATTTCGACATTAACATAAATCAAAGCGCAATTTTGCAGGAATTGTAACCGGGCACTAAAATTAATACCCATTAAAGTTTGTTGAGCCAATGGGATCACTCGGGGGGTCCTAAGCGGACTCGATTTCTCATGACACCGGATAGCATTCATACTCAAGGAGATTTGGCTGTTGAGTACGTACTCTTTGAGCACAAGTTTCAGAGGTTTTTATCTGTCCAGTCTGATAGCATTTGAAGTTTTGAAATAACTGCAAATAAATGTTGAAATTTTAAGCTGTCTCCTGAGCCATTTCTAATTCAGTTCAGAGTAATATAGTTTCATTGTTGCCTTGTCAAACTGAATGCTTACAATTCAGAATTTGGGACATGGGATTTTTAAAAATTTATTATAAATTCACACACACACACACACACACACACACACACACACACACACACACACACACACTATGTGTAGTGTCCATGATTAGTCATGGGTCGTATATGGTGTGAAAAATGGCATTAAAAAGCATTAAATAAGATTTGAAGATACCTGCAGAAACCCTGTGGAAGCAGATCTGCTCAATCGTAATGCAAAGTCAATATATTTTTCCAGAGTCCAGTGTGGGGTATGTGGCGGCATTAAATATATTTCATGTTATAGTCCAAAATGAAAAATGTCTTTTACAGCAGTGTCATTAAAACCTACCAAACAACAAAATTCCTCGATAGGCCTGTCTCCCTGGTGAAGTTGAGAAATCCTTCCCGCTGGATCCATGTTGCTGACTGTTGTTCTGTAACGTTTGTGCAGATGAAGCAGAGGATCCAAATGTAGTTAAAAAGGATTTATTAGACAAAAACACAAAGACAATAGCAATGACAAGACAAGGAGCACACGAAACAAACATAACAGTTTAATATAATAAAAAAGAAAGAATAAAGGCCAGTCTTTGACTTTAACAATGAAGAAGAAACAATACAGTCATCTATATCATCTAACACACGTCTACAAAAACACACAAATATTCCAGCTTTCTAAATTACCAGTTTAACAAACTCTTCAGATTGCCATTCAGTTTTCTAGTGCTGCTTAATATTTTATATATACTTTTATAAAGATCACTTAATAACCTCTAACATACTTTTCTTTAATAAAACATTTGATGTAAAACCTTAGCTCCACTAGATTATGACCAGACATAACCCTCCTCTCCATCATATGATTAATTACTGCTTGTACACAAAGTCAGCAGAATCAGAAACACAAATTAATCTTTTCTTTTTCTTTCTTTTTAATAAAATTCAGTTTACTAATTGTTTTAGAAATAAACAAATCTCAATCTTCTTAAATTTAAGTGTGTTTGCAATGTAAAAATGTAACTTGACTTCATTTAAATATACTGTAGTGCAGTGCTCTTCCGCTCATTTAGCAGCAGGTTAAACTGAGCTGCAGGTGTTCAGTGAATGAGATGCAGGCTTCTGAGCTGAAATACAGCACACTACAGTAGTGCAGCTGTTTTGTGGATTCACTACAGAGTGTTCATCTTGATTGTGTTTCGAACTCTGATGTCCACAACAGCAGTGAACAGACTTCATTAAATCACCAACATCAGGCCTCATCAACAGGTACAGAATACAGTCAGCAAGTGGATTCACAAAAACAAACAATTCTGCATAGAAGTAACACTTAACAAGTAATAAATGATTGTTAGGATGGTAATGATAAATATAAATTATAATAAAATTCAGAATCACAGCAGGGAGAATGAGAAATGTGTAAGTCAACAGCACCAAAAACAAACTGCCCAAAATTAATTTGCGCTTGAGAGCAGTCAGTGATACTGAGTGAGAAAGACCTCGACAAGTGCCAACAAAACAAAGAATGATTATGATGTAGGGAATTAAACACGCTATACCCACGGGTAGACGTTTAAAGTGAATATAAGGGGACTTTATTCCTGCAAAGATCAGAGGCACAAACCAGATGATCACAGAAATAAAACAGGAGAGTTTAAGTGAATGGTGAGATTTGTACCAGATAGGATGAGAAACCAGAAGATATCGTTCAAAAGCTACACATGCCATAAAATACAGACCCACAATCAGAGAATACAAATATGCATTAATCAGATCAATTGTCCATGAGTTTGCTGTTCCTATTAAGATACAAATAACCTGTAAGAGATCTGAAAGTATCAACTGACTAACAAAAACTGAAGCAGCAGGCCGGGATTTGACGAGGAAACACAAGGCAATCAGAGTTAAGATCATGACTGGGATCTCAACGACTGAAAGGAACCAGACAAATGCAGATTTTGCATAAGATTGTTTCCAGAAAAATGTACTCCAGTCATAATCTGATCCAGTTGAGTCATTGATGCTGATGTTATGTTGTGCCATTGTTTCACAAATTGCTGAGAGGAAGCACTAAATAACAAACCAGTCATTAGTTTTATGTTAGAAATGCTTCAATTTCTCAATGTAAAAAAGTTCTTATTTGTAAAAACAGAAGGTCTGACATGTTTCTTCTGTCTAAATGTTTCCATTCAATGGGTGACGTGTAATCTTAAAGGGATAGCTCCCCCAGAACTTCAAATTGTCATTATTTATTTACTCTCATGTGGTTCCAAACCTGAAAAAACAATCGTTCATCTTCTGAACACAAATGCAGATATTTTTAATGAATTCTGAGATATATCTGTCCCTAAACTGGTTTAGTCAAATTTGAATGATGACAGAATTTACATTTCTGTAAAGCTGAAATATCCCTGTAAAATACTTAAAATACATTAAAAATCACATACATTAAAAAGGAGAAAGTTTAACTTGAATTAAACTTTACAATCCCTCTGCCCATAAAATATTTATTTAAACAATATTGTAAGAATGTTGTTCTGGATATTCAGTATCACAGCACAACAGCTAATGTGATATTGCTCTAATACAACTTACATTTATGACAGAACTTGGCCAGTTCAGTTGGTTTGTGTTTCTTCTTCCACAGAGAAGTCAAAGGAGAACGTTCAGTGTCACATTTTCCACTTCTATGTTGTTAATCTGATGAAGAACACAGTTGAGATACAAACAAATGTGAATAAATGCCTAGTCCATTTAGTAGGCAAGTTAAACTGTAACATTTCTAATTGAAATCGTGAGATCTTACTGTCAGGTAAGGATCAAGATGATTGGGGAAGCTGCAGTGAATGGTGTTTATTGAGCAACAGTTATAACATATACTGAAATAAGACGAGAGTGGGTGAACAGAACACAATAACATCGATGAAAAATAAAATAAACTGACTTTTCATGCAGGAATCCACAGAAGCAGATGTGTGAGGGTCCAACTCAGACTAGACAAGAGTTTAGCTCCAACTATTAAACACACTCAAAGGTGCACTCAGTCAATGTCATATACATTATTTGTAATGACTGTTAAACTGTAATTGAGGCTGAAAAAGGGAAGTCAAAAAGGGTAGTTTGAGTGAAAAATTTCAAAGTACACTAAACATAATTTCTAGTTCATTTTTCACAGTTTTTCACTTCCTCAGTCAAAGAAGAAACCTGCAAATACCAAGAAAATATCAAAATGTTTTCTTTAGGAAACAGAAATCTGTGTAGTTATTCCATTCAGTGCTGATAGTAAAACTGAAACTGTGCACACTTTTAATGAAAGGATACTAGTTTAATTAACTACAAACAGTCAGTGATACCAGAGGCTGAAATACAAATATAGTTAACACCATATGAACTCATACATGAGATAACATGATCCGCAATCATAATGACAATTACAAGACAGACATGATGTTTATGAGCTGATCGCCTCATTATTGAACACAACCCCTAAAATGAGAAGTGGCTCTGACAAGGACCTGAAAGAAAACCCTCAAAGTTGCATTAAACAATATACAAGACGATATTAAACAACACATGATCTTACCTAGATCAGAATGTGGCTTGAAGATGTTCATCAGTAGATGATGGTGTCTGTGAGCTGTTCTTTTATAGTCTGAATTCACTCCAGAAACAGCCGCAAATGGAGAAAGAACAAATGAACAAAGATACATTAAACATAATGAATGTTTAATGGACATGCAACCACAACTTTAAAAATGTAAAACCATTACATTTGTGATACAAAACCATTACATAAAAAAAGCTGTTTCATTGCAGACAGTAATATTGGTGAAGCACCACCTCAGTCTTTGAGTTTGCTTTAATTTTGCTGAAATTACGATAAATGTGAAGATGTACATGAATAACTTCATGAGAAATTGACATTTCTGTTTATTAAAGATTTACAAATTATTACAAAATGTATATTCAAAATGATAATTTATGTTGTGTTTTATCTGTTAAAATTGGGGATAATTCAGGACTACTTGCACTGAACATCTGGGCCCATTTGTATAAAACTTCTCAGAAATGCTCATAAGAATAGACTTGAGTGTCAAAAAATTCTAAGTAAAAAGTAGGACTTTTCTAAGAGTAGGAGACTTTTATAAAGAAGCTAAAAGCAACTTCTAGTGAAATCTAAGTCTGAATCTTAAGTGTTGTGAACGTCTCGATTTCGTATGGTAACCCTCGTTCCCTGAAGGAGGGAACGGAGACATCATGTCGGTGACCGACTAATTGGGATATCGCTTCAATAGACCAATCTACTTTGAGTGTAAACTAAATGAGCCAATGCACATTGGCATGCAATTATTGCATCCAGCTGCCGCTGATCACAGCGTGAGTATAAGAAGGCAGCAGGTGCAATGCATGCCAGGTTTTCGCTGAGGAGCCGAGCTCAACAACCATGGTAACGGGACGTGACGTCTCCATTCCCTCCTTCAGGGAACGAGGGTTTCCATATGTAACCGAGACATTCCCTTTCAGTTGGTCACTCTCAAAGTCACGTCGGTAACCGACTAATTGGGATCCCTACCAAAGCGCCATGGGTGCTGCCCCTTCCAGTGCCCTGTGCAAGCCACCTGCGCCCCTATTAGGTGTAGGCCCGAGCTCGGAACAAGTAGTTCCACTCACCATTGTCAAAGCACTACCTCACTGGGTGAGATTGGATAACACTGGGAAAACATACCCGTTCCACTTGGAACAGGGACGCCGCGGAAGCCCCATCCTTCCCGAAGGAGTTTTCAAAAGCAAATACACATATAGCATCCGTTTAGGTGTATATGGAGAGGTTATTAAATCCCTCTTGGGAAGGCAGAAGTCTGCCGGGGAAACACAGGCTCTAAGGCTATACCGTGGACTATACACATACGAGTACCGCTTAGGTCTCAATATGGAACCCAGCCTTCCATGGTTCTCACAGATTCATCATGAAGGCCTGGCGCTGGACGTTCTGCCGCATCCAGCTGCCTAGGGTGATGGAGGAACTCAACAGAGTCTACAGTACGGACACTCTAGAGCAGTTTTAGCAAGCCGACACTAACTGGGGCGTCTCAGTGCCACTACCCGTTTGAGGTGAGAACACAGGAGGATACTAGCTCTACACGAAGGCTATAGAACCTAGCAAACGTGTTATGGGTCGCCCAGTCCACAGCTTTACAAATATCTGTCAGCGAGGCGCCACGAGCCAGAGCCCAGGAGAATGCAACTCTTCTAGTTGAGTGAGCTCGCAACCTGAATGAGCAGGACACACCCTGTGCCTGATAAGACAGGGTTATGGCATCCACAATCTGCTCCACTGATAGGATTCCCGAATACCCCTTCGCTGCACCGCCATCGAGGGTGGTGAGGGAGGAGGAGCCCACCGGCCGGTTTCTGGCAGTAAAAGGTGCCATCCACAAGTTGGTGAGCACGTCATGCACTTCTGGGAAGAAAGGCACTGGGGCGGGGCGCCCCGAGAAACTAATCATGGTGGAGGATTCCACTCGAGTCCTACCCACTCAGCAGCCCGGGAAAGCATAGCTGCCATTTCGGGTTCCGATTCAGGCTTTGCCACCGTCCCGGAGGGCGGCAGCATGGCCGAATCTTCATCCGACAGCTCTCCCTCCGATGCTGAGATCGACATCCTGTCGGGGGGAGGCCCACTGGATACCGCTGGTATGCTCCTTGAAGAGGGCCCAGCACGTTCCGTGGGTTGCTCCACTGGATCGGAGGGGCAAGAGGAGGTTCCCTGCGGGGTTTGCCACCACTGTGACCCTCAAACCGCCCATGCTACTGCCGGAAGTGGTTCTCGTCTGTCAGCCAGAACTAGCCCCAGATCGCGGCAGAAGCAGCGGGACTCTGTTCCCCTGAAGGTAGCGGAGCCTGGTTCGCAGCTCTGAGATGGTCATCTTCCCGCAGTGAGAACATGACGCATCCACGAAAGCCACCTCAGCATGCATGATGCCCAGACACGTGAGGCAGCGATCGTGACCATCACCCGGTGCCAGGTAACGACCACATCCAGAAACGCACGGGTGAAACGGCATCCTTATAAGGACGATCCGTCATCTTTATCTATACGCAACCGTGGAGCTCTTTTAGAGGAAATTTGCTCTTAGGAAAAGCTCTTTGAGTGCTGAGGCACACAGGGCAGATGGCCGCTTGCAACACGACAGGGGGTAGTGCAGCCTGAAGTGTACAATCCACTCAACGCTGGAACGACCGCCACTGAAACGCCGTCTCGCCAACACAGGGAGCTTTCCAGAGCATTCTGAACTCGCAATTCACAGTAGACACAGTTGAGGTGAGCAGAACAATACTGTCACTCTGCTCCGAAGCAAAAAGCTGGTATGCATTGCACCTGCTGCCTTCTTATACTCACGCTATGATCAGCGGCAGCTGGATGCAATAATTGCATGCCAATGTGCATTGGCTCGTTTAGTTTACACTCAAAGTAGAGTGGTCTATCGAAGCGATATCCCAATTAGTCGGTCACCAACGTGACGTTGAGAGTGACCAACTGAAAGGGAACTAAGGACTACAATGATATCAACACAAAATGGCTGCCCTCAACCTCTGAATCAGCCAACAGTGAGCCTGCTCATGTGAAGTCACAGCAGCACAACATCAATCATTTAATGTAACTATGGTTACAAAAGTCAAGTGATGAGAAATTTGACATCTTCACTCTTAATTAAAAAAAAAAAATACAAGATTTTGTAAGCATATTGCATAGTTGCTTAGAGTCATTTTATATGATAATAATAGTACAATGAACCATGCCAAATTGTGCAGCCATAATTTTTGGCCATGCTGTCATACAAAGGAATGATGCACACATACAAAAACAAGAGAACCAATGAAATGACAATTACTTATGTTGTAGTCAATGTGCCAATGTTGCCAATTTAGTGTTTTTGTCACTAGCTTTAGTAACTTCCTCTTCCCTTTAGAGAATTTCTCTCAAAGGCCTAATTTATTGGACAAACATTAATTAGTTTCCAAGTGTCACGCCTGTTTTAGGGTTGGTTTCATGTTCTTGTTTTCATGTCTTTTATTTTGTAGTTTAGTCATAGTCCCTGTTTGTGTAATGCTTCCCTTGCCCTCTTGTATTCCTGCTATTGGTTCCTTTGGTTCATTGTGTCATATTCTGATTGGTTGGCTTAGTCATGTGTATTGTCTCTCATTGGTTGGTTCGTCACGTGTTCCTCTTTCTTTGCTTTAAGTAGCCCATTTGTTGCCATTGTTCCTTGTCATCAGTGTTGCCAAGCTGCCACGGGTAGTTTTTCACGTCCGCGGGTTTAAGCGACCCCAATAACATAAAATTTAGCCCCTAAAATGCTAATTTAACCAGTGGAACCCCGCCAAAAATGTGTATTTTACCCCCCAAGAACGGGGACCCACCTTGAAATGCGATTGGCCTAGTTTTGAGTAGCAGTTGGGTTATTAATTTTTTTGTTGTTGTTTTGAATGCATTTAGCAACACATATTTTGATGGTTTAAGTGAACACAGTGGCTTTTTGCAATGAAATTAGTTAAAGTTAATATAACATTTTCTTATCAATAGATTTTATTTACACTATGCAAAATATAGCTTATCTGCCATATATAATTGTTACGCTCTTTTCCCAAGAACGCAACAAAATCGGGGAGATGCCGCACACACCACTGCTTCTTGAAACAAATTTATTTAACTATAAAAAATAAACATGTATTGTTTGGTAATCAGTGTAAATAATAGTCAGTATGTCGGAAAGTGCTTGTAAGTAACACATCAAAATAGTCCAAACAAACACCACTAACAACAGTTCCAAAAAACACTGTCATTATGACTTTCACTTCTGCAGTTAAATCATTGTTTCGTTGCGTGGGAGAAGTTATTGAATTTCTGACTAGGTCAGTTACAAAAACAATACCTTGACGATCAAGGCTGTATTGTTTTATCAAGTCCCTCTCATCATAAAATTGCCACACATTATTTTGTTGTTGGAAAGTGCACATGTCTCCTCTCCAGCTCCCCTAAATAATTTAGGAGCTGAGACCAAGTCTTAACACTTAGGAACCTTTATGAATCACTCTTATTCTTAAATCTAGGAATAAGAGTAAAATTACGTAGTTCTTAGAATTTTGACACACTTAGGACTAAAATTTTACTCTGAGCGGCTTTATACATATGGGCCCTGGTTTCTCCCTAACCTACATTTGGAACTTCCTTTTCAAAAAAACTTGTGCAGGAGTAAAATGCAGGAGTAAAAGATACAAGATACTTAAACCAACATAATAGACTGATGAAAAACTGAAACTAACTGAGAACAGAGGCATAAGGAGGAAACAAGACACAGATTATCATAATCTGTAACTATGGAAGCCAAATTACGATAAACCAAGAAACCATGACAACAAATTACATGAGGGCTAAACACTAAAGGTCCGTTCACACCAAGGATGATAACTATAATAAGATATAATAAAGATAACTATAAAAACACAGTTAATATTGACAGCCAGTCAGAATCTATCCTGCTATAACGAGATTGAGAATTTAAAGTGACAGACTTGCATGTGCTTAAAATAAACAGACTGTATGCTGATGTGAACATTAGTTATTGTTATCTTTAAATGTATCATTCTTGGTGTACGTGTTTTTCCTCTCTCCCATGTGGCACAGATCGGATATGACCTATGATGTGTAAGCAGGGAAAAATCATGTGGATTCTAATATTCTGCTGTCTGTTTCAGGCCTCATACATATGTGGAAATATCTCGTATGAATCAGATACGTAAATATGTTGACAGATATTCCCCTATCAACGTGATTCATGTGTAATTGAAAAAGCAGTGAATGATGTGAACTCAGATGGACACCAACCGCGATCACATGATTCTTTTCAGGTGATGCAGTGGAGACTTTCTGGTCAGTAGGTCTACTCTGCATTGTTTGGTCAAGTGTACAGTGTAGATGCAGATCTTGGATATGGGTTACTATTAAAATAAGATGTGAGGTGGTCAACAAAAACATCAGATATAGTCAACAAATAGAAATAAAGCATAAAGACCTGCAGGGTAAATGTGGCTTATACAGACTAGACGTGGTACTTTTAAATTTGTGTGTGCATATGTGTGTGTTTCTTTAAAGCTTCAGGCATAAAGGTTTTTAACTTTAACCACAGAGTGTTACTCCACATCCACTGAGAATCATAACTGGTTTGGTTTTTGACATTAGAAACCTCTTCCTCTGTTGTGTGGATGTTTTTCCCCTTAAGACACTGTCAGAAGCTTAATATTTTAAAGCTTAACAGATTCAGCTGTGGTTGCATGCGTCATGATTTCTCATCAAAATAAATATATTATGCATGTCAAAAACCACCTCATATATAACATGAAGTTTTATTTTGTCTTACTGAGTGGATCTGCACTATATATTTTGGAGCAGTTAAATTTGCAATTCTGTTTGCATTACTGGAATCTCAATGTCACAGTTAAAATCGTATTTATCTGACCATTATAATTGTAACAAATTAAGACATATCATATCAGTCACAAGGTTCAGTACTGGAGTTAACTTTTATTGTTCCGCTGATGATACTCAGTTTAATTTTTTCTCAAGGCCTTAGGAACATTCTCTAGATGATATCAAAGCTGGATGACCAGTAATCTCCTGCTGCATGTGCTACAACTCTACATATGCCTCTGTAGGCAAAACCATCAGCCTGCAAGCTGGCTTTGAGTCCCAGAATGCTTTGACTGCATTCGATGCATGATGTCTGTTTTCTGGCCAGTCTTGCTGGACTCAACAGAGCTCATTCATTGTGTGGTCTTCTGCTCATTGACTGAAACACATGAAGACTCACTCTAGTCCTTCCATCTCTGGCTTTGTCTCAGCAGCTGAGCTCTTGATCATTGATGCACGTCAGCTCCACGTCTGTTCCTTGCATGCATTTGAGTGTTCCTTGCATTGCACAGAGCAATGACTTTCTGAAGATGTCTATAGAGGATTATGGTCAATGCAATGAGATTATCTTCCATGACTCTTATTGCATCGAAAATGGTGTGCATTTCCAACCCGATTTCACTCCTGGAAAACATAACGATTTTATGAGATGACCATTTTGTATGAATTTCAATTTCAATTTTTATTTATTCATTTAGCACATTTAACTGCAACTTTGTTGACCAAAGTGCTCCACAAAAAACAAGAATAAACATCAAAACACAAACACAGCTTACAATTAAAACAAACACTTATAAGAGGTTACCATAATCAAAATTCCCTACTTCAAAAGCCAGATTAAAAAGATGTGTCTTCAACTTAGACCTAAAATCCACTATAGATGGGGCATGCCGAATATAAAGGGGGAGACCATTCCACAATTTTGGACATACTAACAAAAAAAGCATGATCAACTTAAGACTTCTTTTTGGACTGAGGGACAGTCAACAAAGTTTGATTTGTTGATCTTGGTGACCTACCCGATGTGTACGACCTTAAGAGATTGCAGATATAACTTGTGGAAAAATTGTGTATAGCTTTAAAAAACAATAATAAAATGTTAAAATCAATCCTATACTTGACTGGAAACCATGGCAAGAGGACAGTACTGGAGTTATGTGACCCCTTTTTTGTGCCGGTCAAAAGCCTAGCTGCGGCATTCTGCACAGATAGTTTTGTACTTTACGTACAATATTCTAATTTTGTACAATGTGAATCGTATAAAAATCAACCCTAAACATAACCATCCCTGGGTCAAAATCAGATTGTACAAAAGAATATATATGACACATTCATACAAATTTATGCAAATTAGCCACCAATTCACCAAAATGTTATATATTTGCAAACTGCCATGAGATTGTCATTTCAAGCCTAAAGGAAGCCTAAGCGCCCCAAAGCTCATGGATTTGTTAAAGCATGTCCAAAATCATGATACTTCAGCTGATTCTTCCTGCAGGAAGGCAGATTTTGCATCAAATACCAAGAAGACTTTAGCACCAGGGGCCTCATGTATAATACTTTGAGAATTCACCCTAAAAGTGTGTATGTAGAGAGAATCTTCCTCCGTACTCAATTCTCTCTAAAACAGACACATACTGCTATTAATTCATTAGACAAATTTTTCTCTGACTTTCCTATCATGCATATCACCAGGTCTTTGTGTATGATTACTACCTCCTTGTATATGGTCTTGTGTATTGTATACTGTTTTATGCATGCTTATGATGATCACTAGTTAATATAACCTCACCTATACCATTTTTGGTATCTCTGAGTTCGTATTTTCATGATCTAAATGGGAGTGTATATTATGTGTGAATACCTATGCAACACATTAGTATTATAAGAATCTTGAAGATTCTTCTCTTAAACACCCAATCGAGTTTCATAGGCAGAACACCTTGCTAGAGACAAAGGATCATAAAATTTACCTCCAAAGGTACCATTCCTCATTGGTTCACTCAAATCCTGAGAGGTTTGACCTGCTTCGAACTTATAAGGCCTCACATCAGTGACCCACCTTCAGTCTGCGGTTCTATTAGATTCTGAGAAGAAGAGGATGTGAGCTAGAACCCCTTCTGCTACCCTTAAGCTTGCGCCAGGCTTCGGTGTTGTCTTTACATTCACCAAAGATCCTCAGATCTCAACTGATGCCTCTTTAGCTCTGCGCTCTTCTCATCACTTTCCATCTGGGAGAAAACTCTTCTGACCACCACAGAGTCAGAATAACATCTTTTGGAGTTCATCACTCTTCAAACCCAGAAGAACGCGGTCGCAACTCCAACACCACCAAACCTCCAATCCATCAAGACTTTCATCTGAGACTGCATCCAGATGCTTGTTCAACGGCCAAGGCAATGTATCAACATTTAACTAAATGAAAAAGTTTAGTATAAGCTGTATACCCCGTTCTAAAACGGCTCTGATGGTTTCACTCAGGTGGTTAACTGACTTATTTTCCATAACTGCATTCTCTGGTTTCTCTAACCGTTTCAGCCATCCACTTCCAACCTCCCCCATGAATGAGTGATTTGTATTTTTGTTTGTTTTTCTAGATTAGTAATGTGTTAGCGTTTAGTTAAAGGGGTCATATGATGGGATTTCAAATTTTCCTTTCTCTTTGGAGTGTTACAAGCTCTTGGTGAATAAAGAAGATCTGTAAAGTTGCAAAGCCTAAAGTCTCAAATACAAAGAAATATTCTTTATAAAAGTTAAGCCTCGTTCCCGCCCCCCTAAATCGGCTCGTTCTAATACGCCCCCACATATCTACGTAACATATCTATGTGGGAAGATTTGCATAATGCCACCCAGATGTTCACGCAAAGAAAGAAGGCATACCTTTTATTCTCGTTGTAGTATTGTTGTTGCCGCGTCACCATGTCGTATAAACACTGTGTGTTTCACTGTGAAAGCAAAACTACTTTGTTTGTCCTTCCAAAAGAGGACGATATCCGCTTCATCATGCCTGGGGCTGATTCGTGCTGGTCGCTGAGAAAATACATCAACTTTGCACTGTGGTTCGCTGAATCGGCTTTCACCGTGGATGAAGCGGCTTCCAGCCCAGGGTCGTCACATGTGGTTGCTGTGAGTACAAGGTACGCTCCTTCATAGAATCCTCCTGCCGCGCCGTTCTCAAGCTGCCCGCCTCTGCTCATTCAAGCCAGCCGTGGCTCACTCAAGGCATTGTGTGTGTGACACTGTTTTGTTGAGAAAGCGAAACTACTTTGTTTGGCCTTCCAAAAGAATACACGACTAGAAATCATGCTTATATCACGTTTATAATGGGTTTTATGTTTATGTCTCATCGCTCCGGCCGGACAAGGCTTTACAATATGTTAAGAGGCGTAACATTTCCATCACACGCTTGAGGCATTTGGCCAATCACAACGCACTGGATTAGCTTGCCAATCAGAGCACACCTCGCTTCACCGAGTGATGAGCCTTGTGAAAATTGATGCGTTTCAGAAGGCAGGGCATAGAGGAGAAACAATAATGTACAGTATGTGGAAAATGTGTTTTTTGAACCTTAAACTGCATAAACACATTTCATTACACCAAATACACAAAATAATGCTCTTTTTAGCAACATCAGGAGCACCTCCTTCTGAAGTGTGGGATGCTGCTTAACTCCCATCATTTTAACCCATAATTTTCACAGCACTCTGTGTTTACCGTATAATCTGAGAAATGTACACTGAGATTGCCAAACCAGGCTGAGGTGCAGTGATGTAATGTAACGAAGTAATAATACTTTGTTACAGTACTTAAGTATTTTTTGGGAATGTCTTTACTTTACTTGTGTTTTTATATTTCAGCCAACTTTTACTCCACTTCATTTCCTAATTAAAATGTATTATTTTACTCCGATACATTTTCCCCGAAGCATATTCGTTACTTACTACAAAATAGTCAGAAGAACATGGACTGCGGGAAAGCAGGTTTGATGAATCAGTGGTCTGGCGTTTGCAAGTTAGACTCCTAAAAAACACCTTTGCTCGTGCAAACAAATGTGCGCACAACCGCGGATGATTTCTTTTTCCACTCAAGCCAAGTCTGGGGTGTGCGATATACAGCATCGTCTGCGATAATTTGATAAGTATTATAGACGAAAATGGTTTTGTATGCAAAAGAGTATCACACAAAGAGTACTGTTTTTCTGCAGGTCAGAATAAACACATTTAATAATCATTTTATACAAGTTCAGTAAAGCAATGTGACTTGCATTTTAGACAATATTTATTGTTTTTGCTCAATTTTGCTAATGAAAATAGTTCCAAACAAAGATCACAGCACTGTTTTGGGTCTGTGTTTACTTATTGAATGAATCAGCTTTTTTTAATTAATTGGTTGAATAAATGATTCAGTGATTCACTCATTAAACCTTGTCAAATGCTTTGTTTCTGAATGAATCAGTCGTTTGAATTAATCGGTTGAATCTCAATGACTCAATCATTAGCATTCAGTTCCTGTCACCTACTGGCGGTTTTAATTTCACATTTCAATTTTTTTTTCTTCATGTTTTAAATTATTTCAAATATCAGTATTCAAAGTTTTATGTTAAGAACAAAATAGTAGGCCTATTTATGCATCTGTAACTGCAGGTTAAATGCATCCATGTCCCCTCTGAGATACATTAAACTGTGTAAATAGTAGTAGTAGTAGTAGTAGTAGCCCTTTATCATTTAGATGTATTAAATACATCTAAATGCTATTTCAGATGCAGATTCCAGAAATGTTTTCTTATGTTGGAATGAAAGACACTAAGTACCGGATGAAGTACAAAATAATAAATACGATATACAAAATGGAAGAGTTAAAACTGAACACAATCTTGCTACTCTGTCACAGACACACCAGGCTCCAACCCCATCCAATCACAGCGCACTCCCTCACCTGAGTACTGATCACACACACCTGCCCCTCGTCAGCACCTCATCTACCAACACTTAAAAGACACTCACACGCACACAGTCACTGTCTGGTCTCGTTCGCAACTAGGATTACCTACCTGCTGACTTCAAGGACTTCCATTGCGATACTTACCGGTCTTCAGTGATTCCCAGTTTTGTGTGTGTCTCCAGCCCTCAACGTCTCCACTCCTCTGCTGCTTCCAGGACCTTCACCCTAAACCATCACAAGGACAGTATTCAGTTTACTCACTCTCAGCAATCACCGCTATACCACTGTTTCCCATACCTGCTCTGCTTATGTCAATAAATACCACCTTATCTGTGATCTGCTGTCTCCGACCCATCTGTATTGTAACATACTCGAGCTGTGTATGAACATTTTTTATTTATTTGCTTCTTTTCCATTTTGCATTTACTTGTACTTTTCCTTTCAATACTTAAGTACATTTAAGATTTAAAAAATACTTTTCATACTTAAGTACAATAAAGTACTTGTAAGGTAGTTGTCCTTGTGCTGTATATGCACCTTCTGTGAAAATAAATTTTCGGTAACACTTTAGAATAAGGTTCCATTAGTTAATGTTAGTTAATGTATTAATTAACATGAACAAACAATGAACAATACATTTATTACTGTATTTATTAACCTTTGTTAATGCAAATACAGTTATTCATTGTTAGTTCATGCTAATTCACAGTGCATTAACTAATGTTAACAAGCACAACTTTTGATTTGAATAATGCATTAGTAAATGTTGAAATTAACATGAACTAAGATTAATAAATGCTGTAGAAGGATTGTTCTTGCTTAGTTCATGTTAACTAAAGCAGTTAACTAACATTAATGGAACCTTATTCTAAAGTGTTACTGGATTTTCTCTCGGAGAACAAAATAAATTATCTAATGTAATCTAATTTAAATATCACATACTTTAAAACTTTTACTTAAGTAATATTCTAAACGGTGACTTCAGCTTCTACCAAAGTCATTTTCTGGTAAGATATCTGTACTTTTACTTGAGTATAGCTTTCAGGTACTTTACACACCACTGCTGAGATACCATATTGAAGAATGCTTTCAATTACAGCATGGTAAAAGAGAAGCAACACTTTCTGGTTAACAACAAAAACCCTCAGCCTATGGGGAAAATATAGTCGCCGTTGGACCTTAGTACAGATATTTTCCACCTGAACACTCCATGTCAGTTTATCATCAACATGAATGCCCAGATATCTGCAAGAGTCAACCTAGGCTATATTCTGACCATTAATGACCACTGGTGAGTGGTTGCCAATGGATTTGGGGTCCAACTTACATACAGGTCCTTCTTAAAAAATTAGCATATTGTGAAAAAGTTCATTATTTTCCATAATGTAATGATAAAAATTAAACTTTCATATATTTTAGATTCATTGCACACCAACTGAAATATTTCAGGTCTTTTATTGTTTTAATACTGATGATTTTGGCATACAGCTCATGAAAACCCAAAATCTCAAAAAATTAGCATATTTTATCCGACCAATAAAAGAAAAGTGTTTTTAATACAAAAAAAGTCAACCTTCAAATAATTATGTTCAGTTATGCACTCAATACTTGGTCGGGAATCCTTTTGCAGAAATGACTGCTTCAATGCGGCGTGGCATGGAGGCAATCAGCCTGTGGCACTGCTGAGGTGTTATGGAGGCCCAGGATGCTTCGATAGCGGCCTTAAGCTCATCCAGAGTGTTGGGTCTTGCGTCTCTCAACTTTCTCTTCACAATATCCCACAGATTCTCTATGGGGTTCAGGTCAGGAGAGTTGGCAGGCCAATTGAGCACAGTAATACCATGGTCAGTAAACCATTTACCAGTGGTTTTGGCACTGTGAGCAGGTGCCAGGTCGTGCTGAAAAACGAAATCTTCATCTCCATAAAGCTTTTCAGCAGATGGAAGCATGAAGTGCTCCAAAATCTCCTGATAGCTAGCTGCATTGACCCTGCCCTTGATAAAACACAGTGGACCAACACCAGCAGCTGACATGGCACCCCAGACCATCACTGACTGTGGGTACTGGACACTGGACTTCAGGCATTTTGGCATTTCCTTCTCCCCAGTCTTCCTCCAGACTCTGGCACCTTGATTTCAGAATGACATGCAAAATTTGCTTTCATCCGAAAAAAGTACTTTGGACCACTGAGCAACAGTTCAGTGCTGCTTCTCTGTAGCCCAGGTCAGGCGCTTCTGCCGCTGTTTCTGGTTCAAAAGCACACGCCTGAGCACGGTGGCTCTGGATGTTTCTACTCCAGACTCAGTCCACTGCTTCCGCAGGTCCCCCAAGGTCTGGAATCGGTCCTTCTCCACAATCTTCCTCAGGGTCCGGTCACCTCTTCTCGTTGTGCAGCGTTTTTTTGCCACACCTTTTCCTTCCCACAGACTTCCCACTGAGGTGCCTTGATACAGCACTCTGGGAACAGCCTATTCGTTCAGAAATGTCTTTCTGTGTCTTACCCTCTCGCTTGAGGGTGTCAATGATGGCCTTCTGGGTTAACCTCTTACCCATGATTGCGGTTTTGAGTAATGAACCAGGCTGGGAGTTTTTAAAAGCCTCAGGAATCTTTTGCAGGTGTTTAGAGTTAATTAGTTGATTCAGATGATTAGGTTAATAGCTCGTTTAGAGAACCTTTTCATGATATGCTAATTTTTTGGAATTTTGGGTTTTCATGAGCTGTATGCCAAAATCATCAGTATTAAAACAATAAAAGACCTGAAATATTTCAGTTGGTGTGCAATGAATCTAAAATATATGAAAGTTTTATTGTTATCATTACATTATGGAAAATAATGAACTTTTTCACAATATGCTAATTTTTTGAGAAGGACCTGTACATTCAGGGATGTCTGGACGACCTGGGGAAATTGTAGTTTCCTACCCAGGTCCACCCTCATCTCCCATGATTGTGCTGCCTGCAGGAGGCTCTTCTTTGTCTTCTTGGAGGAGGGTGGCTTCTCCCCCTTCCTGATGAACTGGATATATGAGGCTGGTCTCACAAAAGCTGGCGCTTTTTCCGTCTCTCCTGCTCCAAGATATTGGCCAGTACACAGAGGACCTTGTCGTGGCACCATCTATATCTCCCCTGACTAAGTGCAGTATGTGCACAAATGTGCCTGTCCCTCCACATAAACTACATAGTGAGTCCTCCCTCATTCCCCTGTGCAGGTTTGTTGGTGTTGGAAGAGTGCCGTACACTGATCGGAGAAGGAAAGAGATGCAAAAGGGCTCTAGTCTCCAAAGTTCAGGCCACATGATTTTTTTTGTCTTTGGCAGGTCTCACTTAGTCCAAGCTCCTTGCAATCCAAGTTCCAAGGCCTTTGACCTTTGCATTTCTTCCTCCAGGTGTCGGACCTCGGCTTGGATCATATCTCTCCTGTGCCTTGGGTCTGTTTTCCCCATTGTTGGAAATGGGTGCTCCAGAGTCCTTGTCTCCTCATGCACGGGTTCCCGATGATGTCCTTCAACTTCAGCATGCTCTCAGCTTGCACCACTGATGTGTCAGCTGCCCACTTGCGTCCCAATCTTGTGGTGATACCTGCATCTCTGAACTTTTCATTGCTGGAGTCTCTGTACGTCATCACAGCCCTGCACTTTGCCACCTTAAACTTTTCGACCACTGATGTTGGGGTAGCTGTAACTGTCCAGACCTAATGTATAGCCCTACTGACTTGAAGCTTGGTGGGATTCCTAGCCACCTGCAGAGGTGTTTTATTGGCTGATTTGCATTGCATTGAGCCACAGGCCTCATCGTGTTTTTTCTTTTAGTTCCTAGTATCAAAACAAAACGTAGATAGTTATGTCAAGATTTGAGATTTTAATGTTTTCATTTTTTTTCTATCACTTTCAACAAATAATAATAAAACACACTATACACCGCATTCCAAATTATTATGCAAATGATATATCAATAGGATTTTGGTACAATAAAGAGTCAGATTTTTGTTTGTGTGGTTTCTAGATAAGGTTTCTCTTTGTGAGGTTTGGTCACCTGTCTGCTGCTCAGCAGTGGCTTTTTTACAGCTGCCATTACAATACAGTTCATTTGTTTGACAGAAACTTTCCTTAAATCTTTATCTGACCAAGATCTTCTGTGCTCTAAGTCACTCACAAATCTTTTGACAGTTCAATCATTTCTATTAGCTTTTCGCGAAATATTGTTTGTTTTGATGCCTTTTGCAAGACATTGCATTGTTTCATAGTTTTCATCTTCAGAAAAGATCTTTCTTCCTCACCATATTTCATGAGAACTGTGACTTGCTTAATAATGTGGAACAACCTCTTTAAATAGGGTTTCCATTTACCTAAGAAGACCTGGCAAACTATTGACCAAACCTGTCTGAGATTGATACCAGTTATCTAAAAAGATGTGAAAAATGACACAAACAAAAATCTGACTCTTTACTGTACCGAAATCCTATAGATATATCACTTGCATAATAATATGGAACACGGTGTATAAGTGTGTTAATGAATTGCAGCTGTCTGGATTTTGATTATCACACATAACATGGTTTAATTGTGATATTGAATTTGTGTAATAATAATTATTTAATTTAATTTTAATTCTCTATGGGATTTTATTTATATAAATGAATACAATAAGCATATAATAATAGATTATACCAAAAACAAATTAGGTTGTAGTTTAACATGTCAAGGCCTCCCATGAAGAACCTGTGTTTTTAACTTGAAAGGCTTGAAGGAAGAAATTTTGTAAAAGGTGTTGTGTATTATGGCCATACGCAATGATATCTGTAAGGATGTAGTCTCTCTCTACACCCAGGGTTGGCGCCAGAGAGCACAAAGTGAGTGGGCAGGCGCCGTTTTTTTTTTTAAGGGTTTGGTGGCTTTGAAAAAAATTATTATTTCTGACCGTAATTTTCATATGAAAAAAAAAAAAAAAAAAAAACGGGATAAACACAAACACGAAACTTGTAAATAAAATAATCTGATATATATGTACAATTTAATAATATATAACCTAGTTTGATATATGAATTGGGGTTGTTCATCTGAGATTTCAGTGTTTACAGCTCCGTAAAATAACCTACTGGAAGCTTTGTAGGTTTGCTGTATAGGCCTATGGTTAAAAATATTAAAATTACAAACACAAAATAACATTTTAAGTTACTTACATTTCTGAAAAAAAAGAATGTAGGCCTAGTAATTAATGTCATATATACACAAGCCTGATTTTTGTTTTAATTATCCATCGTACATCCATCATACAAAAAAAAAAAATTCCAATCAAGACTGAAAAAAAAGCCCAATGTTGCAGCCAGAAGTGAATGTAAACCAGATTTGGCCCAGACTCTGTTGCTATCTGGGAAGCCAAGCATAAGAAAAGCCTACTAATGTTAATTTGTTAACCCACAGCAACAAATTTTAACCGATTAATCGCATATTTTCGTTAGCTGCATGCTTTTAAAAACACACTAAAAATACATTTTTTGGGGGTTTTTTTGTATAAGTTGAATTTTCAGAAATAATAACGGGAGGCGTAATAATGTTATAATGTACAAACATTATAAACACTATAGGATATTTTAGTCCCCCTCACTTTACAACAAATCCTTTACATTTAAACATATCAGAACAGAACAAGAATTACAAAATATATAATTCTAATGGATAAATATAATTGCAGTATATAATAATATAGGTTTAGCAATAAACAAGCCAAAACAAATTAATTTAAAATGAAACGTTAGGTAAAGTTGGGCTTACCTCTCTCATTAGGCACAAATCCAAATGTGTCCATATTCACGATGAAGCCTATTTGAAGCTAAACTATTAGCCTATTTTTGAGGTAAATTAGGCTTTGTAGTTCATAATATATTGAAATATATATTGAAAAACATAATGAGCAAAAAAAGGACACACGTAGAACGGCACGGTGAATGGCTGTGCTGTTTCCAATGAAAGCAGTAGTATACATAGTGTGTGCGTGAGGCGCCAGCGCGATCAAACATCTAAAACATAAAATAGACTACTCCGTCATTTTTGGCCATACTGTAAAGGCATAATTAGAAAATTCAAGAATAATAGCAAAGTTAATAAGAATTCTTTCTAAATGCTGGACCGTTCTCATTTCGCTCTGTATAACCTGAACGAATGCTGTTAACACACCAGATCGATTTTGGATCTGATTTATTGTAGAACTGTGAACAATTGTACCATCTCATCATTTGGCCTTGCATTCAGGCTGGACAACCGTTGTAAGGCATCCCAGGAAAAAGAATCTCTCAGTGCTATATAGACTTTGACAGTGAGCAGGAGCACTTGAAATTGACCTTGATGTCCTGGAGAAAGTAAATCAGTGTGATAGAGAGATGACACTGACTGCCAGTCATTTTTGTATTTTGTGTATACAGCAAGTTTTGTGGTTGATATATGTGTATATTGTTTAATTGTTTTAATATTAATGTGTTGATATTTTATTTTAAGGAAAATGTAGATAAATCTCTTTGACTGCCATCATGCAAACTCCACCACTTATATATATATTTATATTTTTGATGGGACAGTAATTCTTGTTCAAAATGACAAAATGCACATTTCTCAATTTAAATCTTGTTTGTAGTTATTTTCCACCTTTGAAATAAATTAATAAACAAGCATGCAAACCTGCTAGGATTCGTCTTTTTACTTCTATCTCCATTCAATGTTTTTATATATTTCAATCTATTGTGCCTTTATTTACTATTTTTTTGCAAATACCACAGTTATTGCATCAAATAAAACATAAAATAGAGCACAGGATAGGGTCTCCACCTACAGAGGACCCCTGAGGTGTAATACAAACAAAATCCACAGGGTGCACCCATGCTCCTTTCTAGCCGTTACAATACTATTTTAGGAATTTTTGTATTAATTATCTGCATATTTGGTCCATATGTGGCCAAATAAACATATTCATTTGAAAAATACTCAGTCGATACGTACAACTGTCAAAACATTATTTATGCATTTGTAACTGCAGGTTAAATGCATTCACGTCCTGTACTAAACAGTTTGTAAATACAGCTAAATGCCACTTCAGATGCAGCTTCTGTTTCCTCTGCATTCCAAAGATTAATTTTGATGATATTGATTTCATTTGCTTGTTAACAGCCTAAATGTCTTATTCTAGATCATTGATTAAATGTAAGAATTTCACTTTGAATTTGACTCAAAGATAATAAACTAGTAAAACACTGGCAAAAGAAAATAAAAGCATGTGTGCGTATGTTTATTAATATATCAAATAACTTTATTATTGATATAATTTAAATTACTATTTATTTTATTAAATGCACAACATTCTTTGCCTTCTGCTCTGCATTGTGTGACAACAAAAATTGTTTGGGTCCCTTTTTATTCTGCATGAATAAAAATAAAGGCAAGAAAATCTGTGGCCTTCTCCCTCAAAAAACACAACCAAAGCTTGCACAAACATGAATAAAACCTACACAACCACCACCATTCATGTTTAACTTAAATTACATATCATTTTTAGCACAAAACACATTATTTGAGGAACAGATCTTTTAACCGGAGTGTCAGCACAGCTCGCCTCTCCTCAGCCACACTTCTTCTGGCTTTTTATGGCAGTTGGCAAACAAACAAAAAGGTGCATTATCGCCACCTACTGAGCTGGAGTGTGATTCACTGATGGAACAGCAAGAAAGACTAAGCTGAGAGAGAGAGAAAAAAAACCTTAGGGAAAGGACCACTAATAAAAAAAATTGCTTCTAAATCCTCTTAAACAGATTAACCTTTCTTAAATATTTAATTAATGCTTTATATACTCTATAACTTTCCAAACCATTATTCAGCAGTGTAATATTTCCTATCCCCATTTCTTTTCACTCTTTCACCAGAATTATCCTTTCATTTTGATAAGCAATGCAATATATTAATAGATGCTCTACAGTTTCTGCTAATCCACATAGACTGCAATTCCCAGACTCATGTTTGTTCATTCTATACAGGGAATAATTAAGAGCTGTATGCCCGAGGTGAAGTCTGGTAATGATTGTGTCTTCTCTTCTACTGCCACAACTTCCTCTTTCACCACTAATTTTATTTTGAATCTGAAGATGTCTTCCTCTTTCCTCTTCATTCCATTGAATTTGCCATTTGCCTTTTATAGCTGTTCTAATTATAGCCTTAACTTCTTACAAAGAGGAATATTCAGTTCTATAGAAGATAATGTCTCCACTTCCTCATTTCCATCTACTCCCACATGTGCTGGAACCCACAGGAAACATATCTTGCTTTCTGATGTATTTACCCTGTACATACTTAAAGAATTTTTATCTTATACACATGAGTTTCATATAGAATATCTTGTCTTGAGGATCTCCCACTAATTAGACTTGATAATGCTGAGAAAGAATCTGAGCATATCACCACATTCATTGGTCGAGAATCCTCCCTCCATCTGGTAGCTAACAGTATTGCTGCCACCTCTGTTGTGTAAACTCCTACTTGATCAGATACCCTTTTACCAATTTAAACTTGAGAATGTGGGATATGTCCTGCTGCTGAAGCTTGACCTGTTTCTGGATCTTTAGATCCATCAGTGAAAACTGTAATTAATGAACTATAATTCTGCTCATGATACTGCATAACCATTGCATCCTTATTTATCACCCATGAAGATCTACTAATGGTAAAGAGAAGAGCCACAGTGGCATGGGTGACACTACTACTTGGGCTCAATTCTACATTTATGATCCCTCTCAATAGAGCTTCCTCTTCAACAATCCATCCAAAATTATTAAGCTTGGCAGATTCACCTTCTCAACAGTCAGAAGAGAGGAGACAAATCCGGGACATGACGCTCTCTTAAAGGGTCCGCGCCCCAGATCTGATGACCTACTTAAACCATGCCAAAATGAATGCATATCAAGCAAGCAGCAACCTCCCGCTCTCTCGTGAAGCCAAGAAGGAAGTGACTAAAACTGCAATTCATCACTCCAAAAGGGAGTCAATCCCGTAGACTCCCCATGTTAAAATGCCCAACTTCACAGCAGAAAAAAACGTTTACTATAGGTAAAATTTTGCTAATACCTCCCCTGCTGTACATAAAGTGCATCAATATTTTATAATACCACATTTGGAACATGAAAAATCCCTTTTGAGGTCTTAAAGATTTTTTTTTGTTCGTTTGTTTTAAATAATTGTGAATGGTACATACAGTAAGGCAGATACTGGAACATGAAAAAACCCTTTTGGTGAATAGTTTTTTTTTTTTAAAGATATCTGTGTATTGTACATACTGTAAGAGAAATATTGGCGAAATCTAACCTGTAGTGAGTCAGTCTTGTATCTAGCAACGTACTACAACCGTTGGAACATGAAAAACCCTTTCCAGGGATCTTTTATATGTAAATAATTGTATACCGTACATATATGAGTGTAGGTATTGGCAAATTTTCACCTGTAGAAAATCACTAGCCCAATACAAGCTTAAAAATTTGACAGTGTGTTCTTTTCAATTTTAATTAAAATTCATTGGACGTTTTAACCCAGTCGGTGGAATTGTAAGATGGTCCCTTGGGTACGATAGCGCATCAGTTCTTTCTTCGGTTTAAATTTGCCGCAATAATACACCTAGGCGGGTTTGAACTCCTTTTTTTATGTCGATATAAAGTGGTTGCATATTGTTAAAACGAATTGTGGTATTAATATCTTTGTAGGACTGTCGACTCTATAGATCAGTGGTAAGGAAAAGCAATTTAAATAAAATGCAGCACGTTGTGTTCTTCTGACCTCATTTGCTTGCCTGTATATATTTGCATAATCATCAATAAAGTGTATTCTGAGATCTGAGGCCTTATATCACTGTATTAGTTCACTGAGGGGCGTTACGCGTCGTTGGGGAATCCTGGAGTGTGACGTGAGGGGATCCCCAGTATTACAGCGTCACACAATCCATGATACAAGGTTATGGAAACTAAGCAACCAAAGCAATATATGTCTTCCTCAGATGTAATGTTAGTTCTGTGCTTCAGCATTGAGGTAAAACAGCACTACAATCTCCTTTGTGGTAGAGAAAGCTGCTTACATTAGGCTACGGGAAACAGTGAAAATGTTTAATTAAACACACACAATCAGCTTTATAATGGCCCCGATAATCAAAACTTCTACTTAGCGCTTGCTCCATTTCTGCAGATCAGTTTTTGTGAATTAATGATTTGATCCACCTGTTGCTTTGGTCTTCATGAACAGCCGCTTGCGCTACCTACTGGTGAGTGGCTGACAGCAGCTGGAGATCATGCATCAGCGCTCTACTGCTATTCCTGCAGCTCCCGGATGTGCAATGGCGAATTTTCTGCTGAATTTTAACCACTGAATTTGTGGAAGTGAATTTGGAAAGTGAAATAAAATTGACCAAAATTTGCCTGTCGAATATTATACATCATATTTTTAAACAGATTTAATATTTTGGAAGTGAATTCTGGAAGGTGAATATGAATTATTGAATTGTTAATTATAAAAATGTGTGTGAAATATTTTGAATTGAAATATTCACAGCTTAAATAAACAACTATGTTAGATTTCAGGACCTAAAAATGCAAGCCCTGGAAATACAAGGCATTAAAATGCAAACACAGTTTCAGTTAGTGCTATTCAACATGCTTTTTAGTGTCAAAGAAATATGGCATTATTTTACTTCAATAAGGACCTCCCTCCCATAGTTTTAAGTTTATAATGGGGTTAAAAAAATCCGAATTATCTGTCCAAGAGGCAGCATATAAATACTAAAAAGTATACTGGTGAAATAATTATAATGCTGAAAGTGAGGTACAATTCATATTTCTTTATTAAATAAATGATAAAGTAATTTGATAAACTTTCTGTGCGAAATAATTTCACAAACAGCATGAGTGAATCAACACACGTTCTCTCTTTCTCTCTCAAAATGTGCAAATGGCTTCAAATCAAATCACATCTGCACTATAAGCGAGTTGCACTGTTAACACTGCCTCGATTGTGCAATTGACAATTCCTGTGTCACATCGGCACTAAAGATTATAAATTGCATTTCTTTTTAATTCTTGCCAGTGTTTAACCATTCAGCACTCGCACGCTCTGGTGGGGACTGAGCGCACATGCACACTCGCAGCACACACACATTCATATACACGCCAGTTTCATATTACTGTTTGCAGTGAGTATGTGGTGCATATTTTTTTCCATGCTCATGTTAACGGACTGAAGCGTGCAAACTGCACACGGTTGTGGTCCAGCAGTGTGTTCCAGGAGCGGTGTGTCTACAGCAATGCAGAGATAGTATCTGCTGCACGTGTTGAATTAAAGTAACAGCTCATTGTTTGCAGTAAATATGAACATGGATTGACCATAAATGCATATAATTAAAGTATCAGTTTAGATATCAGTTTATATTTGTTGCCATGTTTAAATTATTTTCGGAAATATGCATTGAGTGTTTTGAAGTAGGTTGATCTGATTTTTCAGAGCAATGAAGTCAGCAATAGACAGCAAATGGAGAAGGAGGGATTTGAAGGAACAGCTAGAACAGATAGGAGTGACTGTGCAAGTGATTGTCACAGATAGGCATCCTGGTCTGATGAGGTTCCCCAGAGAAAGTAGACCAATCTTTTTTGCGCAAATTTGATGCATGGAACATGGCAAAGGGTTTATCAGTCAGTTTATGTTCAAAAAATAGTTATAGCTAAATGAGATTAGGAAAAGATACCCTACGTATGTTATGTACTGTATTTCATAGTATGTCTATCGTATATAAGCCTTTGTGTACTGTAGGTGTCGGCAAGAAAACTGATTAGCTTGCCAAGCAGGAAGGCTAATGGTTCAAATAGATATGGCAGAGGACCTGCATTGCTATCCTCCACTGTGTCTCCATTTAGCCCTGGGGACTCAGGAGGAGAGAAATCCTCCACCTCAACACCACCAGAGCCCTCCTGCTGCTGCCACTGCAATCTTCAACGTCACTGTCCATCTTTATTATTATCAGTGTTCTGGGGCGTGTATCTGGTCTAAGTTTCTAAGCACAGACTGGACTAGCGTCTTAAGACAAAGTAATTACCTTAGCTCCGCCCTGAGTGAGCTGTCATCAGTACGCCATTGTTTTACTGCCGGAGCAGATGTAGACAAGAATGACTCTTAAGTGACCGAGGTGTCCTGTTGTTGGATGTAAATAATGAACATAGCAGTCGTCATTTACTCCCGACATCTAAGCCACTGAAGATGCAAGTTTTCATGATGAATGCAGCTAAAGTAAACAGTCCCTCAGAGAGCAGCTCGGAAGAGAGGGGCGGGGTCAGCAGAGCTCATTAACATTTAGAGGAAAATGCTACAAAAACGACTTGCGCTGAAAAGAGCTGTTTTTGACAGGGTAAAAGGGTGTTTTTTTTACACTAACATTGAGAAATTTTAACCAAACTTTGCTCTTATCTTTTCATTAAGACCCTAAAGAATCATATTAACTTTAATATGTAAATCTAGAAGTAAATGCAAAAGTAAAAAGCCTTGAATAATGTTTCTTACATTTATTGCATTTAAACACATCTATGAAAGACTTTATTACTGTACTGTGTAAGAATCACAAAGCTGAAAAAGCATTTTCAGTAACAATGTTTTGATTTGAAATGTAAAATGTAGTGTGAAAGAAAATAGATTATTTTTTTCTCTGTATCTTTTTTCTTTCTCCTTTGTATGTATATATATATATATATATATATAATATATATATATATATATATATATATATATATATATACATATATATATATATATATATTTTTTTTTTTAAATGTGTCCCATCATCTAAAACCTTGTTTGTAATTTTGCTTTTTGTTTCAAATGTATTAGCAGAAGCTAAAGACTAATAAAGGGACATTAATTACTCACTCTCATGTCGTTCCAAACCCGTAAGACCTTCGTTCATCTTTGGAACACAATTTAAGATATTTTGGATGAAATATGAGGGCTCTCTGACCCTCTCATAGACAGCAAGGTAACTACCACATTCAAGATCCAGAAAAGTACCAAGATGATCAACAAAGTAGTCTGTGTGACATCAGGTTCAATTCTAGAGTTACAAAGCTATGAGAATACTTTCTGCGCAAAGAAAAAAAAGTTTGCTTCATAACTTACAGTTGAACCACTGTTGTTATGCCTTATGTTACATTACGTTATGACTTTAGCAGCCTGTTGAATTACACAAGTGTTTCTGATTCAACAAAGTACTCTATTAAATAAAAGAATTGTACGTATTGAATGTGTTTTTCGTTAGCGCATTTCAGCAAAAGTATTAGGATGTTATGTTACTTTTTTCACATTTTTTTATTATTCCCTCCAGTTAGCTAGCTCTTTTAATTAAGACAAAACACCATGAATTTTCATATACAGATAAGTACAATTTATTTGGCTTACTACTATTTATACCAGCTCTATGAAAGTGAACTGGTTATCTTTAGCTGATGATGCAGACTAAGTTGTTAGCAGTTTGTAAGAATCAGTATCGAACAGAATCAATTATTAGATTCAAAATTTGAACCACATCAGATTAAAAGTTTGTATTATTGTCATTTAAGTTATTCTTTAAAAACGTCTCAGGTTACGAATGTAACCATGGTTCCCTGAGTAGGGAACGAGACACTGTGTCCTCTAGGGGTCGCTATGGGGAACACCTCGTCGTGACCCGTGTCTGAAGCATACAAATGAAAAAACACCAATGAGTTGGCCGGCGACAGCCTCTGACGTCACTACCGGTGCGACTATAAAACAGGCACCGGGAAAAACACGTCATTCACTTCTTCGTCTGAAGCTTGCGTCCGAAGCATGGCAGGGAGCTAGAGGACGCAGTGTCTCGTTCCCTACTCAGGGAACCATGGTTACATTCGTAACCCCACGCCGCCATGCTGAGGGGAGTGCAGGCCAGAATCATGGCGAACACTAAGTACCAACTCTACCATTTCAATGGGAGTTGCCCCTGGGATGTTTAGACGGCTGTCTGTGACAATACCCCTTACGGCCAAAGGCCTAAGCTACATACCCAACTTAATTGTTAGGGCCTCGGCCCGGTGGTAGAGCTAAAGGCTTGGAATCAGGAAAGATTCCTTTAAAGGGATACAGCTAGGAACCTAGCGTTTTATACTAAGTCTAGCCTGTCACACACAGGGGCTACAGCTTGCTTCCGCAAAAGCTTGCTGAAGGAGCTGTCTCAACAGATCTCCAGTAGCAACACCCTGTTTAGATAGGTATCCGAGGATACATGGGTGGAGTGGCGCCCAAGATGAACGGGGCTTTTACCAGCTCAAGAAAGGGCACGAAGCAACCACGCGAAGCCCTCACCATATAGGATTTTATAAAGAAAGCAGAGTACTAGCGTGCGAACTTACCACAGTGTGGATTTCAGAAAGTGTGCAAAGACTTCACGTGCACACTTACCATATCATGGATTTTCAAATACTGTTCTAAGGAAGGGCTCTCGTGGCACTCTGATAGAGCATCTCATAGATGGAATGGTGCATCTCAAAAAAGTATGTTTGAGAGTCATCAACTCGATCTGTGGAAATAATGCTGGAGCGCTCTGGGAAAAACAGTGAACTCAGTCTCATATGAGAGGAGAACTGCTGAATCCAGAGTAGCACGCTCATAGGCGACCCTTGCTTGGAAAAGGGGAGTGCTGCTAAGAAACTACCACGAGAATCGCCCGAATAGCCCCTCATGTTGAGGGAAGCGATGCTTGAAGTGTATAAACAAATACACACTGGCTGAATGGAGCCCAAGGAACCAAGGTCTAATCATCTCAAGAAAGGGAACGAGGCGGAGCGCGTAACCCTTACCATACAGGTAGAAAGTACACAGAGCTTAGCGTGTGTACCTAAAGGTTCCTAAGCATCGCCGCCTAATACCGGAACATGAAGCCGGATGGCTGGTGCTGACGAGTGTTTAGTAAACACTGTAACTGAGCACTGCAAAGGAAACTCACAGAGTTTATTAGTAGACACATAACCACCAGCAATTTACACATAAGTATATACAGAAAGGGTTATTTTTATACTCCCACCCTCCTGCGCTGGAGCCCCGCTCAAGGGGCGCCTCCTTTTAGTCTGGACCATCAGTAAGGTGGTTGCTATGAACATAGAACCAGCCAAAAACATTATAGGTCCAGCATAGGAGACTGTTATGCGTTAGAGGTTTTCCACCTAACCTCGATCAGGTGGAGAGCTGGTGGTTACAGGGGAATTAGGAAGGGGAGGATGAAAGCAGAAGTTAAAAATCCCTAAAGGGAACGACTAGATACCTCAGTATCACTCTGACTCACACGAGAACGCTGCCTCGTCTGGATCACATCCCTTAGGTTCTGCTTACCCCCTTGTAACCCACAATTCCTCTTAACCCTGCCCGCAGGTGGGGGAGGAGCATGAGTCGCGACACTAGCCTTCTGTGCCCGTCTTTGATCCTCAGATCGAGACAGGACAGGACCCCTATGTTGTTCAGGCTCAGACCTGGACCTTCGTGGAACGAAGGATCTGAAAGCAGCGGAGTGCGCCTTCGTCTCCCCGAACTTCTCGATCACCGTCTCAACGGAAAATACCGAAAAGTCTCAGAAGGCGAAACCTGAGCATCGAGAAGAAAGCCTTTTCTTTCCTCCCGATGTCTGCCAGGTTTATCCACAGATGTCTCTCCGCCACCACCATGGCCGCCATAGTCCTGCGCTTGGCAGAGGCGGCCTGCTTGGTAGCCCGGAGAGAGGCCTGTGGTGCGGCGCAGCTCGGCTACCTGATCAGGAAAAAGGCCTTCGCCTCTATCCAGGTCTCTTAGCAGATCAGTCTGATATGCTTGAAGCATTTATTTTGTAATAAAGCCACAGCCTGACCTGCTGCTGTGTATGCCTTGCCATTTAAGCGAGATGTATTTCTTGAAGGGGCTTAGATGGCAAGGAGGGAGATTAAGAGAGGATGTCTCCCCCGCAGAATGAAAGCTGTTTCTGCAGGGGGCATCCTCTCATAGCCGTTTTCGCGCATCGCCTCGATGTCGGCAAAACTCTTATGCTGAAACCGATAGATGCGAGAAGAAAACGGCCTCTTTCATTTCCTTTCGATCTCTGTATGGAGATCAGGCAGAAATGGAAGGCTCACCTGAGCTGGAGGGCTATGGTCGGTTAAGATAACGCTCATCGAGGCGCGATCCATAAACTCCAACAGCTCTACATACGCAGGGCAGGAGAATTGAGAAGGCTCAGCCTCAGCTTCTGCACCATCCTCAAATATCTCCTGCTTTTCCTGGGTAAAAACCCAGCAGAGCACTAACCTCAGTATCAGAAAGTGTTAAAGATATGACATCATCCTCCCGAGGCTCTCTCTCGTCCGCCGCCATTTTGAGCGCGAAATGGAAAGTCCCTCTTTAAACCATTCAGACAGATCCACCTGAAATTCTCACGAGCTCATTCTCCTCCGTGCCTCAGCAGCGGCGGGTCCTGAATGGCGGGAAGCAGATGGCTGCCTTTTTTTTTTTTTTCGGAAAGAGAGACGAACGAGAGCGGAGCTTTTACTTGAAAAAATGCTCGCAATGCACGCAGATTGGCTCCTCAAAGACATCGCGTGCGTGCTCTTTACCCAAACAAATCACGTAAAGATCGTGTGTGTCATCGGGTGTCAAATAACGCCGACACGGATGCATACATTGTCTAAACGCTTGCTAGTAGTCGCCATGATAGACAGAGAAAGAGAGCTCTTACCGGTTCTTTCAGATGCACGCTTCAAACAAAACAGTCAGTGAAGACTAAGAAGAGAATGACGTGTTTTCCCGGTGCCTGTTTTATAGTCGCACCGGTAGTGACGTCAGAGGCTGTCGCCGGCCAACTCATTGGTGTTTTTGCATTTGTATGCTTCAGACAGGGGTCACGACGAGGTGTTCCCCATAGCGACCCCTAGAGGACACAGTTCGAAGTTCCCTTGAAAGGGAACATGATAATTTGAATAGGTAATGCAGCTGAATACTGTAAAGGGTCTGTATAAAAAAAGTCAACAACAAACCTATACACAAAATCTATATAAACAATTTTAAATAACAGTAAAGTGAATGCATTAAAAAGTAAACTTGATTTACAAGATGAAGATGGCATGAAAAGGGAAGTGTTTTGAAAGTCTGTACATGAGAATTAGCAGAACTGAAGCTGACAGAATGAACACGAATCGAATGCGATCTATGTGGCGTGGTGAATCCAGCCAATCATAAAACAGCTGTTCTAATTACCCTCCCCCATCCCCAGCTCCTCCTTCATCCAGCCAGCATCAGGCCTTCTGATTTCCCTTTGAATCAGACTAATTCTAAAATTACGTGTACATTAAATTATTGAACATTTAATGACATCTGCAATACATTAATGTTGGTTCTATTCCGTTTACCCTTGGGGGGGTTATCGATGCTCTCCCTGCTCTTATCCATGCTAGGCTCCATACATCGGCAGGTTTTGCCCAGAACAGAACCATAATCCAAACTGTATGCTAACTGCCAGTCATTGTTGATGATAGTGGTCCTGACAGCACCAGAGCATAAATCTTAGTATAGGAGTCTTATGACTGTAGCCTGAGAGCTGAAACAATTTGTTTCTGGATACAGCAGTGTCACAGCGTGGGCCAAATCCTGAGTGGAGGGTAAGCGTCTGAAACCGGAACTGAATTCACAGGGAGGGTTTCCTGCCCACTCTCATTCACCTCACAAAGTCTGTTTCTCTGTTTGTTCCACTGTTGTCTGTAAAGATGGAGCTGCATCTGGCCATTCTTACCCTCGCTGTTTGTCTCTCAGCTGATGCTCAACGTAAGTTCATGCTTTGTATTTTAAAATACATCCACAGATTTTTTAAATGAAAAGCCTCTACAAGGATGTATGTTTTCATGTAGCACACTAATACTTTGAGTAAGCTTTTTATACACTGTGATGCGTTTACTTCTGGTGATGTATTTTGATCACCTTGTCATTCAGATAGTTGATGACTAGTTGACTACGAGTGGTCATTGTAAGTGGTCAGTGAATGTTAAAATCAGCTGTATAGGACATCCTTGCATTTAAAAACTACCGGTGTGTTAAACCAGTGACAAACTTAGCACTTGTGTCAAAATCAAGTGAGTTCTTGCTTAAAACAAGGGGGAAAAAATTACAAATTTGCCAATGGGGTGAAAAAACATAAAATAAAATAATAATTTAGTAAATGCTTCTTGATTTAAGAATTTTCAAGTGTTTGGAATAGAATAGAGATAAAGATACTAAGTAAGAAAAGCATGATTTGCAGTTCATCCTTTATTTCTCTCGGCCTCTGGATGTTTCTAATTTATCTTTTGTCTTTTGATGTTTGTTCCATTTCAGTTAAACACAGCGATTTCAAAATTAATGGATGTTCTGATACAGAAAAAGAATCCATGTGTGGATCTAATGGAGATGAGATATGGCATGCTGACTTTATTCAAAAGATGGGAGTAAACACATTACCAGATTTTGCAGATCCTTTGCTCTTTCCAGGATTTTATGAATCAAGCGTTGCAGAACAAGAAACATGCCAGCAAAACTTAGCTGTATGCATTAACGCTTACAAGAGCCCTCCAGAGGAAATGGGTATGATGTGAATTTGCACAAGTTTCCCTGTAACATATTTCTTAACATTCAGTTTGGAAATAGAACTTAAATGAGCTCCATATTATGCATTCAGTGTCATCAAGAGAAGAAGATTGGTTTTCCTGTGTATAGATGTTTTCTGAATGAGATCAGATTCACTCCTGCAAAGTTCAACACTGTTTTGTGTGTTCCCAGACCCCCCCGAGACGTCCATCTATACGAAGAATGATGTTCAGCTGGGTGTCGAGAACTCCCTCGTCTGTCACGTTACGGGCTTCTTTCCTCCACCTGTCAACATCTCCTGGACCAAGAACAATGTCATTGTGACGGAGAGTGTTAGTGTGAGTCAGTACCGACCAAGGAATGATGGCACCTTCCACATCTTCTCCTCTCTGGATATTGTTCCTGAAGAGAAAGACATTTACAGCTGTACGGTGAACCACAGAGCCCTGCAAGGCCAAGCGCAGACCAAAATATGGGGTAAGTAAGAGCCACTCTGAGAGCGAAATCAAATCAAATGATACTAAATTGTGCTATTCCCAGTTGTTTTCCATATAAATGACAAATGACATCAGCATTACAGCACTGACAAGTGTAACATTCACACCTCTTATAATGATCAACAGGTGTCCCAGAGATGGCTGCTGTCCCGGCCCGTCTGGGTCCGGCGGTGTTCTGTGGAGCAGGGTTCACCTTGGCGCTGCTGGGAGCAGCTACGGGAATCTTCTTCTTTATTAAAGGAGCTGCAACTGACAACACAGACACAGCAGAAAAAGAAAAACTTTTCATGCAGTGGACCTACCAATAAAAGACAGTTGCTGGAGGATTCTGAATGCAATGATGCAGTGTTTTGTGTGTCATTTCTGTGATGCTGGTGTTGAAGATCGATAGATGCATAAATGCAAAGATCTGGTTGAACCTTGAAAGCTGATTAAATCATTTCATGAAATCTTTTCTTGCTGTGTAGCACTGTGTAGCATAATTATATCTACACGTTTTTGCTCAGATTACTTGACGAACTGCAAATATAACATAAATTATTGTTAATTTTGAGTGACTTAAATCAAATGAGACGCTTTTGCTACTTTCATACTACATGTAGTTGTTTTGTCGTGGACTGAAATGTTTCTTTTAGGCGCACTATGTAAGTTTTTTGCCCTAGTGGTTAATAAAGGAATCTGTATGAGTTTTCTCAAGTTTGTTATTAAAAATGTAGTGTGACATGGTCGAGATGCATAAGCAATGTGACGCACTCATTTTTTTAAGGCGCACCAATGCCGCAGTGAGATGAAAACATCTCATCTTTATAGAATGCTACAAGCGCACCGAAGGTCATGTGATGAGAAGCTACCAATCAGCTTCACCTTTTCTGTAGCAACATTAAAGCTCAGCCAGGATGGAGGAATATGTGATCACAGCTGTACAGAGATACCCATTTTTTAATTAATCTAGCTACTGCACTAGATTTTCGGTGCTAGAAATGCTTTTATCCTTTGCTGAAACTTTTGCGTCGTCATTGAGAGCAAAGCTCATTGTTGCTTAGCAATAAAGCACTCATTATATAAATTGTTCATATTTTGTGCATCTTTAAAACTCTACCATTAATATTTCAGGTATATCTATATATAATCAACATCTAATATATATTTATAAATTAGCCCTGTCAAACGATTAATCGCATCCAAAAAAAGTTTTTGTTTATGTAATATGTGTGTGTACTGTGTATATTTATTATGTATATATAAATACACACACATACAAATATATTTATATTCATATAGTTTATATAATATATTTATATATTTAATATATAAACAACATTTTTTCTCAAATGTATACATGCATGTGTTTGTATTATATATATATATATATAGTGTGACCCATTAAATATAACTATAAAAAATTTATCAATAATAGTTATAATATTATTGCACTTTATTTATTTAGGTTTTTTTAAAATAAAATAATAAACTAAATAATAATGTGTGATGGTAATTGTGTATTAACAGCTGTCAACCATGTCGGTATGCAAATGCGCTGTCAGTAAATATTTATATAGCGCATTTTTTTGTGGACCTGCGAACCACTTATGTGCACCCCTGCAGTGCCGGCCCTACCTAATAAGCGATATAAGCGGCTGCAAGGGGCCCCGTGTCAGGACTTCAGACAGCAATCACGGGAGTAAGGCGAGATGAAGCTAAGCTGGAGCGTTCTCTGAATCTGTGCTTCCATAGGAATTAATTAAAAACGTTTGTGGACACGCACTGTATAAGTGTCTGACATATCTTGTAGAATGCAATGTGCACTCACGGTCCCGATCACGATTTGTGGTTTAAGAAATAACTCATTTGAATATTGAGTAAGAATACCCCACTTATAATATTTTCACACACAAAAAAACAAAGAAATAACTTTTTTATTTTTTATTTCAATGATCAATTTGTGAAAAAAAAAGTTCAGATAGGAGGTCAAACATTAAAAACTCATAGCTTGCAAGTACAATTCTATAGGTCTGAAGAGACTCATGAAATCATACAAAAGAGAAGGCAGTCAGTTGAGTTTGTGGCAAAATATTTTACAGTGCTTGAGTATTGTCAGTTACTGCATATTATAATTCATACTCAGAAAGCAGAACTGAGATGGCATTAGTTAAAACATTCCAAATGCACCTGCAGACTATTTTCATCAGTGAAGATTTCTTAAAATAGTGTAAAAATCTTTTCTAGTCTCATTCTTGTGAACCTCATGTGAATCTCTTTAGCCTTCACTTTGATGTTGCTTAAATTTGTTTCAGCATGTTTACACTTATGTTTGATTATTTTTGAATTTTAATCTGCCTGTCATGCCAGCCCAGAAAATTAATTATTACTGTTATTATTATTCTGTTCTCTAATGTAATTTTCATAACCAGGTGTTTTTGCTTAAAGCATTAATCTCACAAAATTTTGATACATTTCTCTTAAGCAATCATTAAACTCTTTAATTTTAAACTCTTTAGTTTTAAAAGTTTGCTTAAATGGGTTGTTGACATGACGTGGCATTTTCACTGTGACACAAGATTAAAAAATTAAATAATTAATATTGTCATTTAAAATGTATTTGTCTTACATTGACCCATTGTTATAAAAACTGCTTTGTTATTAGATTTTATTATTATTATTTTTATTATTATTATTTTACATTTTTGAGCTAAATCTCAAACTTGTCCTATGGTGTGACAGTCTCAAGGTTGTTCAATGAATGACAACTTCTATAAATTAAAAAGAGAAGCATACACTTGGTAATAAATACTTTTACACTAGTCTATTTTAGTAATTGGCAATGATTTTTGCATCCATATATTTTTATAAGCATATGAACTTGATACATTATGGCACTGAAAACTTTGTCTTCCGCTGTGACATCATATCCTGTTTTTAAACTCCAAGGACAACTATAGTTGAAGGGCCAGGAATAGTGTTTTACAAAAAAAAAAAAAAAACAGTTTTTTTTTTTTTTTTTTACCACATATTTGTCAGCTACCTGAATATATTTTCATGTCTATATCTTGAAAGATAAATATATTGAGTAAAACTTTTCAATTAGGTGTCAGTGTAGGATGTGTACATTGGGATGGGATGTATATATGTGTATATATTAGGGCTCTCAAATGATTAATCACGATTAATCACATCCAAAATAAAAGTTTTGTTTACATAATATATGTATGTGTACAGGGTATATTTATTATGTATATATAAATACACACACATAAATTATATATTTAGAAAATATTTACATGTATATACATTTATATATTTTATATTCTTATATTTTATATTATATATAAATATATTTAATATATAAAACATAACATATTCTTCTTAAATATATACATGCATGTGTGTATATTTATATATACATAATAAATATACACAGTATACACACATATATTATGTAAACAAAACTTTTACATAAAACACAATTAATCGTTAATAATAATTTTAAACCCCTATTATATATATATGTGTGTGTGTGTGTGTGTGTGTGTGTGACATATTCTCCATATGTCACATATGCCAAAAAATAACACAGAGACTGAAGAGAAATGGACACCGGCTGATGATACACAGGTCAACAATGTTGCTTGGGCACTTTTCCATCGAGAATGGGTGACAAATTTCTATCTGTCGTGGGCCCTGTGTCTCACCTGGTTGCCCGTTGACTGTAACATTGCCCAAAGTTTTTAAAGAAACATGATGGCCAACAAAACTGAGAGAAACTAAGGGCTAATAAACAGTGTGAGGAAAATACCTGGAACAGAAACTGGGATGTGATAAATCAGAAACTATCGAAACTAGTGAGCTGGAGCGTAGATAAAAGGGGAACAGGGAAAACAAAACCAATACAACGAAACCACACAGAGTCAACGTCAGTTCCAGTTCTGTTCCCATCAAACTAAAAATGGGACTAACTTCATTTTCACTAGCAGCATTTTCATAATGCCTATTGAAACCATCAGGATTCTTTAAAATAAATATGATTCTTAGCATATGGCTATTTACTATACAGTTTTCTTACTGTTTTCATAAAACTGTCTTGTTATTGATGTAAATATAAAATAAAGCTAAATAAATTTGGTCTGCTTGTGGTACCTTTGTCAGTTATTTTTGATAAATAATCAGGATGAATAGACATCACATCACAGTTGGTTTTGGGTCTTGTTTGTACTATCATGTCTTTTATTTTGTAATTGTCACACTTCTTTGTTTCCGTATTAGGCTTGTGTTAAAACTGCCCTCATGTTTCCATCGGCTCTCGTCTAGCTTTGATGTTTGTTTAATCTGCTGTTTGGTGAGTCCATGGTCATGTTCATGTTCAGGTCAAGTCTTTGTCATGGTTTTGAATGTGTTCATGTTTGTGTTTAATAAAGCTGCACATGGGTTCTTCAAGCTGGCCTCAGTGGATGTTTATTACATTGACTGAACAGTAAGGGTTAGGGTTAACTGTAGGTATGTTACATTGCTGGATCTTCAAGAAATAATTGAGAAAGCTGTTAATATATTTTTTTTTTTTTTTCAGGAATGTAATTTGAAGGGTCATTGTGTTTAATGTGTTACTGCAATCTAAGCTTTATTTGAGCTGCGATTTTAAAAGCAAGCAGGATATTGTGTAGCAACAGTTGACAGATGTGGAAGGAGCGGCTGATTGGACAGCTGTTTTAGACTCTAACCTCACAAGTATGAAGAGTGTATTTGCTGCTCTCAGTTGTGAATGAGAGAGAGAGGGAAAATGACACCATTAAATCTCTTGAATTTTCAACACATTCTAATGCTGTCTGTATTCACTGGAACAGGTGAGAGAAATGGCCTTTACTAAGAGACACTCAAGAAATGATCATTTTCGTAGTAATAGCAGTAGTAGACATGCTGTGTTTTTTAACAGTAACATTTTCTTAAACACTGTTAGTTATGATGGTTCTCTGGTAGTGGACCATCTAATGCAGACCTACAGTAGGTACTGGCTATATAGATACTTGAACAAAATGAATATGTGACAACAAAACCAGTCAAGGGTTAATTTTTGGAAATTGAGATTTATACATGATCTGAAAGCTGAATAAATAAGCTTTCCTTTGATATAAGGTTTATGATATGACATATTTGGCTGAGATGCAACTATTTGAAAATCTGGAATCTGAGGGTGCAAAAAAAAAAAGAATTTTGAGAAAATCACCTTTAAAGTTGTCCAAATGATGTTCTTAGCAATGCATATTACTAATCAAAAATGAAGTTTTAATATATTTACAGTAGGAAATTTACAAAATATCTTCATGGAACATAATCTTTACTTTATACCCTAATGATTTTTGAAAAATCAATAATTTGGCCCCAAATTAATTTGGCCCCAATTTACTTTTTGGCTATTGCTACAAATCTACCCCAGCAACTTAAAACTGCTCTTGTGCTCCAGGGTCTCATATGAGGTGATGTAACAGCTGCGACTGACTGATGTGCTCAAGTACTTCTGTTTTTTATTGCTGAAATAAGCTCACACAGATGTTGTTTTTCAGCTAATGGATATTATTTCCACACATGGAAACAGTGCATCTACAGCTCTCCTGATCTCAGTGACATGGAGTTCATTGAAGGCTTTTACTTCAATAAATATCCAGTCATTAAGTTCAACAGCACTGTGGGGATGTTTGAGGGGTTTTCAGATCTTGGAATAAAAACTGCAGAACTGTGGAACAACGATACAGCATTCTTACAGAAAACCAGGGCTTCAGTTGATACATACTGCAAGCCTAATGCTAAACCTTATGAGGCAGCTATCTATAGAAAAAAAGGTATGTGATGAGACTCATAACTCTTCTTTGATCAAGCACATTTTTAAAGTCTGTCATGTGATGACAGTACATACAGTAGGAGGTGATTTGGGATGTGGCTGTTGTTGTTTCAGAGCGGCCGACAGTGAAGCTCAGTTCAGTGATGCCAGGTGACAGCACACATCCAGCTCTGGTGAAGTGCAGCGCGTATAACTTCTACCCTCAACCAATCAAAGTCTACTGGCTGAAGGATGGTGTGCAGGTGAATTCTGACGTGACCTCCACTGAGGAGCTGCCCAACGGAGACTGGTACTACCAGATTCACACCATGCTGGAATACACTCCCAAATCTGCAGAGAAGATCTCCTGCGTGGTGGAGCACGCCAGCTTCACCAGACCCATGATCTACGACTGGAGTAAGAGACAACACATGTCATATTTACACTAATAGAGCATCAGTTACACAACAAGAGGAGATATGTGAACTGTCCAGTTGTCACACTTCAACCTTCGATATTTTACAGTAACACCATGGTCTGAATACTCGATTCTGATTGGCTGGAAGTAGGGTGACCACACGTCCCACTTTGCGTTGTTCCGCACATCATCATTTTCACCCGTGTCCCGCACGTCACGTATTGAGAAAATGTCCCGCATTTTCATCAGTCTGTTGGTTTTTAATTTTCATATTAAGAAAACGTGCATGCATTCTTTTTAAAAGAAAGCATGTTTTATTTATTCTTTTTGCAGCGTAGTGTTAAATAGCGCTTTGCCAGAAGTTGATGAGTGCATGATCTAGCCAGAGCGGGAAAACACAGAAAAAAAAACTAACTAATACACAGACACGTAATGAATAAGAAGGCCCAATTCAAAGCTGCCAGATCAGACAGAAAATATAAATTCAAGACGCGCTGAATCCTGTAAGAATGCATTTAATCGTTATGTCTTTTTAATGGAATTTGTGTTTAATGGAAGCTGTCAGTGCTGGTAAATGCCCATGGTATAAGCAGGATAATCCACGGCTAGTGGTGCATTGTGTTAATAGAGTGATGTCTGTCCCTCACAGCCCCACCGGCCCCTGAGTTTGAGTGGGATATTCAACTTTTATTCATTATTGAATCTGCTGCACTGCTGCTGGGAATCATCATAGCCGCTGCTGGATACATGTACTTCAAGATAAAGACATCAGAACTGTAGAGGTGAGAGCAAGCCACTGATATAAATCTAGTCCAGTCATAGAACTATAAAATATAACTTTATTGTAGTATAGTAAAACTGTACTATAATATAACTAAACTGTAAATATCATAGCACTTTTCAATTAATCACTCTTTTTATTTTGATAGAGAAGTTCCTATTACCACGGCAGTAATGGTAAGTTTTACATTTTTCTCAGTTATTTGGATAGTACTTTAGCATTTCTGTGCAATCAAACATTACCTCTACTGATCTCATATAATGTAATGCTGAACCATCAGCCTCAGTAACATGAATATTAATCACTCAAATGGCAGGTCCGCATACTGACTGAAAGGAGCCTCATCATGGAGAAGCACATCGTCCAACTCTTCAACTGATGCTTAAAAATAAAAAAGAGGATTAAAGCATTGTATCTGAGCCATTTCTCTGGCTAATATTTCAGCATCTTCAGGCAATATTGGCAGTAAATGATGTGAATGATTGAGGGACTCACCCTTGAGTCTCAGATCATGTCGTCTTACAGTTTCTGCTCTTGCTCTTTCGACTGTCTCAGTTCCCTCCATCGACCCTCTCTTCTCACTCTCCTTCTACATCTTACACTCTTTCTAGATAAATAAATGTATAATTTTATAAAGTGAAAGTGACGTGACATTCAGCCAAGTATGTGACCCATACTCAGACTCTGCATTTAACCCATCCGAAGTGCACACACACAGAGCAGTGAACACACAACACACTCACACACCCGGAGCAGTGGGGCAGCCATTTCAGTCACTTTCATAAATAAATGTACATCTTACACTCTTTCTGTCCTCACTCACTTCTTCTCTGTGTTAGATAAATAAATGTATAATTTTATAAATAGTGTTGTGTGTTCCACAATTATTGTTGTGTGTTCCACAATTATTGTCAAGTGTTCAGAAAATGGACTGCCTTGGGGAAGAAACTGTTCTTGTGCCTGGCTGTTCTGGTGCTCAGTGCTCTGTAGCGTCAACCAGATGGTAACAGTTCAAAGAGGGAGTGCGCTGGATGTGATGGGTCCTGAGTAGAGCCCAAGCAATATGGGTTTTAGGTGGGGTGATACTGATATTAGGGAGTAAAAAACGCTGATATCGCTATATCCGCCAATATTCTTTGTGTATATTATAGTACAGTACCCGTCAAAAGTTTGGACACTCTCCCATTCGTGTGTCCAAACTTTTGACTGGTACTATATATAGAATACAGTATATACATAAACAGATTATATATAAACATTTTTTTCAATGATCACTCAAATGTGGTGATCAAACACTTATAATGACGTGACATAGATATGTAATGGAGGCATTTAACAATTTAACCCTTTAGGTGCCAGGGTTTTTTGGAAAAAATGCTGTATTTTGACATCAAGATTTCAAAAGCTTGTGGCTTGAAAGGGCTTAAAGATAGAGATCTACTGTGAATTAGAAAAATGTTGGGCATGACCGAAAGTTTATGTGGGGTGTAAATATACTCATCTAAATGGCATATTATGATGTCACCAGGGGGTGGCCATCTCGAATTTCATTATATTATGGAAATATTAGATATTGAATTGATGTTTGAACTTATTTGCATGTTTTTTCTTTGTTTGTGTGTGTGTATGTGTATCTTTTTATCCTCATTCCAAATGATCAGAAAAGAGGAAGCAAACACTAAAACAGGAGAAAGTACTAAATTATTACTATATTACTACACTATATAGTAGTAAAACACGTGAAAAGTAGCCTACTTTTTGATCAGTTCATCAGTAATATTCAGGAAATAATAGATATTGAATGGATGTATGAACTTATAGAACATAAGTCTAAGTGGACATCCATGACATGCGGAGTCCCACCAGGCTCAATTCTTGCACCGCTCTTGTTTAGCCTGTATATGCTCCCACTAAGTCAGATAATATGAAAGAACCAAATTGCCTATCAAAGCTATGCTGATGATACACAGATTTACCTAGCCTTATCTCCAAATGACTACAGCCCCATTGACTCCCTCTGCCAATGTATTGATGAAATTAATAGTTGGATGTGCCAGAACTTTCTTCAGATGAACAAGGAAAAAACTGAAGTTATTGCATTTGGAAACAAAGATGAAGTTTTCAAGGTGAATGCATACCTTGACTCTAGGGGACAAATAACTAAAAATCAAGTCAGGAATCTTGGTGTGATTCTGAATACATAACTCATTTACAACAATCATGTCAAATCAGCATACTATCATCTAAAAAACATTGCAAGAATTAGATGTTTTGTTTCCAGTCAAGACTTAGAGAAACTTGTTCATGCCTTTATCACCAGCAGGGTGGACTACTGTAATGGTCTCCTCACCGGCCTTCCCAAGAAGACCATTAGACAACTGCAGCTCAACCAGAACGCTGCTGCCAGGATTCTGACTAGAACCAGAAAATCTGAGCATATCACACCAGTCCTCAGGTCCTTACACTGGCTTCCAGTTACATTTACTTGTTTATAAGTCACTCAATGACCTAGGACCAAAATATAATGCAGATATGTTCACTGAATATAAACCTAACAGACCACTCAGATCATTAGGATCGAGTCAGTTAGAAATACCAAGGGTTCATACAAAACAAGGGGAGTCCGCCTTTAGTTACTATGCCGCCCGCAGTTGGAACCAGCTTCCAGAAGAGATCAGATGTGCTATAACAGTCACATTTAAATCTAGACTCAAAACTCATCTGTTTAGCTGTGCATTTATTGAATGAGCTCTGTGCGATGTCCGAACTGATTGCACTGTATTTTATGTAAAATCATTTTCTATTTTTAACTGTTTTAAATTCATTTTAAATAAGTCAATTTTTAAATCATTTCCAATGTTGTAAAATTGCTAATTTTATTTTTGTTATTATTTTTCTTCATGATTATTTTACTTTCTTTTATGTAAAGCACTTTGAATTACCATTGTGTACGAAATGTGCTATATAATAAGAGGGTTTCTCGAGCTGAAGGGATCCCTCGAATTTGGTGCAGGTCCACCACACCATTACATAGATATGGCTGTTCAAAGTTTCAATAGTATTCCATACACTTAAGCTTTAAAGCGTTTCATCTAGGTCACCAATAGCAAACAATGCTCTGTCTCTGCTGGACAAACTACATAATTACACCATTTACAAGAAGCTGGAGTTTGTTTATTAAGCATGCAGACCAACCACCCAAAAAGGCATTACAATAATCTAAACTTGAGGTCATAAACGCATGGATTAACATTTCTGCATTTGACATTGAGAGCATAGGTTGTAATTTAGATATGTTTTGAGATAGAAAAATGCAGTTTTACAAATCCTAGAAACGTGGCTTTCTAAGGAAAGATTGCTATCAAATAGCACACCCAGGTTCCTAACTGATGACAAAGAATTGACAGAGCAGCCATCAAGTCTTTGACAGCGTTCTAGGTTATTACATGCAGAGTTTTTAGGTCCACCTCTGTTTTTTTCAGAATTTAGCAGTAAGAAATTTCTCGTCATCCAGTTTTTTATATCGACTATGCATTCCGTTAGTTTTTCAAATTGGTATATTTCGCCGGGCCACAAAGAAATATAGAGCTGAGTATCAACAGCATAACAGTGAAAGCTAACACCGTGTTTCCTGATGATATCTCCCAAGGGTAACATGTAAAGCGTGAAGAGTAATGGCCCTAGTACTGAGCCTTGCGGTACTCCATACTGCACTTGTGAACGATATGATACCTCTTCATTCACTTCCATGAATTGATGGCGGTCATGTAAGTATGATTTGAACCACGCTAATGCACTTCCATTATTGCCAATAATGTTTTCTAGTCTATGCAAAAGAATGTTGTGGTCAATAGTGTCAAATGCAGTGCTAAGATCCAATAGCACTAATAGAGAGATAAAACCACAATCAGATGATAAGAGCAGGTCATTTGTAACTCTAAGGAGAGCAGTCTCAGTACTATGATACGGTCTTAATCCTGACTGAAAATCCTCACAGATACCATTTAGTCTTAGAGGTGTTCAGATGTAGATGGTTAGCCCTGCACCAAGTCACAAAATCTTCCATTACACTCTTATACTCCTCCTGACTGTCCCTAATGACCCCCCTCAACTGCAGTATCATCAGAGAACTTCTGCAAATGGCAGGAATTATATTTAAAGTCTGAGGTGTAGAGGGTGAACAGAAAGGGGGATAACACGGTCCCCTTTGGTATGCCAGTGCTGCTAATCACCATCTTAGTCTGCTTGCGCAGACTAAGCCAGAACGTGCGCACACGTCACACACCAGAAAGCGCGCGCGCCCTCAGATGGACGTGCTTGTGTACAAGAGGTAAAAACTATATAAATACTGTTCGTTTTCTCACACAAACCACTCGTTTCGTGTCTTAGGGCCTCAATGTGTACTTACAATGGGGTATTGTTTAATTTGGACTTCTCTGTGCATCTGGAGTCTAAGGGTATTTTTGAACCATCCATAAATGACTGAGAGACAAGAACGGTTTGACCTAAAAATATCTAAATTGAAATTACTGCGGAAACAAAGACACCTACATCTTGAATGCCTCTGAGGTAAGCTAAAACATACCAACATTTAATTTCAAAGTGAACTATCCCTTTGACCCCATCTCCTTCCCTCCTGGGCATATTGCCGGTGTCACTGAAAGTTGACCTAAAAGTGTCAAGAACTCAAGTCAATGTACTTATATACTACATTTATTTGATTTTAGGAGTACATGATGTTAACCCTTTCATGTTCGATATCAATTTAACTTGTTAACCTGCACCTAGACGCTGGTGTCCTCAACTCCTTGTTTGCACGTGTCAATATTTACGAATAGATTAAATGAAACGGGACAAATTTAATCTTGACAAACTATATATCATTATAAAGACCTAAACCTCAAACATTGACGACAGATCGCTGTTTTTCAATGGAAAGCTTATAAGAATGTATTTGCTAAATTTGTGTAAGCAGTACACATCAAAACATGAAGAATAAAAATGCAGTACATACCAGATTCGTTGTAATAACGAGTCATAAACACATCCACAGCTGTAAATCCCAGTTTAGTTAGGAAGGTAAGGGTCCACTGAACGAAATCTCATGGAGCACATTTAGTCCAACGAAGCAATAACGTTGTAATATGGATGATAATTCCTTTGTTTACATTTCAGTTCTTCAGGGAAGGAATTGTTTGTGTCGGTTAAGGAATAACTCACGCTCAGAAACTGCATCTTGGTAGTAAAAAAACACCAGGGTTTTGTAGCATACAATGTCACAAACAGAATGAGACGATCCACCAAAAAAAAAAGTGAAAGATAGGCAGAAGATTGTTTAGGGGCCGTCATCATCGCGCCTAAAAACACGTGCTCCTGAGGCGTCTGCAGTTGCTGAGCAACCATGACCTGCTCTCTCCATGAAGACACGGAAATTTCAGCAAAGGATAAATTGATTTGATTATGATCAGCTGTTACTTCATCTTGGCTGAGCTTTCAACGTTGTTACGGGAAAGGATGAAGCTGATTGGTTGGTTCTTGTCACATGACCCACGGTGCGCTTGCAGCATTCTGAAAAGTTGAAATGTTTTATCTCGGTGCCTGGAAAAAATGAGCGCGTCTGCCGCGCGTCTACATTTGAAATAACGAACTTGAGCGCGCAAAAGATGCGATATGTGAACGGCCCCTTATTTGAATTCTGGCGCTCTCTCGTGACGCGCGCTCTGACGCACCTGTCATCTGATGGAGGCGGAACTTAGCGATCACCCTTTTCTTTATTTTTTTATTTTTCAACATTTTTTATATGTGAGTGTGTTTTATGTTAGATGTGAATGTATCTGCATGATTACCATCTGTTTGAGTGCAAATCAGCTCGCTATTACTGTGTAATCACAGCTATCGATGTGAACGCCATCTATATGAATAGAGTGTGATTATTGACTTTATGGCTCATTTATATGATTACCATCTCTATAACTGGCCATCAGCACATCAGCACGTATTTTCATTGTAATTCATTGTAAATGCTGCATTTCTAGCAATCTCTGGATGTTCTGTAATTGGCATACAAAGTTAAATCTTTTTTATTTTTCTTACTCAAATTATTCTTATTGTATTTTTCTAGTGCTTAAATAAATCACTTATGTCATGTCTAAGTATCTGTCTAGTGTTTTATAATTGAAAAAAAAATATGCAGTGGTATGTTTAATGACTAAAATAGTTTGTAGAACCCTTCAATACAGTTGGTAAATACTTTTTATATTTGTAGGGGTGGGGTTAGACGTAGTCTCAGAAAAATGGTTGCAAGGAATCTAATTTTTCATGGTATCTCCTTCAGATTTGAAATAGAAACTCATGAGACATTTGACTTTCAACCCATTACTTTTCTAGATTGCTCCAGGACTGATTTCATGTATTTTTATATCAAATAAAAAAAAATTCAAGGCACTTCAGTGTCTTTAACTTTTAATATTTTTGAGCATTATCAACTCTGGTTGATAAAAAGAACAGCCCAAAGGGTCTTCTTTCAAAAGACACCAAAATTATGTGTGTAACACACTGAAGTAAGGAACTGTTACAATTTTAGGTAGGGCACTTTCAGCTCTGAGTCCCATAATGGGGGGTTCTGGCTAACAGGTTAAAGGTCTTGGTGCCATTGGAAATACTAAGATATTAGTAGACCAGACCAAGAATAAAGCTAAAAATAAACCTCAAATGTGGGAAAGACTCTGTTCTACTGTTGGGCCTTTGGTTTTCATCCCAAAACCAGGTGTGTGACCCTTTGGCACAAGAAAAGGTCCAACAAAACCTGCATAAATATTTGGGAACTAAATGTTATGGTTCTTTTGTTCTATCTGGGTATTTAAGGAAAAGCAGCAAAGATGTCTTTGCAATTCTGTAGTCAGATCAGCCCGTAATGTCGAATGTATTTTATACACTCCATTCTATGTATCTTTCTGAAGTCAGGCATATGAACCTTTTACTCTTAATTTCATCTTTGAGCAACTGATGTTATGTATTTAATATTTTTGAATTGGCTTCTTATTGTGTCTTTTCGACTGAAGAAAGAAATACATAAACATCTTGGATGACATGCGGGTGAGTAAATTATCAGGAAATTTTAATTTGAAAGTAAACTAATCCTTTAACCCTTGTGCATTGTTCAAATTCACTACCCTTTCGTTATGTTCGGGATGAAAACATCCACTAAATTAAACTGCTGTAAAAATGTATCAGATAAAGTTTTTGTGCAGCATTAGATTTACATTTTTTCTCCCTCATTTATTGTTCGTGGCTGTTTTTGGCTGGAGTGGTCAAGCTGCACAATTATTTCTTAAACTTCAGTACAAGTCAAGCCCTTTCTCATGTTGCTTGCTGCTCTTCTCACCATCAAATGACCAGCAGGATGGCATGCAAGTGTTTAAATCCACTTTTTTTTTGTTTGGCCTGTACATTTCACTATCAAAAGGCAGCAGGTGCATAAACACACTTTTTTGTTTATTCCATGTAGTTCTGAGAGCTGAGGTGCATATTTAGATTTTTTCAGATACATCAAGGTAAGTGCGCAAAGGTCTCTCTCACACTCTCTCTTTCTCTCTCTCTCTCTCTCTCTCACACACACACACACACACACACACACACACTATAGTTTGCTGTTATTCTCCATATAACTCCAAACACAAGCCAGAAACTAAGCTTTTTTTTTTTTTGCACAGGCCTATCTAAAGGGTTAATGGTCCCACCTAGTGATCAACTGTAAAAATAACAAATGTTACCTCTTCCCAAAAGGGAAAACCACCAACCATCAAGAATACATGATTATATGGTGTCATGGCTTTGCAATCAAAAAATGTCGTTATAATGGAAGTCAATGGGGCTAAAACAGCCACGAACAATAAATGAGGGAGAAAAAATTTAAATCTAATGCTGCACAAAAACTAACAATGCATCAAATGCAATCCAATGTTGTTACTAATCTTTGACATGCCCAAGACTGTGATAAAAGGTAAAAAAAAAAAAAAATCCATTCCACAATCATTTTTTATATTGAAAATAAGTCATTTTGTGTGTGTTTTTCCCCCCATATCAGTGACATAATTTATGAACTTGGTAATTAAAGAGTTAAAATCTTGTATTTTCTTTTTAAACATTTGGTAGTTTTGATTAGGACTGGGGTTGATTAATAGATTTATGCAAAAAAAAACATTTATCTGATACATTTTTACAGCAGTTTAATTTAGTGGATGTTTTCATCCACGACCATAATGAAAGGGTAGTGAATTTACCCACAGTGTATTGTTCAGTTTTTGAAAATTTTCAAAGCATTTTCCCAAAATATGTGTAAAAATAAGATTTGCTGAAACACAGGGAAAGTTGTGGCCAAAATGAGACTCAGCTTTACCCCCTAGTGGAAGAAAACGATGCATAAGGGTTAAGGGACAATATACAATGCTGTCAAATAGTAACTCTTTTAGACACTTATGCTCTGTTTAATTTGTTTTACTCTTACTAGGAATTTAGGATCTGGGCCTGTAAGACTGATAATGACTTTTTGAGACATCACTGTTCTAAGCAGACAAAGCTGCAAACTGTTCAACGATCCAAACCAGAAGGCATGCAGAAAATTATAATTGTTAAAAACACTTGTTTATTTTTTCGATGTTGTCAAGTTGAATCTCATATAACTTAAAATTTAGTGAAACTGGTAAATTATGAGTAATGGTTAAAACATGTTGACTGATCATATATTTTACAGTGTACCATGTAATATTTTATCATTAATATGAAAACTGTTCTTAAACTTGCTTGTTTGTCATAGCATAACATGCTGCTGATGAATGGATAGCTAAAAATTTCAGCACTTAGCAGTCCTCTGACACTTCATATGGATACATGAGGCTGCACCTTTTAATGCTGCAATTTTTGTTGATTTTTGTATATTTTTTTCCTTAATACTAATGACTTCACAATAACTGAAAAAGAAGAAAATGTAACAAAAGAAATTTAAATAGTAAACTGCTGTAAAAAAAAAGCTTGAAATAAAAGAATGCTGTTACATTAAAACATTAAAAATCTACAAATAATATTAAGAAGTGTTGCATAAAATATTAATAAAAATATATACATTTCAGTTATATAACATTGTCCCCACATTGCCAAGTACTTGCAATTTAAACAATACAAATGGCTTGAAAGCAACAATCAGGAATCAGTAGTTTACATTTTCACATACAACTTTATTGTGATCAAAACTGAGGAATGGAGAAAACGCCAGCATTTAAATGAACAACATCAAAGCTGATCTGAAGAGAGTTTAGGTTCCCCCATCATCATCATCATCATCATCTCTTTCTTCACGTCAGAAATCCCTCGTTTCACCAGAGCAGACTGAAGCTGAAATAAGCAGATATCTTAAAACTGCTATCAATGTGATTTGATTCAGATTGCTGTATGTTTCCCTCTCTCACCTGTGACAGGAGCTGGAGGTTCAGATGGACTCAAACTTAAGTTTCATCTTCACAGGAGTCTTCTTGGGAAACAGGACCTAAAAGGGCACACGAGCGTGAACATACAGAGAAGAGAAAAGCAAATGCTAATTGCAAATAATAAAAACATAAAATTAATCTAGTCTGCAATATCTGCAGCAGTTTGTTGCAAAATGTATGTCACTTGAGGTTAAACAGATGCAGTGAGAGTTTGTGTAGAGATCCTCAAAAATCGTAAACAAAACTGCACAAAGTAAAACAAACTAAAATACCTAGATGACATTAAAGACAGGTTCACCTGCAATAGTCAAACACAAATGTGATCCTGGAGCACAAAACCAGTCATACAGGGTCAATTTTTCGAAATTGAGATTCTACATCATCTGAAAGGTGAATAAATATGCTTTTCATTGATGTATGTTTTATTAGGATCGGACAATATTTGGCAGATATACAACTATTTGAAAATCTGGAATCTGACTGTGCAAAAAAAATCTAAATACTGAGAAAATCACCTTTAAAGTTGTCCAAATGAAGTTCTTAGCAATCCATATTACTAATCAAAAATGAAGTTTTGATATTTACGGTAGGAAATTTACAAAATATCTTCATGGAACATGATCTTAATATCCTAATGATTTTTGGCATAAAAGAAAAATCAATAATTTTGACCCATACAATGTATTTTTGGCTATAATATCTTTTTACTTGGTGGCTGTATCTGTAGCGCCTCCAAGCATTTATTACACACCAGGGGTAACATACAAGCCAAGCTAGCTAAGCTACCCGAAATCTTTGTCTGCTATTGTGTACTATTACTATATTACCATTGCTTTTGACCACTAGACATCAGTATTTAGTCAGAGACCTACCACGGCTGTAGCTAGCAGATGATTTATTAAGCAAATGTAATGTAATAGAAAAATACAGTACTCAAATATTTATAGAAAATGCAACATTCTTAAACAAAGTTTAAACATACATTATATTAAACATAAACGTATAAACAGAGTGCAATATGCAATACACTGCAACAGTGACTTTTAACAAACAATTAGACACAACATAAATTAGAAAATGGTCTTTTCTTTAACCCAGTGCTAAAAGTCAAACTCCTGGCCTTCTTGGTGGCAAAATCCACAATCAAAAATATTCGACATAAATGAATATATGTAATAAATGTATATAAACAGAGTGCAAAATGCAATACACTGACTGCAACAGTGAATTTTAACAATAAATTAGACATTACATAAATTAGAAAACTGTCTTCTGTTTAACCTTCCAGTGACTTAAATGCCAAAAACAAATCGCATGGCCCTCTTGCTGGTAAAATCCTCAATCAAATCCTTAAAATCCAGTCTTAAATCCAACTAATGGACACTATCAATAACTGATGTCTATCCCTCAATCACTCTCCCTGTTTTCTTGTAGAAATCCTTGAATTCAAGGAATCTTTCAGTAATCTCCCATTCATCCACATTTTTATTATAATGCACATATCACATGAGCGCAACATTCTGCTCAGTGTGGGAAATGTCAGGTGCAGCGTCACAAATTATCCCATAATATATGGCATCCTCCCTGCTGCCTTACTGTATTTCAAGTAGTCTGGAAATGCCTTTCCCTGTGGATCATTAGGCATTTCTCTTTCTTCTCTGTGCCAATTTACTAACAATAGTTGGTCTGTCTTTGTCACTTAATTTTGTAGGCCATAAACCTGGGTCACCTGACAGCAGGACATGTGGCTCAGTATCTAAAGTGTCCATCTTAACCTCACTCTGTCTGTGCTAGTACTGATACTCTCCTGAGCTCCTCTGCTGTTTCCAAATCTCTTTCTGTGTCCTCCCTGACAGACTGGCTTGAGGAACATCCTGGCTCTAGAATATCCAAAAAATATCAATTCATTCAGAACCTGTTCTACATGGACATAGAGTTTCTGTACCACACTATTCTGAATGAGTTTAAATACTTAATCAGTTATATTAATAGAAAAGGTTCACTGGGGCAAACAAAAAAGAATCATAAAATAATAAATAGAATACCACCAGCATTTCCAGCAGTATCCAAAATTTCTCAATCATAATCTTACTAAGAAAACTAGATTCAGCTAAATGTGACAATTAGCTTAACAGCTTGCTAGCAACCTATGCACATACAGCATACAATGTTAAAAGTGTTCTACATTATGAATCTTAACCCAAATCCTTTAGCTTAATATACTGTAGATAACTGTGATCCTGCCTGTGAAAACCCAGCAATATCTTTTTTTATTTTTATTTACGGTGTTCTACATAAAATCATTCTACATAATATAAAGAACATTCTGTGAAAATATAACATTGATATCATTAGTATTGACTGAGTGAGGTCATGTCAGAGATAGAAATCGTAGCATAATAAATGCTTGAAATCAAACTGCGATGTTCTTTATCTCATAATGATTTAGATTTGATGCTTTAGTCTGGTTTTCACAGGCAAAATCTCAGTGACATACGGATTACCTCCATCTTGGAGAAGATCTGTGGGAACGTCCTCTGGAAAAGCTGTGGGAATGTCCTCGGGAAGAGTGGGTGAGGGCAAGATTGCATCTGTGTATGAGGAGGACGTAGACATCATTAGTGAACTAACTAGTTATTCGCTAAATAGAATGCACTGTGGTAGTTAACTAAAGTCTGCTGACATAGCCAACAGGAGAATGCTGGCAATTGGCTACAAACTGAAGATCTTTATATCTGGATCAAAATTACATTCTTTTCATTTTCAGTGTTAAAAAATGTAACCTATTGAATATTGAATTGACATGTGACACACAACAGCAGCACAGCGAAGCCTCTGTCCTGCACAGTTAAAATCGTGTTCCAGGAGGACCAATATTTTGGCTGGGCCTCCTGTGGTCTAGTCCCCTGGAACATGTGTTAATCCGTCCCTAGTCTTCGGTTCAAATAGCCTTAATTTCAGGCTGGTCCAGTCAAATTTGCCTGGAAAGGGTTTAGACCAGGTTGTTATGCAGCTCTGAATTACCTGGAAAAATCACATAGACTCCCACTTCACAGAAAGAAAGAATCTTTGAAGTTCCAGGAATATTTACAGTCACATAGCGTCCCTTCATCCCAGGACACGAGAAGCTGTTGGTTGCTCCTGCCGGAATAGAAGAAACTGTAGCACATCTGGAGAAAAAAATGAAAAAGTGAGTTCCTTTTGTAGCTCATTATTAGTATGACTCTCCACTTGTATTTTTGTACTTTAATACAAATATATAAAAAGTTTGTCTGACATCTGGGCACTGTCATACTGTGTTTGATAATAAAATCATGTAAAATAACTGCTGCAGAACTATTAACTATAACTACAACAAGAATAGCAATGTACAGTGAAATAATTGCAAGATTTACTAGTAATTATCTACATCTAGATATAATTAAAATCACGTAAAAAAAAAAATAACAAAAATTCATGTTTTTATTTATCTATTAGTCTGCATTTCTTGAACATATGTTTAGAGAAATTAGGGTATATGGCCATTAGCAGCACTATATATATATATATGTATTCAAATTATATTTAGCCTAGAAAGTTCACAGATTGCCCTTGCTTTAAAAAGGTGTCACTTACTTCAGTTCATCGTGATCTCACAAAGTTATTTTATAATCAATGAATCTCTTATTTACATTGCGTTACAGTGAGAGGATTCACAAGTGTGCAGGGAAAAAAAATCTGGCATTTAGAGGTGAGTGAATGCAACGGCCAATCACAGGTGTTCAGGAAATCAACAGATGTCTGTGATTGGCTACATTGCTCAGCTCTACGAAAACACGTTGTAAATAGGAGCTCTCTTCGATTTCCAAGCGCAAACACAAATGTACGGAGACGGACATGGTAGCAGAAAAAAATTGGGGTGGGAGGAAAAAATATTTTTCAAATGTTTTGCGTTCGCTCACAAAACTTTTGCGTTCCCTCGAGAAACTTTGTGTTCTCTCGCAAAGATATTTGCATTCCCTCGAAAAACTTTTGAGTTTGGAGAAACACTTCCATATTTTAATAATTTTATCAGTATTTACTATTATTGAGTTTGGTCCTCCAGTGTCACTGTTTTAAAACATTAAGCCACATTAAGCATTTTAGAATGTCCCAAAAACCATGCCTTGAACTAAGCACTGAGTGTATTTCTTCAAAAAAAAAAAAACTCTATGAACCGCTCCATTGTGAACATACGAGGTTGTATGAACTGAACAGAAAGAAAGGTTTTGTGGGTGAGCACAAATATCTTTACAAGAGAATGTAAAGTTTCTCGAGGGAATGTCAAAAGTTTTGCGAGAGAATGCAAAACATTTAAAAAATATTTTTTCCTCCCACCCTGATTTTTTTTCCACCACCATGTCCTCTTAAGGGCTCCATACAAATGCACTCTGGAGCCTTTACCAAATCTGTTTGGCCAGTATTCTATTATTACAGTTTTAAATGAAAGTCCTTTGGTGAAAATGGATGTGTGTTTTGAGAGGGTGAGAAAAGTAACAATTGCGTGAGAGTTGGCGACTCTGCGGTAATGTGATCACTGGAGGCGAATTGCTAAGTGAATTACCCATGTGACACGAGCTGCCATTTTATAAAGATATAGCATCAACTGTCTGATCATTAGGTAGGTAAACCAGTGTTTCCTCCACCGACCATTGCCATGCAAAAAAAATTAAAAATAATAATTTACCTGATCTTTGAATGTGAACAGTCTTAATTGAATGTGATGGAATAAAAAAGCTGTTTACTGTGAAATAATAATGCGAAATAGTAATGCACGGGTCGTCTCATAACCAGCGGACCCCGCGGGTCGGGTAAAGAAATTGGCACTTTACTTGTGGGGCGGGTCATTAAAAACAAAATAAAAAAATCCATGTATGTTGCGTGCAATTCCCTCTAGCCTATATTAAATATTAGGAATATATATTTTCATATTTTATTAGGTTCTTTTATAAGGTTACAATATGAAGGTCTACGTAGCATCGTAACTTGCATCATGTCCCCGATGCGCGGGTCATCTCATAACATGCAGAGCTCCGCGGGTCGGAAAAAAAAAAGAAACGCTAATCAATATACAGAAAGCATAGCCTACAAAAAGACCAACAAAAAAAACAAACATATCAAAAAAATCTGACCCGCGCATCACTAGTGCGAAAGTCTTTGTGTTGCAATAAACATAGCCTACAACATGACCAACAAACAAATGACTCTTATGATCTGCTTCTTTTTAGTTAAAAACACACAAGCCTAGTCTGATTCAGGAACAAATGACTAGAGGAGTGACCAGTTGGAATCAGTACGACATCCTTCACTGAACTAAATCGACATCCAGCTCAGTTACTGAACTGCAAATACCAATCTTAACATAATCTAAACACCTGCAAATAGTCAGTACATGAAACACACACACATACATATATGTATACATGAAGATACCAACTGTCCAAAATCTGCATGTAAGAATATATCAGAGAGACTCACACTGGGTTGCCTAAAACATTTGAAGAATCGTTTCCAATCCGAATCACTGCCCCGTTAATCCAGATTTCACAGTTCACACTTCCACAGATTCTGTTAGTGATGGTCACTCTGTTCACAGTGTACATGTTCTTCAGATCCAGCCTCCACCACGGGTCACTCTGTGTGTTTGTACGAGAACAGTAGGAGCTTGACCCATCCACAGCCTTTTGGGCATGCCAGCCATAAAAATAGGTGTAATATGTTGTTGACTGAACGGCTGTTCCCCATCTTGCTACGTTCACTGGAATACATTCAAGAGAAAAACTTACTGACAATTACAATTATTTAGCCAACCAGGGCTATACATGATTGTAATATTTAAGTTAATTGGTTTTCAACATGTGTCTGAAAATATTTCACAGCAGCACTAACTCACTTACAAAAGATGGAGTAGTGTTTAATTCACAAAATCTCACCTTCTGTTTCTGCTGTCGTCTGAACTGAGAAAAAGCCTTGAAATGAGAAACACAGAATGATGCTCATTATTTAGCAACTTAAAATGGATTGTTCTTAAGAGCATAAGCCTAAATGTTGTTGGCTTTATATATATATATATATATTATATATATATATATATATATATATATATATATATATATATATATATATATGCAAGATGTCTGTTAAAGATCTGTTAAACTGGAAAGCATCTGCTGTCTATAAAAGTTTTACATACATTCTAAATCATAAACATCTTAAAGACATCTAATAGACATCTATTTGACATCTAAAAGGAAACGTCATATAGACATTGCAGATGAGCAAACACTCTAAAAAATACATCTTGTAGATGTAAATGCAGATGTCAAATAGACGTCTCTGAGATGAATGTGTGCTATCAGGGCTATTTGGGTAAAATTGAGTATAATCTCTAAAATCATGTATTAGTGTCTTATATATTTAAGCTTCTCAAGTAAAATTATTTTGTTTCAGGGTGTTTAGATAACATGAACAACACATTCAATTATAATTTATGGTCTTCTGTGTTTATTAAGTGCTTCTCTGTCTGAAAGATGAAGCTTATTAAGATATGAGATATGATTGTATGTTTTACTTACCCAGTAAAGACAACAGACTCTTGTAGAAAACTCTCATGTTCATTTCAGGCGATTCGTGATTCTATCTGCTTTTGTTTGAGGAGCTTTGAACGAATGTTGTTCCTGAGAGAAATACATTAGTTCAAGTTACATGATCCTAGTTCTCCTCCCACTTTCCTTTCGGTCTGGAGCTGGAAAAAAATCTTGTTTACACACACACACACACACACACACAAATAAATAAATAAACACACACACACACACAAATAAATAAATAAAAACAACAATAATAAATATTAATATTTTCTTAAACATTTTAGCAACAAAAGTGAACACCTTTTCACTGACAATAATGATAATTTGTAACTTCAGTTTAGTGATTTATGATATCAAAATATCAGTGCTATTAAAATGGTGCATTATCTCTTTGGCTGTTACATTCAGTGACTTTCAGTTTCCTTATTTGGTCTTTTTCCTGTTCTTGTTTTGTTAATTGATTCATCCCCACCTGTCTCCTTTTCCCTGATTACCTCCTGTCTGCTTAAATACCCTGTCTGTTTAGTTCTTCCTCGTCTGTGATTAATGTTGTATCCTAATGTTGTTCTAATGTTCTAATGTAGTTTATGTTGGATGTGCCCTTGTTCCTCCGCTATCAGTAAAAGAAACCCTTTGTAATTCGTCTTCCTCGTGCGCCTTCATTTCACACCAGCTTAAATGGTAACATTGGCGGACACTGTTATGTAAAGCAAGTCAAAGAATGAATTTTGTGTTGACCTGCTTACATTGAATATTAAGTGTTAACAACAAACTTAATATCAAAATCCACCAAACTGGATTGGTTTGTCAGCTCTCCTGAAAGAGAATTTAGGGACAATCTTCCTGAACTACATTAAGATTTGTATTCACTTTTGTATTCAAATTCGGTGGCAGCTTATTTTACTTGGCGTAGCCTAACTGCATGTTTTTTCCATCTTGTGTGTTGCACTAGCCATTTTTAAATTTGTCTTTTCTTTCCCATCTTGCAGACTTCTCAATATCAACACACATTTGCATTTTGTTGTTTTATGCATGAGGCTGCCTGTCAGAGCTACCTGAAAGCACACAAGCATCATCCTGCATCTGGTCCGACATAGATGATCTGTTTCTAGATGACGCAAAACTATCTTTAAAATGTGAATATTCATATTAGGAGTTCATTTAGCAATGCAGTAAATTTTTGCTACTCTTTGCCATTTGCATCTGCATCTACTGCTGTTCACTTCTTAGAATGTGACTTGTTTTTCTTATTCACAGCAAGTTTTCATCAAGTCATTTGCTTAGGAAGCATGTTTGAAAAACCATGAATATAAATGTAAATGTAAATGTCCTGAAAGTGTTTATTCAGAGGAGCACGAACATGTGAGGAAGTACACTATGACTTCATCTGTACTGGTGTCTTGGGATTTGAAAGCAGCCAGTTCATCATTATGTCATAACGTACATTTTTCATGTTCAAACTTCGCCTACATTAATCTGCCACAAATCTTATTTGCTTAGACAAATGCCTGCTTAGCATGGTTAGATCATGCCTCCAAACCAGAGAATTAAGAACCACACAGTCATAAGACTTAACAAAAACGGGAAAATAATATAAAAAAGAACAGTATAATATAAATTACTAATCAATAAATTAATCAATAAAATGGGTATGATTATTATTATTATTATTATAAATGATAAATTTAATAATAGTTTGGGTGATCAGACCATACTCTCTTGCCTTCTACATGTTCAAAAGAACAGGTTGCTTCTGTCATTCCACGTACCAGCATCAGTCAGGGGAAATATGTGTCTCTGTCTGTAATCTGACAAGCACATCAACACTCGTATGGCAATATACAAGAGTAAGATGATAAACACTCTTGTAACTAAAGCTTTTTAATTATTCCAAAGTGGCCCCAATTCTGATCAAAATGATGTGTCCCATTCAGATGTTAAAAGAACATAATCCTTAATCAAGTTTAGATACTTGTTCATATAGAACTTTGACTAAATTATACACTGCATTTCCAGTATTATCTAAAGGTATGAACAGCATTCAGTTGCAGTCACTTGGCATGCTTCACTCTGTCATTAGGTACAATTGGATTTTCAAATAAACACATTGTAAAAACATATTCTTTGCCATTTCATTGCTTTTACCTTTTCTAACTAAAACACCTTTGGCAACTCATCATCTCAAAAACATCTTAGCATCTCAGCAACAGGGTTTCAGTGCCCTAGTATTTACTCAAGAAGTTGTCTGACAGGTTTATAAATTTGCCTAGGCTATGACAACAGCTTCAACAGAGTTGGCTAGCTGGATGCGAAATAAGTCATGCCTTTCATTGTTTTCCCAGTTTGCTATTTCAAAGTCACGACACAAAAGATAACTGAAACAACGAAACAGTAACTCAAGGCGATCATCGGGGTCCAAACATAATGGTTTGTGTAGATGATGCAGTTTAGATTTTAATTAAATTTAATTAATTTTAAAATGTACTAAACAAATATAAGCTATAATGTTTATGTATAATATTGTTTTTCATATATTATTTTCAGACATGAGTAGACCTGTATTCAAGTAATTAACGTTACGCATTTGACAAACACTTACAAGCGCGCACTTTTCAAGCGGCAGAAATCAATTCAAATAGTCATCAGCAGCCATTAGTTAGGTAAAATTGAGCATCAGAATTGACACATTTGTTATTAAGGGAGAAAAACTAAATGTGGAAAATGCCAGCGAAGGAACATATACAAACAAGAGTAGTCACAGTGTGATGCCAAGGCTGAGTCAGTTAGATCCATCTGCAGCAGTTTATTGATATACGTAACCAAACAGATAACAGCAGACATAAACTCAGGCAGGCATCAAAAGGGAACTCAGGCAGATTTTCGTAGAGAACTCAGATAAGTACAAACAGAGGGACAGCAAAGAATAATAGAACACGATTCAGAGATAATACTACTATGTGCGACATAGACCAGGAGCAAAGCAATACTTCACAAAATAACCAAGAGGGGAGCAGTCCATATAAAGGGGAGAAGACAAGGTGCAGGTGATGATACTAATTGTAATCAAGGTAACTAGGCAGGTTTAGACGGGGATGATTGCACAGAGGAACACTGGGAAATGAAGTCCTAATATTCAGGCGAGAGGGATCTGATGCAGCCAGAGGAGGGCGTAGCAGACCGTCCCATGACATAGCCCCTCCCCTGCGAGCGGCTCCGGAAGCGAGGACCAGAACGTCGACGGGGTCTTCCACGGAGTCTGGGAGCAGGTCGGTCAGGATGGTCACGATGGAAGCTGGTAAGCAGAGAGGGATCCAGGATGTCCTGAGACCTGACCCAGGAGCGTTCCTCAGGACCGTACCCCTCCCAGTCAATGAGGTACTGTAGAACCCCGCCACGACATCTAGAGTCCAGTACTTCTCGCACCCGGTAGGCCACCTCGCCGTCAACCTCAATAGGAGGATTCTGCACCGGTGTGTTCCCCTCTTGGACCTCCTTTCTCCTGGGGGTGACTGCGGGTCTGAAAAGAGACACATGAAAGGTAGGTGAGATTTTGTAATGAGAAGGAAGAGCCAACCTAAACGAGACAGGGGTGATCTGGCGCAGAATTTTAAAAGGACCAATGAAGCGAGGGGATAGTTTCTTGTTGGGTAGTTTGAGACGGAAATCTCGGGCTGAAAGCCACACCCACTGGCCGGGACGGTACCGGGGACCCCCACGTCTCCTCCGATCTGCATAGTGCTGATATTGGCGAATGGCTCGCTGTAAATGCACATGAGCGGCATTCCACGTAGCCTCACTGCGACGAAGCCATGATGTCAGTCCAGTGGCGGGCTTAACCAGGGAATTCTGAGCGTATTCAGCCCATACAAGGTAACGACTCCATTCCTGCTGATTTTGATGGCAGTAGGTCCGTAGGAAGCGAGTTAGATCCTGATTTAACCTCTCAACCTGCCCGTTGGCCTGAGGATGGTATCCCGAGGTGAGGCTAACATTAATACTGAGTTTCGAGCAAAGTTCCCTCCACACACGAGAAGTAAACTGAGGGCCTCGGTCAGTTACAATGTCCTCAGGCAGGCCAAAAAGCCGAAACACATGATTGAGGAGAGCCTCGGTGGTCTTTAGGGCTGTGGGAAGACCAGACAAAGGGATGAAACGGCATGACTTTGAAAACCGGTCAACTACTGAGTGGATGGTGGTGAAACCCTGGGACTGGGGAAGATCCGAGAGACAAGCTGGTTTCATGTGAGAACAAGGGCGTCGTGGTACCGGCAGTGGCTGTAAGAGACAAGCTGGTTTCAGGTGAGAAGACTTGATCATGTTACAGGTGGAACACTGGTGAACAAACTTGATCACGTCAGCCCGAAGGGAAGTCCACCAGAAACGATTGGAGACTAACTGAGTGGTGGCTGTGATACCTGGATGCCCCGCACTGGGAGTACAATGAACCCATCGGAGGACACGGTCGCGGAGCTCAGGAGGAACAAAGAGGCGGTCCCCTGGACACTCCGGTGGAGCTGGATGTCTTTGCTGAGCTGCAGAAATCTCTGTGATGATATCCCACTGCACTGGCGCAACAATGAGAGAGGAGGGCAGAATGGGGACTGGTTCTGAACACTCGTCATTACTGTCGAACTGGCGCGAGAGAGCATCCGTCTTGCCATTCTTTGAGCCTGGTCTGAAAGTGATTTTAAAATTAAATCTGGAGAAGAGGGACCAGCGAGCCTGGCGAGCGTTTAATCGTCTGGCGGACTTGAGATATTCCAGATTTCTGTGGTCAGTAAGCACAGTGAACGGATGACCCGCCCCCTCCAGCCAATGCCTCCACTCTTCAAAGGCGGCCTTTATCGCCAGTAGCTCTCGATCGCCCACATCGTAGTTGCGCTCTGCTGCATTGAGCTTGCGAGAATAAAAAGCGCAGGGATACATTTTAGCTGGATTGCCATGACGTTGCGACAGGATGGCACCCACGCCCGTGTTAGAAGCATTTACCTCCACGATAAACTCTCGCTCGGGATCTGGGTGATGGAGAATGGGTGCTGTGGTGAATCTCCTCTTTAAGCTTTCAAACGCTGCCGTGCATTCCGAAGACCAGCGGAAACATCTTCCTCCTCCTTGGAGTAGAGAGGTGAGAGGAGCCACAATCATGCTGAAATCTCGAATAAACCTGCGGTAAAAATTGGCAAAGCCCAGGAAGCGTTGTAGCTCCTTCACTGATGTGGGTTGAGGCCAGTTAACCACCGCTTGTACCTTGTTGTCATCCATCACCACTCCGTCTGCACTAATGATGTAACCCAGAAACGAGATCCGAGTCTGATGAAACTCGCATTTCTGTAGCTTCGCATACAACTGGTGCTCGATCAGACGCTTGAGAACAGCCCGCACATCCTGAACGTGCGTTTCAAGGTTATCTGAATAAATCAGGATGTCGTCAATGTATACAATTACACTCCGGTTGAGCATGTCTCTGAAGATCTCATTGACAAACGCTTGAAAAACTGATGGACTATTGGAGAGGCCGAACGGCATGACCCGATATTGATAATGGCCAGAGGTTGTAGAAAACACCGTCTTCCACTCATCACCTTCCCGAATTCGAATAAGGTTGTATGCATTTCTGAGATCGAGCTTGGTGAAATAGCGAGCCGTGCGGAGCACTTCCAGGGCAGCTGGGACGAGAGGCAGCGGGTAGCGGTATTTGACAGTTATCTCATTGAGACCCCGATAGTCTATGCACGGTCGGAGACCCCCATCCTTCTTTTTAACAAAAAAGAAACCGGCGGAAGCAGGAGATGTTGAAGGGGTAATAAAGCCCTTAGCAAGTTGCTCATCAATATACGAGTTCATGGCCTCGGTCTCAGGCTGAGATAAGGGGTATACTCGGCCACGCGGCGGCATGGTTCCCGGCAGGAGCTCAATAGCACAGTCGCCGGAACGATGTGGAGGTAATTGTGAGGCGTCACGCTCGCAGAATGCCTGGGCCAGATCATGGTAAACAGCGGGGATTTCCTGCAGATTAACGTCCATGGAGGAGCTGGAACTCGGTTCTGGACCCTGGACGGCAGACATGCATCCATTCAGACAAGACGAAGACCAATGGATAATCCACCTCATCGACCAGGAAATTTGCGGGTTGTGTCTCTCCAGCCAAGGAAACCCCAGAATCATAGGATGAAGTGGCGAATGAATAGTGTAGAACTGGATGGTCTCCTTATGTTGCGGGCCGATGCTGAGAGTGAGAGGTGGCGTGATGTACTGCCGCTCCCCTATCCCCAGGGGGCGGCCATCCAATGCTGTCACTGTCACAGAGGGTTCACAAGAGCGGAGAGAAATACGATGAGTTTTTGCAAAGGTTGCATCAATGAAATTTCCAGCAGCTCCCGAGTCGATAAAAGCCCTCGATTTTACAACCTCCCCATTAATAATCAGCGAAATATCCACAGTGAAAGATTTAGAAGAGAGTAAACGGGAACTCACCGCAGCGGGGTTTCGTGAAGTGGCTTTCACTGGGCAGGAAGCCCTCAAATGACCGGCCTGACCGCAGTACATGCATAAATGATTGCGCCCTCTCCTCTCGCGTTCAGCCTTGGAGAGGCGGGTGTATCCGATCTGCATGGGTTCGGCCTCCGAGATGCCCACCGGGTTGAAACTCAGACTGGTCCTGATGGGAGTGCGGCGAGCCCGGATGAGATGATCGAGCCGGATGGCAAGCTCCATGATCTGACTAAGGGTCTTTCCTTCATCACGACAAGCAAGTTCTCCCTGCAGCTCTGCATTCAGACCCTTCCGATACAATAGTTTGAGGGGATCCTCCCCCCAGCCGGTTTGCTGTTGCCCACTCTAGCGCTTTTCCCGTTAGCAGGGTGCAGATGAGGAAGATGCGACCCTCATCGGTGCGATGTTCTGGAGCCTGCTGGCTGAGATAAAGCTCGCACTGCAACAAAAAAGCCCTTGCAAGTGGAGGGTGAGCCGTCATATTTTTCAGGTAGGGATAATCTTGGATTATTTGAGGTCGTACTCACAACCAGCAGCGGAGGGACAGGTACAGTGGGCACTGGTGCCTGATTGGCTGCTGCCATCTGCGGGGTCAATGCCTGAACGGACCTGACGAGTTCCTCTGTGAGCGAGGTGAGTTTAACCAGCTGCCGCTGATGTGAAGCGAGCACCGAAGCCTGGGAAGAAACCTCCTTGGCGAGGCGATGAAACTCTGCTGGATCTTGGCTTGGTGAAGTATTCTGTGATGGCAAGGCTGAGTCAGTTAGATCCATCTGCAGCAGTTTATTGATACACGTAACCAAACAGATAACAGCAGACATAAACGCAGGCAGGCATCAAAAGGGAACTCAGGCAGATTTTCGTAGAGAACTCAGATAAGTACAAACAGAGGGACAGCAAAGAATAATAGAACAGGATTCAGAGATAATACTACTATGTGCGACATAGACCAGGAGCAAAGCAATACTTCACAAAATAACCAAGAGGGGAGCAGTCCATATAAAGGGGAGAAGACAAGGTGCAGGTGATGATTCTAATTGTAATCAAGGTAACTAGGCAGGGTTAGACGGGGATGATTGCACAGAGGAACACTGGGAAATGAAGTCCTAATATTCAGGCGAGAGGGATCTGATGCAGCCAGAGGAAGATGTTCAGCCTGTCTTTTTTCCACACAGCAGTGAAGAAAGGAGAGTGCTGGACTTTCGGCATCAACTTTCGGTTTGCCCCGCCACTCACTTGAAGATGTTCAGCCCGTCTTTTTTCACCCTTCTCCCAAAACAGCTTATACTACTGTTTCAGCTATATTAAAATAGTTCAGTTTTGTATGTAATGGCAAAGTGATTATATTTCTTTTAGTTTTTTTGAGTTAATTTAGAAAAATGTTTGGAGCATTTTTGGTCATTAAATATAAGTTATTGTTTTTTAAGTAATGACCAAGCACCCAGCAGCAGACAGTGAGTATCATAGCCTATGTTTGATCAATTTAACCTTCTCAAATCATCACGACTTGCCTAAAATAAAATCTATAGATATAAAACAGTTCAAGCATATAACAATGTTTAAATGTTAAACCTAGATAAATGTGAGCTATATCCAATAGTGTGTGGAGAGTAGAAGCTAAAGCACGCTCTGCAGGCCATGGAGGCGCCAGCACGATCACTTGCATTTTTTTCAGTGGATACGCCTTCATTTTTACTCATAAAGATAAGAGTAATACCTCTTTCGTAACTGTAAAGGGTCTACTTTTATTTGTGTGCACTCACAATATCAACAAAACATTCTATAAAATAAAAAAACAAACACAATGCGCTTTCTGCCGTCTCGTCTTTAACAGGAGTACAAAAATTAACCGAAACTCAGCAAAAAACATGCCTCACAGACATGATAAATTTATCTATAGAAAGCTTTAAATGACTACTTGATGAAATAAATCTAAAACTCTTTCATTATAATCATAATCTGAAAAGATGCTCTTCTCTGTAAAGGTGCGTCTAATGAGGAGATGGCGAGTCAGGATCAGCAACTTCATCCTTGTGACACCGACTCAGAAAACACTATTTTAAATAAGTAAATAAGTCAAATATCTCCTTACTATTTTCTTCTGAAACATTCATGGTAATTACTTTTGCTGGTGCTTTGTGGCAAGCTTTAGCCTATTGTGTGCATTTTAACGTAGAACTGTTCAGCTGCGCTGACGGCACATTGATATTTGAATCAACGAAGGCTACATTTGTGAATGCACATTTTCTGCAATGTTGCGCGTCAAGTCATGGCTTCCATGTGTGTCTTACAGACTGCAATTTACAATCGCAACTTCATTGTGCTGTTACTCCTTTTGAGTCGAATTTCACAAAATTGGTCAGCTTCTGACAGCATCAGGTGTTTTATTAATGGTGAGTTTTATTTATTATATTTATTAAATGAATGTAATCAATTAGATATCATAATATTTAGGCTATAATAGGCTATTATAAATCTGGTTGGTATGTATTGGTGTCATAATATGTAAATGATATGTGTGCGTGAGACTTGCACTTGGACCATAGTGCGGCCCAGTGGAAAAAAACGTTGAGAACCAGTTGTCTATACCATTAAAATTAAGATAAAAAAAGTAATGGTCTATCAGTATTTAGGAGAATACAATTTTTGCATACTTACTATATTGGGCTTTATTAAGGTTTATGAAAATATAATGAATTTATATGCACTTTTTATTTAGTCACTTAAATGAAACATTTTCAAAGACTTTGAACAGATCTTGAAGCATTTGCTATCCTGTGGCTCCCTCGTGTGGACAGCATTAGCATTATGGCCTTCATCTTTTAACCACATAAAGATTAAATGGCCAATATTTTTTGAATGATTACAAATATTTAATGATTAGTTTACTGACAATATACCCACATTAAACTCAAATGTACTGATTCTGTATCTTATTTCATGCTTTAAGAGTTTAATTTTCGACTAACATTTGTAAGCAGTAATGATTCATTATTATGTGACTTGTTAGATGGTTATTTAACAATTATAATTTAAAAACAATATAATGATCCAAAAAGTACAACAGTTATTGTTTTAATAATATTTTCTACAGACATTTGTGTTATTTTGTATTGTAATGAAAATGAAAAAGGTTGTTATGACAACAGAAATTGTCCTTACTAAAAATGAAACACTAAATTCATTCATATTGTTTTTCAGTAGGTCAAGCATGTTTTGATAAATATGGCTGTTTCCAAGGGTTTTTTAGGATTTACATTTAAAAAAGTAAAAGTCAAGTACTTCAAGCATTTTAAGCAGCTTGTACGAACCCTGGTAATACTTGTGATAGACTGTTGTAATTGTGTATTGTAACAAACAAGTTTATTATAATAATGAAAGTGTAGATACCATTAAGATGTTGCAAGTGATAGCACATAAGAGCAGATTCTGGAGTTGTAGGTGTTGAGATGTAGAAATGGAAGAATCACATGTAAAGTAACAGTGCATAGATTTCAAGAAAAATAGACGGATTGTGGTTAAAGCCACAAATATTATGTCATGAACAATGATTCACTGTGTTGTTTTTGACTATGTAGTTAGCAAATATGAAAATGATATGAAAATGACAAGAGTTCAGGTTAGGAGGTGAAGCTTTAGCTAGTGGTATGATGGCAAAGACTCGGTTGTTGATATGATCCACAAGAATTTTCATGGGTAATTCGTCAATGAAACTGGTGACTTTTCCAGTGTAAAACTCTGCAGAAACTGTGTAGACTTCATCGTCACTGCTGAGAAGAGTGTAGTTGTCACCAGACTAAGATACTCCTAGAATTTCAATTTCTTGTTTTGTACGTGCAGTCACCTTAATCTGTAAAAGATTATTATTATTAAAAATATTATTAGACCAAAAATATTGGTTTGTGAAATGTTGCCTGTTGTTAGTAAGTGTGTAAGTGTAAGTACAAGAGATATGTTGTATGAAATAGGTAAGTAAAATGAATTTCGCAGAAATAGTATTTGTTGAATAAGTGAGACATAAATTGATAAAGGTACTCACTTTTTTCCCTTGGCCTAGGAGAGTTTTATATCCATGTGTTGAGTATATGTTGTCTTCGTTGCCAGACATGGGTGTTGAGGGTGGACAGAGTGCATCTTGTGCAGCTTTTACTGCATCCTCTGTGATCACAAGTGGATATTTCTGTGTTGCATGCCCAACTAGCAAATGGGCTAGCCATCTGGTCGAGATGGTCACATTTTTTAAAACGTAGCTAGCTCCTTCGTCAAATTCGGGGTCTGGGACTGATCATTTGTGAAGGTAGGTCTTGTTATTATCAGTGAGGGCACAGACTGATGTTGTCCTGTATGTTGCAGGTTCACAACTGTTTTCACAATTGACCAAACGAGTCTTAATGCATTTGCATGTAATTCTGGCCTGACGAGTATATGGAGTAGCCATTCTGAGGGCAAAAAGTTAAAGGGGTCATATGATGTTGCTAAAAAGAACATTATTTTGCGCATTTGGTGTAATGCAATGTGTTTATGTGGTTTAAGGTTCAAAAAACACATTATTTTCCATATAATGTACATTATTGTTTCTCCTCTATGCTCTGCCTTTTTGAAACGTGTCAATTTTTACAAAGCTCATCAGTCTGAAAAGCGAGGAGTGAGCTGATTGGCCAGCTATCCAGTGCATTGTGATTGGCTGAATGCCTCAAGCATAATAATAGTGTTCCAACCAATCACCGACAGGGGTGTGTGTTGTGAGGTTTTGCGCTCGTGCACGGCTGCCTATGACAGCTGCACGCGAAAACCTCACAACACACACCCCTGTCGGTGATTGGTTGGAACACTATTAGTTTTGGTTTAGAGTGGTTGGTGAAACCAGTTGTTTTTGTGTGCAGATCTCAGAGCCTAGGCTGCCTACAGAGATGCGTTTTTTTGATGGCATGCTTATGGGGCGGGCAGCTAGCGGATCGTTAGGAAAGATTAGATGAATGTGATCATTTATGTTTGGGCTTGAAATCACTGATACAACCTTAAACTCACAAATGTTAAAATTGGTCAAATTTTACCCCGAACAGTATTTTAAGACCATGCTATGCAAGCTCACAACTCCCCTGTGGAATCCGGACATATTCGAGGATATAACATGTGGGCTTACACACATGAAACACAATGCATCACGCTCTATCAAATCCTGCACCGTATTTAATGGCTGTTGTCATGACGTTTCTGAAAGACCCATAGTCTGACATGTGTGCAACAGGGAATGTTATGGTGTCTTTGCAAGCGCTAACTGTTGGATAACAGATTGTGTGGTTAGGCATCTTGTGACACTCATGGTCAAACTTCACTGTGATCTTGAAGTTCTGGCGATCAGAAAGAAGAAGATGTCTGTGGGCTTGACCCGTAATCCACTGCATCACTGAGGGTACAGTTGTGATGTCTTCAGACGTGGCATCTGGTTCAGCAACTAGAAAAAAAAAACTCAAGTGAGTATATAGGCTTACATATGATGTAATGCTCATTAAAGCATTTTAACACCGTAACTAAAACACCAGACTGGGTTGCTGTGGAGTCACAAACACTCATGCCAAAATTAAACTAAACACCGTCTGGAGTGGCGGCCAAAATATGACTACCCTATGGAATCCGGACATATTTGAAATGTAGCGGGACTGGGAATTGAATCCTGGTCTCTGGTGGGCAGCTGCATCATACACCTGATACTTAGATCACCACACCACTGCAGACCCCTAGAGTGGAAATCGTAAATTAGGGATGCACCGGTTGACTGGCCATAAATCGTAACTGGATGGTTTTTGCTTAAAATACGCGATCTTCAAACGGCTGGTTTTTGGTCTTTTTTGGCCGATTTTCACAATCAACACATTCAATGACTAGTTGTAGACATACCTTCCAGCTCGTGCAGGAAGTCTTGAAAGTGTTCAAGGATCTGGGACTCCTTGTGGTGCTTGTTGCAGCCCCTTTTGCTCATCTCCCGAATTTTGCTCATCTTTTTGCTCAGTACCCGAAGAAGCAGCAGAATTAAGAAAGGACATACCATGGTATAATAAAGAGATGGCCCAAGGCTCTTCAAGAAAGTGTATAACGCTTTAATTTCATGTGGCTTACATCATCAAATCATCAAAATGTTTCAGCCTGATGTCGGCCTTTAAGCCGCCTGAAATAAAGGCATTTTAAACATTCTTGAAGACCTGCCTTCGACCATATTTTTCTTATTCACCTTGGATACATCCCTGTGACTCTAATGAGCAACTTTCTTGTTTTTCGTTAATTTTACCTGAGGAAGGAATGCAGTTTTTCATGAAGGAAATACCATGACCTACAACTATGCTGTAGAACACTATTAGACAGCATACCGACTCGTCGTCTCCGGCGACGAACAGACTGCGGCACTCTTCCGTCTTTGCCTGCATCACTTGGGAGAAGCCGTAGATGTCCAAGCCCTCACGGAAGTTGCTGAAGCATGGGCATTCTTTTTGTCATGACATGCAGACTGATTGCTCTGAATACAAAGAAATCAAAAATTATTAATCTCCAAGGGCAAGCAAACCTTCCCTTTGCCAGACAGTTATATCCACATAAGTATTATTTACAGTGCGCCTACCTTAGAATGTTCTCTTTGTGTTCCATGTCGATCTTGCCAGTATAGCCACAACCCATAATGTCTGCAATGTATTCAGTCATGTCGCAACCTTAAACCAAATTAAGAAAAAAAGTTTACAAAGAGCTGATTCAACTGTAATATCATTATCGAGGATAGTTTGGTGAACTTTATATGTATAAAACAATAATCAAAACATCTAAAACTGTTTTATAATCCAGTCAGTCCTAAAATTTAAACACACTGTTGTTATTAGCGGTGATAAGCTCGGGTCCAGGACTAGAGCCAGATACTAGAAAGTTGTAGCACCACCGCTGGAGGAAACGTGGTGCAGGTCCACCTTGGGCAATGCTTGTAGCAAAGATTTCACCCGCAACCTTATAAAAGAGAACATGGGAGTTAATACAGAAAGACAAATAAGCATTCCAGCTTTTTAATCACTAGGCTAAAGATTTTAACAAAGGCTACAAATTCATGAAAAAAAGCAGTGTATAACTGATTGCCCCCCCTCCCTTCCATCAAATCCCATCACTGCAAATCACCTACCTGAAGAGCTCTTCATCAAAGTCATCCACAGAATATTTGGGCATTTTGGACTTCACACCTTCAAAAAGGCGTTGCTCAATCCCAGATACCATTGCTTAGAATCAACAACAAAACAATTAAAACCATTAGACAAGACACCACAAATGTTATACTGTATAAATGCATTTCCCTTTTTAAAAGTAACTAATGAATGGCCACTACTCATTGGTCAGAAACTCTTTTCTAAGGGCCCCTGTATCAATCCCCGCCTCTCCAAGGAATTTGATCCGCAAGGGATTAATTGGTGTAGCCTTTTTGTTGTGCTTCCATAACTTCAGACCTCTTTCAAACATATTATCTCGAGACACACAGAGCTCAAAGGTCTTGCTGGTATCACCTTTTGGTTTGATCCACATGATCATATCTTCCTCACTGTGAAAAATACCACATCTGAATAACCCTCTCATTGTATACAAATACAGTAAGGTAGAGGTCTCACCAAAATTAAAATTCAACCATTATCTAGTCACCCGTGTGACGGAAATGTTATGCCCATCACCATACTGTGATGCCGTCCCCCGGCGCGATGAGACAAAAACCCATTACAAACGAGGCATTTGTAGCATCCAGTGGGGACATAATTACTGATTATAATGACTTATACTGTCTTTTTTACGCGTTGCGTTGTGTCTCACGCCGCATAAACATAAAACGCATGTCTGCATTTGCGATCAGAGAAACGACAAACAACAAGCATTACTCTACTTTGCTTAAAACTCACGTATGAATCATCAGTGGCAAATCTTTTAAATATGAAAACATACTTGCAGGTTGTGAGTTAGAAGCGCCAGACTGTCCTTGCAAAGTTGAAATTACTCTACTTTATAGAAACAGACACCTGCATTGTACGCTACTCTTCCAGGTTTCCGTAAAATGCGTTGCACATCTGAACATTTGGGTAGAACTGTTCTGGAACAGTGTTGTAGATACAACTTAACCACTGATTTCTATTTGTGTCCTCATTTGGTAAAATCACAACGAAACAAACAGCGTCTCCACAACATAGCAGTGGCAACAGTGAGAATAAAAGTTACGCCTTCTTTGTTTGCATGAATATTTGGGCGCCTTTATGCAAATCTTCCCACACAGTGACGTAGAGATGTGGGGGCATTTTTAAACGAGCCGTTTTAGGTAGGCGTGGTTGACTCTTAACTTTTATAAAGAATATCTCTTTGGATTTGGGGCTTTAGTCTCTGCAACTTTACAGATCTTCTTTATGCACCAAGAGCTTGTAACACTCCAAGGAGAAAGGAAAAACTGAAATCGCATCATATGACCCCTTTAATAACAATGCAAACAAATAATCTAGAGTATGACTGATATTGTAAAATATGGCAAAAGATGTGTTTTATAATGTGTTTATTTTGTTGGTTGTATGTTTCTTACAAATGAGTGGAGGTGCATAAATTAAATGCATGTAATAAAGTGTTTTAGTGAACACAAGAAAATAATTAGAGATGTAATAGCAATTGGGTAATATATAAAATGTATATAAAATGTTGTGATATATCTGATGCAATATATGAATGATGCAAATGTTATACATGGGCGTACATGTAAGATAAACATGGTTGATGTACAGTTATGCGCTGAGTACAGTAAAATACGAGGGTGGAAAACAATCTCTATAATATTGAATGTTTTGTTACAAGTAGCTGTAATAGAATCATTCATAAAGTACACTGTTTTACAAGCCATAAATAGAAGAATTTTAGCAAAACAATGGTGTAAAAAGCACAATGAAGTGATGTGCGTGAAAAGCATAGAAATGTGTGTACGGAGAGGGACCAATAGTGGCGGCGTTGTTACAGGCAAACATAGAGTGAATATTTTAAGCAAATGTAAGTTTTTAAGGTTATAGTTAAGCGTATAGGTTTCCGAATTACAGTGGGTTGTACTGTGAAATATTGACAGCATTTTCAACATAGAAAAGAAAAGAATAACTATAAGACTTTAATTGTATGTCGTGAAAGACAGGGTCAGATATATGCTGCAGGGAGGAAAATATAAACTGACAGTAAAATAATGAATTTGTTAGGATACACACGGGTTAGTGTGTGTGTAGGTTAACAAAAAAAAAGTTTACATCATTTGCACATTTATTTGTAAGCTAATTGAGAGAAAATATCGCACTGTATACATAATGGCGTCTGGTATTGTTTGATTGAATCTATGGTTAAAAATGGCATGTTTGTTATTATATCTGTATAAATTTTCAGTGGCTTTGGGTAAAAATATGCCAAATGAACCTGTTTCTTAAATAAATGCAAATAAATGTTTTGATGTAATAATGGACTTACCTGTGAAACTTTCCGGGCCGGAGCACACTTACATCATGTATGAGATAACAGAGAAAACCACTTTCGCTAATATTCTTCAATATTAGAGATCGCTCAGGGAGGTTTGGTTATTTTGATTCACACTGCAGAACAACACAGGTACGGCTTTAATGCTGATATTTTTCTCTTTAAAAGACTTGATAGAGAGATTGCTATTATTGTTGCAAGTGTGTTTGGACTTAGGAAACCAAGAACAGTTTGATCTGCTGCCTGTTTCATTTAAAAATACATTAATGGAAAGTTGTGTACATATTCAACATTGTGTAACGAACAAAGAGCTTGAAATGAATAGCCAGCCATCTGTCTCTGTTGAGAACACAGCTCTATCCAATGATCAATAGTCTGGTGATATTTCACAACAGTATGTTCAACTCCAAGATTCAGTTCATCAGCCACCTGAGAAAATGTTTACCCGAGTTACATCAACTAAGACAAACTTAAATGAGAAAAAAGCAACTGAACAAGATTTGAAAGAGAAAGGCTAATCATATAAAATGGTGCAAAGACCTGGCATACACAAAAAAATATGAGAAAAAACTGATTTTACATAAAGTCTGACTATATAAAAAAAAAAGTAGCGAATACAGGCAAAGACATAAACAAGCCATGATGGACATCTATTAGAATAATTTGATTTACCGGGAAAAACACAAGCAAGCAATGAAATACAAGTATAGAAATATTGCTGAACACAGAAATAGAAAAAACAGAAAGGTTATCAGCAATTACAGGAATAGTGCCAAATCTAGAGAGAGACAAAAGAACGTCTCAGGTTACGAATGTAGCCATGGTTCCCTGAGTAGGGAACGAGACACTGCGTCCTCTAGGGGTCACTATGGGGAACACCTCGTCGTGACCCGTGAACAAATCATACATTGAAAAAACACCAACTAGTTGGCCGGCGACAGCCTCTGACGTCACTACCGGCGCGACTATAAACAGGCACCGGGAGAACACGTCATTCACTTCTTCGTCTGAAGCTTGCGTCTGTAGCATGGCAGGGAGCTAGAAGACGCAGTGTCTCGTTCCCTACTCAGGGAACCATGGTTACATTCATAACCTGAGATGTTCCCTTTCAAGGGAACTTCGAACTGTGTCCTCTAGAAGTCGATATGGGGAACAGTATACCCACGCCGCCATGCTGAGGTGAGTGCAGGCCAGAATCATGGCGAACACTAAGTACCAACTCTACCATTTCCATGGGAGTTGCCCCTGGGATGTTTAGACGGCTGTCTGTGACAGTACTTAGTACAGTACAGGCCTAAGCTACATGCCCAACTTGATTGTTAGGGCCTCGGTCCGGGGTAGAGCTGAAGGCTTCGAATCAGGAAAGATTCCTTTAAAGTTACAACCAAAACAACCCAGCATTTTATACCAAGTCTTGCCTGTCACACAGGGGCTACCGCTTGCTTTCGCATAAGCTTGCTGAAGGAGCTGTCTCAACAGATCTCCAGTAGCAACAATCTGTTTAGATAGGTATCCGAGAATACATAGGTGGAGTGGCGCCCAAGATGAACGGGGCTTTTACCAACTCAAGAAAGGGCACGAAGAAAACGCGCAAAGCCCTCACCATATAGGATTTTAGAAAGAACGCAGAGTACTAGCGTGCGAACTTACCACAGTGTGGATTTCAGAAAGTGTGCGTGGATTTCAGAAAGTGTGCAAAGACTTCATGTGCACACTTACCATAGCATGGATATTCAAATACTGTTCTAAGGAAGGGCTCTCGTGGCACTCTGATAGAGCAGCTCATAGATGGAATGGTGCATCTCAAATACAGTATGTTTGAGAGTCATCAACTCGATCTGTGGAAATAATGCTGGAGCGCTCTGGGGAAAAACAGCGAACTCAGTCTCATATGAGAGGAGAACTCCGAATTCAGAGTAGCACGCTCATAGGCGACCCTTCTTGGAAAAGGGGAGCGCTGCTAAACTACCACGAGAATCGCCCAAATAGCCCCTCGTGTTGAGGGAAGTGATGCTTAAAGTATATATAATACCGGAACATGAAGCCGGATGGCTGGTGCTGATGAGTGTTTAGTAAACACTGTAACACAGGCCTTTGCCTCTATCCAGGTCTCTCAGCAGATCAGTCTGATATGCTTGAAGCACCACCATCGTGTGTAATAAAGCCACAGCCTGACCTGCTGCTGCGTATGCCTTGCCATTTAAGCGAGATGTATTTCTTGAAGGGGCTTAGATGGCAAGGAGGGAGATTAAGAGAGGATGTCTTCCCCGCAGAAAGAAAGCTCTTTCTACAGGGGGCATCCTCTCATAGCTGTTTTTGCGCACCGCCTTGATGTCGGCAAAAAATCTTATGTCGAAACCGATGGATGCGAGAAGAAAACAGCCTCTTTCATTTCTTTTCGATCTCTGTATGGAGATCAGGCAGAAAAGAAAGCCTCACCTGAGCTGGAGGGCTATGGTCGGAAAGATAACGCTCAACGAGGCAGCCTCATGGTGTCACCTTGTTAGCGTACTCTCATGGCAAGTCGAACCTTGCCGTGGCGCGATCCATAACCTCCAACAGCTCTACATACGCAGGGCAGGAGAATTGAGAAGGCTCAGCCTCAGATTCTTCACCATCCTCAAATATCTCCTGCTTTTCCTGGGTAAAAACCCAGCAGCGCACTAACCTCAGTATCAGAAAGTGTTAAAGATATAACATCATCCTCCTGAGGCTCTCTCTCGTCTGCCGACGACGAGCGCGAAAGGGAAAGTCCCTCTCTAAATCATTCAGACAGATCCACCTGAAATTCTCACGAGCTCATTCTCCTCCATGCCTCAGTAGTGGCGGGTCCTGAACCACGGGAAGCAGATGGTTGCCTTTTTTTTTTTTTCTCGGAAAGAGAGACGATCGAGAGCGGAGCTTTTTCACTGAAAAAACGCTCACAATGCATGCAGATTGCCTCCTCAAAAACATCGCATGCGTGCTCTTCACCCAAACAAATGACGCAAAGATCATGTGTGTCATCGGGTGTCAAATAACGCCGACACGGATGCAAACGCTTGCTAGTAGTCGCCATGATAGACAGAGAAAGAGTGCTCTTACCGGTTCTTTCAGATGCAAGCTTCAAACAAAACAAGATGAAGAAGAGAATGACGTGTTCTCCTGGTGCCTGTTTATAGTCGCGCCGGTAGTGATGTCAGAGGCTGTCGCCGGCCAACTCGTTGGTGTTTTTTCAATGTATGCTTCAGACATGGATCATGATGAGGTGTTCCCCATAGCGACCCCTAGAGGACGCAGTTCGAAGTTCCCTTGAAAGGGAACTACATAATTCAAAATTGCAGGAATAATGAGCAATTCAGAGAAAAGCAAAAGAACTACGTAAATCAAAATTACAGGAGCAATGCTAAATTTAATGAACAGAATAGGAAATACATTGTTGAAATACATTTAAAAGATCCAATTTTCAAAGCAAAGGCAAAAAGACCATTATACAAATCGATGCAGAAAAGATTTTGAGTTCTATGAGAAAAAGGAACTCAAAGTTAAATCACCGTCATCACTATGATTTACAATTTAGGGCCCACCAAAGAATGTACTACTTATTCAAAGTGCAAGAGAAAAGATTTGCTCCTAAGATAATTGGCAAGATTCAATGTGCACAACATATTCAGGGCAAATACAGAAACATGTATCTTATGCATCAACAGAGAAACACATTACAAAATAGCCATTCTGACAAAATACAAGATTCAGGAACTTTAAGAGCTTTAAATACTTGTTAAACATGGACCAACGTATGTCTGGTATGTCTTAGATGCATGTCTTCAGCCGCCAGATCTTGGTCAGCACTTGTCCTATGAAGATGGAATATATTGTATTGCCCCAGCAGAGAGAAATAATCCAGTACGTATGTTTGAGATTACTAAATTTGAATCTGTAGCTTTTCCTGTGCAGTTTCCAGATGGTTTGAACACCCCTGATGATCCTGCCAGAGCAAAAGGTGTCTCCCCAGTAGATACTTTAACACAAAACTGTTCTGTTTACAATCGTTGTGCTCGCGATACAAACTATATCTTCTTTTGAACAATTTGTCACTGAGATGCACATGGCCACATCTAGCATGTCTGTTCAGCTAAGGAAAGTTACACCCATGTCACATGATGGATGTAGAATAAACTGATCACTTCTGCAGGACAAACAGGAGTTAGAAAAGCTTGTAATAAACAAAGAAGCTACACGTTTCATGCAACCATTAAGATGGACACCAGTGTACAGGGAGAAAACTCTGCGTGACTTGTTTGCTATGTTAAGACAACTAGGCACTCCCACATTTGTCTGTAAGTTTGGTGCTGCTGAAATGAGATGGCCTGAAGTCAGAACTGCTATTAAAGAACAACCAGGTGAAAGTGTGAACTCCTCTGAAGACTGGTCTGAAAAATTTGAAATCCTGAGAAGCAACCCAGTCACAGTTCAGTCAGACCTCTTAAGTCAAAATGAAAACCATAGATAACCTTTTAAGAAAACTTTTATTGGCATGTTTTCTAAAGTTACATTTAGTAGTACATTTTCCTATTTTAAGAATAGGAGAGTAGCACAAAAAATCCCCTAACAGACCATACCAGGCAATCCTACCTGGCTCTTCCTGCGAAAGAAGAGCCAGCAGAGGAACCAAATGAGCATTGCAGGAAGCCAAGGTACTGCTTTAAAATAGCCAATCAACTATGTGAAGTCAGCATAAGAAATGGAGCAAGAATTAATAAATATTTAAATAAGTAAATGCGCCCAACAGCTACTAAGCCATACATTTTTTATAACCCCCAGATTAGGGGGAAGCACTCATAGCTTTTTGAGCCTCAAAGATGGCTCGAGCATCAGGTTGAAGGTAACGTTCATAAGCGACATGACAACATGATGTGTGCTTTTGTTTCTCCTGATAATTCAGGAAAATACATATAAATAAAAATGATATAATTAAATAGAAAATGAATAATAAAATTAAAAACAATATTTGTTTAGAAAATGACTCAGAAAATTTAAATGTATATTTGTTTAGAGTATGTAGTTTATGAGAGTGACTGATAATTTGTGTCAAGTGTAACCGTTACAATTTGAATGATACATTTGTAACTGCTGTGTGATGATTTGAAGGAGATACACAGTGTCAGTTCATAAGGTTATACAGAAACTGTTTCCACAGAAGACATAAGGGTTTATTAAAGTATTTCAAATGCTTAATTCTGATTAATACAAATTAATATAAATAAAACAAGATAAAATACGATTTATAAAACAAGAGTAAATACAGGAAATGAGCATTTGAAGATGTTATTGTTATAAACAAATACAAAAGAGTACATAACTGGGTTCTATTAAATGAACATGATTTGTGGTTATATGTAATTTAGCTGGATGGTCTGCCTGAGAAGGACATTGCGGAGCATTAATGGTATAATGGATATTTTACTGTTACTATGATGTTAATGTTAATACCAAACTGTGCCTGTGGAAAGACACTGAAGTTTGCATGTGCTTTTGTTTCTCCTGATAATTCAGGTACTTTTAATCTGCCTACGTGTTCCGCTGCCTGGACCCGTAACACATACATCAATGGAAAGCTTATTTATTCAGCTTTGAGATAAATCTCAATTTCAAAAAATGTACCCTTATGACTGTTTTTTTGGTCTAGGGTAGTGAGAATAAATGGCTACATCAGAAACTGTGAGGTCTTGTGATGGATTAAAAGAATCAGTGCGTGTGTTAAACTCGCCACACCTCTGAGAAAACCATAGAAAGCTGTGAGCAAAGCAGACAGTATAAGACCCAAAGCATCCCTCTCTTAAATGTGATATTAACTGTAGCAAGAGTGGGAGTGTGAATGTGAGATGCTGATCATTGCCTTGAGGTTTTTCTTTTTTGAAGCCATTAAGCAGGAGACAAATTGATGGATTTTCTAGTAAGCTGATGGTAGATAGAGCCAAGCAGTGCAGGTGAAATTGGATGCTGGCGACCATACTTTTGACGCTTGAAGGCTGCATTTTTCTTGATTTAAAACAGTGGACTACAAGGGCACTAATGAAACATTGACCCGTAGTACAGTCATGGAGAAAATAGCACAGAAAGAATTGAAGTGAGACCAATCAGAATCGTACATTTTTAATGCAGATTTAGCCCGACCATTACGCATATAGTGAGCTGCAGAGTGCAAATATGATTGAAAGGTCATGTCTAATCTTGTATGGTTTGGTTGAAGGGGGACAGACCAAGCTGGATGGCACTGCCTCCGGACACAGGAGGTGGAATTTCTGAGATTCAAACCGAGACAAAGAATCAGCAATTTGGTTGTTTAAGCTAGGAATGTGAGCAACCCAAAATTTGAAGTTACCAAATACAGATAACCAAGTAACGTGCCTAACAAAATGATTTATAAATGGTACAGGGGAGCGTTCCTTATTAATAATATTGAAAGTTGCTTCATTGTCGCAAAAGAACATAATTTGCTTCCTTGACCAGTGCTTACTCCACAAAATAGGGTACAATAGGGTACAACTCCAACAGAGCGGTTAACTGGTTATTAACAGGTACAGATAGCAGTTCATTTGGCCATGCACTAGCACAGGGGTTCCCAAACTTTTCCATTCCACGACCCACCTAGACAAGTATAATCTATTTCACGACCCACCAAAATATTTGAGATAAAAAAAAAAAATTAAAAAAATTGACATTACTTTAAGCCTGATCTTAATTAAAAGTTTGATATGACAGAAATTATTTAAGAAAAATAACCATTTTATTTTAATGTACAACTGTAAAATTTCACTTTAATATTTAAGTTTTAATTTCTTTGTTTACAGACGTTAAAATATGAAACGTCAATAAAAACGTGAAACAGGCTCACTCCAGTGAACTGTAATCTGCGCTGCGTGTTGTTAAACTCATCGCGGGGTTCAGCGCAGAAAATGCAATCATGGTCCTTCCGTGTGTGTGTGTGTAGGGGAGAGCGGCACACAATCCAACACACTTTTAGGAAAGCATAAGAAGTAAAGCAGAACTATCTACAACAGTTTGGAGATTAAAATAATTGTGAAATAGGTAAAAATAATTAACAGATGCATCTCATTTTAAATAAACACTAAAAAAACGAGTTGACAAATTTACTTCAGTCAGAAATTAACTTTTGCAATGGTTAAATAAATGGTCAGCAATATCTTCAAAAGATTTTTGAACTTTGGCACATTTTTTTCTCTATATAGAGATGATATGTCAAGGAAATATTGCGAAATTTTGTAAATTTTGTTATATGGAAATGTTTAAATCTTGCAGTATTACAATTAACCCTTCGTTTACGCCCTTCTCACCCCGTACATGTGAAATCCTTTTTACAGTCTGTTTCCCGAACAAAAACAGTGCAGTTCAAACAGACGATAGAAATGAATGAACATAGCCTACCTGAAACCATTTCCGTAACATTTGAATTTTCTGGTGTATGCAATCTCATGCAGAATACAGTGCATTAAAGTGAGCGAGTTTTTTCTCATTAATAATGCGGACCAATTGAACGTTGCTCTGAGACCCTCACTGTAATTACAACTCGTGCGCGCCCGTGCTTCAAAACACGCAACGCATGTTTTAAATCGCGGACTTAATTGCAATTCGAAAATCACACTAAGGATATTGCAATTCGTAATTAATGTTGGTAGGCTATATCGGCCAGCCCTAGACTGAACTGTGTGAGTGTGTGTGTCATTTAAACGCAAATTTAGCTGCAGCCAAGTGACTGTGGGACCCACCTTGCTCCATTCTGCGACCCAAAAGTGGGTCGCGACCCACAGTTTGAAAACCAGCGGTTAACAGGGTATTAACAGGTACAGATAGCAGTTCATTTGGCCATGCACTAGCAAACCACTGACCATTAAACACCCCCCAAAACCAACAGAAGGCGCAGCATCTGTGTACAATTTAAGGGTTGCGAAGACTCCAAATCATCATTATAAAAAAATGAGATGCTATTCCAATTGTTGAGGAGCAAAGACCAGAATCGGAGACCTGATCTGCAACCTTCATCTAGGGTAACTATGTCTTTAAGGTCTTTAACTGACTTTGAAAGGTCAAGGAGGCTGGCTACGGATTTCACATTGTGAAATTAAGATGGCCTAGTAAAGATGGGCTACTGTTGGGACGTCAATGTTTTCACAGAGCAATGTAAACAGTTCCTCGTGAGAAGCTCCAGTCAGGGGCCGGGATATGGTTCCTGAGTAAGGTTTCCAGTATCTTAGACAGTGGCCAGTCGCAAATGCTGGGAGGACTAATGAATTTACTTGCCAAACAGGAGCTCCGACGAACGGAAACGTTGCTCTCGTCTTGGATGGCTTCCTCTGCTTGGCTTGGATATTGCTGAAATTCTTTGATAAGGTGAGTAACGGCATACTCAAGATTAATCTCATTGCAAGTGGTGTACAGAGTAAGCAGCAAAGCAAGCAGTCGGAAAGCTGCATTTAAGTAAGACACCCTGTTTGAGATTTGCCAACTGAGTGCTTGATCAGCGGATAGGGGCTGGGTTTAAATTTTTCCAATCAGCTTATAGCAGAGCTTAAAGGGATACTTCACCCCTAAATGAAAATTTTGTCATTAATCACTTACCCCCATGTCGTTCCAAACCTGTAAAATCTTTGTTCGTCTTCGGAACACAATTTAAGATATTTTGGATGAAAACCGGTAGGTTGAGACTGTCCTATATGCTGCCAAATAAATAACAGTGTCAAGGTCCAGGAAAGTATGAAAAGCATACTTAATGTGTGAATTAGTATAAAAACAAACTTAATAACTGAATCATTATTGATTTTGACATCTGCTCCTCCTCCTTCAGTGAAGCTCCTCCCACTGCAATTCACCAATAAATGCTGGAATATTCCCATCCATCAGAAGCAGAGCTATCGAAGGACAGTGAGAACATGAGAGATCTGAAACACACTGAAGAACGAAGAGGTTGGTGTTTACTCCTGATTTTTCATTAATGAGGATGAAGCTATAATTAAAGCAGCAAAAATATAAACCAGGTGCAATTATTTTAAACAATAAAGATATTATAAACTTTCATATCTGAAAGTCAATACAGCAGTTTTATTTTGTTTATTTTCCATCTGGTTCACAACTACTACAACCATGTTACAAAAAAATTTGACACCAAAAATAAAAAAGTATCAAATAAATAGAGTTTGCTAGAATGGGTAACAGCATTACAGATAAATCATAAATTAAGTAAAAACAGATTTTTATTACTTAGGTAAAGTAGTTTTTCAAGAATGCAAATTTTCAGTGTTAAAATAATCATCTTTTTAAAAATAGTTTTTGTAAAAAATAGTTTGTATACTAAATTACAGCATTATTGCATTTTTTTTTTAAATATAAATATTTAAGGTAGCTGCATAGCTTATCAAATATTTGCATGTTCTCACTACCAAAAAAAAAAAAAAAAGTTACTTATTGAGAGTTTCTGAAGGGACAAGGTGATGGAAAAAATATATTTCAATATTTTTGAGTTCTTTAAGGTTGCAAATAAACAAAGTCATTTGTTTTCCTGTTCCATCCCCCTCTTTCTTACCACAAGAGCTATTTGTGATTGGTAAAGTCACAAAAGTGCTGATAGTGATTAAGGTCTGTTGGCCAAGATTAGGGCTGGGCAATATGGCCAAAGCAAATGATCACAATACAAATTTCCATATCAGTAAATAATGATAATTATCACTTCTTTCAAGTTTAAAGGCAGAGTTTTGCTCGTAAGTGAAAGTTGAAGAAACCAGACTGTTAATTGTGGTTTTAAACTAATCTTTATTTTCGGAGCATGACAAATACGTCACATTTTTAAATTTTTAAAAACTTTTCCACTAGTTTTTCAGTAACAAAGCAAATATCTTAATCTCTTCAGTTTTATCTAGAATGATGCACTTTGCTAGTTTGCAGTTTTAATGTAAAAGATTGTGAATTATGTCTTAATTTAATTCCAGTTTGTGTCAGTAGTTATGTAAATGAAAAACAGTGTTGATAACTTTAATATGAATTATGAGCATCAGCAGCATCCATTCAGAAAAAACTCCTATCTGGTCATCATGAAAATACTTGACAAAACAACGTCTCTCAGGGCTTTTACTTCAAAGGTGTGTGCACATTTAAAAAAAAATGCTTATAGAATATCAAATGTTTACCTCAAATTTCTGTAGATGGCAGTTATATTTATTAAATTTTGTTTTACCCAGAATGTAGTGATCTTACTGAGCGTGTAACAGAAGGCTTTTATGTACTGTCTTTTCCATTCACACAGGACACTAGAGGGCACTCTTGTGCACAAAAATGCCAAGAGTGAAGAACCAGGGCAAATAGCTGCGCTTCCTGTAGTAAATGCCATAAGCAGTTATTTCATAATATTCAGATTTTAAAAATCATCTAATTGACTTTTGCCAATTCTTAATACAAAAGTAAAGTGAACATAAACAACAGACATGAAGCAGGCAGTTGAAACGGTTAATTTCCAGTTTGAGGACATGAACAGCTCCCAATATAACATCACGTGTTGTCATCTCAAGATTTCAGGAATTACGAGGTGACGTGCAATGAGCAATGAACTGCTTCCAGAAATCACTATAACAGAGATGTTTTGGAGATAATAAATACAATAGCAAAGATCTGTGTTTTCAAGCTGGGGATTTTCATAATAATAGATGATATTTATAATGCAATGCTAATCAACATTACAAACACTTTACTTGCACTATAAAGTGAGTTTGGAGCAAAATATGGTTTTAATTTGAGAAAATGTGATGGTGTGCTAAGCTAACATGCTAGCTAGCCCCAAATAGGGGCAAATATGTAACACTTTATTAGTAACTCATTGGACTGTTTCAATTGAGACAGTTTCAAAGAAGGTGAAGGGAGTAGTTTGATCAAAGAAATTAGGGATTAAAACAGTGTGAATAGAAAGTCCTCAGTAACAATAGAAACAATACACAGAATGAATGCTTAGAAGATGGCAATAAAACATCAGTTAGCCCCCTGTTTCTTAACACGAGCAATTTGTAGCATTTAAGAGCCTTCCCAAAATAAAATGACTCATATTGCATAGGCATCAAAATATAAAATACATTTAGATCACGAAAATATGAACTGATAGATACCAAACATCATATAGATGAGGTTATATTATCTAGTGATCCATCATAAGCATGTATAGATTTGAAATATAACATGGTTAAACCTTTGGCTTTAGCTGCAGTGCTTTTCTAGATTAAAACAAGGCCAACGTCAACTTTGTCATACAGATTTTTAATTTAAAAAAATGTAATTACTTTACAAAAAATGCAGTTATCTATAGCATTTTTGTTTCATTATTAATTAACTCTGACTTTACAAAAAACTGCCAAGTGTCTGTTCCAAGCTCTGTCCTGGAGGGCTGCTGTCCTGCAGATTTTAGCTCAAACCAGCTCCAAAACACCTGCATGGAAGCTTTTAGCATGTCTAGTTATGCTGCATTCATGTCACCTCTTAATTCCTGAAATCTTGTAATGACAACACGTGACATTATACTGGGAGCTGTTTACGTCCTCAACTGGGAATTAACCATTTCAACTGCGTGCTGCATGTCTTTCGTTTATGTTCACATTACTTTTGTATTAAGAAATTAGTTTACATTGGCAAAAGTCAAGTAAACGTTTTTTAAAACATAAATATGAAATAACTGCTCATTACATTTACTACTGGAAGCACTGGCATTTCTGTCTGGTTTTGCATGAGGTGCAGCGGTCACATGTTACAAGCCATAACGCTCAGAGAACTCCCAGCCTACAAGCTGTAATAAGGAGCTGTAGGAGGACGTGAATGCTTTTTACAAGTTGGGATCTTGAAATTTTGCGAATTACGAGGTGACGTGAACGCACCTTTCGACCTCGATTAGCTAGTTCAGGTGTGATTAACTGGGATTGGAGCTAAACTCTGCAGGACCAAGGCTCCCATGGAATAAAAGAAGATTATAAGGCACTGTTTCCACCTAGAATTAAGATGCATTTTGTTCAATTGGATTGTAGCATTTGGACCAATCAGACACACAACTATTTGTTATATTTAACAAATAATATCTAATGCCTCCTCATCTAACCAAAGGGTCTATGGAACCTTCTCCCAAAATGTTACTATCACCCCAAAAAGGGCAGAACAGGCCTCTGGTTCCATAGCAACCAGAGGCACACTATCTGATAACACTAGGTTTACGACGCCCATGAATGTGACTAAGCCACACTTAACTTGAGTCTCTCTAAAACAGACACATAATGCATTTGAATTTGAATTAATTCACATATACTTTAGGGCATTGTGTATGCTGTTACTATTCTTGAATATTGTCTTTTGTGTATTGTATATGTTTTATACATGCTTATGATGGATCACTAGTTAATATAACCTCATCTATATGATGTTTGGTATCTATGAGTTCGTATTTTTGTGATCTAAATGAGAGTGTGTTTTATATTTTGATGCCTATGTGCAACACATAACTTTTATAAAAATCTTAAAGATTCTTCTCTTGAACCCCCAATCTAATTTCATATGCAAGACACCATACTAGAGTTGTAAAACTTCCCTCCAAAAGGTACCATTCCTCATTGGCTCACTCAAATCCTGAGGGTGTGACATCGTCCCCCTAATAGATCACTGATCACCAGATCAGGGCGGTTCTTTTAGATTCAGGAATTCCAGGAGAAGATGCTGAGCTAAGAGCCTTAAAACCACGCTAAGCTTGTGCCAGGCTTCGGCCTTGACTTTCCATTCATCAAGATCCTCTGATTCGAACTGGTCTGTTCATCAACTCACTTCAGCAGAGACCAGCTGGAGCCTCAAAGTGCATCAGGACTCTTTTTCAAATAGTCGAGTCGTGCAAGTATAAAACTTAGTCTTATTAACTGATACATTAAGTATCATATGCACCATTTACAAAGGTGTGTTTGAACTAAGAAACTGATGTTTCCTTCAGGCTGTAGATCTGCTGAATATCATATTGTACCATAGCTTCATGTCTTTATTTCTCATCTCTTTACTGCTTAAGCTTTAACCCTTTTCCCTATGCCCACTGTATGCGTGTGTGTGTGTATATGTATGTTAGACTAAGTGTTTATGTAGTTAATAAAGTCTTACTTGTATAACACTTGAGGTTGTTCATTGTTTGCTCATAACTGAAGTCCCTAATTATGCAGATTTTTGCTACATGCTCTGAGTAGTGTTGTACAGTAAGAAAGTTATTTTCCTTAAACAGGAAAGTAACGTTCTTAGAATTGACAGACAGTTGACACTGAGAGGTCAAGTAAATACTTACAGCTGATCTAAATATAATTTATCATAACTAGTTATGATTGATTATTCATATTTCCCCCTTTGAGCTGATTCGCTACAGATCACAAGTAGACGAGGGAGACCCATTCCCGTTTTCACCTGGTGTTTTAATCCATCTGTTTTGTCCACTTCAGACCACTTCTGTCCTGATTTTTTTTGAAGGGGGGGTCTCTGGACAGTCAAATTTATGGCCTTTCAACCTAATGGTATGTGAACATGACCAGAGAAATTCAGCCAAAAAAGTTTAAATCCCATCTGGTTAGCACGCTTCACATAATGTTCACTCGTTTGGTCAGTAGGCAAGAGAGTTGGCGGTCTTTTGTGGTCATTCGAATGCATTTGATCACATGAGTGGAAAGCAATACGGTTGACACTGTTTTCCACAACCTCTGGAGGTGGTTGAAAGTGTACAAGCTCTAAACTTTTTATACCAGTATTTAGCAACTTCCACTTGTGATCGGATTGATGAAAATGCTTCTTAAAGGGTTAGTTCAGCCAAAAATGAAAATTATGTCATTAATGACTCACCCTCATGTCGTTCGAAACCTGTAAGACCTCCGTCCTCCGATGAACGGCGGTCTTACGGGTTTGGAACAACATGAGGGTGAGTCATTAATGACATAATTTTCATTTTTGGCTGAACTAATCCTTTAATGCCAGCTGTAGACAGGGTCTAACTGTTTCTATGGCTCTTCTTTTTTTGGCTCTTTATCTGAGTTCTGCCTTCTTGGACAACTGTGTTAAAGGCCATTGAACAGACTCAAGTGCTCAAGGGCATCTTTCTTTCTCTCTATGCCTTCATGAACTTGCACACACTCTCTCTCTCTCAGGTAACATTCTACAAGTGTTTGGTAAAATTAACTGTAAATGTTAATCATCTTTTACAAGTAATTTGTTCCCATGTCAAGTGTAACTATAATTAAATTCTGTTCCTAAACTCTTAAGTTTTGATTTAGTATAAACATTGAAGTGCTACCTCTAGGAACACAATATAGTCAAAAACTAGCAATGCTCAGCCACATTTTGTTAATTGCTTTATTTCTGTCATTGGTAGCAGTGGGTGGTAATAGACAAAAATGCACCGTTTTATACCTGCATCCAGATAATGTTGCTTTAAGGATAAAGCACTACCTGAGGCAAAACATTTTGCAAGCAAATGAAGTCTCTAAGGAGAAACTGAAATATTATTTTTCCTTCCATCATAGTGCCTTTATTATGGGCTCTAAAGGTTTTGATCAAATTATTTTTGATTTGAAATAATGGATCAAAAATGATTATAATCTTGTATAACAGTTGTTTGAACACAACTCAATACTTCCTGCTATTACATCAGGATTTTATATATTATTTTATCACATATTTTTTCCTTTGATTGATTTGCTGAGCACTTTTTAAACTTTAATTTCAGACCTGATGGATGAGAATGAGGAGATGGAAGAAGTGAATGAAATGGAGAAAGAAAGAACATCTCAAAAATGTTTCAGTTGCTATCAGTGTGGAAAGAGTTTCACACACAAACAGAGTCTTGAGATTCACATGAGGATCCACACTGGAGAGAAACCGTTCACATGTGATCAGTGTGGGAAGAGTTTTAAACAAAAAGAACACCTTAAGAAACACATGAACGTCCACACTGGAGAGAAACCGTTCACATGTGATCAGTGTGGGAAGAGTTTCACACAACAAAGAACCTTGAAGAGACACACGATCATCCACACTGGAGAGAAACTGCATGAATGTGATCAATGTGGCAAAACATTTTGGGATAAACCACATTCATGTTCTTCATGTGGAAAGAGGTTTCCACTGCTGCAATATTTAAAAGTACATCAGAAAATACATACTGGTGTAAGAAATCATGTCTGCTTTGAGTATGGCAAGACATCAGGGGGCCCTCATGCTCTAAAAAAGATAACTGAATTTTAGTTGAATTTTTTAATTTGGCCAGTGGTTATGAAAACATGAATGATCATTTCTTTTAATGGGGTGCGCTGTCGCTCTTTCTGCATAAAAATCAGTTAAAGCATGTAATGTGAATGCCGTACAGTCTTGCTCGAGACAAAAAAAAAAACAAGTTAAAGCGTATCGAGTCGCGGAAGAGACACTGTTTCTCAAGCACTTTCCGCTAGTGCGATTTGAGATATAGTGAAACATACAAATGCGTTTCATTCATTTGTTCATAACCAATCATACCCATTTTCAATTTTGTGTAATTTTTTATGAAGGAAAGTAACACTTTTACAAACTGTTTTTGCTCAAGTAGCTGAAGAGGCTGATTTATTTTGAAGTTAATCTTCATTGTTGTTTTCAAATCAAATAGTTATTCTTCCACTTATGGTGCATTTCGAAAAAGCAGATGGAAGATTTAAAGTCATGTAGCTTTGCAACTGGCCTTCGCTTTTATTCTCTTGAGTTTCTTAGCTATCTTGTTAGTCAATAAAGACAGATCTGTCTCATTTTCTACTTTTACTTTTTGTTTTTGCTGCACCAAATATTAAACTTTTTTTGTCTGTTCCTTTGTGCATAAATTATAAATAATTACATTTAATTACATCTAAAAGTCATAAAATATTATTATTGCTTTTGGGGCTTTCAATGTGAGAAGACACCTAATTTATAAAAAATGCATACACAGAGATTTGATCTTAGAGCTTGCATATGCTTAAATCCACACCGGAGCTTATTTTTTTATAAGAATGGTCTTTGACATGAAAAGTGTCTAACGCAGAGTTCACACTGCATGATTTTAGCCCTGATTTTCACTCCACAACAGGTTTTGTGAAATTGCAGACAAATGCCTGAAATAGAAGTCAAATCTGTGCTCGTTCACACGAGTGACAATCACGTAGTGTGAATTATCAAAGACACAATCTGAGAGAATCACCGACACCCATAAAAAATATTTGTCATGTTAAAATATCTGGACCTGTCGGCGATTCAAACTCCTGCTGTGTGAAATGATTTGAGCTCTGAAAACTACATGATGTTTTATTAACAAATTTCGGGAGGAATTCACTATCAGTAATCACATCTATCCAACCACGAGAGAGAACCACTATAAATAATTATAGCAGCCTTACCTTCATTCTCTCTAGTCTTTAAGCATTCAGTTCGCTCCTTTTGCCATTTTACCACAGACCCAAATTCCCGTCCAATGAATATACCTATACTGGGTATTTTTTGCATCCTCAGCCTCAGTTTGCCGGCCCTAGGATCACTCCTTCTCTGCCACACACTGCCACCAAGCACCAGGCTTCATTGCAGCCGCCGCTCTGCTTGACCAGCCACACGCTCTCCACAACGCCGAAACTTAACCTCGCCTCCACTGGCGAGACTTCCAACTTCTCCAACATCCTCGTATTATTTGGCCGTGCCAACAATTCCTCCTATTGGAAAGTGGACAGTTTTTAAGCCTGAGGCAAACGCTGATTAATTTCGATACACCGTTCTCATGGAGGCTAAAGAAAGTGAATCTGTATGATCTATTTGTCAACCTGAAATCAGCCCCTTTCCCACGAAATCCGCTCCAGCAAGGTGGCCAATATTTCTAGCAAAGCTTGCAAGGAACAACACCACCACCACCCCACACAAGACCCGGCTCTCCTTAAGTGCTGGGTCACAGTGGCAGGCCTTCAAAGAGCCTGGGCTGCACCCCAGATCTCACCGCAGTAAAGCCTCTAGGGGTGGGCGATATCTCGATATTTAAAATATATTGAGATATTTTTTAAACACGATATGGATTTTGACATATCGTATATATAGATATATTGTTTATTTAATTCTGATTCCGCCACTTTGCTCGCCCCCACTCGCTCGTCCCCCGCCTCCTTGCTTTTGTTCCCCCTCCCCTCGTGTGTTGTCTCATTGAACATGGCGGCATCCGCAACCAGCCCGGAGGCTACAGAACTCGTCTCACAAAAAAGGACAACTGGCTCCATTATATGGAGATGCGTCGGACGAACAGCAGACAGATGTCTACTGCCGTGAATGCCGAAAGTTGATGCCAACCAAAGCTTCTAGCACCACGAACCTTTTCCACCATTTACAGACAAGGCACAAGCTCGCATACGAGGAGTGCACCAGACTAAGGATCCCGGCCACTAAACCCACTAGCTCTGGCAACACTCCACACACTACAAACACCACACAGATAACACTCCACAAATCTTTAACGCGGAGTGTAGAATATGAAAGAAAGAGCGCAAGGTGGTGTAGCATCACCGAGTCTGTGGCATTTCATATAGCGGTGGACATGGCACCCATCTCCGTCGTTGAACAACGTGGCTTTATACGCATGCTAAAAACACTTGATCCAAGATACAGTTTACCTAGTCGGCATTACTTTGCAAGACAAGAACTCCCGCGACTGTACACTACGGAGAGAGAGCGGCTTGCTGCTGAATTGGAGAAGGTTACTTACTATGCCCTGACTACATACATGTGGAGCAGCAGAACATGCAAGCCTTATATGTGCGTCACTATACATTATATTTTGGACTGGAAGATTAAAAGTGCATGCCTTCAAACTACTTATTTCCCACAAGATCACACTGGTGAAAATATCGCAGAGGCCCTCAGAGACGTAACAACAACCTGGATGTTAAATCCAAATGGACCCGTGGCCATTACCACTGACAATGGAGCGAATATCATCTGCGCAGTCCAAAACAACAACTGGCAGAGGATGCAATGTTTTGGTCACAGACTACATTGTGTGTGTGTGTGTGTTATGTATCCAACTATAACATGACCGTCTGTATGTATGTCTGTCTGTGTGCACATGTAGGGAAATGTTAGGCTGGGTGGAAGGGGGTGTGGCAAATAATCCGTTTTTTTTTTTAAAAACAGTGTATTGCAGAATAATTAAAAAGTACAATGTCAAAATAATCACTTTATTACAAATTAAAAATAAACTATACATATATACTTAAACAGTCACAAAATTAAGAGATAATTCACGGCTTGAGCTATTAAACTACATTTAAAAACAATTTATTTCATTTTTGCTCTTACTGTGTTACAGGTCATGGAATGCAAGACCCTCGTATCACACGGGCCATTTCTCTTTGCAAGAAAACTGTGAGCGCATTCTCCTACAGCTGGAAAAAGCGGAGGGAACTGGCCGAAGTTCAAGCACAGATGAATTTATCAGCTCAGTACGGAGTCGACCACACGGTGGGGATCACGTCTACAAATGGTAGAATGCGTCCTTGAGCAGGAAAGGGCTCTTGCCAAAGTCCTGTCTGCTGACAAGAAAACAAGACCTCTGGTTCTTACCTGGCAAGACATAGAGATGCTAGAGGCCATCCAAAGAGCACTGAAGCCCCTGCAGGACTTGACGCTTTGTCATGCGAGGAGTATGTGACACTCATACATAAGACCTGTGCTCCACCTACATAACACCACCCTCTCCTTACTAATGAGGAAGGTGAAAGTGAGCTAACAAAGTCCATCAAAAAAAACAACATCCTGACTTACTTAAATGAAAAGTATTCAGAGCCCTCTACCAGTGACTTGCTGGACATTGCTTCCTTTATAGACCCACGGTTTCAGGGGAAACATGTCAGTAGTGGGAAACTGATTGCATTGAAAGAGAGGGTCATCTGCGAAGGCTTTGCTAGGTGACAGGGGAGCTCTGCAGTGTTGACAAAGCTGTGCCTCAGTCCGCACAAGGAGAGTGCCATAGCAGATCCTGTGCCCCCCATTGCTAAGAAAAAAAACACTAGGCTTCTTTGTCCAAGATGCAACCCCCCGTACTTGCTTCTTCATTCACACCTCGTCTGTATTTGCTGGAGAGTGAGGCTGTAAATGGTGGCAGGAACATTGAGTTGCCTCTGGTTCTGCAGTAAATATAGTTACTTGTCAAAGGTGCACTTAAGCCTGACACAGTAGACAGATTGGTATTCCTTGCTCAAAATATTAAAATGTAAAAGAGTTACAAAAACTTGTTTTTTGGCTATTGTTGTTGATGGTTACAACAGAGTTAATGCAAAGATGAGCTTGAGTTGAGTTGTTTTATTTTGGAATGAAAAGAAGGCAATATGTATTATTGCGTTTATTTTACAGTTAAATTATTATTATTTATGTAATCAGGGATTTTTTTTTTTATCTTAAATGTTGCAGAAGCACTTTGTTCCTATATGCACTGCCTACCTTGAGTTGAGTTGTTTTATTTTTTAATGAAAAGAAGGTAAAATATGTATTATTTCTTCCTTTATTTTACAGTTAAATTATTATTTTTGTATACAGGGTTTTTTTTTTTAAATGTTGCAGAAGCATTTTGTTCCTACATGAACTGCCTACCTCTTTACACTTCAATAAAAAAAAGACTTTGTGGTATTTGGCATATTTGTTTTTGCAGTAGTTTTTGGGGAGTTATTTTTCCTGTAAAGATATCGAGATATATATCGTATATATCGAGATATAGCAAAATATATCGAGATATATTTTTTGCTCCATATCGCCCAGCCCTAAAAGCCTCACTAGCTTCCCACTTCTGATTATATTTTTTTTACCAATTCCAAACCACATCAATCTTAATAACTACTATTATGTTTGTATTTAATCATTTAGAAGTGATATGTAATTGTCCATGAAGGTTGGAAATGAAAAGCTCTTCATTAAGGTGTGCAGAATTATTAGGCAGGTTTTCTTTTATGGATGAAATGAGCCAAAAAAGAGATTTAACTCAGACTGAAAAGTCAAAAATTATTAAATCCCCATGAGAAATATTTAAAACTAATGCAATACAGAAATTTCAAAGTTAAGACATGACCATTGGTCAGCAAAATGCTCAATGGGTTAGCGGCGTCAGAAAAAAACAGGTGGAGAAGAAAAGACGCATGTTAACAGCAAAATAATTAAGATTTAAGGGCTGCCTCTGCAACTTTTGTAAAAACACAGAGAGACAGGGACAGCCCGAAGGGAAGGACTTTGTAATGATACATTTTTATCATGACAGTTTGATTACTGAAAAATCATCTCAAAATTATTTGTTTTCAGTTCTTATTTTTATTAAGCTTTATTATACATTCTAGATCATCTAATAACAAAATGTAAAACATGGCTTAGTGTGCTAAAACTATGGCTAGAAAACCTGCATATTTTACCACACTTCCCTTGTCTAATGCACATTTTATTACAAAAACAATGACTTAAGTTTAATAATCTTAAACTTTTTGTAATCAACAGAATAATAAACATTTACAAACTAGAGAGCCCACAAAAGCAATGAAATTAAATATACATTCAATTTAGTTTTAAAATAAACTTAAGTGTGAATATCCTGTGTTGCTGGCAGAGGCCATTTACACTAATAGAACAAAGAGTGCTGTAGCTGAACCGTGAAGCCTGTGTTATACTTTCCATGTCTGCGAGACCGCTAGTGTCAACTATGGTATGCATGACGTAAAAATCATCATTGGAGAGTGTGCGCGGAGGCTCTGAGCAGACATTCGGGTGCCTCCCATTTTTTGTGACCGTGCGGACAAGTATGTGCAGTCAGTCGGCTTCAAAAGCACCAATTGCACATGCGAAGGCTGTGTACAGAAGCCCGTTGCTACCCTAACCTGTACAATCCGTCGATAAAACAATATATAAAGACAGCCAGATGTGCAATAATTCTGGGCAATTTCTTGTTCAGATGTTTGTTGCGGAGCTAACCATCAGCGTACGCTTTTGGTAGTATAAATACAAGGAGAACGCGGCCGCACAGTCCGAGTACATGGCCGGATTGCTCATGCTGAAAGTATAACACAGGCTTGAGAGTGGCACAGTGATTAAGTACAGGTTATCGTAATGCTGAGCCTTGCGCCACTGATGTTAGGTCAAATCTGATTGATGAACAGAATGTGCTTTTGCTACAGGATGTGACCTAAATGATCTTTAAAAAAATGATGAAGCTGAAGATGGAGAAACAGAGGAAAACAGTTTGCATTTACAATGAGAAACAGAAACACTGTTTGAACAATAAATGTTTCATGTTTTGAAAGTAGGCTTGTTCCACTAAAAATTGCTGGATATTTATTATTAGGGGCCAAGCACTGAAGGTGCGATTGCACCTATTGTATCCATGGGCTCGGGTGCACAAGATGGCGCCGGTGAGCTTTAGCGACGTGAGTGTGTGCATACCTATTCCTGGTCTTGCGACATTCTCAATTACTGTCAGGGGAAACCTCATATGAAACTTGGCTAGATTTAAACAATTAATATTTTTCGGATTAAAAAGCGGATGGTGGTATATCAAAGAAAAGAGAAAACATCTTCCCTACATTAGTGTGTACCTCTTTGTGGAAATTAATTAAGACAAAACATTGAGATTGCTTCATTCTTTCTTCTGTTGATTGTGCGGTTCAGCGTTGGTGGTTATACAGTCCACGGGGATCTCTTCATTCAAACACAAACCAATCAAATCTGCAATACTGTACATTTTGGGAGTTGATTTTGTTCTTACTGCTATTTATAGGTTCATAAGGTTTGCGATTGTCAAATGAGACGCTCAGAGATTTCTGCATGTATGTTTTATTATTTGATAACTGTAACTACAATTTAACAGTGTAATTATGGTAGGTTATTGGCATTAATTGAAAGATCAGTGTTTGCATGACCTGTGTGTTTTTATTAATATTTATCTGTTTTGTGAAAGATCTGTTGCATAAATAATTATCTGTCTATAAGCAGCGCAATATTTGTATGATTTCTTCTGCATTAAAAAAGAATGCCAATACCATTCGTTTGGCTAAAAATCACAAAACTGGTCTCTTTAGATAAGGTGCATCATGCCGAGTCGAATGATACCCAATTTATACCCAATTTATGTTGCGCAGAACAGAACCATACCCCCAACCTAAAATGTATGCTAATTGTAAGTTACCTTTGACGATAGTGGTCCTGACAGAAATAGGCTGAAATGAGATACACAATATTTGCGGTAGTTTCACAAAGGAGAATTAAATTTGCAATCTAAAAAAATAAATTTGCATCGGCCTAATAATGTTTTTTATGTTACAAACACAACTCTGGCTGGTGTTCATTTGTGAATCACTTCTTGCACGTTTACCATTACCATAGTGGTCGGGTCTTAATATTTTCCTTAAAACAATAATGTAATGTTCTAAATGTGATATGGCTTTGTTTGGTATAAATAAAAAAGTTAGTTGTAAAAAATCACCAGTGTAGAAACTGATACAGAGAAAGAGAACAAAAAGGTTATTATTATTATTGTTATTATTATTATTCAATAAAGAAAAAAAAAAGTTTATTTTGTGGTGAAAGTGCATGTTATTCTAGGCTGCCCATGAAAGCTTTTGTTTTCCAGTGTACATATAACAGCCTATAGTTAATGTAGTTAATATAGCAATATCTACAGTATAATTTTTTCACCCCTGCAATACACCAAGCCCACAACAGGAAAAAATGCCCACCCAGGATATCTGCCAACCCACCCTTCTATAGCTGTCAAGAACCGGCCCTGCTGCCTGGTATTTTCAGCTGGCTACAAATGCTTTGGTGTACACGTGGCCTTAAAGTTTTCTGAAGATTCCAAAGGAAATCCACATTTTCTCCTCCAGTTCTTTTCTTAGTAATAATTAGTTTAATAATAATCACAATGTAACAAAGAACAAAGATGCAAATAAACAGTGGTTTAACTCCACTGGCACTGTTCTGGACATTTGCTGAATTAAAAAAAAATGTTCTCTCAATCTAAATGGCACGAAACCTTATAAAGCTGTGAACACTTTCTAGTTCTACAATTAAAAAAAATAAATAAAAATGTGAATAATATCTAGTTTTATGTTGGTGTGAAAAAAAAAGTCACACTTAAGCTGTTCGGGGTCTCTGGAGAACCCACTGAGAACAAAAACAACCAAAACACATATAGACAGAAATTCAATTCAATTCAATTCAAGTTTATTTGTATAGCGCTTTTTACGATACAAATCATTACAAAGCAACTTTACAGAAAATTAAGTTTCTACAATATTTAGTAGCAGCTTATCAGTGGTGACTGTCAGTTCATGTGCATATGTCAGAAATGTTCAGAAAAATCAATAAAAGACGTAAACAAACAGAAGATTAACACTATTAACAGCAATTATGCAATCAAACTTGTAGCAAAATGTGGTAGTTCTGTATGTTGTCTCTGGGTTAGCATCACCTGAGGTCCTCTGAGGGGTTGGCATCATCTCTTCTCAGGTGTTCTGGATCCAGACTGGAGCTTGTGTAGATCCTAGTTACCACGGGATGTAAATCCCGTGGCAAAGCAGAGAAACAAATAGAGACATAATTAGAGTAGCTGCTGTTCCAGCCAAGTAAAATTAATTAGTTTAACCCAAGCTAAAGAATAATAATGCACATTTGATCAGATATAACTGCAGTCCAGAATTATAAGATGCATTATTTGAATGCTTGGCCAAAAGAGGTGTGTTTTTAATCTAGATTTAAACAGAGGAAGTGAGTCTGAACCCCGAACATTATCAGGAAGGCTATTCCAGAGTTTGGGAGCCAAATGCAAAAAAGCTCTACTTCCTTTAGTGGACTTTGCTATCCTAGGTACTATCAAAAGTCCAGCGTTTGTGTGACCTTAGGTAGCGTGATGGGTTGTAGCGTGGTAGAAGACTAGTTAGATACGCAGGAGCTAAGCCATTAAGGGCCTTATAAGTAAGTAATAATATTTTGTAACTGATACGGAACTTAATAGGTAGCCAGTGCAGAGACTGTAAAATTGGGGTAATATGATCATATTTTCTTGACCTGGTAAGGACTCTAGCCGCTGCATTTTGGACTACCTGTAGCTTGTTTATTGAGGATGCAGGACAACCACCTAGCAATGCATTACAATAGTCCAGTCTAGAGGTCATGAATGCATGAACTAGCTTTTCTGCATCAGGAACAGGTAACATGTTTCGTAGCTTGGCAATGTTTCTAAGATGGAAGAATGCTGTTTTTGTAACATGGGAAATATGATTTTCAAAAGACAAGTTACTGTCTAATATAACACCCAGATTTTTTGACAGTAGAGGAAGTAACAGTACATCCGTCTAATTGCAAATTGTAATCTACGAGATTCTGTGTAATGTTTTTCTGGTCCAATAATTAATATCTCTGTCTTATCTGAATTTAATAGGAGAAAATTATTGGTAATCCAATCTTTTACATTTTTAACACACTCTGTTAGCTTAGATAATTTTGAAGTTTCACCTGGTCTTTGTTGAGATATATAGTTGAGTATCATCAGCATAACAGTGGAAAACTAATCCCGTATTTTCTAATGATATTACCAAGGGGCAACATGTATATTGAAAATAGCAGAGGACCTAGGACAGATCCTTGTGGCACTCCATATTTTACCGGTGCTATATGAGATGACTCCCCATTTAAATAAACAAAGTGGTAGCGATCGGACAGGTAGGATCTCAACCATCTTAAAGCCTGCCCTTGGATACCTGTATAGTTTTGTAATCTATCTATGAGTATGTCGTGATCTATGGTGTCGAACGCAACACTAAGATCAAGTAAAACTAGCAATGAGATGCAGCCCTTGGTCTGACACAAGAAGCAAGTCATTTGTAATTTTAACAAGTGCAGTTTCTGTGCTATGATGGGGCCTGAAACCCGATTGAAATTCTTCATAGAGATCATTTTTTTTGCAGATAGGAGCACAATTGAGCAGACACAACTTTTTCTAAAATTTTAGACATAAATGGAAGATTTGAAATGGGTCTGTAATTTGCCAGTTTCACTAGGATCTAGTTGTGGTTTCTTAATAAGAGGCTTAATAACCGCCAGCTTGAATGGTTTTGGGACGTGACCTAAAGATAACAACGAGTTAATAATATTGAGAAGCGGTTTTTCTGCTACAGATAACAACTCTTTCAGTAATTTAGTGGGTACAGGATCTAATAAACATGTTGTTGGTTTAGATGCAGTGATAAGTTTATTTAGCTCTTCCTGTCCTATAGTTGTAAAGCACTGCAGTTTATCTTTGGGTGCGATGGATAAAACTAAAGTATTAGACGCTGTAGAATCTACATTTGTTATTGTATTTCTGATGTTATCTATTTTATCAGTGAAGAAATTCATAAAGTCATTACTATTTAACTGTGAGGTAATATTTAGATCGGGTGGCGTCTGGTTATTTGTTAATCTAGCCACTGTGCTAAATAAAAACCTTGGATTGTTTTGGTTGTTTTCTATGAGTTTGTGGATATGCTCGGCCCTGGCAGTTTTTAGAGCCTGTCTATAGTTAGACATACTGTTTTTCCATGCAATTCTAAAAACTTCCAAGTTCGTTTTTCTCCATTTGCGCTCAAGACTACGAGTTTATTTCTTGAGAGCGTGGGTATTACTGTTATACCATGGCACAGTACGTTTTTCTCTAACCTTTTTCAATTTGATGGGGGCAACAGCTTCTAATGTATTAGAGAAGCTTCTAATGTATTAGTGCCCATGTTGCCAGTCATGTTGTCTAGTTCATGTGTATTTTTGGGTACACAGAGCAGTTGAGATAAATCAGGCAGGTTATTTGCGAATCTGTCTTTGGTGGCTGTAACAATAGTCTTGCCCGGACGATAACGCGAAGCTATATAGTTATCATCATCAATACGCAAAATGCACGATACAAGGAAATGGTCAGTAACATCATCACTTTGAGGTACGATATCTATGTCAGTAAAATCGATTCCATGCGATATAATTAAATCTAGCGTATGATTAAAACGATGAGTGGGCCCGCTGACATTAAAATTAACTCCAAAACAGCTTAAAAAAACAGTAAACACAAGAAATCTCCAAATTCTTTGTATTATCAATATGAATGTTAAAATCTCCGAAAATTAGCGCTTTATCAGCGGTAACCAACAGGGTCTGAGAGGAAATCTCCAAATTCTTTTAGGAATTCTGTATATGGCCCTGGTGGTCTATACACAGTAGCCAGAGAAAGAGATACAATAGATTTCTTTTGCATATCTGACAGTGTAACATTAAGCATAAGTATTTCAAATGATTTAAACCTTTATCCTGTTTTCTGGGTAACACTGAGAATATCACTATATATTGTTGCAACACCTCCCCCACGACCAGTCTGACGGGGGCTCATGTTTATAACAGTAGTTTGGTGGAGTAGACTCATTTAGACCAATATAATCATTTGGTTTTAGCCAGGTTTCAGTCAAGCAGAGTACATCAAAACTATTATCTGTGATCATTTCATTTACAATAACTGCTTTGGGTGTCAGTGATCTAATGTTTATGAGCCCAAACTTTAAAAATTGCTTTTGTTCATTTATTTTACGTTTTTCTGGTTTAATCACGATAAGATTTTTGCTAGATCCTACATTAAATTTATATTTTGACCTCACTATTCGGGGAACAGACACAGTCTTAATAGATTGGACAGCGCAAGTACTTCTAACATTTAAGCTGGTAGAACAAAAGCCATCATAGCAGTTATTTGAGAATTGGCTTACTAGTCAAATGGAGCGTAGAGTCCTGGAGATGTTGTCCGACAGGAGTTCAGCTCCGACTCTGCTGGGGTGCCGGCCATCAGCGTGAAAAAGCCTAGGATGCTCCCAGAAAAGATTCCAATTATTAACAAAGAGCAGTTTCTGTTCTTTACACCATGACAATAACCATTCATTTAGAGCAAAAAGTCTACTGAAGCTTTCGTGTCCTCGTCGATACGTGGGCAGTGGTCCTGACACGATGATCGTCGCCGCGGGCGTCGTGCTGCAAACCGTCTCGATCAGGATCCTGAAGTCCCACTTCAGCGTCTCCGTCTGCCGCTGCGTGGTGTCGTTAACCCCCGGCGTGAAGCACGGCCGCTCTGGGGCTCTCGTCGGCCTTCAGGATCGCGGGTATCTGCGCAGAAACATAGAGAACACGAGCACCTGGGAAACAGTGAGTGTGCACTTTACCTTCGGCTAACTTAGCACGGACGTGTCGGACGATGGAGTCTCCGACGATCACAGCATTGCGTTCCGTCTCGCGGAGGGGAGAGAAGCGGTTCTGTGTGGAGATCTCGAAGACCGGAGGGGGAGAAGTCGTCGCCCGGGGCCTGGCTCGCTTCCTCCGCTGTGGATGCACCCAGGGTCCGTGGTGTCCCGGCGCCGGCGTGAAGGACATCTGGGCAGATCGCGTCCTGGGTGCACCGGGCCTGTGCAGAGAAACATACGGGGTGGAGGTGGTGGGACTGTTAGTAGCACACTGCATACTTACCCTGGACTTGTGAGCGTCAGGCCGGGAGGTTTCCAGCGCGGCTCTCCGCTCTCTCAGCTCGGCCTGCCTCTGCTCCAGGACCCGAATCTGCACCGAATGCAGCTCGAACGTGTCGTCACCTGCACTCAAAGGTAGACAAACATCCACCATTAAAGCAAGTAATAGTGAGTAAAGCAATTGTAATGTGTGTGAATAGAGTATTAGCGATGCACGCGGGTTTAGCGAAACCCACGCTGGTGATGCTAATGGGCTATAAGCTACTAGCGGACTCGGGAAATCAAAATAAAACTAGTGATAACAAGGCGCGCTGATTGTTTTTGTTGTAGAAAACGATAGAGGATATATTCACACATTATAGAAACGAAAATGATGGTGCATAAAATAGATTTCAACAATAAAAAATAGACGATAGAGAAATAACGTGATGGAGCTCAAACTAGAGGCATACGACAGCAACAAACAGGAAGTCTGACGGCAGCACTTTAAAACATCCACAATGCAAAATGATCATGCTCACACATACACACACACCCACTCACTCACACACAGACACATACACAAATACAGAGGAATAAGTGAGACCAAAGATTGCTGTTATAATTTGCCAAATAAAATCAGCCCAAATGCAAAACCACCACAAAAATAAAGTAGTGACTTCAGGAATTAGGTTTTGCTGTAAACAAACTGACAAAATCTCTTCTTGGTCTTCTCGTAAATGAGGCCTTGAATCTCATTCACAGAATTAAAACAGTTACACAACATGTCAGTAACTACATTACAGCATTTCCATCATTAATCTAGGATTGCTGAAAGACCCAAATCAAATCGAGCTGCAGACAGAAGTGACACCGTATACATTGTCAATCCTCCTAGTCCCTGTATATAATCCCTATACCCCTCAGAATGAATGTGAAAGAACTTGATAGAATGGAGTCAACTGGAGTTATTTCAAAGGTGAGCAGTCCCACAGAATGGTGTGCTGTAATGGTAGCCATCACTACGTGAGGATGCCAAGGAATAATTCTGAATGTAAAAGTAAAGTCAAATAATTATTACAATAAGTTAGGCTCCATTGTATAACAAGCAAATTAAAATGATACACATTTATTATTCACAATATGGAAAGAGGAAATAAAACATAGTTTGTGCAGAGCATGACTCAAACATGCCATTAATGGGCTCATTTAACTCCTCTTTTATTTTTGAGTTATTTTTATCCATTCCACATCTCCCACATATGTGTGTTTTAGCAAGGTGGTCTGTGTTGCAAGTTGGTGAATGAAGATACTTGCCAGGTTGCGTGTCACTGCCCTGCTTTATTAATTTATCCAGTCTAAAACCCAGACACCGCCACACAAATGTGGCTTTTTGTTAACAGCTGTCCTACTACAGGATTTATCACTCACTACCAGTTACAAAAGACACTGTAACATTCTGTCACAGGCAATTCTAGTTGCATTTTTCTTTAATTTCTTAAATTATCCTTTGGCTATATCCTAGCCCACCATCTAGTGGCAAATAAATTTTTGGCCCAATGCCACACTTACTTGCCAAGCCCTGCTTTACACTAAGTGAAAATAGTGATATATTCTATTGCAATTAATTGGCGCAGCCATTTTGCATATGATAACCGGTAAATTATATTTAATTATACGGAGGGAAAAACATGCTCACTACTCGGTATTCTGATGACCGGAACTGCCTTTATTTGCATATGTCCCTTTTTGGAAGACCAAAAAGGGAACACCCATTACAAACGTTAACACCCTCACTTGCTCTCATACTGTATATCATTATAACATCATAACATATGAATACAGACTTGCATCTCCCTTGTGTTGGATTTACATACCAAACATAAAACTTTTGAATTTTTCTAGTTTAAACTTTGTCACTGGTTTAGTCAGGACATCAGCCACCATTTCTTCTGTGGGACAATACTCAACTGTCACTTTGCCATCACTGAGTGCTGATCGAATGAAATGATACCGTACATCGACATGCTTGCATCTTTGACGACCCACTGGGTTCTTTGAAGATAACCAAGGCGTCATTGCTCTATCAATGATTTGTACAGGCATATAGAGACAGTAATTTTCCATACTGTTCATCAACTGTACAAGATACATGCTTTCTTATGCAGTTACAGCTAGTGCCATATACTCTGCTTCACATGTGGATAAAGCAACTGTGGACTGTTTCTTTGACTTCCAAGAGATCAGAGGACCATCTCGAGTAAGACTAAAACAGTACCCTGTTGTACTCCTTTTCTCTTCTAGATCTGACGCCCAGTCAGCATCACTGTACACCACAAGTTTAAGTTTTTCGTCACTTTTCTTGTAACAGTTCATGATCAGTTGTACCTTTCAAGTACCTCATTAGATGTTTAACTGTAGACCAGTGTTGTTCGTTTGGGTTAGACAAATATTGAGACAGTTTACTAACAACTCAACTCAGATCAGGTTTAGTACATGTCATCAGATAGATCAAACTACCTACTGCCTCACGGTACTTCTTAGGATCAACAGGATCACTATCACTGTTGTAATCCAGCTTTTGCTCACAAGGTGTTGACCTTGGTTTACAATCTGACATACTGTACCCTTTCTGGTTCATTTTTACGACTCCTTCACTTTGAAGGAAATCAATTCCCAGGAAATGTTTGTGTTTTCCCAGATCTTTCATTTCGAATCTTGACGTCTTTTTCACATTATTCAGTAAAATCATTGTCACTGGCAGCAATAATCAGATCATCTACCCAGATTATTACTGTCACTCACACAGTGATCAGCTGAACTCTGAACAAAATCATTCTCACTGAGGTAATCATGTAACATTTTGTTCCAATTTCTCCCTGACTGCTTTAAACTATGGTCTTCCGGGACAGGTCAGACCAGTTGTCCTTTGCAGACGAATATCTGACTGAGAGGTACAGATTCTCAGGTGATGGCATCCAATATCTGTGTAGGGTGCTGGGTCCAATGATACAACACAGAACAGTGTGGAGCCATGCTCTCACTGTCCCACAGATGGTCTGTGTAGCGCTGCGATTCTTCGCAAGTGGTATGTTCCTTTATTCTGTTGGAGATGCTGAAAACCTCAATAAAAGGCATTATTTACCAGACGATAAGATATTCAGTCATTGTTTACTCACCACATCATCAGTGAGCCCAGAGCCAGCGAGAACATCTAGAGAAAGACCAAAATACATTGAGGATGTGATTTTGGTCAGGTTTGTCCTGCTGGTTTCTGTTCATACAACATCAGTCAATAGAGCCTGACTTTCAGAAGCTTCATGACATTATTTGATGCTTTTGAAACTTGGGCACTATTTACTGATGTTGTATGAACAAACCAGCAGGAAAAACCTGACCAAAAATCACATCCTCAGTGTCTTTTGGTCTTTCCCTAGATGCTCTCACTGGCTCTGGGCTCACTGAGGATGAAGAGACCACAGCAACATCCGGCTCTGATGAGGCAATAAGAGGTGGAGTTATGAGCGACTCATCCATGAAACTGGATCTTTTCCAGGAGGCTGCTGTGGACTTCTCCATCCTCACACTAGTCTGCAGACATTTTAGATCCTACAAAACATAATCAGTCATTTCAACAGCACAATGTCATTTGATTTCTGTATTAGAAGTAATAAAATGATCATACTTTATATTTTCGTTTCAGGGTTTCCCTTTTTTTCACAAATGCTGCTGTAACTTTGCATTGCAGGTCCTGCTCCATCACATACATGAAGATCAGAAAACACTTCAGTTACTTAACGTAAACTCAGTTCCCTGAGATAAGGGAATGAGCGTTATGCATGTGTGGCGAGGGAGCAGTCAGGAGTTTGAGAAAGTTATCAATAAGAGAAGAGAAATCCTATAGTCGACTACGCCACCCGGAATACACCGGGACATAACAGCCCTAAGCAAAGGACACAGGTTTGTTGCCAAAGGCAGGGTGAGCATAAAGATGGACAGATAGAAAACAAATCACTTTATTAATATACAATTAATAAAACACAAGGTCTCAAACATCACAAGTCTGTACCAGTAACATACAAAACAATAAGTACACTACAAAGGATAACAAATAAAGAGGGAGGTGACCAGCAAAGACCCCCAGATTTCTACCCCATACTCAATACCCATGACACACACTCTTGTGAAAAACCAAACATGTTAAACACAGCACTCCATGTGGACACGCAGTACAGAGTATTATGGCCAACCCCTCCCACCTAAATCCACACAAAACAGACAGACCCAGATGAGTTCAGGACAAAACAAGACAAGAGCAGAGCAGAGGTGCAGTCAATTACTTGATGTTCATTAGGCTTCAATTGAGATCATTGGAAACCCCTGGACGTGCAATCAAACCTGTTGAACAGTGAACAACAGTTACACAAAAACCTTGTTAAAAACCAAACTGAAAACTCCCCATACCTACCAAGGAACCAGAATTACAACTACTTGCAGGCCCATATCTAAAAACAAACAAGTTAATAAGTCTCTATTTAACAGGCAAAAGGTGACTTAAAACAGGGACCAACCTGAAAACTGGCCAACAGCCAGTGCACAACAAACAGGAGGATAACCCAACTGCTAGCACTCATTCAAAACGCCACATATCACAAAAGGGCGGTACCAAGGATGATGTATCCCAAGCAACCACTTCCCCCTTTTATATGCACACAAGCACTAATTGGCTCATGAATCTTACCCAAATGATCAATCATGATCAAGCACGAACACTGATAGGTTCACCTGTTTGGGTAATTTCGGCCAATCATACTGGGTCTATATCTCACTCTGCTACACGTGGGAAAAACTCCTTTTTTCCTTTCTGCTGAAGCCTGATTTGTTCACGTTTGTGTAGCTGCACAAACCAATGGTGCTTCAGCCTGGCAAAAGGGGCGGGGCCGACCACTATATAAGTTGGTCCGTAGCGCCATTCATCAGATTATTCGACTGAAGTAATGATCATTGATTCATGCAGCTTGTAGTGGGGCAAGCGACATAACACTTGTTCCCTTATCTCAGACTGGGGCTGGACCACGCCCATGAGGAGACCATTCCCCTTGTGGAGTGGGCTCTCACACCAATAGGGCATTCCAGTCCTTCTGATGCGTAAGCCAGAGCTATTGCATCAACAATCCAGCAAGACAGTCTTTGCTTGGCATTCTCCAAAGCAAACAAACAGTTGTTCAGACTGCCTAACAGTTTAGAACGTTCCACATAGACTCTCAGAGCCCTAACAGGGCAGACAGCGTTCGGTCCCTGCTCGCCGTCTGCACCAGGGAGCGCCAATAGGTATATTACTTGCGCTCTAAAGGGAGTAGAGAGCACTAAAAACATAGCCGTGTCTCGGTTTCAAAATGACCTTGCAGTCATTGAGCCCAAACTCAAGACACGAGGCGCTGACCGACAGCGCTTGTAAGTCACCCACACGCTTAACCGATGCCAAAGCAAAGAGAAGGGCCATTTTAAGCGATAAGGGCCGCAAGTCAGCCGAATTGAGCAACTCAAATGGGGGCCTTTTTAGGACCCCTAGGACCATGGATAAGTCCCAACACGGCACAGTCCGAGGGTGAGGAGGATTCATTCTCCTCAGCCCTTCAGAAATTTCTGCTTATTGAATGGCGGCCTCGAGAGAATGATTCACTGCGATGGCCGCCAAATATACTTTGAGTGTGGATGGGGGCGCGCCCCTTATCCAGCAGCTCTTGCAGAAAAGTCAGCACGCAGGACACGTCACATGAACCTAACAGACTCCCGTCGAGGCACCAGACATGTTGGCTCCACAACTCTGGGTGGGGATGCCAAATCATGCCTTTCGCCTGTGAAAGAAGGTCCCTCCACAACGGGATGGGCCACGGGGCCATCGTCACCAGCTGTATCAGCTCTGGAAACCAACCCTGGTTCTTCCAGAGCGGCGCTACTAGGAGGAGGGAGCATTTAGTTTCCTTGACTCGCCTGATGATCTGGGGAATCAGGGCGATAGGAGGAAATGCATACAGGCGAGCCCAGGGCCAGTTGTGGGCCAGGGCGTCTCACCGTATCAAGAAAAATATTGGGCAATGAGAGTTGTCTTCCGAGGCGAAGAGGTGACCTCTGCCTTCCCAAAGACAGCCCAAATTTGCTGTACCGTCTGAGGATGCAGCGCCAATTAGCCTGGGGCTACCTTGCCTCTAGACAGCATGTCCTCTCCCAGGTTCATCTTGCCCGGCACATGAACCGGCCTTAGCAAGAGGAGTTCTTTCTGTGCCCAGAGAAGGAGGCGACGAACCAATCTGTATAAGGCGTGAGACCTGCAACCGTCTTGGTGATTGATATAAGACACTAATGTCATGCTGTCTGAACGGACCAGGATGTGGTGACCTTTGATGGCCGGAAGTAAGGAATACAGGGCTAAGGAGACTGGCAACATTTCCAGGCAGTTGAAATGTAGGCATCGCTGCTGAGCTGTCCAGGAGGCGAATGCCAGATTGCCCTCCAACAGCGCGCCCCACCTGAAGTTCGATGCGTCTGTCGTGATCACTCTCCTTCTGGAGGCCACGCCCATCCTCACTCCTGTCTGAAACAGGCGAGTGGTCCTCCAGGGGGCCACAGCTTCGATACGGTGGCGGTTGACCCTGACCGGAAATCTCTTCAACCGCCAAGCGTGGGGCGGGACTCTGGCTTTTAGCCAAAATTGGAGGGGGCGCATGTGGAGCAGGCCCAGCGGAGTTACAGAGGCAGCAGCGGCCATGAGGCCAAGTAGCTTCTAAAAAACCCTCAGGGGGCGTGTCATCCCCAGTTTGAGGGAAGCCATCAATCACTGAATTGTCAGGGACCGATCCGGGGAGATCCACGCCTGCATTAGGGCGGATTCTAGAACCGTTCCCAGAAAGAGAGTTCGTCATCTGCGCAACAACTGGCTCTTGCGTGGGTTGATGACCAACCCGAGGCGCTCTGAGCAGCAGCTCTTTGTGAGCGTTTAGTTCCCATTCTGATCTGGCTAAAACCAGCCAATCGTCGAGGTAGTTCAATACACGGATACCCATCTGCCTGAGAGGAAACAGGGCCACGTCTATGCACTTCGTAAAAGTGAGTGGGGCCAGGGACAGTCCAATGGAAGGACTGCATACTGATAGGCCACTCCCTCAAACGCGAATCTCAAGAACGGTCTGTGACAGGGGGCTATGTGGACCACCTCTGAAGCGGGGCAGTCTGCGAGCGAACTGCAGCGAGTAGCCTCATCGAATTGTTTCTAAAACCCATCTCGAGATTCCTGGAATGGCTGCCCAAGCCATGTAATGGGAGGCGAGAGGTTTTATTTTCTCGAACGAGAGCTCACCTTGAGAAAGCGGGAAGTCTACATTTGTATAAGTGATTGAGAGAGGATGAGGAATTTTGCTCTTTAAAGCATGTGTGTCCGCTATCACAGTGGTAAAATATTCGGGCACGTGCTACACCTGCAGGACATGATCCACTGAAAATGAAACTCCGTCTCTCAAGTGTTCAAAGAGATGAGGAGTGAAGGTGAGTTGTTTTGGAGGGGCATTCCTGCAGGGCTTAGATGGATGCACTGCATGGCCCTTTAAGTTGAGGGCAGATGGTGGGCACAGATGTGCGGCAATCGCTTCCTCCAGGGGGGGAAGTTTGGTGTATCCCCTCTCGTCAGCGCCATCAATGGTGGTGAGAGCTGCTGCAGTAGAGGGGTTCACCTGTGACGAGTAGGGTGCTCGCCATGTCTTGGTGAGCTCGTCATGGACGGCTGGCAAGAACTGGGCTGAGCGCTGGTGGGGGGATTGCTGGCGGGTCAATTCATCCAATAAGCCATGCGCGGGCTCATCCGGATCCGACCACTTGATACCCAGATCCTCCACGGCTTTTGCGAGGACGCGGATTAGCTCGCCGTCTGGCTTTGGCCTCGGCACTTGAGGGGGAGGGGCTCCTCGCTGGAATCACCCCATTCCTCCGTTTCTGACACCGTCACCGTATGATGTCCTCCTCAGACACGCTGAATGAGACCAGCCCGCTCGCAGCTGAAGAGGGGCGCTGGTCCTCATGTGCGAAGCACACCGGCTTGAGAGGACGCAGGGAGGGTGGGGCACGAAGGCACTGAGCCTACGTGACACTGCCCGGGCCCGCTGGAAAAGATCCACTGCCCCGCTGTTTTTTCCTCTTAGGGGAGGAAAAAGACGGCAGGGCCTGGTGGGGGGGATCGCCTTGATGGAACAAGGCAACCCGCGAGCGTAGATGGGAAAGGCTCATGCTCTCGCAAAAAGAGCACGAGCCATCAGTGAGCGCAGCCGAGGCAGGTGGTGCACTCACTTTGCCTGTCTTCATCGTGCAATAGTTCCTTAGGTCGCTGCCTTCCATTTCTTCCACAGCAGTGAGCAGAGCTGGAGCTTCTTCTATGGCTTCTTTCTTGCAGAAGAGTTAGTGAAGAGATGATCCTCATTGCTGAAAGAGAATAATCTGATGAATGGTGCTACGGACTTATATAGCGGTCGGCCCCGCCCCTTTTGGCAGGCTGAAGCGCCATTGGTTTGTGCAGCTACACAAACGTGAACAAATCTGGCTTCAGCAGAAAGGAAAAAAGCAGTTTTTTCCAACCTGTATTATGGCCAAGGATATTATATTACTCTTGGACTGCTTTAATCTCTCTCAGTTTGTAAATGTTCCCACTCACTGTAAAGGCCATACATTGGATTTAGTCATTGCAAATGATTCTTTTCTCTCTAACTTTTCTGTTGTGGATGTTGGTCTTTCTGACCATTTAGCTATCTTCTTTAATATTGTGATATCACATTCTAGTAGAGAGATTTCACCGACTATTTAATTCCGTAAATGGCAATCAATTGATCACGCTGTTTTTGCAAATTTGATTGTTTCTTCCATAGATGTTATGTCCTCTGCTTCTCTTGAGGATAAAATGTTATTATTTAACAATGCCCTCACAGCCAACTTTGATATCTTTGCTCCTATAAAAACTCGTAATCTCTCATTTGTACAATCGGCCCCTTGGTATAATGATGATTTGCATTCACAGAAGGCTGCATGTCGGAAATTGGAGCGAAAGAGGCGTTGCTCTGGTTTAACTGGTTTTTCACCAAGCTTGGAAAAACAGCTTGACTCATTACAGAATAGATATTGAAACATCTACATACTTTTCTTGTATTATTGAAAATAATCAAAACAATCCTAGACAGCTTTTTCACACAATTAACAGACTACTTAATGTAGATGGTGCCAGTTCTTTAATATCATCTGATTGGTTATGCAATTTGTTTCTGAAATTTTTCAGTAAAAAAAAATTGACAATGTTCGCACAAATATCTTTAGTTCCTCTGGGTCTGCTGTTTTAACAGTCAAAAGTTTTTCTGCCACTTCATTTTACAAATTTACTCCATTACAATCTGAGTTACTCTGCAAGCAGGTTTCTCATATGAAAGCTTCCACTTGAATACTTAATCCTTTGCCATGTAGCCTATTAAAGTGATGTTTTATAAACAAATTTCGGGATGAGCACGCACGGATAAATTAATTCACCTATTAATTAATTCTACTATTAATTCACCATGGTTCTTCCGTGTGTTGCAAATTAATAAAGTTGCTAAATGCAGGTTTTTGTGGCTAAAGTTTGTTAAATGACGTTATGACCTAATTATGTCGGATGTTTACTTCATGGTTAAAAAAAATGGCCTCAACAAGGCATTTATCCAAAGTTTATCATCCACACTGAAATGTCTGAAAGCATTACATTTGCCTTAATGTGCATGTACAAACCTCACTGAGATGATGCAGACATACGTTTGATGCAATTCTTCTGGCAGGATCAATTCATTTATGGAAATATGTCACCATTCACTGGCCTGCTCACTCAGAATTGATCTAAAATGCAACTGCCTTTGTGTTTTGCTGCAGGCCAGCAATCGTGAGTAAATCGTGAGTTCTTTTTTAGGACTGTAATATGAAGAACGTGCAAGGTAAATAAAATAAACATGTCTATTGGTACAATTCGTTACAAGACTAAATATGCTTCATTGTTTTCAAAAGCCTCCATTTCCACAGTCCATACTACAACGTGAAAACAGCATTTTCAAATTTATCTACTCTGGAGAGCGTCTAAAAACGGCTGGAAGGCAAAGATGCATTTTCAAAGGAAACGTATTAATGTGGATAAGACTTGAGGAATTTCCAAATCTAGCAACAAATTGCTAAGTTGGCAACAACGTAGGGTACCCAGGCATTTTTTACCTTGTCCCGTTAATTGTCACTAACACTTCCACTTTCTCACGGCCTACAGCTACAGCAGCCGAAGCAAGCATGAAGCTGCTTCTACTTGCAACACAGTCCCGCACATCTCCGTATTTCCATCCTGTTACTTCTAACCCCCTTTTTTCCTTTCAGTGGCCTCCAGCTCCCGTAGCAAACGTTAGCATGAGGCTCCCTCTGCTAGCAGTGTAGGCTACACAAGCTCTTCAGGACATCACACACCCCACCCCCTTCCCGAAGCCCTATAGCAGCTGAAGCAAATGTGAGGCTGCCTACATTTGTAACACATGCCCACATCTCTTCCGTTCTCTCATGCTACTATTAACCATTTTTTTGTTCTGTGAACTCCAGCTCCCATAGCAAAAGCTAGCGTGAGGCTGCCTCCGTTAGCAGTGCAGGCTGCACACAGGCTCTTCAGGACTCCCTTCACATGCCCTATGGCATGTGAAGCAAACGCGAAGTTGCTTCCGCTTGCAACACAGGTCATCACACCTCAGACTTTCCTCCTGCTACTTCTTACCCCTTTTTCCTTTTCAGTGGCCTCCAGCTCCCGTAGCAGACGCTAGCGTGAGCATGCCTCCGGTAGTGGCGCAGACCCTTCCACGCCCCTTTTCTTACAACCCTCTCCCCTATTCATGGCCTGCAGCCCCACAGTGTGAGGCTGCCTCCGCTAATGGCACAAGCCCCGATGCCTGCCATTCCCCCTCTCTTTTCCCCTCTTTCTTTCACTCCCGGAGCTGTCCCAAGCGTGAGCACGCCTCCACAAGTGGTTCCGGCAGCTATCTTTCCTCTTTCTCTCATGCTCCCCCTTCCTTCTCTATCTTCCACAACACACCTACCCATCCCTCCCGCTCTCGCCTTGGAACCACCCCCCGTAGCCAGCAACATCAGGACACAGATTTTGTCAGAAGACAGAGGGCTCCAAGACCTATGGGTGGTCAGACCGATTCCATATCAAAGAAGCTTACCAAACCCTCATCAGCCAACCCCTTTAATGCCAGTCCATCCCTGTTCACTCGAACTCCTGACCCACCATAGCTATCCCCCTTTAAACATCCCCTAATCCATCTATAATGGCCCATCCTTACTCCAGCTGTCCCAGCAACATCCCGCTCCCACAGGAGCCTTATCTAATTCCCACACTGCTGCAACAACATGATCCCTTTCCTATTTCTCTACTACCTCACCACTGCATCAACACCCACAGCACCCACAATATCCTTTTCCCACATCCCCATAATACCCCACCACTGGCCTTTTCTGTATTTCTTTACTGGCGCAGCAGTGTCTGCTCCCGCAGGAGCCTTTTTCTATATTTCTCTACTGCCACAGCAGTGTCCGTGAAGGAGATGTCCGCTCCCGCAGGAGCTTTTCCATACTTCCCCAAAGCCCTAGCAGCTCCCCACTACCCCAGCAGCCACCGCTCCCCCAGGAGCCTTTCTGTATTTCCCTACTGCCGCAGCAGTAGCTGCTCCCGCAGGAACCTTTTCTATCTTCTCTACTGCGTGTCTCCAGCAGGAGCCGTTATCTCTCTCTTTCAAGTGGATGCTTCCACGGAAGTCAAATTCTCTTCCTAGATACTGCATCAACAATTGTATACCAAAGGATGTCCAGCACCCCTCTAACATTAAGGGGGGGCCAGGCTCGGGCTCGGGAGTCTTGCCGGGCTCGGAGCTCTCTCCCTGGACAGCATGCCAAATACGCATAATCTTTATTTAATTATAAGTAAGTGTGAACTCGTGAAAGGGGTCATATGACGCTGTTAAAAAGAACATTATTGTGTATTTGGTGTAATGCAATGTGTTTATGTGGTTTTGAGGTTAAAAAAACACATTATTTTCCATATAATGTACATTATAGTTTCTTCTCTATGCCCCGCCTTCTGAAACGCGTCGATTTTTACAAAGCTCAATGGTCTGAAAAGCGAAGTGTGCTCTGATTGGGCAGTTATTCAGTGCATTGTGATTGGCCGAATGCCTCAAGCATGTGACGGAAATGTTACGTCCCTTAACATACTATGCCGTCTCCCAGGCCAGCAGCAGCACAAGACTCAGTCCAGCTGCTCTGCTCGTGCATCCCATCATCATTCTCTTTTAGTAATTCAGTCAATGTACTGTTAGGAGTAACTGAATAACTCAGGATATTGGTTTATTTCGCGTCAGAGTGAGTGTAAGGCATGTTTATAAACTGAATAACTTAAGTTATTTGTGGATTAGTGTGTACTGGAGACGCAAACTGTTTCAAACGATTCAGATAGATTTGGTGAACTGATTCGACCGGTTCACCAAGAAGATCCAGTTAAAAAGAAAGATTTGTTTGCGAACCGGACATCACTTGACAAGACAAAACAAATAAAACCCCATTGCAAAAGAGAGATTTGTTGCATCCAGTTGGAACATAATTACTGATTATAATGACTTATACTGTCTTTTTACACGTTGTATCGCGCTGCGTAAACATAAAACCATGTCTGCATTTGTGATTTGAGAAACAACAAGCCTACTCTACTGCTCAAAACTTGCGTTTGAATCATCACTGGCAAATTATTACAATATCAAAAAGTACCTTTGAACTGCCCAACTTTATAGAAACAGCCTTTGTGCCACAGACGCATTGCAGGCTACTGGTTCAGGAAACAGTCCTCATTTTCCATAAAATGCGCCGCACACATCTGAACATTTGGGTTGAACTGTTCTGGAACAGTGTTGAAATACAACGTAACCACTGATTTCTAGTCATGTCCTCTTTTGGAAGGCCAAACAAAGTTTCACTTCAACGAAACACACAGCGACTCCACAACATGTTATGCAAATCTTCCCACATAGTGACGTAGAGATGTGGAGGTGTGGTAGAACAAGCCGTTTTAGGGGGGTGTGGTTGACCCTTAACCTTTTATAAAGAATATCTCTTTGGATTTGAGACTTTAGTCTTTGCAACTTTACAGATTTTCTTTATGCAACAATACACAATAACAAACCAAACACAAAAAAAAAAAACAAAAAGCATCATTTGACCCCTTTAAATCTTGCTTTGGTCCTTTATGTCCCTCAGTTCTTGCTATAATAAATGATTCTTTGTCATCTGGTGTGGTGCCAGCAGCACTTAAAACTGCTGCTGTCACTCCCATTTAAAAAAAGCAAAACTCTGATGTGAACGTTCTTTCAAATTTTCACCTGATCTCAAATCTTCCATTACTGGCTAAAATGTTAGAGGGTGTGGTTGCAGCCCAACTGAATAAACACTTAATTGAAAATAACTTATTTGAGCCCTATCAATCTGGGTTTCGGAAATTGCACAGCACTGAGACTGCGTTGGTTAAAGTCACTAATGACTTTGGCTCTCTATCTCGTCTCATTCTCTTGGATCTCAGTTCAGCCTTTGATACTATTGACCATGTGTTATCACTTAATCGTCTTGGAACTGTATTTGGTTTGTCAGAAACAGTTCTTGGCTGGTTTAGGTCCTATCTTACTGACCGCAGTCAATTTTTTTTTCTATAGGTGGCCATAGATCCAAGGTTGGTCCGGTTCATGCTGGTGTCCCACAGGGGTCAGTATTGGGTCCCTTACTTTTTAATATGTATATGCCGATGATACGCAAATTAATATTAATTCAAAACCAGGTCAACATGTGGACATTGTGCATCTTTCTAACTGTATCACCAAGATCAACATTTGGATGTCTAATAATTTTCTGGTTTTAAATAGCTCTAAAACGGACGTTATGCTTCTCGGCTCTTCCCATCCACTGCGAAATGCTGGGTCTCCTACTTTGACTGTTGATGGTGTTGCTTTGGAGTTTCAAAAATCTTGGTGTCATCTTTGATGCCACGCTGTCATTTCAGCCTTTTGTGCAGAATATGGTAAAGACCTCCTATTTTCACCTCAGAAATATAGCACGTTTACGTCTTATGTTGTCCTTCTCAGTTGCTGAGAGGTTGATAAACTCATTTGTCTTTTCACGTATTGACTATTGTAATGGTCTTCTAGCTGGAGTTTCTAAATCCCCCATTAACAAACTTCAATATTTGCAAAATTCAGCTGCTAGAATTCTGTCTGTGGTCAGGGCTGGTTATCATATTACCCATTTTGGAGTCTTTGCACTGGCTCCCTGTCAGGTACCATATTGATTTTAAAATCCTTATGTTAACATACAAGGCTTTGCATGATCTGGCTCCTCAGTACTTGACTGACCTTTTAATCCCTTGTATACCATGTCGTAATCTGCGTTCCTCTCAGAGTGGTCTTTTAGTTATTCCAAAGACACGGTTTCGTTTCTAGGGGTGATAGAGCATTTTCTACTTATGCTCCTAAACTTTGGAATTCTCTCCTGGCAGACATCAGGGAAGCAAATTCACTAGTGACTTTTAAATCTCTTCTAAAAACATTCTATTTTACGATTGCTTTTGCTTGATTATTCATTTTATGTTTGCACTGGTTTCAAGGTTTTTTTTTCTTTTTTTCCCTTGTCAATGTTTGCCTGTAAAGCACTCTGAGAAAGCAACTTTTAAAAACACTATATAAAATAAATGTATTATTATTATTATTATCATCACAAAAGACCTGCAGCAAAGGCACAGGAATCAAGACTCAAAAAAGTGCTGTAATAACTCTTTGAAAATACAATAATTAAAATAAACTACAACTTAACATTTTTAAAAAGATGTTTAATTCATTTCTGTTGTATACTCACTGAGAGCCTTTGATGGCAGCATTCCTTCATCAGTCACTCTGCAGCAGATAAACACACGTGTGTCTAATCTGTCCCTGTAACATCCAGACAAGATACAAGTCTCCTCTGTGATTTATCTGCTCAATACTGGATTTACATGATGTGTTAACTCACTTTTTATCAATCACAAGTGGTCAACAATTTATCAAAAATACTAATGGACAAATAAAATAGATAACTTGCATTTAGTTACTTTATGTAGATTTGTTTATTAACAATACTTACATTCATCTAAAGCATTGTTGACAACAGTGAATTCTACATAATAGCACACATACATCACTCACTCAGATGTCTGATTCATGTTATGATGTGCTCATCTGTAATACTATCAAAGATTTTCCTGTCACATATTAAATAGACATTTAGTAATCATACATTTACCTCAATTAACAGATTCCATGAGAGCTGAATTAGATAAACCTATCACAGAAGAAGAGATTTGGGAAGCAATTTCAAAACTTAAAAATAACAAAAGCCCAGAGCCGGGTGGCAATTCAAATGAATTTTACAAAACATTTAGAGAAATTATTTCCCCATTATTATTAAATGCAGTTCATACATTCCTGGAAACAGGTACTTTGGCTCCCTTGTGGAATGATGCAGCTATATCATTAGATGCGTACAAAGCTTTTGATCGAGTATCGTGGCAGTTTTTATTTCATACCATGGAGCATTTTAATTTTGGTTCTAATTTTCTTAAAAGGGTACTAACCTTATACTCCAACCCACAAGCCTCTACTAGATTTAATGGCTATAAATCAGCATCTTTCAAATTAGAGTGTGGTTGTAGACAGGGCTGTGCACTGTCCCCATTATTGTTTGCTATAAGCATAGAGCCTTTTGCTCAGCTCATGAGACAAAGTGCTGCCATAAATGGTATTGTTATAGGAAGAGAGGAATATAAAATCTTACTATACACAGCTGATGTTGTGCTCTATCAAACAAACCCTCAATCGACAATACCCCAACTCAAAAAATTAATTGTTGAGTTTTCTGAGAGGGTGATTACCTTGACTTCTTTACCCCTTTCAAATGTTGCCTGTTGAAATCCCTAAAGTTAAAACCAACATAGATAAAAATATACCAAAACTTAATTACTCATAACATACACCAAGATTTGACTCTACCAAATCTTAAGTACTCTTATTGTGCAGTGCAGCTAAAACCAGGTGAGACATGGCTGAAGGAAAACTCTGACACATGCTGGCTAAACATAGAGAAAAGCCTTTGTCAACAGCCCCTGACCTCACTTCTCTTTGTAAATATCAATAATGATAATATTGTAGTAGGCAAATAGACAAGAATTTCTTTAAAATATGGAAAAAGGTACAATCTTTACTAAATTTCATCATTCCATTTTCCCTTTATCTAGTATAAGTACTATAAACAAATTCTTACCATTGGAATTAGATATGGGATTCAAAAAAATGGCATATCATGGACTTATTAGTAAAGATCATTTTAAAGCATTTGAACAACTGCAAAGTGAATTTAAGCTCTCGAAAACAGACTTTTTCAGGGATTTACAGATAAGAGATTTTCTTAAAAAACAAAGTTTGGGAAGAGATTGTTAATCCAGACAAAGTAGAGAAATTAATTATTAATATACATATGGGAAATATAGTTAAAATGTTTCTCTCTAAAAACTATACCAGAGGCTGTTGTTACGTCATTCAAGTTACTCTTCTGCATATAAAGAACGATGGGTGGTAGAAATGCAGGAGGAGATTTCTCGAGAGGACTGGGCAGAAATTTGTTGTGAGGCTCATCAGATATGTGGAGACAATTTAAATGGAAAATTATCTTAAGATATTTCCAGACAACTTCGTAGACCAGCCTACATCTGTGGTGGTGATAGCCATAAAATGATACACCAATGGGTTTTCTGTATTACACTAGTTTGAAAATGGCACGCAATGAACTAAAGTAACAAGCCTAATTTGAAAATGTTTGTGTAAAAAATGTAAGGAGTGTGTAAGGTCCACACAATTGGCCCAAGGAAGGTATGCAATTGTGGCTGAAGGTTTCTTGCATGTTTGGTCTTTTCAGCGTGCAAAGTTATTTAATTTAAATTAAACTCTAATCTGACTCTATTTTATTATGAACTCAAAATTAAGGCTGAAATGCGAATCGGTTGTTTGTTCATCAATTATTATTATTATTCAGTCATTTGATTATTCTGTTTCTCTCTTTAATGTGTAAACACTTAATTAAAGTAAGACTATATCTAACCAGAGATCATGGCCATTACTATAGAACCAAGTTGACCAACTTAATTTGTTCTAAGTAACTTTATATAATCATGCCGTGATTTCTCATGTACACTTATTTAGAATAATGTTACAATAATCAGAGGTTGAGGCTGACCCGAATTTAGGTTAGTCAACAACACTGTTGTTCTAAATGGAAAAATAGCCTCTACAGTCTAAGGGTGTATTCACACCAGGAAAGTCCGCTAGTTCACTTGCTTTGGTCTGGACCAAATACAATGTTGATTTTTTTTTGTTTGGTGCGGTTCGCTTTCACACTGCCCTTTTTGCAAGTGAACCAAAAATTGTAAACAAAACCACACATGTGCTAAGGTCATCCATTCATTGGACAGAAATACTCAAGCAGGGAAAATCAGGAATTTCGAAAACAGGCTAATCATGGAGATTTTTCTTAGTGCAATTGTTATTATTTTACTGATTTTCTGTTATTAGCTACAAACGCAATATGAAGACACTTATGAACATCAGATGAGACAATGTCATCTATACGATGTTGTAACAATGATTTTCTGAAGACGAAGAAGTGATGCAAGACGGTTCCGGCGGAGAGAGCATGGCATACTGACCATGGCACTGCACAGAAGACCGATTAGGTATATATAAAATAAAAAAACAGCGCACATAGGAAAGCGATGGCAGGCTTTGGCAAGTGGGTACATTCTAAAACGCTTAACGTGGATTAACATACCTAAACACAGACCAGGGAAAACCAAATTTCTGTCAAACCTTACTTGTAATAAACACTAACTACCATCAAAAGAACGAGCCCTTATTCCACAGATAAAGTGAATAATATCACGTTAAGCGTTTTCTCCCCCATAGAAGTCCATTATAAGGAAACAGCTTAATGTGGTTTGACATAGCCTACCTTAACAACGAGCGTGGAAAACCAATCATCTGTCAAATTTTACTTTTAATAATCACTTGCTACTGTCATAAGAACAAGCTCTCAATCAGCGTATGAAGTGAATAATATCTCATTAAGTTAATATTAAGTTAATATAACTTTCTCCCCCACAAGTGTCCATTATATGGAAACAGCTTAATGTGGATGCAAAATGGTGTTTATTATAAGTAAAATCTGACAGAAGTTTGGTTTTCCCCGGTCATTGTTAAGGTACATTAAACCACGGGGAAGAAACCGCTCAATGTGATTTGTGGGATACCGCTCAAATCCCCTCTCCTTCATCCTTTCGCTGAACTTGCTGAACACATGCACATTTTTAATGCGTCTTCTCCAGACTGTTAACTCAAAAGGCGCAGTGCTTTCTGCAGTTGGGTCGGATCGAGGTCGGATCATATTCACACCTTAAACAAACCGTACCAGACTTCGTTTGGAACCAAACCGAGACCACCTCTTCAGCTGGGTCTTGGTTCGGTTGTTTGGTGCACACTAGAGTGCGATTGCTGTATTCACACCTGCCAAAAATATCCGCACCAAAGGGGGAAACAAACCAGAGTTCGTTTCAATCGAACCAAACAAGACAGGTGTGAATACACCCTAAGTATACATAACTAATGCTAATGCATTAGCTGGAGCTCTAAAAAAAATATTTTAGTCCGTTGCTAACCTGAGTGCAGATTTGCGGTGTTATAGACTTAACAATTAATTAGAGTCAATAATCTCAGAGCAAGTCAGAATAAATTAAAATGTGACAATTTGTTATTAGTTAGGTAAATATGTATTATGCCAATTTCAAAGATATCAAATCAATAAAACACACCTAATTCTCAAAGATGAATCTAAGAGTAAGATGCATACCTGACTTTAGAAAGATACATAACATAGTGTGTGAACACTCTATGCTATGGGCTTCTGACTACAGAATTGCCCCGATCCTCCTGCCACATTTCCTTAAGTAACCTCAGACCAAGACACACATCCTTCAAAATGGAGACCAGAACTAACAATTTAAAATTGTATTGATCAAGGCGAATTTACACCTTTTGGGACAGAAGGTGATTTGCATGAAAGGCACTGGGAAATGACACACCCTCTACAGTAATCAACTTATCTCTCAACTCTTAGGATCTGTATTACTTTGTATGGCTGTCTGTCCTATTGTTAAGAGAATGAGACCTTTTACCAGACACACAGAGACCATTCAAACAACATCAACCATGAACCGTTGCATTGTTATAAACTCTAACAATAGGAATAGTGGTTTCGGTGATCTCTGTAGTGTCCGGTGTTTAGATGGAAATGAGGGGAGATAGGGGGAGAGTGAGTGAAGGAAGTGGATGGGTGAGAAGGAAATTCACTCACATCTTCTCTCATTGAGATGTGAAAACAGATGTCTGTATTTGAATACACTGTGTGTGTATTGTTCATCTCAGAGGATAAAAGTGTCTGAGGTTCTGTAAATCTTACAAGTGAAAGTTAAACGTTGTCAGAAAAATAAATAGTGAATTAAAGCACTGATACCAGAAAAAAAATGAAAATTCTGTCATTAATTACTCACAAAGACCTTCATTCATCTTTGGAACAAAAATAAGATATTACTTTATGAAATTCGAGAGCTTCCTGACAGCAAGGGTCCTACCACGTTCAAGGTCCAGAAAGGTACCAAGAACATCAAAAAAATAGTCCATGTGACATCAGTGGTTCAACTGTAATTCTAAAAAGCTACAAGAATACTTTTTGTGCACAAAAAAACTAACATTTTACTCAACAATTCTTCTCCTTCCATTTTGGAGAGTATCACAACGCATGTGCATGCTTTGATCTGCACATAAACAACGCATGTGCTGCGCCTTGTTTAAGTCCAGATTAAAGCACGAATTTGATACTCTCCAAAATGGTGCTAGGGTGATACGGAGGAGAATAATTGTTGAGTAAAGTCGTTGTTTTAATTTTTTGCTCTCAGAAAGTATTCTTGTAGCTTCATAAAATTATGGTTGAACCCCTGATGTCACATGGACTATTTTGTCGATGTTCTTGGTACCTTTCTGGACCTTGAACGTTGTAGGCTCGCTGTCTATGGAGAGTCAGAAAGCTATTAGATTTAATCAAAAAGACCTTAATTTGTGTTCCAAAGACGAACGAAGGTCCTAGGGGGTTTGGAACAACATGAGGGTGAGTAATTAATGACAGAATTTTAATTTTTGGGTGAATTATCCCCTTAAGTATAAATTATCCCCCATATTTATACTTATCTGTGATTGTGTGTATGTTTTTGTTGCTTAATCTGACAAAGAGACACAGATGAGCAGTAAACCCCAAACCCAGCATAGAGGGGTTCAGTGAATGTGGTGTTGAATGTGTGTATGCGTGTGAGTGTGTGTGTGTCAGAGACACTGTAGAAGAACAGAGTGTTGGCCGACACATCCACATACACTCCTACTCTATTAGATGGTGAAGGCCCAGATATGTCAGTTCGCTTATTATTGTGCCAGACAGTGAATCCGTCATCAGAACAGTACAGACTCCAGGATTTATTATTGTATCCAAACCGACAGTCTTTCCCACCTTTCCTGCTGATTCCTTTATATGTCATGGCTATAACTGCCCCCATCCCAGTCCATTCAGCCTCCCAGTAACAGCGTCCAGTCAGACTCTCTCCACACAGAACCTGAGAAACCTCATCAAATCTCTCAGGATGATCAAGACACGACTGCTTTTCTTCCCCATATGTCACCCTCCTGTTTTCCTCAGACAGGACGAGTTGAGTATGTGCTGTGTTTGGATCCAGTGTGAGATCACAGGCATCTGAACACAAGAAGAAGGATTAGAAATGTGTTAATAGTTCACAACACCCTTACCCATAAGTGTGTGAGGAAAAGGACCTACATTTTCTCAGTCCTGGTGCAATCCTAAAATGGTCTCCATAATCCAGGCTACAGAGAGAAAAGTATATATATACACATAATTATTCAAAAAGTGCACAAGCAATGCCTAGAATATGACTAACAACCACTGATTTATAATAAAGAACTGGATTGTTCATGAAGTCATGAAGCCACCATAATGGGATTCACACACATTGCAAATGTCCTAATCATGTACATTTAATTTTTCTTTTTGGAAGTTGGAAATTTTCCATGTTTTCAAGTGTTAGTGAGTTGCGTTCATCTTCATTACAATAGTAAACATACACCTCAATATAAATATAAATACAAATAATACTTGCCTATGGCATTGCATATGATCATTGAATATCCACATTTATATAGAAACAATATAGACAATTTTAAGGTGATTTCATTGACCTATAAATATTTACAGTTTGTCATCAAACTTTCAAAACAATAGCAAAAGGTGCTTCGAATATTAACACAACTGTCACAACGTTTTTTTTTTTTTTTATCAACCTGGGGACCTTTTTGGATTCCCAGAATTGATGGAAATTAAAAGAGTAAAACAGGAAATGCGTTGTAAAACACTTGTATTAGATTGTTATCATTTACATCCTTCAAAATGGTCTAAAGATAAAGTACATTAGGTGGCCAACCAGAACATGCTTTTTACCGCCGTGAGTGCCACCACCGCCGCCGTGTCTGCAAAATGCATTTGCAGCATTTGACCGCTTTAACTACAAGTTATCAAATGAACGCTTCGAAGTGCATTTTCGCAAATAGCTATCAGCTTTGCCTCGCCAATGTTACATTTGATGTCTACAGTCAGGGTAAATTAAAAAATTCATTTATTTATATAATATAGATCATGTGTTATATTACTTTAAAGAAATGGTGGTTTACATTGCATCGGAACATTAAAAGCGGTAGCCTATTTCAGGCTACATACATGGATTCTAAATGTCAGTATTCTTACATAATATTTGTCACAAATACATTTTTAATTTATATATTAAAATTCCTTTAATAAAATAGCATGCATTTTTTCGTACATACTTTGATATTCGTTACCTGTCCCTTTATTTTGACAAAGAACTACCTGGGCAAAAGATATTTGTTCACTAATTAAGAAATTGTTGCGTATTGAATTGTTTTCATAATTTTAGTACAACGTGAGGCACTGTATAATTCACTCCCATTATTTAGCCCTAACTAAAACAAGAAACGGATCATTTAAACTTGGCACGATTTAGCTAAATCATTGAAAAGAAGGGACGGGATTAATAAAATGTTCTCTGTTTAAACTCAAGATATCTCATTATAATCATACTGATGACTGATAGCCTACTGTGTAGGTCTATATACTATTGTGATCTGTTTCAGGCTTTCCGTATCATAACATTTTAGAAATTAATTTATTCTAATAGCATTTTAGAAATTGCATTCTCAATGAGAACATCACGGAGAAAAAATAATAATTCACTTTGTTATGCATATGCAAAATGTGAAACGGCAATCTTCTTCGCAGTCTATAGCATTTTATAATTATTTTTACAATTTAACTCAACCTGCTTTGTATCTTTATTATGTAATGCATAATCTATTTTAAAAAAAAAATAATATTAGAGTAATTAAAACATGTTTATGACTGCAACAAGAACACTAAATGATTAACAAATAGGAGAAGCAGATCATTTTAAAATGTCTATATAACCTTCAATTTACAGGTTATAACTGCACCTGTCTCAGATTTAGACTGAAGATTTATTTTAATGCAGATCCCATACTGTAGCATTAACCTAAAATAAATGTGCTATATTACTGTTCATATTTAAGTGTTTGTGCAGAAAAGTATTAATGTGCATGCATGATAGTGAGGCATTCGCATGATCACTTGAATTTTTTCCTGATGGACGAAAAACTGGGGTACCTCACATACATAAAAAAAGTTTACTTATAAAGGAACCAATTCAAAACGAAAGCAAATACTTCCTGATTATATAATTTGAATGAATGTTGCATTTCTCTCTGAAGTCAAATCCAATAGGCTACTAGACATCTGTTAGTTTTTAAAGGATTTATATGCATTTGCATAAATTCTGCTTTCAGAACGGTCCATAACAGAGAGATGTCACATCCTTAACATTGATTTTTACTTTGAAACACAGAAATTTAAATTGAAATAAAATTGATATTTTATGTTTTGTGAATGGTCAACCCTTCTCTATTCTGCAGATATTGTTGCTTTTGGTTTGTCCACTGTAAATCACAGAAAGTCTACAAAATACATTGTCTCCCAAAAATGCTGGCCTTTTTTTTTTTTTTTTTGTCACGTTTGTAAAGCATGTGTATTTCCCAAATCCAAAATAGCCTATAAAACACGTTCATAGACGGATACTTTTCTGATGTCTGGACTAAGTTTGGGATTTAGAAAAACATAAAGTGATGGTTCAATATATTGGTAATGAATACGTTCTGTGAGAATTTATATTTCAGGTTTTGACTGTTAATACTGTTAATGTCCTTAATGCTGAAATTGCCCAATAATGAAACAAAGAATGATTAGGCCCACATGAAGTCTTGGGACAGTTTCTTATTACTGCACTATATTTTTACATTTGTACTGCCAAAACGAATGCAGCATTGCCGCATAAAAAAATTAGCAAAAATTGCAAAAGCCAAACCAAATGAGGCATTTGTCCTAAAACAGACACTTTGCCTAAACGTGGTCAGCAACTTTGAAACACTCATCAGAAACTCTCCATATGAAAGAGCAAGAGATTCACACCTTTATGTCAACCCCCCACGATGAAGCTAACTACCCCCAAACCCCAACCTCCTCCAGCTGGACTGAATTCATTCACACTACTGGTTGCTTAGTGTAAAATGGACATGATCTAAAATAAAAAATATGGTGTAACAAACTAGCGACCTGCAGAATACACACGTCTGTATTAAATTATTTTATATATTATTTTATTATTAAAAAAACTAAACGAAATCCTGAACCTGTGTAGTTGAAATCACTGACTAGCTTCTACCACTGGACGGATTAACTTGATAAACATTGCGCGTTTGCACACGCAAGACAGACGGACTCTTTATTCATCTCACTTCGCAATAATAAAAATAACAGTGTCACCATGCAGATAATTTTTGTGTTTATTATAGTGTTCAAATGCTGATCTTATATAGGCTTAATAACTATATATTAAGTTAAGTTTATTTATTCTATATATATATATATATATATATATATATATATATATATATATATTATATATATATATATATATATATATATATATACAAATTTTTGCTGTAGTAATACAAAATACAAACCTTGATCAACTCAGCTGTCTGCTGCTATTCTTAAAACAACAACAACTTGAATTTAACAAACAAAAATGTTCCAAATATTTTTCTCAAGCCAAATATATTTCTAAATTAATTAATTATGAAACAATAAGAAATATAACTTTGCAATTAAAAAAAGGACCTATTTTAATAGCTGCTGTAACAGCAGCTGTGTAATTAGGAGGCAAAAAAGTGAGAGAAAAAGGCACTGGCTCCAGTCGGATTCGGGTCGAGGATACTGATAAGCGGTCGGCCAAGGGCTGTTTTATGGCCTAGGTAAGAGGCCCGTGCAGGTCTGTACCAGATTTATGCATTTGAAAATTAATGTTGTAAAATCAGGGGTTATTTTCTAATTAAATGAGAAAATCCTTATAATGTATTTTGTTGTCTAATTCATTTTTTATTTATTTATTTATTTGTCACATTTTACAAATTCCCCTAATCTCTCGCACACCCAAACTCTGTAAGCTAAACCGTATTATTATCAGTATTATTATTACTATTTAAAAAATTTTTTAATTATTATTTAAACACATTTTAATTAATACAAAGGAACGATAAAAAGTGATAAATTTCTTAATTCAGGGACATATTTTTCAGCATGTCTTGGACTCTGTATACGGGAATAAATGTGTTAAAAAAAAGGCCAGATAACAAATAAGTATGTGTGACCTGCTGAAATACATCAGCGAATTATTAAATGTAAGTTTCAAGCCTTTTATAATTTGTGGCATTTAAGGGGTCATATGATGTGATTTAAATTTTTCCTTTCTCTTTGGAGTGTGGGAAGTCGTGGCCTAATGGTTAGAGAGTCGGACTCCCAATCGAAGGGTTGTGAGTTTGAGTCTCGGGCCGGCAGGAATTGTGGGTGTGGGGAGTGCATGTACAGTTCTCTCTCCACCTTCAATACCATGACTTAGGTGCCCTTGAGCAAGGCATCGAACCCCCAACTGCCCCCCCGGGCGCCGCAGCATAAAATGGCTGACCACTGCTCCGGGTGTGTGTTCACAGTGTGTGTGTGTGTGTTCACTGCTCTGTGTGTGTGCACTTCGGATGGGTTAAATGCAGAGCACGAATTCTGAGTATGGGTCACCATACTTAGCTGAATGTCACGTCACTTTCACTTTTTTTTTTTTACTAGCTCTTGGTGCATAAAGAAGATGCAAAGTAAAGTTGCAAAGACTAAAGTCTCAAATCCAAAGAGATATTCTTTATAAAAGTTAAGGATCAACCACACCCCCTAAAATGGCTCGTTTTACCACGCCCCCACATCTCTACGTCACTATGTGGGAAGATTTGCATAACGCTGCCCAAATGTTCACACAAAGAAAGGTGTAACGTTTATTCTCTCTGTTGCCGCTGCTGCCATGTTGTGGAGTCGCTGTGTGTTTCATTGAAGTGAAACTTTGGTCTTCCAAAAGAGGACATGATTAGAAATCAGTGGTTAAGTTGTATTTCAAGACTGTTCCAGAACAGTCCAACCCAAATGTTCAGATGTGTGCTGCACATTTTAAGGAGGATGAGGACTGTTTCCTGAACCAGTAGCCTGCAATGCGTCTGTGGCACAACGGCTGTTTCTATAATGTGGGGCAGTTCAAACTTTGCAAGGACAGTCTGGCGCTGTAGGTACGTTTTTTATATTTAAATAATTTGCCAATGATGATTCAAACGCGAGTTTTGAGCAGTAGAGTAGGCTTGTTTGTTGTTTCTCAGATCACAAATGCAGACATGGTTTTATGTTTACGCAGTGCGATACGCAATGCAATGCATAACAAGACTGTATAAGTCATTATAATCAGCAATAAGCCACATTTTCAGTCATTTTATTTTTTATGCACACCTCCTTATGTGTAATCTAATCATTCCAAGTTAATATTCTACTTTTTGTATGATTTCTAGGTGTTTTTATGTAGCAGTTTTAGCCTATTAATCTTGATTTTTTCACAACTTACTTTTTTATTGTATTTATTATTTTATTTTTATGGTGTGAGTCAGAGTAAATTGCGACATGAATAGAGTGTCATGAACGTGCAGCCTTGAACAGAGAGGACCAATGACCAAGGTCAGGATTTTTCATTCAAAAACTTAGATGGGGGATATAAGGGAATTGTGTAGTTTTTAATCATTTTCATAATGACTGTTTAATAACCATAACATGTATTAAGAGCCTTTATGTAAATTTAGTTTTTTTATTTTAAAATTTTTGAGTTAGGCTGCAGCCTACCACTAGCACATGTTTTGAAATTAACTTTCTAAAAAATTATTTTAAATAAATGTTCTGATTTTTAAGGATGTTATAATAATGTTAAAACTGACCTTTTGCTTCCTTTGGTACACGTGGTGTTAATAGGCATTTTGGTTGGTCACCTATTCTACATTAAATATTTAATATATAAATGATTTCTTTAATGGCATATTTTTTACTAAGTATTATGAATGAAGACCAGTATTACTGACACTAATTCTATTTCATCATTTTTAACATTGAATAGGCTTTAATTGGAAACACTCAGGGGTGCATTTCCCGTACAACGGCATAACTCGCTGATTAACCACCATGTAAAAGATTGGATGACCAATAATTTTCTCCTATTAAATTCAGATAAGACAGAGATATTACTTATTGGACCAGAAAACATCACACAGAATCTCATAGACTACAATTTGCAATTAGACGGATGTACTGTTACTTCCTCTACTGTCAAAAATCTGGGTGATATATTAGACAGTAACTTGTCTTTTGAAAATCATATTTCCCATGTTACAAAAACAGCATTCTTCCATCTTAGAAAACATTGCCAAGCTACGAAACATGTTACCTGTTCCTGATGCAGAAAAGCTAGTTCATGCGTTCATGACCTCTAGACTGGACTATTGTAATGCACTGCTAGGTGGTTGTCCTGCATCCTCAATAAAACAAACTACAGGTAGTCCAAAATGCAGCGGCTAGAGTCCTTACCAGGTCAAGAAAATATGATCATATTACCCCAATTTTACAGTCTCTGCACTGGCTACCTATTAATTTCCGTATCAGTTACAAAATATTATTACTTACTTATAAGGCCCTTAATGGCTTAGCTCCTGCGTACCTAACTAGTCTTCTACCACGCTACAACCCATCACGCTCCCTAAGGTCACAAAACGCTGGACTTTTGATAGTACCTAGGATAGCAAAGTCCACTAAAGGAGGTAGAGCTTTTTTCGCATTTGGCTCCCAAACTCTGGAATAGCCTTCCTGATAATGTTCGGGGTTCAGACACACTTCCTCTGTTTAAATCTAGATTAAAAAACACACCTCTTTGGCCAAGCATTCAAATAATGCATCTCATAATTTTGGACTGCAGTTATATCTGATAAAATGCGCATTATTATTCTTTAACTTGGGTTAAACTAATTAATTTTACTTGGCTGGAACAGCAGCTACGCTAATTATGTCTCTATTTGTTTCTCTGTTTTGCCAGGCGATTTACATCCCGTGGTAACTAGGATTTACACAAGCTCCAGTCTGGATCCAGAACACCTGAGAAGAGATGATGCCAACCCTTCAGAGGACCTCAGATGATGCTAACCCAGAGACAACATACAGAACTACCACATTTTGCTATAAGTTTGATTGCATAATTGCTGTTAATAGTGTTAATCGTCTGTTTGTTTACGTCTTTTATTGATTTTTCTGAACATTTCTGCCGTATACACATGAACTGACAGTCACCACTGATAAGCTACTACTAAATATTGTAGAAACTTAATTTTCTGTAAAGTTGCTTTGCAATGATCTGTATCGTAAAAAGCGCTATACAAATAAACTTGAATTGAATTGAATAGTACGATGCATCATTGTGGAAACGAACCAGCTAGTCACGACTGTTTCCCGAAACCATGGTACCTGTGTCGCAGATCCATCATTTAAACCACGTTGGTCTGAGCTGTCGTTATTCTTCCTCTTCGATCTAATTGCTGACTCGTGCCATGAGCACATACTGCCACCTACAGTAATTTGGTTTTATTTTCTCTTTTCTTCGACTCAAGCTTTTGAAATGACGTTACGTAGGAGTGAAATAATAATGCAACAATTTGTTCTGCAATAAATTATATAGCTGCATATACACACAGAGAGTTAAAAATGTGCTCTTTTCTGATCCCAATGTCTATAATTTCACAATTTCATATAAATAGGCCTACCATTTCTTATTTAACCCTCTGGAGTCTAAGGGTATTTTTAGGGCCTGGAGAAGTTTTGTCATGCCCTGACATTTGTGCTTTTTTCAGTTTCTTATGAATATCTAAATGGCTAAAGTCTAATCTCACTGTAATCAGCACAAACTAGGCTATAATAATATGTGAGCAGCATGTATGTACATGATTGTGTTTTTGAGAAAAAAAAATGTTATGCGTGGTTAGTGAAAAACTAAAAATGTTAAATCACTTGAATAAGGCAATAAAACACATACAGAACATTGGTTCCCGGGACTTTTGAGAACTGGAGCTTGTAGCCTAGAATTTTTTTTCTAAATGATGTGAAAATCATCTTGTTTACTCACTTACAGAAAACAATATATTGATTTAAATTTTCTAAGACACTTTTTGTTGGTAAAAGTCATATGCGAGTAGGCGTCAACTATCATGAATTCACACGTTAGAAGACAAAGGCCTGCATAATGAGCTGCATAATGAGCCATTCAGTCAGCTGTATCACTGAGAGGGATGAGTTAGAAGAAAGAATGTGAGGACAAAATAAATGTATATAATTTTATGTTTGTAGTTTATTTAGAATACATTTAATTATCCCACAACATAATTTAATATTCACTTGTGAGTGCAGTTAAACAGTTTATTAGGAACAATCAAAGCTGACTTTCAAACTGAATTTTTTGTATCATTACTCCAGTCAAACAATCCTTCAGAAATCCTTTTAACAATCTTATTTTCTACAAAAAAAAAAACATTTATTGTTATTATTATCATTATTATAATTATTATTATTATTAATGTTGAAAAGGGCTGAGAATATTTTTTTTTTTCAGTTTTTTTAGGGGGGATAACTCGAAAGAACAGCATTGTTTGTTACATTTGTTACAGTTACATTTATTGGTACATTTATATTATTTACATCAAGCTTTTGAATGGTATAGTAGTGTATATTGTTATTGAAACTTCATAATATTTCACTTGATTATACATTTAGTCAGGAATTATAGTTTGGAAAAAGTCTTTGGAAAAAGTCTAACTAGTAAAATGTTACACGTTATGTGAAAACTAATACAAGTATATAAATAAATAAAAAGAAACTTACTCATGTTTATGATCTCTGCTGAATAAAGTGCTTCATTCTTTTTTTCTGAGGAAATCCAAATCTCAAATCCTCAACCACATCACATCTTTTTGGGGTGAATTATGTCTTATTCCTCTCATCACGAAGCAAACAGTAAAATAAAAAAAACTTGAACAATCTCGCTGCGTTGTCTTCTGTTGTGTGGGCGTATTCAAAAGCCGCGCGCTTCAGTGAAACATTTGAATCTCAATAGCGCGTTCAGCGCGGGGGCGTTGTTTTCATATGGATTACTTTATCACAGAATATTTGTTTTCCGCAGCACTTGTTTAGTTTAAAAGTAGACATGTCAGGCTTTCTATAGATATCTCTCTCATGTCTCTGTGTTGAGTATTCACTGAGTTACAGTTCATTTTAATTACGCGTTTGTAACTGAAGATCAGCGCAGACAAAGGCTGCAGACAGCACTCCTTGTTTGTTATCTTTATTTTATAAGTGCACAAAGTTTTGTTGTTATTATGTCTGTATACAAAAACCAAGTAGACCCTTTACAGATTCGATTGATGTATTGCTCTTATCTGTACGATCAAAACTGAAAGTGTAATTTAAGTTCTTTTCGGGGTTATCAGGAGAAAATACCCCAAAACGCGTATACGTGTTAATCGACTCCAGAGGGTTAATATTGATACATAAGCACAGTCGAAAAAAGATTGCACTTCTTTTGGAGGAGGTGGAAAATAATAAAATCCAGCTATTTGCAAAGCTGAAAAACAGCATTACAAATGCTGACAAAAAAAATAAATAATCAGAAATCACTCAAAAAATAAATACTGCTGGCTATGAGTATGAACGAAGTCCAGAAGTCATCAGGATTAAGTGGAGGGACTTGGCAAGTGTGACAAAACAGAGGGCTGCGGCACGTAAGAGGGAAGCAAACAAGGCTAGTGGGGGTATCAGTTCAGTTTCTCCTCTCACTACAGAGGAAGAGAAAGTTTTGGCCATCCTGGGGCCTGAGGCATTGGAAGGATCCTTGGAGGTATAGATGAATGTGCATCAACCAGGCCTTTGCCTTCAAATTTCAGGCCTCCAACATCAGGCCTTCTCCAGTCTGGCCCTTCAACATCATGCCTTCTCTAGCCTGGGCCTTCAAAATCACCAAAGGGTCCTGGTCTATTGCTCTCTTCCCAATTCACCTCTGTCTAAGGCCTCCTCATGTGCTGAGTAACGTCCTCTGACACAGAAGGCGACACAAAAATCAGGCAGTGTATATAAATGCCTGCATAGGGACACATTTTACCCCCCTTGACTCCCTATCTGATGATTCCATAGAAAATTACTGCTTCCAAGGGCCAAGATCATTGAACTACTACAGGTTGTGAAACCTCATCTTCAGAGGGCAACAATAAGAAACTACGCCTTAAGTCCAGCGGTGCAGTTGTTAGCTACACTACATTATTATACTGTTGGAAGTTTTATGGAGGTGGTGGGTGATGGCCTGGGGCTCAGCAAATATTCAGTTAGCAAAACTGTGACAGCAGTAACACCTTTGCTGTTACAGATTATGAAGAACATCCTGATATTCCCTCAAACTTCTCAAGAAATCCAGCTGGCCAATCAACAGTTCTACAGTATTGACAACATCCCCAGAGTGATTGGCATCATCGATGGCACTCTTATCCCAGTGTCAATCCCTGTGGTAAGTGAGCCCTTGTACATTTGCAGGAAGGGCTATCCAGCCATTTATGTTCAAACAGTGTGTGATCACTAGGGTATGTTCAATGACATTGTGGCAAAATGGCCTGGAAGCACACATGATTCTTTTGTGTGGGCCAATTCTGCAGTTTGCCAGGTGGCTGAAGAAGGTGGCTTTGGTGATAGCTGGCTGCTGGGAGACAGTGGATTTTCTCTTCACCCATATGCCTACTGACACCTGTGTAGCTTCCAGCCACCATTGCCGTGTAAACCATTTGTTTAATCTGACATAACTTCTGTTAAATATTTGGTTTATTTGCTGATATGCCCCGTGTGTGTGTGTGTGTGTATGTGTATATATATATATATATATATATATATACACACTGTACATACACACACACACACACACATATATATATATATATATATATATATATATATATATATATATATATATATATATAATATTCTAATTCGTTAAAAACAACAAAATCACTCCCTTATTTATACATTTTTGTTACTTTTTTGGGTACATTACTATAAAAATACTGTGATTTGAGTGACAATATTGGTGAAACATACTGTTTTACTAATATTGTTATAAGAGAAAAATGTCTTTAGGAATGTTTTAACAAAGATACTCACTTGACAAACTCACCTTTTCTTCGCACAAACGAAAAGGCGGCTGCGTTCCAATCGCCATGATTAATGCTTTTGGGAAACACTGAATTGTTGAACTATGTTGGTAACGACGGAACTTCCGACCATAGTTGGCTAACGATGCTTTTGGGAAACGCACCCCAAGTTTGTTTGTACTTATAATTTATTAACAATTACAAAAAAAAAAATTTGTTAAGTGAACTCAAAACGATCTTTAAATAAACAATAATAAATTTCACATGTAGTTGTGCCTTTCATATAAAATAAAAACAAATTCTGTCTATTTTAATGAGAGCTATCATCTCAAAAGTATTATTATTAAATTATTAAAGAATTTGGTATTAATATTTTTCACACGAGGATCAATCCTCTTGATACAATGTCAGGTTTAGAAGTATTAACGCTTATTTCTGCACTTGCAGAATTTCACAGCAAAGACATATCAAGGTATCATCAATTGCTCCACATACTTGAGTATCTGCAGTGAGCAGTCTGGATCCTTCAGTTTGTGGTTTAGCAGCTGGACTTCTGATTGTCCTGGGTAATTGTAGCTCAGATCCAGCTCTCTCAGGTGTGAGGGGTTTAGTCTCAGAGCTAAAGACAAATATCCACAGCCTTCCTCTGTAACCATACAGCCGGACAACCTACAGACACAAATACAAACACAGTCAGATCATCTACAGACACACATCAACAAGCTGACTGCACATTATGACTTATATATTCTTACACACCTCAGTATCTCCAGCTGACAGTTTGGACTCTTCAGTCCATCAGAGAGTAGTTTCACTCCTGAATCCTGCAGGTCACTGTTACTCAGATCCAGCTCTCTCAGGGCAGAGTTTGAGGATTGTAGAGCTGATGACACAATTTGACAGCACTGACCAGTGAGATTACAGCCAGCAAAACTGAAAGAGAGAAAAAAAAAGTTTAATGGGCATCTGTATCAGACTACTAATAGTTTATTAAAAAATCTCTATAGTCCAGTACAAAGTCTTACAAACATTTGTCCTCAGTTGTTAACAACATTCAATAAAAGGTGACTCACAAATTCTACTAAAGCACTACAGGAAAGCCTTAGCAGAAGTTTTTATTTCTGAATGAACATCATTAAAGGTCTATCACCAGAAGTATGTGGTACTTAATGTATTTGTTACTAATTTGCCATTTGCTATGGAATTCACATTTACATTTATTATTTTAAGTCAGGTATATGACTGCTCATATATTATGCCATATTTAATTTGATTGAGCACACTATTTGGTTACTTAAAACAAAAAGTTTGTCAAATTTCAGAACCTTTGTATAAAATTATATTCAGACCTGAGCAAATGTATCAAGAAGATAAGGTTTTCTGTAACATGCCAAAAAAATTAAAACAGGACTGAGTTCATTTGGAGTATACCTAAATATATGCCTACATTCTTTCGAACTACACCCTCAGTCACTCAATTGTGTACACACTCACAGAGCTTTTGTGCAGTTGATCACAGCTGGCATCAGTCTTCTTCTCCCCTCATCTGATGTGTTGTATTTCTTGAGGTCCAGCTCATCCAGCACCTCCTCTGATATCTGAAGCATGTAGGCAATTGTTGAGCAGTGAGCAGGAGAGAGTTTCTTCTCTGAGTGTTTGTCTGATTTCACAAACTCCTGAATCTCTCTGGACAGAGTGTGATCTTTCACTTCTAGCAGACAGAGGAACAGATTGATAGATCTTTCAGTGGAGAGTCCATGTCCATCTTTGATCTTCTCTTTAATGTACTGTGTGGTTCTCCTGATGCTCTCTGAGCTGTTCTCTGCGTGTGTCAGTAGATCCTGTAAGAGTCTCTGATTGAACTCCAGTGAGATGCCCAACAAGAACCGCAGGAACAGATCCAGCTGTCCATTCTCACTCCCAAGGGCTTTATCTACTGCTTCTTTATGCAGATTATGAACTACATCCAAAAACTGCACCGTGTCAACATGTTTCATTACATAATGGTAAAACACATAGAAAGCAGCAAAAAACTCCTGAACACTCAGATGAATGAAGCTGAACACTTTTTTCTGATGAATCACAGATTCCTCCTTAAAGATCTCAGTACAAATCCCAGAATACACTGAAGCATCAGTGATGTCTATGCTGCTCTCTCTCAGGTCCTCCTCATAGAACATCACATTGCCCTTCATCAGCTGTTTGAAAGCCACTTCAGCAAGTTTCACTATCACTTCTCTGTTGGACTCCAGTAGTTTATCTGGATCTCTTTCTTCATACTTCTGATTCCTCATGTTGATCTGAATCAGCAGGAAGTGGATGTACATTTCAGTCAGAGTTTGAGGGACTTCTGCTCTTAGATCTTCTTTCAGGAGCTTCTGAAGCACAGTGGATGAGATCCAGCAGAAGATGGGGATGTGGCACATGATGTGGAGACTTCTTGCTCTTCTGATGTGTGAGATGATTCTGCTGATTTGATGCTCATCACTGATTCTCTTCCTGAAATATTCCTCCTTCTGAGACTCACTGAATCCCTGAATTTCTGTCAGACGGTGGATGTATTTGGAGGGGATTTGATTTGCTGCTGCTGGTCTGGAGGTGATCCAGATGAGAGCAGAGGGAAGCAGCTCTCCTTTGAAGAGGTTTGACATCAACACACCCACTGATGAAGTCTCAGTCACATTACAAACTTTCTGATCATCGGAAAACATCAGTGTGATTCTGCTTTCATCCAGACCATCAAAGATGAACACAACTTTACACTCCTCATAAACCTTTGAGTCCAGATCTTGAAGTTCAGGATGAAAGTCCAGCAGAAGTCTGTGAAGACTGTACTGATGATCTCGGATCAAGTTCAGCTCCCGAAATGGAAGAACAAACATGAAATCAACATCCTGATTGCCGTTTCCCTCGGCCCAGTCCAGAATGAACTTCTGCACAGAGACGGTTTTTCCAATTCCAGCAATGCCTTTAGTAAGAACAGTCTTGATCTGCTCTTTCTCCTCACATCCAGGTTCAGGTGAGGCTTTAAAGATTTCATTGCAGTACATTGGAGTGTCTTGTGAGAGTTTTGTTATGGCTGTTTTCTCCATCTGTAAAACCTCATGTTCTTCATTCACTCCTTCATTCTCTCCCTCAATGATGTAGAGCTGAGTGTAGATCATTTTCAGGAAGGGTTGGTTCTCTTTTAGTCTGATTCCCTCAAATAATCTTTCATACTTGACCTTCATGGTGGTTTTGTGCTGGTCTTTGACTCTCTGCACATCTCCAGTCTCCAGTTTGTGTGACTATAGGACTGTTTCAGTTCTTTCCTGTCTGATGTGGGTCTGATAGTGGGATGAAGAGAACATCACAGGTCTGACCAGTGCATGTTTTTTCCCCACTGCAATAAATAAACAAAAACAATAAATTAAAAGAGCAGACATTACAATGACCTTTGGAGCCATTAGAAATATGTTTCTGCACAGGGATTTGACAGTGCAGTATGAGTACTGCTAGATGACAGTGTTCAAAAAATGATTTGTGTGCATAATGTTAATTATTTGAATAATGTTTATATATAATCAAAGTATTGTTTATGATTATGCAGTGCATATTTCGAACACCCTGTTTTTGGAGTGCATTTAATGTTATTTATTTAATTATTTACATTAATCTGAGATGCACTATAGTAAATTAATGTACATTATTATACTAACCGAAGGTCAGTGGTCACTGCATTTTTAAATACAGGGGGTTGCATCCTGGATGTGTCACTCTTCAGAGACACACCACTGGGTTCTGGAGACTCTGATCTCAGTCTACTGCTGATACTGTCAAAAGACAAACAATATGGAATTTTACACATTCAGTGTATAGTTTTAATGCACCTTACTGTTATATTTGTACCTTTTTTAAGCAGAGGAAGCACAAAGACCGCATGATTTTCTACTTCTCACCTGTATTTTTCCTCCTATCTTTTTATTACCGTATAGTTCTGCCTACTGGACACAATCAGTATATCCAAAACAATTGATCTAAACACAGCATATTTCTCCTTTTCTGAAAATCATTTACCCATTAAATTAGATTCAAATCAGGACCCCAGCAATTCCAGTAATTCAGTTAATAAGAAAACACCGTTACAAATAACAAATTAACAATATCAGACTAAAAAACCCTAAGCCTCTTTATAAGTCATGGTATAATAGTGAAAACACATGTTCTTAGATAGGCTTTTAGAATAGCAGAACGCAAATGGAGGAGAGACTAATTACAAATTTCCTATTAAATGTTAAAGGAAACTCTCAATAAATACCAGCATGCAGTTAAAGCTGCTCGAACAAAATATATATATTTTTTTCCTATTTAATAAGTAGAACTGCTCATTGGCCATTTTTGTTTAGCACAATAAACACTGCTAAAACCAGTTATAGCACCTCCTTTTGACTCACATACCTGTGAGCAGGGCTTAACATTAACACCCACCAACCCGCCAAATGCGGGTGGATTTCAGCAGTAGCGGGTAACACTGTCACTCCCACTAGCCACTTCGGCGGGCTGAATTTTGTATAAAGTAACAGAGTTTAACATTAATGCTTGTCTGGGACAAGTGGATTTTTTGAAGGAGCAAGTGAAAGAGAATTTTACTTGCCCAACTGGACAACTAATAAAACATCTAATTAGGAAAACACCAAAATTTCGGTGAGAATGATTCTGATTTTATTACTTTTGGTGTAAAAGGCGATTGATAATGGATGTATTGAGAGGAACAAGGTTGCGCCAGTTGAGGCTCTCGCAGCCCGTCTGTGTGTGAGAGAATCTCATGGAGAAATCAAAGCACATGAACACAACTGCACACAAGAGGAACATACTGCAGTAAAAAGGTAGTTCCCTTCTGAGGGAACTTCAAACTGCATCCTCTAGGGGTTGCATTGGGAAATTGCCTTCAGCGTGAAGCATACATCTAAACACGATAATAACATCAGCCGGCAACAGCCTGTGACGTCATTACCCGGCATGACCACAGTATAAAAAGGCGCCAAGAGAACACATCATCCTCTTTTTCGTCTTCAAGGACTGTTTTGTTTGAAGTGTGCATTTCCGGTAAGAACAATTATTTTTCTTTACCATGGTGAGTACTAGTAAGGCATTTAAGATCTGCGTCCTTATTATTTGACACCTGATGACACACAAGATATTTGCATCTTTTTTTTGGGTGAAGAGTATGTGCGCAATGTCTTTCTATGAAAAAGCTCTGCTCTCGTTTGTCTCTCTTTTCGAGTAAAGAAGGACAGTCTCTGCTGCTGAGGCACAGAGGAAAATAAGCTTGTGGGGATCGCAAACGGACCTGGCTGATGAGTTGAAAAGGGGTCTTTCCCTTTCGTGCTCATCAGTCATGGACGAGAGTGAGCTGTTGGACGACGATGCTATCTCTGTCACATCGTCTGATCCAGCGGCTCGTACTCTGCTGGCTCAAAGCCAGGATGGGCAGGAGATGTCAGATGAGGACGAAGACATCAAGATGGAGTCCTCCCAATCCGCCTGTATGATGAGCTGCTTGAGGTTATGGATCATGCCACACAAGGCTTGAAAGTGTCACCTCGAGGCCGCCTCGATGAGAATTTTCTTCTTTTTCTTTTTTTTCTTTCTTTCTAGCCAACTCCAGCTCAGGTTACCCTTCCATTCCTCCCCGATAACCATGTGGAGATCAAGAAGGCTTAGAAAATTGCATTCTCGTCCCGCATCCACAGTTTCCAGCATACTAGTCATCCCAACATCGAGGGGATGCGTGAGAATGGTTATGAAAAGATGCCCCCTGTTGAAGAGGCGCTGGCCTGCTATCTCTCTATGGGGGAGACATCTTCTCTTAACCCTCTGGGGTCTGTGGGATTACAAATTTATAAAATGTTAAATCTAGGTTCCAATGTAATAGTATGTACATTGTGTTTTTACATTTTAAGGTTAAGATGATGACATTCTGAGATGATCAAGTCAAACAGCACAGGTTTCTGAGACACTGACCTTTTGTTTTTATGCTCTTCCTGACCATCTGGCTTTTTAAGCTCAAGGCACAGCTGTGCCTTTGTCTCTATGATAATGTGAAGGTATGAGCGATACTGTCAGGCACCTCTGTATTTGAATGACACTGTTATGCTGATGAGATCAAGGCTTATTCCTGTACTTCATTTGCATGCTATGGGTTAGATTGTCTCCACCTCTACTGTATGTATCCCCCCTACTTGAATGTATAAAAACTCCAAAGTATCACTGCTTTGGTGAGACTTTTGATGACTGCAGCGCCATCCAGCGCGTTCTCAATAAAGAATTCTGCTGAAGATTACAGCATGTATGTACATGATTGTGTTTTTAAGAAAACAACATTTTTGCGTGGTTAGTGGAAAACTACAGTTTTGAAGTCACTGAAATAAGGTCATAAAACACATACACAACATTTGTTCACAAGACTGTCAAACCTGGATCTTGTAGCCTAGAATTTTTGCTTCAAAATGTGAAAATTATCTTGTTTACTTGCTCACAGAAAACAATAGATTGATTTAAATTTTCTAGTACACTTTTTGTTTCGAAAAGGCATATGCGAGAAGGCGTGATTGACCATGAATATTAGTAGGGCTGTAAGAAAATATCGATACACTTGAGTATCGCAAAATTTTGTTTGATACTGTATCAATTCTCAAAAACAGAATATCGATATAAAAAAAAAAAAAAAAATCATACAAGAGTCATGGCAGTTGTTTCATTATATATATCCCGACCGCTAGATGGCAGTCTTCATCTCTGAACAAATCCTTAGTGACAGGAAATACTAGCATTAGGGCACGCAACTAATGTTAGCATTAATAAAGTTCGCTGCTAGTAATGGCAGATGAAAGAATTGTCCCAATTCCTGTTTCAGTGTATAAAGCTGAAGTGTGCCGTTATTTGGGCTTTTGTGGTTATGTCCACGCGGGAATGTGGCACGGGTCGCCGCCTCGGTTCAACCGCTTGCAGCGTCCCATTTGAAAAGGCTCGCACGGGGGGAGGCGGGGCTCATTAGGGTGTCAGGCAAGATTTGAGGGAGGTGATCCAGACTAGGCGTTCTCAGCGTTCTCGTCTGGACCAGATTAAAACCTAAGCCACCTACTCACCTCTCTCTGAGAGTATTACATCTGCTCTCATCTTTCTCACCTTAATTCCCCTGAAAAGCTTTCCTCCTGACTGAGGTTAGGTAGGAACCTCCTGCGCTTGCATTTCAGTCTCTTATGCAGGGCCTATGATGTTGTGGCTAGTTTCTATGTCTCATAGAACTACCTACTGATGGTCCTGACCCCAGTGCTTATCAAACTTAGCCTCCAGCCTATATCCATGAGTCTGAGTCATATGCGGGAGCCACGATTGACGAGTATGTTCCATATTTTATCTACTGTACTCCTAGTTCTTGTGTATTCGATGTTAGCCTTTCTCTGCAACGCTACTCTGACCTGTTCTGTTTTCTGACTTTTAGGTTTGACCCACCTCCAAGTCAGGACCTCCGGCTGTTGACCGATTACAGTGATGGTTTCACTCATCGATTCTGGATCCAGGCTGGTGATAACCCTCATCTTCGGCTTGGACACGCAGCCTGAGTTTCTGAGGAAGCCTCCCAGCATCACGTCTCCAGTATAACGGTGAAGCCTCAGGACGTATGGGTCCTTCTCGCAGGGCAATACTCTTCTGAGTGCTTGTTTCATGGCGCTACTCATTTCACACACTGAGGGGTCTCCCGAGATTTGAGTCGTTCCTTAACCATCATGCACGTTCTCTGAGCTAGAGCTCCTCTCGCAGAGGAGTTGAGGAGCTCAACACTCAATAGACGGTTGGGCCTGCGAGTACTCCCTGTCACATTGCCCTTATGGTTGAACCAGTAATTGCCCCTCTGCGGAGTGGGCTTGAGTACACTGTGTTCCCTGAGGTAAGAGGGATTTGTTTCTGCAGAAACCCCTCTTGTATTCTTCTGCTCGTGGGTCCCATTTTTTTCAGATTCTATCGGGTCTGGTTATATGGGAGCCACACTCTCTATCAAGAGAGCAAGAGACTGTGTCCAGCTGCACCAATGGACTGTCTCTTATTGGGCCCAGCTGGGTTACCTCACCTAAACTAGTGCCCCCTTCTGGTTGAGCTGAGAAGTGCTTCCCTCACTGTGAGGATTAGCTATGAGTAGCTCCCAGTATGTGCTGTAGGGCCCACCTCAGCTTGAGAGCCAAGAGTGATGCTCCCAAAGAGTCCCATTTTCAATGAACTAAGTATTTGGCCTGTCTCTGTCGCCTCCTTTGTTCAGTTGCCTTTATGTTGAGACCCTGTGGTTGCCTTAGAAATATGTTTTGCCCTTATAGCAGGATCCCATTTCTGATGTTTGATTTGCGATCTATCTGTTCCCCGTACATGGCTGTGCTCCCCTCACTGCGGTAGGGTCCCTTTGAGCTCGCCGATCCTGGGCAGACTGGGTGAGTCCTCCTCTCGACTCGAGAGAGTAGAGAGGGGGGGGGGTTGTTTCATATGAGCATGCCCCTCTCGATCTGAGCATTCGAGTCCCCCTTCTATTTTTGAAGCTGGGCCTCTGCTCTTTTGAGCTCTGTATAGCAATCATGCCAGGTGGCTGGGCCATCTCCTGTCTCCCTGGCAGGTTGCTTGCTAAGTGAGCTAGCTGTGCTCCCCTCACCATGAAGGGCCTCTTGCAAACATGCCGCTCCCTTCTGGGCATCTGAGCAGATGCTTTGGAATCTGTTCTGTGAGTGTGCCACAGTCACATAGGGCCCCTAGGCTGGTTTACTACAGCCTTGGTTACCCCTTAAGCAACGCTGTTTCTAAATCCATGCTATGATTCTAAAATCTGGCTTAGGCCCCGGTTCTCACCTTGGGCTCCACTCAACTTATCTCTGTTGATACATTTCTGAGCAAGGTGTAGCTACCAAAGATCTGTCGAGTCAGTTCTTTGAGCAAGTTTATTCAGAACCTATGGTAGCCCCCCTGGGTGGCAGGTCAAGGTCTGGTGTGGTTTTTTTAGACACCTGGCCGTATCCCTTTAAAGGAATCCCTTTCTTCTGATTCCAATCCTTGAGCTCTGCCCTTGCCTTGGGCTTCCTAGACCAGCATTTAACAGGTAAGTTCTTTTAGGGTATGCAAATCAGGCCCTTGGCCAAATGAGATAATGTCATTGACAGCCATCAAGACATCCTTTGTGGTATGGTAAGAGTTGGTACTTAGTGCTCGCCGTGGTTTCTGGCATGCACTCCCCTCAGCATGGCGGCATGGGTATACTGTTCCCCAATGTAACCCCTAGAGGATGCAGTTTGAAGTTCCCTCAGAAGGGAAAGTCTCAGGTTACGTATGTAACCATGGTTCCCTGAGAAGGGAACGAGACACTGCGTCCTCTAGTTCCCTTGCCATGCTTTGGATGTAAGCTTCAGATGAAGAGCGGATGACGTGTTCTCCTAGTGCCCTGTTATACTGTGGTCGCGCCGGGTGATGACGTCACAGGGTGTCACCGGCCAATGTTATTGCCGTGTTTAGATGTATGCTTCAGACATCGGTCACGCTGAAGGCATTCCCCAGTGCGACCTCTAAAGGATGCAGTTTCTTGTTCCCTTCTCAGGGAGCCATGGTTACATACCTGACCTGAGACATTTTTATATTTAAAACATAGCCTTAAGCAACATGCCACGACCAAGTGAGTGCAGTTTTCCCTGAAAACCACTATTGCAAATTTGACATTTTGATTTTATACAAGAGTTCAAACAAGTAGTTAATATACATTTTAGTACGATAATGTCAATGTTGACTATGTTTGCTCGATTTGGTTAATGAAAATAGTTCCAAAACAAAGATCACAGCAAAATAGTCACGCATCTGAGCAACACACAGCATTGTTTCGTTACTGAATGATTCAGCTTTTTTGAACTAATCATTTGAGTCAAATATTCATAAAGACATACATTCATAAAGACACACACTTGCTTCATTCTTGAATGAATCAGCCGTCTGAAAGAATAGTTTGAATTATTCATATTTGTTTAATTAAAAAAACTGATTTAAAACACCAAGCTCATAACCTTATGTTGTTTTAATTTTGCAGTGTAAAGGCATCTAAATGCCACTTCAGCTGCTTCTGTTTCTTCTGCAGTGGAAAGATTGTTTTTGTTAAAAAATTTTGTTAAACCATTTTTTTTAATTATACAAATATGAAATGTTGGAAAAATGCAAAGATAAGATACTTTTAAATATAAAAATAAACCACCAGTAGGTGGCAGTAAGTGACTGTCTCAATGAGTGGGTTTCCAAAATTACTAGCCACTCAGCATTTTCACTGGCCACAATTTTGTTGTTGGGAAATTATGTTTTACATTACTAAAGTTACTGCATACTAAAATTTATTTAAATTGATTTCCAGGTAATTTTTTTGCCTATTTAAAGGGCATTTTTCCCTAACCACATTAAATGCATGAATAATCTTTCATATCAAATTCTTACATTTTATTAATAATTTCACTTAGTAATAAGACACTATAGGGATGTTACCAAAGTGAAAATGCTGAGTGGCTAGTAATTTTGGAAAACCACAAACCACAGTGGCTGGTGAGCAGAAAAGTTAATGTCAAGCTCTGCCTGTGAGTATTTCTTGAACTTTTTTGTAAGAAAGATTGAGTGAATCAGTGAAGATACTGTGCCTTTCAATATTGTTCTAGCAGATTCCATGCCAAGTTCTTGTATATTTGACTGTTTCAACCTTGTCTCTCATCCTAGCAGGCATTGTTAAGCATATGGAATTTTCATATACTCCTTTAGATCCTATTCCTCCTAGATTTTTAAAGGATTTGTTTGAAATCATGGGCCCTAGTATATTATGTATTGTGAATAGGTCTTTAACATCGGTGTTGTTTCACACTGTCTTAAGCAGGCAGTGGTCTCTCTTCTAATTAATCAAATCAGGCCTCGACTTTACAGAGCTGAATAATTTTCGTCCAATTTCTAAAGACCATTTCTGTCTAAAGTTTTAGAAAAATTGTTCTTTCTCAAAAAAAAAACAAAAAACCTTTTTACCTGAGAATGATATTCTGAATAAATTCCAATCTGGATTTAGGGCTGGTAACAGACCACTTTGGTAAAAGTTGTGAATGATTTACCGATGGCGGTTGATTCTGGGATGGGGGTTGTCTTAATTATGTTTAATCTCAGTGCCACATTTGACACTTGATTCTCTTAGGTCATTTGTAGTGTGAGGTAGGCATTCATGGGACAACTCTAAAATGGTTTTATTCATATCTACTTAGATATCTACTTCATATCTAGGATAGAACTTGCTCTGTTAATTTTGCACAACACTTCATCCTCTGTGTCTCTTTTAAAATATGATCTTCCTCAAGGTTCAATTCTGGATCCCAAGTTGTTTTCATTGTACATGTGCTAGTCTGGCGTAGCCAGATCTTCAGACTGAAGGTCTGGAATTCATGGCAGCTTTCATTGGCTAAGGCTCGCCCATGAGGCCGTTTGACCGACATGCCAAACAACCAATCACAGTTCATTTTGTTCATGGTCACGTTTCGAGGCGTGGAAATGTTGCCACAATAACAGACCAGTGTGTAAAACTCACTGACATATTTTAAAGATTCTGTGCCACAAACTTTAAATATTTTACAAACTTGCTTTTATTTATTTTTCCTTTTTTATTCAAAATATCCACAAACTTGTTAATTATATCATAAACCATATGATACAGCCAATTCTGGTTGTCAATTATGTGTAAATTAATTTGTTTTGTGGTTTAAACAACCGTAATGACCATGTTAGTTGATCTATAATGCACGCTGGACACTGTTGTGTGGATCTGTCAGATTAACATCACATAAATTCACCCATTTCTCCCAAAATAAATGAAAGCTTGGTTTGAGCTTTGATTTTGATTTTTGTATTATTGGTTGGATCCTGGACTTTCTAACTGATCGAATTCAGAGTAAAGGTAAATGGGTGTTTGTCAGAGGTACTGTCTTCATCCACAGGGTCCCCTCAGGGATGTGTGCTTTCTCCACTTCTGTATATTTTATACACTGACAATTGCAGGAGTAGGCATGAGAATAGATTTATTGTAAAATATGCAGATGATTCAGCTATTGTCAGCCTCCTCCATGTGGATGAAAATGACCATGGCCTCTTGATAGATGATTTTGTTCAGTGGTGTGATATTGCATTCCTGCAAATAAATGTGTTAAAAACTAAAGACATGCATATTGATTTTAAGCGTAATCAAAGTGATATAAAGAGAACAACTATTAAGGTTCAGGAGGTTGAGGTTGTGGAATCATATAAGTATTTGGAATGTGTGATTGATAACAAGCTGAATTTTAATGTACAGGTGCTGGTCATATAATTAGAATATCATCAAAAAGTTGATTTATTTCACTAATTCCATTCAAAAAGTGAAACTTGTATATTATATTTATTCATTACAGACAGACTGATATATTTCAAATGTTTATTTCTTTTAATTTTGATGTTTATAACTGACAACTAAGGAAAATCCCAAATTCAGTATCTTAGAAAATTAGAATATTGTGAAAAGGTTCAATATTGAAGACACCTGGTGCCACACTCTAGTCAGCTAATTAACTCAAAACACCTGCAAAGCCTTTAAATGGTCTCTCAGTCTAGTTCTGTAGGCTACAGAATCATGGGGAAGACTGCTGAATTGACAGTTGTCCAAAAGACGACAATTGACACCTTGCACAAGGAGGGCAAGACACAAAAGGTCATTGCAAAAGAGGTTGGCTGTTCACAGAGCTCTGTGTCCAAGCACATTAATAGAGAGGCAAGGGAAGGAAAAGATGTCGTAGAAAAATGTGTACAAGCAATAGGGATAACCGCACCCTGAAGAGGAGTGTGAAACAAAACCCATTCAAAAATGTGGGGGAGATTCACAAAGAGTGGACTGCAGCTGGAGTAAGTGCTTCAAGAACCACTACACACAGACGTATGCAAGATTTCAGCTGTCGGATTCCTTATGTCAAGCCACTCTTGAACAACAGACAGCGTCAGAAGCGTCTCGCTTCAAAAAGGACTGGACTGCTGCTGAGTAGTCCAAAGTTATGTGCTCTGATGGAAGTAAATTTTGCATTTCCTTTGGATATCAGGGTCCCAGAGTCTGCAGGAAGAGAGGAGAGGCACACAATCCACGTTGCTTGAGGTCCAGTGTAAAGTTTCCACAGTCAGTGATGGTTTGCGGAGCCATGTCATCTGCTGGTGTTGGTCCACTGTGTTTTCTGAGGTCCAAGGTCAACGCAGCCGTATACCAGGAAGTTTTTAGAGCACTTCATCCTTCCTGCTGCTGACCAACTTTATGGACATGCAGATTTCATTTTCCAACAGGACCTTGGCCCCAGCACACAGTGCCAAAGCTTCCAGTACCTGGTTTAAGGACCATGGTATCCCTGTTCTTAATTGACCAGCAAACTTGCCTGACCTTAACCCCATAGAAAATCTATGGGGTATTGGGAAGAGGAAGATGCGATATGCCAGACCCAACAATGCAGAAGAGATGAAGGCCACTATCAGAGCAACCTGGGCTCTCATAACACCTGAGCAGTGCCACAGACTGATCGACTCCATGCCACGCCGCATTGCTGCAGTAATTCAGGCAAAAGGAGCCCCAACTAAGTACTGAGTGCTGTACATGCTCATACTTTTCATTTTTATACTTTTTATTTGGCCAAGATTTCTAAAAATCCTTTCTTTGTATTGGTCTTAAGTAATATTCTAATTTTCTGAGATACTGAATTTGGGATTTTCCTTAGTTGTCAGTTATAATCATCAAAATTAAAAGAAATAAACATTTGAAATATATCAGTCTGTGTGTAATGAATGAATATAATATACAAGTTTCACTTTTTGAATGGAATTAATAAAATAAATCAACTTTTTGATGATATTCTAATTATATGACCAGCCCCTGTAAATGTGGAGAAGATTTGTAAAAGGGGCCAGCAACGTCTGTACTGTCTATGGAGACTGTCCAAATTTAACATTGATAGATCCTTGATGACTCTGTTTTACAAATCTTATATTGAGTCTGTTTTAACATTTGCTATGTTATGCTGGTATGGCAGTCTTGGTGTGATGGTAAAGGCTGCATTGGTGAAAATAGTTAACACTAGTAGTAGGATTTTAGGAGTTCAGCAGAGTCATCCTACCAACCTATATAATCGACAGGTAGTTTTGAATATCTGATTTGTCCGCTAACACGGCAGGCGCAAATGCACCGATTCATATCAGATTTATTTTCACATATGCAAGAGGCCTTACACCGACCAGAGAATATAGGAATCCATGTGCTTTTTCCTGCTTACACGTTCATTGGCCATATCCAATCTGTGTCACATGGGAGGAATTGGGTCACTTGAAGCATGCAGTGTAAATGCAGCCTATGGTTTTACTACAACCCTTACAGAACAAATAACATATACATAATAATATATTACATAATACATTTCCATGTATTGGAAACTAGTGCTTATATTTTTCAATATACAGCTATTTATGCACTGACAATATGGCTTTACATTGATACATACAAATATATTTAGAAATGAAGACAAAATAAATCTAATATTCATTACATTTGATACTTTGAGTATATATTGCACATAAATGTTCCCATAAATGTGAATGTATGTCTACATATATACACACATTCATGGAATGAGTTACAGCAGATTTCTAGTTCCCAGAATGCTTTGCTTCCGATTGTTAAAGTAGAGTAAAATCTTTACAATTAAATGTTATTTCATGTGTTTTTGCTCAATATTAATATGGGAGGAGATCGGTTAGTGTTTAATGTTGCATTATTTTTTAATTTGAAAGGGTTTCTGGTATGTTTAAGTTTGTGGGGTTACCACTGTGCTGAAGAGTATGGTCTGTGGTTAGGATGAGGATTGGCCAAACACCATTAAGATTATATATTACTTTATTTAAAAAGTAAAGGCTGTGCATTGTTCAGCACAGTGATAATCCGTTCACTGTAGTGCTTTAGTATATTCACATGTGTTTATGCTATTGTAAACTAACTATATTTTAAAATATGAAATGTAATGTATATTGTAGGTGGTTGTTAAACAAGAAATATATTTCCATATAAATTTGTATATATTGCATGAGTAAATATATTACGTTATATATTTTTTATATAATATAAAAATATATTTTTACACATGCAGTACCATATCTTATCACAAAGACATCTATATAATATAAAGTGTATTACTAAATATAAAATTACATATATTGTGATATATAAGTAGTTTGTCACATATTTTTCAATATATGAAAGCAGCAATTCCTTATGTATTATTCAATATATTGTAATATATTTACACAATATATTATTCTGTATCATTTCTTATAAACCGTTATGTCCTTTAATATTGATTATTTATGTATTTTCTATAAACATTTTCTTTGCATAACGGAAAACCCATAGTTTTACTATGGATACTATGGTTTTACTACAAAAAACATAGTTAAACCTTGGTTACTGCAGTAAAACAATGGTTAATTTTCGTAAAGGAAAACTCGCTGCACTGCTGCATACACACCGCTCCTGGAAGGCAATGCTGGACCACATCTTTGTGCAGTGTGAATGCACGAACCTGTTAAGATGGGCACGGGAAAAAAATACGCAGTATGTTTGAGAAACGGGTGTGACGCGCTGACAAACGCAGACAGAAATGGGCAATGAATACATGCGTTTTGAGTCGGACAAAACGCACGTTATGAATGTGTAAACAGGTAAACCAAACAGGCAGTGCAAACATCTGTTTGAAGTGTCCAAACAGGTGAAAAGACTGGAATCAAAGCAGGAGATGAAGACAAACGTTTCGGCTGTCTGCCTTCATCAGTGTGACAATTCTTTGTTTCTTAATGATTATATAGGCTAACAAATGACATACACCAGGTGATTATAGTTAATCAATCAATCCACAGACACTTTTGCCGCGTTTCCACTGAAATTACCCGGAACAATTGTACCAGGAACTTTTTTCCCCAGGAACTATTTTCCCCCCAGACCTGTTGCTTTCTGTGTTTCCACCACAGACTAAAATACCGTGAAGATTAGGCAAATAGCCTGGTGACGTAGGTCTGCGCGCATTTCTCAATACAAAGTACGCAAATTTCGGTCTTGCGGGACAACGAAAGTCCAGTAATTCTGCAATTCAGTAATTCTTTGGGGGGAGTCGTGGCCTAATACTCCCAACGAAGGGTAGTTTCGAGTCTCGGGCAGGAATTGTCATGTACAGTTTCCTCTTCGTCCACCTTCAATACCACGACTTAGGGACAATGAAAGGCGCCGCAGCATAAAATGGCTGCCCACTGCTACAGTTGTGTGTGGTGTTCACTGCTCTGTGTGTGTGCAATGGGTTAAATGCAGAGCACTAATTCTGAGTATGGGTCGTACTTGAAATTGTCACGTCACTTTCACTTTCAGATGAAATATATCAAACACCATTGATAACATCAGTCAGCTCGCCTTGGCTACTGCAATTTTCCTCACTGTATATTAACAATAAGATGAAATATATCAAACACCACTGCCTCCTTTCGATTTCATTTAAACATAACAATAGCCGCAGAAATGTACTTAGTCAGGAAAATGTGTATATATACAGCCTAAATTACAATGAAACAAAATATTATATCAATTGCCTTTTTACTTTCATTTTAACATATAAATAAATTGAATAAAGACCAAAGACTACCTGTTAGATTTACCAAAAACGAATTATATTTTATGTTTAACCACTAAAGAGACATCAGAGCCAGTGGCAAATGTCAGAAGGACTAGCCGAGTTGAGACTGCTCTAGGCGGATACATGAGCAATGAGCTCCCGCTGATCACGTGGAGCTGACCGTCTCCGAAATCTGCGAAACACATTTTTAAAAAGGTGCTGTCTTTATAAATAAACCACAGATTTGAGTTTTAAACAACTACATTCTCGCCTGAAACTACATTTCATGACACAATAACAATTTATTTTGTAAATGATCAGAATAAATGGTGGTTGAAATCACAATGCTGCGTGATGTCAACCAATCAGCATGTTTAGCATCCAAGTCCCACCCCGAAAGTTCTGGACCTTTGAAAAAGTACTACCTCGCGAGCAGGGACTTTCTGAGGGGCATTTTTTACTAGGAAGTTTATTTAGATCCTGGCTCCTGCGGTGGAAACACACCGAGTACCAGCCTCATGTCCCTAGTTCCTGGTTAAAGTTTCAGTGGTTTCAGAGCATGACTTGACACGTGACATTGCAGAAAATGTGCCTTCACAAATGTAACCTATGTTGATCCAAATATGGAAAGCACTTTCGAATTTAATAATATGAGGTTCTCTCCAGAGATGTTTTGCCACATTTCAATTAAGGATGATTGCTGCGTAGTATGGGTGTTTCCAGCACCTTTCTCAGCACCTAGAAAGGACCTCTACAGCCCTGAAAGAAAGTGGAGACCAGGACAACTAGAGCCCCAGAGACAGATCCCCTGTAAAGACCTTGTCTCAGACGACCACCGGGACAAGACCACAGGAAACAGATGATTCTTCTGCACAACCTGACTTTGCTGCAGCCTGGAATTGAACTGCTGGTTTCGTCTGGTCAGAGGAGAACTGGCCCCCCAACTGAGCCTGGTTTCTCCCAAGGTTTTTTCTCCATTCTGTCACCGATGAAGTTTTGGTTCCTTGCCGCTGTCGCCTCTGGCTTGCTTAGTTGTGGACACTTCATTTACAGCGATATCGTTGACTTGATTGCAAATGATTGCACAGATACTATTTAAACTGAACTGAGATGAATGATGACATCACTGAATTCAATGATGAACTGCCTTTAACTGTAATTTTGCATTATTGACACACTGTTTTCCTAATTAATGTTGTTCAGTTGCTTTGACGCAATCTTTTTTGTTTAAAGCGCTATATAAATAAAGATGACTTGACTTGACTTGACCTTCTTCAAGTGAGTTGCGGGGCAAACCAAAAATCCAGCACTCTCCTTCATTGCTGATACTGTGACTATTATTGTTTGTATGTGTTCATTCGCTGACATTTTCCACATTTCTTTTTCTCCCTTAAAAACAAATTTGTCCATTTTAATGCTCAATTTTACCGAACTAATGGCTGTTGATGACTAATTGAATTGAATTCTGCCAAAGTGCGTGCTTGTATGTGTTCGTTAAATGCGGAATGTTATGTGAGCACATTAGGTCTGCTCATGTCTGAAAATTATATATGAAAAACAAAATAACTTTACATAAAAACATTAGCCTATAGCGTACATTTTTTAAATTAATGTAAAAACTAAAATGAATTGTAAAACTGAAAGTGATTTTAAATTGTGTTCAGCATGGTGGGCCGCATTTGAATTCGTGACGGGCCACGGGCTGAGAACCACTGGTCTAGAGTGTTTACGCTGCAGAAAACTGACGAGCAACACTACAGTCCAACAACAAACAGATGAAGAAGAGGAGGATGATGACAGTCCAGCATTTACAAAGAGAAAGGTTTGTTTGTATTTTTAGCTTCTACATTCTTATTTTTGTAAATGCAGTTGCAACAAGCAAACGTTGTTTTTGCTCCATATTTTTTAAAGTATGTACGAGCGAAGATTTGTTTAGTGCGTATATGGTCGTTGTTTTCAAATAACCTCAACTAAATACATAGGCTAATAAGCTAGTTTCAGTTATTTTTATGAAAAGAATGTACTGCAGTCATATATGCATCAGTATGTCTGAGATCATCTGCAATAGCTCAGTTCTGCTATTACAGATGCTAAATGTAAGCAGACTGTACATGTACAGATGCTCATCTCTGCCAAAACACATGTGACTACAACACAAGAAAGTAAATTCAAGTAAAATGTCTGTATTGACCATTTCACCATGTTATCTTCTGCAGTAAATGCGGGGAATATTAACTGAAGAGACATAATCAACAGCAAGCTTTGGATCTACTGAATGTGTATTTTGATGAATGCATTTTTAATTACAATGAAAGTTAACATTTCGGCTGCATATCAATTTTAAATGAAAGATTAGTGAACAGTAAGTAGGCATTAAAAATGAATCCTGGCCACGTCCTGCGCGCTGTGCACTTTAGTGTCGGGCCGATTCCGGTGAGTCCACAGGCATCCGGCCCGAGCGCGGCAGACGGAGTTGGGCTGAGTGGTAAGTCTCCGGCAGGCGAGAATCTAACCGGAACTGGCCAGAGTGTATTTTGCTATCTGGGTATTGTATCGTATTGTAGTCTGCTATCAGTGCAGTGTAAATTGGGCTTTAAGATATAAAACAATTATATACGACGGGTTACAGTCTAATGTTTTTTATTTTTTATTTAACAAAGATCTGAGAAAATCTGAGTATATATCCAAAGTAATTTGCATAAGCACTTAACATTGACGTTTCTGCCTTTATACTCAAAGCCCTTAAGCTGTAAGTTCCAGGTTTCAAATCTCATGTAGGCTACTAAAGAAGAGCTCATTTTAATTACTAAATCGTTACATTAAGAATAAGTTCTGAACTTACCATAAAATATTAGATCCATTTGAATATTTAGTGTTAACAGGAATGGCTTCAGTTTTTCCCTTTCACTTTCGTTTTTTTGTCGAATCACAAACAGGGTTGCACCCTAAGGACATTGCGGAAGTGTTCCAAATAAAGATAAAATGATGTTTTTCATCAGTCAGTCACCAGTATCTGGCATACTGTACCTGCTCAGGATGACCTTCCTTTAAAATAACAACTTTAAAATTACAACATGAGTAGCACTGCGTGAAGGCAGAGAGAGAAAAAAAGGACAATTTACGCATGGCCAGAGTCTGCCACCCACCTCTATGATCCAGGAGTGTTGTGATTTTCCCTGATTGAGTCCGAGAGAAATTCACGGGTAGTATGAGAGCGGTAAAGTTGGTTTTATGTTGGACGTTCATTAGACATCTGCCAAACGAATTAAGGGACCGTCTCAAAAGTGTATAAAAATAGTAAAAAAAAAAAAAAAAAAAGATAGGCATCGAAAACATGCAAAGCATCATACAAATGTTATGGCACCTGTACTACATTCAGTATCACTTTTAACACATCATATTTGGATTTTGGGGATATGAATTTGTGTATTTCTAGTCAATTTTGGAAATATTTAAATCTATATAACTTCCTGGTCATGTGACCCGATGATGGCACACCAGTTGTAATATCTTCACACAATCCTGTCACACATCATACATGACTTGGATTTTGAAAATTCGATTTTGTGTGTTTTTGGTGAATTTTGAAATATTCCAGTCTAAATAACTTCCTGGTCATGTGACCTGATGATGTCACACCAGTTGTAATATCATCACATACACCTGACACACTTTATACATGACTTGGATTTTGGAAATATGATTTTGTGCATTTCTGGTGAATTTTTGAAATATTCAAATCTATATTACTTCCCCCTCATGTGACCCAATGATGTCACACCAGTTGTAATATCTACACACAATCTTGTCACACATCATACATGACTTTGATTTTGTGTATTTTTGGTGAATTTTTGAAAAATACAAATCTATATAACTTACTGGTCATGTGAGGTGATGATGTCACACTAGTTGTAATAGGTGTGTTCGACTTGAAGTGGCGCTGCACAGACCAAACAGTGTTGACATCAAAGTATCACGAGAGCTCTGGAGAGCAGATGGTTCCGTATGCTTACGAATTGCTCTCGCAGTATTTTGATGTCAAACACTGATCGGTCTGTGCAGCGCCACTTAAAGTGAAACACACCTAAGATCTTCACACAATCCTGACACACATCATACATGACTTGGATTTTGGAAGTATGATTTTGTGTATTTTTAGTGATTTTTTGGAATATTAAAATATATAACTTTCTTATCATGTGACTTCTTATTGCCACACCCACTGTATTATATTCATAAACATTTGTAAAACACTTCTCACGCAGTTGTTTGTTGAAATATGTCTTTGGTTGTTTTAAAATAGTTTTTTTTCATATATATATATATGTGTGCGTGTGTGTGTGTGTGTGTGTGTGTGCAGTATTTTTTTACATTTTTAAATTAAATTATATATATATATATATATATATATATATATATATATATATATATATATATATATATATATATATATAGTATCATATAGCCTATATATGTGACCCTGGACCACAAAACCAGTCTAAAGTCACTGGGGTATATTTGTAGCATTAGCCAAAAATACATTGTATGGGTCAAAATTAGGTTTGGGAATCGTTAGAAATTTTCCGGTTCTAATTCCGCCTAACAGTTCCAGTTTGATTCCGGTTCCATTAAAATCATTAAACAACTATTAAAAAAATTATGGTAAGGAAAAATGCACAATACACAACTACTCAATGCTCAATACTGTTTATTACTTACTGTCAGCTTAGTGTAAAGGTTGGCAGTGTCAAAATTCAGTATATATATTACAGTATACAAATTTTCCGGTTCCGATTCCATTTAAATGAACTATTATTATAGTTATACTTATAACCATGTATACAAACTCTCCACAAAGCCCTTATTTTACAAATAATAATGCGGTCAGGAGATGGTGTGATGCAATGAGCGGTTTCCACATTTTTAAACATTTAAAATGCATGAAAATAAATATTTTCTATCACTTTGTTTATCACTCTTGAAATGATCTGTACACTAAATAATCTATCTCTCATTCTTACATACCAGTAGCAGTCTATTTATTTAGTGGTCCAATTGAAGTCAGTATGTATATTAATGACAATATGTGACAAATATAATGTAATTTAGTGGCGGCAGGTGCTGCGCGCGGCTGGTACATGTACAATCCGACAAAACAACGTGCACAGTTATTAAAGGCGCGAGTGCGCACAGTCGTGGGAAACGTGTTTGGCAGTTAAAGACACAGTGTAGTGCGTGCGTTTGTGGAGTGCACGTTATTAGAATTTTTTTTTTTGATTAGTAACATGCATTCTAAGAACTTCGTTTGGACAACTTCAGAGATTTAAGATATTTTGGATAACAACTGGGAGGCTTTTGACTGTCCCATAGACTGCCAAGTAAGTAACACTGTCAAGGTCCAGAAAAGTATGAAAAACATCGTCAGAGTAGTCCATCTGCCATCAGTGATTCAACCGTAACGTTATGAAGCAACAAGAATACATTTTGTAAGCGAAAAAAAAACAAAAATAACGACTTTATTCAACAATTCCTTTGTCAACAGTCTCCTCTGTGTCTCTCTATATCACCGTATGCTGTTCTGTATCACCCGTGCCACAAGTATGCGCATGTTTCTTTCAAATCAAAGCTAAATACACGTAGAAACAGTGCATCCTTGTGGTGCGGATGATAAAGAAGACCATACAGCAGGGATAGGCAACTCCGGTCCTGGAGGGCCACTATCCTGCAGAGTTTAGCTTCAGCCCTCATAAAAACCCTGCCTGTATCTATCTAGTAATCCCGAAAACACTGATTGCCTTGTTCAGGTGTGTTTAATTAGGGTTGGAGCTAAACTCTGCAGGACAGTGGCCCTCCAGGACCGAAGTTGCCTATCCCTGGCATACAGTGATATGGAGATGGAGGAGACTGTTGACAAAGGAATTGTTGAATAAAGTCGTTATTTTTTTTTTCTTCGCTTACAAAAACTGTTCCCATCGCTTCATATAACCCAGATTGCACGTCTGATGACAGATGGAGTATTCTGATGACGACTTTCATACCTTTTTTGGACCTTGACACTGTTATTTACTTGGCAGTCTATGGGACAGTCACAAGCCTCCCGGTTTTCATACAAATTATCTTAAATTGTGTTCTGAAGACGAACAAAGCTTTTACTGGTGTTGAACAACATGGGGGTAAGTGATTAATGACAAAATTTTCATTTTGGGGTGGAGTATCCCTTTAAAAAATATTGACTAGAGCTAAACGTCTCTGGTTATGCATGTAACCATGGTTCCCCAAGAGGGAACGAGACTGCATTTCTTAGGGGACACATTGGGGAATGCTGCCAGCATGACTGGTGTTTGAAGCATCTGTGAAACTTAGCCAATCCTATTAGACACCATGGCCTGTGATGTCATAGGTGGGTGCCCGGAAGAATAAAAAGGGCACCTGCTGAATACGTCACCAACTTAGTTGTCTAAAGGAGATGTAAACAGGCAGGCCAAAGGCATGGCGAGGGGATGTAGCATCTCATTCCCTCTCAGGGAATCATAGTTACATGCATAACCCGAGACATTCCCCTTCAAGGGAACTTCATGCTGTGTCCTCTTGGGAACATATTGGGCAATGAAATGTCAACTATGCCATGCCGAGGTGCAGACATACACCAAGCCTTTCCTCAGAAAGGGGCCAAGCCACTGATGCCCTGGGCTGCTCACATAACTTGGCAGAAGCGAGGGAGGTTAAACTAGAAGCCTCCAGAGGACCTCAAGAGATCGTTACTAACACTCCCAGGGTAAGAGTAGCAGTCACTGAGCTAGAACACAGCTTTCCTCAGATAGCTATATCCTAAGGGTCTTATGAAGGTTCGTAGACCAAGAATTAACAATACACAGCTAGCATAAATAGCCAAGTAAGGCCTTCCTGCAGAGCTGCCCAGACCACAGAAAGTGGGCTATCTACTTACAACCCAAAGAGGAGAGCTTGCACTGTCTAGGCAAGGGCTCAAGGAGACCACTTCTTAACGACCCAAAGAGGGGAGCAGTCACTGATCTAGCACATAGCTATCTGAGGATAGCTAGGCTCTAAGAAAGGGGACCAACTGCCAGTTAAAACCCAGCTAGCCTCAGATAGCTTTATTCAAGTAAGCCCGTCTTGCCATAACAATGGCTGGAATATAACCACCCTCAGATGGCTATACTAAGGATATCAGTGTCAGTCCCACAGTAGACTAGTGATGCACTGTGTTATTGACCAGAAGCTCACAATAGGGATATTGAGACCATCCTTTACTTGTCTGAGACAAGAATTAATGGTGGACTATGCACTTGTTTATGACATTTGAGGCCTGTTGGCTCATGGGGACACAGATTCAAGACTGATTGGAATTATATCCTGATTTTGTTCTCCCACTTCTGTTCCTGCATACACTCCACTCTTCTAAAAATAAAGAAAATCTTCAAGAAACGACTAAAAACACATCTCTTCAATCTTTATTTGACCCTCTAACTCTAGCACCCTCTTTTTTAATTCTAATTTATCTACTTGTTTTTCCTTTTTTTTTAGAAAAAGAGCCTCTAACATTAGTATACTCTATTTTTTTTACTTCTTTTATTTTTATGTAAAAATGACCCTCTAACACTAATGATCCCTATTCATTTTTCTATTGTATCTACTTGATTACTTTTTATTATTTAAAAAAAAAAAAAAAACTTATGTATACTGCGTTAGACTAACCAAGTCTTGTCACAGCACTTACATATTGTTGCTCTTTTGTTGGTTATGATTGCTTCTATTGTCCTCATTTGTATGTCGCTTTGGATAAAAGTGTCTGCTAAATGACTAAATGTAAATGTAACTTGGCACTGCATCAGCAACAACTCTTTTGGACTAACAGGAATTTCATGCTTATCTAATAACTCATATTAATAATTAATAATTAATTTAATAGAATTAGATAATTCATTTAATATTTAAAAATTCTGAATGAAAAGTTGAGACATAAAAACAATAAAATTTTTAAATCAGTTATTAAATAAAAGAGATTTGGTTTATACAGTAGATTCTTATTATTCCAGATTTGATAAAAGTGAGGTGTAAAATTGTGTTTAAAGATCAGGGACCAAGCTAATAACATTTGCCTATGAAAAGGGATAATTTGATAGGGATTTTCATAATGCTATAAATACACATTAATAAGAAACTTAATCCTCCATCAGATTCCATATAGATGAGGGCTTATTGATACAGTTCTTTATCCAATTTAATTTAAAGGTATGATATGTGTCAGGATTGTGGAAGATATAACAAATGGTGTGACATTATCGTGTCGCATGACCAGTAAGTTATTTAGATTTGAATATTTCAGAAATTCACCGAAAATACACAAAATCATATTTCCAAAATCTATGATGTGTGTCAGGTGTGTGTGAACATATTTGAAAATTTCAAAAATTCATAACAAATGCACAAAATATATGTTTTATATGCTGCATGTATGTATAAATTCATTGTAGGTTATTTGAGCTCTTTAGATAAAACAACCACAAAGTTAAATAAATTTATTTCATTAAGACATTCAGTATACTTACATATTTATAACAGATATATTAATCATGTAAAAGGTAAAAAAATACATTATTAATCTATTTGCTAACACAAACTACACTTGTAAAAGTATCACGGTTTTATTTTATTTTTTTATGGAATAATGCACATATGTAACCAAAGTTTATGTGGATGTTGCACTTTTGAGACAGTCCCTAACTTGGGGATCATTGTGGGGACTCTTTCACTTCTGATGCTTAAAACCGTTACATCATCAAATAATACTGTTTTTAATTTTGATATTATGCTTTTAAATGTGATCTGAATGAGATAAAGCCTAATCTATGACTATTATGCTTTTTTTTAACTGCAGTTGTTGCAAATTGAATCAACAAACCCTGTGCTATGTGCGCTGGTTTACCGACCTCCTAAATTACATAAGGATTTTATTTCTGAATTTACTGATTTTTTAGGAGATATTATGACAAAGTATGACAGACTTCTAATTCTTGGGGATTTTAATATTCATGTTTGTTGTCCTTCAAACTCTCTGGCCACAGAACTCTTAAATCTTATCGACTCTTTTTACCTTGTTCAATCTGTGACTGGGTCAACACATGAACAAGGTCACACCCTAGATCTTGTTTTATCCCATGGTTTTTCTGTATGCAATATTGAAATTTCTGATACTGGTTTTTCTGATCACAAGTCTGTTGTGTTTGAAATCTCTCTACCTAGGCTTGCTGCTAAACCATGTGTTGCTGCTCGCTGTCTCCGTACAGTAAATTCTGAAACTATTAATGATTTTTGCACTGCTTATAATGATGTTTCTTCTTTAAACTTGAATTCTGTAGATTTAACTTCCCAATTGTGTGCTGAAGAGTTACTTTTTTTGTTTAATTCTACATGCACCAATATCTTAGATTCTATTGCACCTTTGAAGGTTAAGCGTGTAAAACATAAATTGAAACCTTGGCTAAATTAATCCACTCGTGCCCTCCAACAGATTTGTAGACGAGCAGAGCGCAAATGGAAGAAAGACAAGCTTCAAATTTCTTATGAAATTTTTATGGATTCCTTAGCTAACTATCAGAATGTTTTAAATAGAGAGAGGGCAAATTATTTTTCTTAAGTCAATGAAAAAAAAATCAGTACTAACCTAGAGTTTTGTTCAGTACGTTAAATTCTGTTATTAATCCTCCTGCTTCTGATTGTCTTGTCGCCTCCCTACAAACTTGCGAAAAGTTTCGTAATCATTTTATTAAACACAATATAATACACTAAACCACCAAATCAACAACCATAATATCAACAAACATCCCCATATGCATGCCAACCAGTTTTCAACCAGTTTGAGCCTGTATCTCTTGCAACCTTGATGGAGATCATCGAACATTTAAAATCTACAGTCTGTCCACAAGATATTATTCCTAGTCGTATTTTTAAACAAGCCTTTAGTGTTATTGGTCCGAGTGTTATAGCTATAATTAATTGTTGTTTGATCTCGGGCTTTGTTCCTGTCTATTTTAAACATGCAATAGTGCATCCCCTATTAAAAAATCTAATTTGGATCCTACAGTTTGCTCAAATTTTAGACCAGTTTCGAAACTTCCCTTTTTTTCTAAAGTTTTAGAGAAAGTAGTCTTTACTCAATTACAGATGTTCTTAGAGAAAAATTCATTATTTGAGGTTTTCCAATCAGGTTTTAGGGCAAAACACAGTACAGAATCGGCACTCTTAAAAGTCTATAATGATATTTTATTAACTGTTGACTCTGGGGCTTCTGCAATTCTAGTCTTACTAGATCTTAGTGCGGCGTTTGATACTGTTGATCACACTATCTTGGTTTCTCGTCTTGAGAAATATGTAGGAATCCAAGGAGTGGCTCTTCAGTGGTTTAAGTCGTATTTATCAAATAGAAGCTTTGCAGTAAATATTGGGGAATTTATATCGACCTCGGCTCCTCTTACTGTGGTGTCCCACAAGGGTCTATTCTTGCCCCGTTACTCTTCTCTTTATATATGCTCCCTTTGGGGTCCATTTTTAAGAAGAGTAATGTTTCATTTCACTGTTATGCAGATGATACGCAGATCTATTTACCATTACAACAGAAAAATAAGAATGCTCTAACTCCTATTTTAGAATGTTTAAATGATATAAAAGCCTGGATGTCCTTAAATTTCTTAAAACTTAATAAAAATAAAACTGAGATTATTATTTTTGGGCCGAGAAAGACTGTTAATCTTTGCCCTCTGGCCTCGTATAATAAGATGGTGGTGAAAAATCTGGGTGTTTTATTTGACAAAGTTTTTAAATTTGATAAGCAAATAAATGCTGTCATTAAATCCAGCTTTTTTCACTTGAGACTTCTGGCTAAAGTTAAGATATTTCTCTCTTTTAAAGATCTTGAGAAAGTCATCCATGCCTTTATTTTTTCAAGGGTTGAATATTGTAATTCTCTATACATAGGAGTCAGCCAGAAAGCGTTGTCGCGTCTGCAGGCAGCTCAAAATGCAGCAGCTAGGATGCTAACAGTCACTCGAAAACGAGAACACATTACTCCAATCTTATTTTCTATACAGTGGTTGCCAGTACGTTTCCAAATAGAATTTAAGCTTTTATTGTTTGTTTTTAAATCATTAAATGGTTTGGCACCGCCTTACCTTACAGACCTTCAACAACGACATACGCCTACTAGATCCCTTAGGTCCTCTGATCAGCTGCTTCTAATTGTTCCTAGATCTAGATTAAAACATAGGGGTGACTGGGCTTTTTCGGTAGTTGCACCTAGACTGTGGAATTGTTTACCTCTGCATGTTAGAGCAGCTCCAACTTTATTTACATTTAAAACTCGGTTAAAAATTCATTTATCATCTCAGGCCTTTAATTCAAATGGGCATTGAAATGTCACTGAACTTTTTTCTGTTTTTTTTTTTTTTTTCCTCTGAATCTATTGTTGTATGTTGTTGTTTTTATTTGTTCATTTGTTTTATTTGTTGTTTGTTTTTATCAGCACATTGGGCAGCAGCTGTTGTATTAATGTGTGCTTTATAAGTGAAAGAAACAGAAACAGATTATGCGATTACATATAAATTAATGCTGAAAAAAGATTGAATGTCTAACAGATTTCCAAAATAAAACCAACTTTACTGCACCGGTAGTGTGGTGGTCCATAATGGCGGGCCATGTTATAAATACAGACACTTGACTCACTGTAGGTGATGACCCTCAACATCATCTTCCACACTTTAAATCTCAGGTTGGCCTCATGATCAGGAACTTTAATCAGAGACGCAAACATCTTCTCTGGCTTGTGTTTACACTGCCATATTCTACAACAACATTCTACAACAAGTTAGAAACTTTAAATAAAATTTAAATAAATCAACAGTAGTAAAATAAACTAGGTGCTTGCATGTGCAGAACTCACCACCACAATGTCAGGGTGTTGTTGTACAACAGTATTAATTTTGACTCAAATAAAACCTGGAGGTTTAATGTTTCTACAGTGAAGCAAACTGTTAGGTAACATAATCATGTTTTGATCAAATTAATCCAAAACACTGAAAAAAAATTATATAATTATAAAAAATATCAACATAAAAGTATAACCTGTAAAAAAAAAAATGTAAAGAAAGCTACAAATCTGAATAACTCAGAATTATAGTTTTAGTCAGCATTATTTAATGAAGACAATAGTGTTGATCACACAGTGAGTAAAAATCGCTTTACAGCTAAACATCATTGAATAAATCATTTCAGTGTTGCTGAAGATTATCACATTTAAATTAACATACCAATCATTAAGAGTTAATTTTATCTGTATGATATATTTGAACAGAGAGAAAACACACTGGCTACGTTTACATGCACCTAAATAATCCGTTTGTAATCGGACAACCTTGTTTTGGATACTCATCCACAGGCAACCCGGTCTGGGCGCAGGGAGGGGTGGGTTTTTTTTGTGTGTGTGTGTGTGTGATAAATATGAGCAGCACAGCACAGCGCTTTATATGTATATTTACCCATAAATGGGTAAATATTAATTCTGCTTTTAAAAACAAATAAAGAAACAATGTAGGAGAGTGGTTATTATGTGTAAACAGAGAGAAACTTGATATTATCTATATGTCACTTTCACTTTTTACTTTCACTATTTGTGCAGTGTGCGCATGTCTAAAAAAAATCTATTCCGATTTGAAGCTTGTGACATATAAACGCGCACATCAACCCGATCACTTTATTTAGCGTTCATGTAAACACTAAAATCAGATTCATCAATCGTAATGAATTCAGTCCGATTGAAGCAAAAAGTGTGCATGTAAACGTAGCCACTGACCTAACAGTTCCTGACAATCCAGCAGATGAAACAGCCTGTGAATCCTCTGAAACAATGATGACTCAATTATGAAACATTATTTCACTATCTGACAATCTCAAAAAGCAACTTTACATCTCAGTTTTATTTCTCATAACTGCAACTCATATAACAGTAATTTACAATCTGATTTTATATCCCACAGTGTAACTATAGATAAATTGCAGCTACTTATTAAAGTTATTAAAGTAATAATGATGCAAGGATATTGTAATTCTAAGATAAAAAGTCAAAATTGTTGTCTTGCTCTGATGTGGAAATGGGCTTCCATATGTGTCTCTGCAGTTAAATCTGACACAGAGACACAGAAGAATCTGGATAAAGTCTAAATCCAGCATAGAGGGGTTCAGTGAATGTGGTGTTGATTGTGTGTAAGTGTGTAAGTGTGTGTGTGTCAGAGACACTGTAAAAGGACAGAGAGCCGGCCGACCAATCCAGATACACACCTACTCTATCAGATGATGAAGGATGAGGAATGTTTGTCTTATCATTATTGTGCCAGACAGAGTAAATTGTATCACAACAATAAAGATTCCAGGACTTTTCATTGTATCCAAACCTACAGTCACTCCGTTTTTTCCTGTTGATTCCTTTATATGTCACTGCTACGTGACCCCAGCCTCTCAATTCAACCTCCCAGAAACACTGTCCAGTCAGACTCTCTCTACACAGAACCTGTTCAAGGCTATCAAATCTCTCTGGATGATCAGGATACGGCTGATGATCTTTCACACACGTCATTTTTTTGTTCCCTTCAGACAGGATGAGTCTAGTATTTGCTGTGTTTGGATCCAGTGTGAGATCACAAGCATCTGAAAACAAGAAGAGAGATTAGAACATCTATGACTTAATTAAATGTGCACAGGTGTGTTTGTTTGTGTGTTGGAGAGAGAGGGAGACAGAGATTTTTTTTAACCAATACTTTTATTAAATCAAAAAAACATCAAACCTTTATCACAAAAACAATCAACACAACAAAAGATTAAAAATTAAATCCCCCTCAAACACAGTACAAAAAAAATCATTTAAACACCACTGTAATACAAAAGTATCCAAATCCAGTATCTCTTTGTAATATTTTAACTCCTAGACCTAATAAATGCCTTAAACAACAGTAGACCCATCTTGGCCATATACATTTTTAATCTTGTTAATCTTAGTTTTTTCTTATAATATATATTGCCATTTATGCCTGGCCGACCATAAAAATAATCAATTGCCATTTAAATCTTTGATTGCAGTTGTATCCTCTCCATAAATAAAAGCCTTAGGGGTGAAACTTTCATTTTCTAGTAAAAAACAAATTTTCTAGTAATACAAAAAGTGGTTTAAGCCTAATACATTCCAGAAAATGTATAATAATACATTTTCTTATGTATACATTTTTTTATATATAAAAAAGTATAAGGCTGAAAACAAAAATCTATCAGGAAATGGTCTGCAGATTCATCTTTAGCTTTGCAAGGATGTTTTGATTGCACAAACTGGGAGGATTTTGAGAACTCGTGTTCTGATATTGATTAATTAACAGATGTTGTAAGCAGTTACAGAAATTTTTGTGAGGATATGCTTATCCCTCAAAAAACTGTACGAACATTTGCTAATACAAAGCCATGGATAACTAAATCAATTAAGTTCCTTATGATTGAAAGAAACAAATGATCTTAAGGGATCTTAAAAGAAATACAGGTGCATCTCAATAAATTAGGATGTTGTGGAAAAGTTAATTAATTTCAGTAATTCAACTCAAATTGGGAAACTCGTGTATTAAATAAATTCAATGCACACAGACTGAAGTAGTTTAAGTCTTTGGTTCTTTTAATTGTGATGATTTTGGCTCACATTTAACAAAAACCCACCAATTCACAAATTAGAATATGGTGACATGCCAATCAACTCAAAACACCTGCAAAGGTTTCCTGAGCCTTCAAAATGGTCTCTCAGTTTGGTTCACTAGGCTACACAATCATGGGGAAGACTGCTGATCTGACAGTTGTCCAGAAGACAATCATTGACACCCTTCACAAGGAGGTTAAGCCACACACATTCATTGCCAAAGAAGCTGTCTGTTCACAGAGTGCTGTATCCAAGCATGTTAACAGAAAGTTGAGTGAAAGGAAAAAGTGTGGAAGAAAAAGATGCACAACCAACTGAGAGAACTGCAGCCTTATGAGGATTGTCAAGCAAAATCGACCAAGGTCCTAGAGTCTGGAGGAAGGGTGGAGAAGATCATAGCCCAAGTTGCTTGAAGTCCAGTGTTTACACAGTCTGTGATGATTTGGGGTGCAATGTCATCTGCTGGTGTTGGTCCATTGTATTTTTTGAAAACCAAAGTCACTGCACCCGTTTACCAAGAAATTTTGGAGCACTTCATGCTTCCTTCTGCTGACCAGCTTTTTGAAGATGCTGATTTCATTTTCCAGCAGGATTAGGCACCTACCCACACTGTCACAAACTGATCACCTCCATGCCACGCCAAATTGAGGCAGTTATTAAAGCAAAAGGAGCCCCTACCAAGTATTGAGTACATGTACAGTAAATAAACATACTTTCCAGAAGGCCAACAATTCACTAAAAATGTTTTTTTTTTTGTATTGGTCTTATGAAGTATACTAATTTGTTGTTAAATGTGAGCCAAAATCATCAAAATTAAAAGAACCGAAGACTTGAACTACTTCAGTCTGTGTGCATTGAATTTATTTAATACACGAGTTTCACAATTTGAGTTGAATTACTGAAATTAATGAACTTTCCATGACATTCTAAGGTGCATCTCAATAAATTAGAATGTTGTGAAAAAGTTCATTTATTTCAGTAATTCAACTCAAATTGGATAACTCATGTATTAAATAAATTCAATGCACACAGACTTAAGTAGTTTAGATTTAGAGGCTCCTCCAACAACCAGAACAGAGAAGTAGCATTTTCTGGTCTTTTAATAATTGAAGATCCCCAAACTTTAAACAATCCGTTGTAAAATGAAAATATCCCACTCAAGTGTAGCTTTTTGGTATCCGTAAGGAACAAAGGAGTATCTAATCCAAGTCCATCAACTCAAGAATGTTTTTCACAACTTCTCTCCAAATCACATCCACTGAGCCTGTTAAAAACTTCAGAATGAACTGTAACAGGAAAGTTGCCAGAGACAGAGACACCAAACCTTGTCCTCCCTCCTCCACTGGCAAAAAAGCACACTTTTAGGGTCCCAGAAGTAGTCCACTAATATTGTTTCTAAACATGATAATGGTCCTGTGGGAGGTTCCACACAAGAGAGCTTATGTCACATAGTTGAAGCTATTAAGTTATTCAATATTAGGACTCTCCCTCTAAAAGACAGGTGGGAATGAATCCATCTCCATTTCTTTAGTCTGTCCTCCATTTTTTCCATAATCCCATCCCAGTTTGTCTGCTGCACAGATACATCTCCAAGATGCACTCCCAAATACTTAAGACTACCCCTTTTCCAATTCAACCCACCAGGTAAAATTGGTAAACCATTTTTCCATTTACCTTTAATCAGTGCATCACTTTGCTCCCAGTTAACTCTTGCAGCAGAAATTACACCAAATTCACTGACAGTTGATGCCAAATTAATAAAAAGAAAAATCCATTGATTAAAATCATGACATCATCCGCATAGGTGTAGCGTATCAGGCCTGAACCAGACAAATTAAAGATTTGATCGTGAGCATGGTTGAAACAAGAGAAGCCGCAAATTCCTCGGAAAGGCAACAGGATGTTGTAAATCAACTCCTAGCACCACAGTCTGAAGCTAGATAACCAACCAGCTCTTTCACAGAACAGCTTTCAACATTAACACCATTAGAACAATTATTGACAATTTCAATTCGAAGAAGAGATTGTCAAATTTGGGGCAAGTAATCAAAGAGATGCACAGCGTTACCATCACATGTAAACCCATGATAGTAATCATGATCACAAGCTCTTTGGATTGACTTCCCCCACCTTGAAGGAAACCAGACTGAAATTCCTAAGGAGACCTGTTAACCTCTCTGGTCTTCACAGGACATATCCTTACTCCACAGAATGGCACAGAGAATGCCTTCCAATGCATATATGCACCAAAATGAACTCAAAAAAGACTTCTAAATGGATATCAGTCCATTGCTTAACTCCGTATCATACATGTAACCCACACATTTGATTATAATGTTTCTAATCACTTATTTGTGTATGTCTTTTTAAATAACTCTTGAATAGCTTAAGGGATCATATTCATGTTTAGTATGTGTGTGTTCGAATCTTCTTGCTTGAAACGTTTCTGACCATCAGTTATTTGTCAAATGTATCATATTCTTGTTATAGGAATTATGTCCAAATTATACCCTGCAAGAGCGGGAAAATTCGAACCACGTGCTTGATAAGATAACATATGATTTATGAATGGGTGGTACAAACATCGCAACACCCCGAGAAAAGACAATATCTAATTGGTCAAGACAACATTTGAGGTGTGGCCAAAATGCCAGTTTAAATACTCAGGACACCATCAAATTTTGCTTTTAGCTTGGGTTTAGCTTTTGCTATCAGTCATGCCGGCTTTTAGCCTGCTTTTAGCTTTTGCTTGTAGTTTAAGCTTTTAGTCATGCTTTTAGCCTGCTTTTTAGCTTTTGCTTTTAGTCATGCTTTGTCATCACGTTTAGCGTTCTTTGAGCGCGGTTCCAGCGTACTTCGGCCTGCACGCCTGCTGCTACTTAGCCACGATGAGAAGAAACACCACCTAGTCTCGTCAAACTTTACTTCTGTTCTTTTACTTTAGTTTCTTTTTATTTCCGTGTAAGAGTTTCGTGTTCTGAGTTAAGTTTTGTAACGCTGTGTCTCCGAGTCTGACCTCGAGTGCTCGTTCAACTTCAACCAGCCCACAACTCCGCATCGTCAGCCAACGCCCAACCACGGGCTTCCCAAGACGTCACTTCAACGACTACTGAACTTCCAGCCAATCAGCAACCTCGGGAAACCCCCTTTTCAGTGACAACAAAAGGGAACCCCGTTACACAGGCAACGCAAGTAACCTCCAGACTCACATCTGTACTGGTAGCTACCTAATATAATTTTAACCTCATTGAGGAACTCAATGTGAGGGTTAATTAATTGATTGATGGTTGTTCGTGTCTATGCAATTTCACGTAAACTTGGGATTCCACATTTTCATTCTCTTAAACCCATCCTTTCCTAACTTTCTATCTTCCTGCAACTTGTGTGAATGTGTGAGTGCGTGTGCTTATGTGTTAGATTAGTTTATATGTCTTAGATTTATGTAATAAAGGCTCATTCATATTGAAAAGAGAAGTATCTTGTGTTTTGTGCTAATGTCTTAAACTGCCGATCTTGTTACTGTGCTAATTAATAGTGTTTTCACTATACTTTGGATATTAATATCCAGCGCAGATTTGATGTTAAACGGCTCATTCAGTGAATCGCTGGCCGTTTCAGTGATCAGACGTGAAACAGTGATTCTGTTCAAATTCCCTTTAAAATCTTAAATGATTCCCTTTGAGCTAAATTGACCTGTTTCCCTTACAAGGCTGTTATTTCATATTGAACACTGATTCATTAACTTAAAACCTTCAATAAAGAATGCAACTTATTTAACATTGGTTCAGTTGCCAAGGAATACAACATTCCAGAGAGAACACATCCCTGCCTTATACCTCTCCCAAATTTAAAAGGGGCACTCAAACCACCATTGATCTTCAGTACGCTCTCAATGTCTTTATACAATACTTTATGCTTTATACAATACTTTAATCATTCCACTAAAATTGGAACCAAAGCCAAAAATATCAAGCGTATTCCAAAGATATTGATGCTCTAGAAGCATTAACATCAAAGGGATTTATTTCACAACACAATGAGGAACACAGGCAGGATCACACACGTAGACTCATGGGTAGACGATTAATACCAGCCAAGGGAAACTCCGAGACAAAAGGTTTATATTAAAGGGGTCATATGATGTGATTTAAATTTTTTCCTTTCTCTTTGGAGTGTTACAAGCTCTTGGTGCATAAAGAAGATCTGTAAAGTTGCAAAGACTAAAGTCTCAAATCCAAAAAGATATTCTTTATAAAAGTTAAGATTTGTCCACACCCCTTTAAAATGGCTCGTTTAAACACGCCCCCACATCTCTACGTCACTATGTGGGAAGATTTGCCCAAATGTTCATGCAAAGAAAGAAGGCGTACCTTTCATTCTCTCTTTTGCCGCCGGCGCCATTTTGTGGAGAAGCTATGTGTTTAATTGTGGAAGTGAAACTACTTTGTTTGGCCTTCCAAAGAGCACGATATCCGCTTCGTCATGCCTAGAGCTGATCCGTGCTGGTCGCTGAGTAAATACATCAACTTCGCGCTGTGGATCACCGGATCGGCTTTCACTGTGGACGAACCGGAGTCCAGCCCGAGGTCGTCACATGTGGTTGCCGCAACCCCCGGCCGCTCCTTCATCAAATCCACCGGCCAATCCTCGTTATAGCCGCTGGCTGCTGCTCACTCAAGCCGCAGGCCGCAGCTCACTCAAGCCGCGGGCCGTTCCTCACTCAAGCCCCCGGCTGTTCCTCGCTCTAGCCGCCAGCTGCCGCTCACTCAAGCCGCAGGCCGTTCCTCACGCAAGCCCCCGGCTGTTCCTCACTCAAGCTGCAGGCCATTCCTCACTCAAGCACCCGGCTGTTTCTCACTCTAGCGGCTGGTTGTGGCTCAGTCAAGCCGTGGGCCATTCCTCACTCAGGCCCCCAGCTGTTCCTTGCTGGCAATTCTGACTCACGGTATGTAAGTAGGTTTACATATGTAAAGGATTTGCCACTGATGATCCAAAAGCAAGTTTTGATGAGTGTAGAGTAGCACTTGTTATTTGTCATTTCTCTGATCACAAATGCAAGACATGGTTTTATGTTTACACCACGCGATTTGCAACGCAACGCGTAAAAAAACAGTATAAGTCATTATAATCAGTAATTATGTTCCCACTGGATGCAACAACTGCCTCGTTTGTAATGGGTTTTATTGTTTTTGTCCTGTCATGCCGGTGTTCTGACCGGGACATGCCATAACAGTATATGTTGAGGGGCGTAACATTTCTGTCAGAGGCTTGAAACATTTGGCCAATCACAACGCGCTGGATAGCTGGCCAATCAGAGCACACCTCGCTTTTCAGAACGACGAGCCTTGTAAAAACTGACGCGTTTCAGAAGGCGGGGCATAGAGAAGAAACAATAATGTACATTATGGGGAAAATAATGTGTTTTTTAACCTTAAACCGCATAAACACATTTCATTACACCAAATACACAAAATAATGTTCTTTTTAGCAACATCATATGACCCCTTTAAGGGACTAATTACGGAAATCAACGGGACATAGCTGGGATCAAATAAACACAACATGGGGAGAAAAACACACAAAACATGGAACAGAGTCTGACATTATGTCAAGATCAAGAAAACCAGAGACATCCAAAATATCCATGATATGTTTAATGTTAGGTGTTCCTGTGGCTCAGTGGTAGAGCATTGTGTTAGCAGCGCAAAAAAAGATTGTGGGTTTGATTCCCAGGGAACACATGTTAGGTAAAAAAAAAGGTTAGCCTGAATGCACTGTAAGTCACATTGGATAAAAGCGTCTGCTAAGTGCATAAATGTAATGTTACCCATAATTGACCTTCCGGGTGTACAGTAGGTCTGGTCAGAATGAACCACTTGCCCCATCACATCTTTTAATCTGTTGGCCAAGGCCTTAGAGAGAATATTTAAATCTGTACAACGTAAGCTTACAGATCGCCAATTCTTTATTTCCTGCAAGTCACCTTTCTTAGGCAGCAAAGTGACCACCGCCCTTCTACAACTTAGAGGGAGGAAACCAACAGTTAAACTTTCCTTTTTAATCTTACATGAGATCCTTGCCCATGACTACTCAAAAATACCTTATAAAACTCCATGGAGAGGCCATCAATACCTGATGCTTTACCAGTCTTTATATCTTTTCAAGCACTGAAATTCTCCTGCTCCATAAGAGGTCAAGTTTTACGAGTCCTGTTTAATTTTTGTCAAGCCATCATAAAACTTGGCAGACAACTCCTCATTCTCTTTATATTCGCTACTATATAACTCAGGAAAAGAGCTGTACAATTCTATGCTAATACTTGTTGGGTCTTTCAATTCCTGCCCATTTTTTGTTCGAATAGAGTAAATAAATTGACTCTGCCCATTTTTCAGTTCTAGGCCGAAAAAAACCCTTGATGGGGCATCCATTTGTGTGAGCATCTGATAGCATGATCTAACCAGATCCCCTTGTGTCTTTATAGCCAGCAGGTCTGTAAGAAATGACTTCTTGCATTTAAGAGCATCAAGACATTGTTCCCCAGTAACTTCAACTAGCTTCTGCAAGTCGATAATCTCAGATTCAAGTTTTCTCATTGAGTGCGTAATATCCCAAAAGACAGTGAAAGCATACTGTTGACATAATGCTTTTATTTCCACTTTCTCACAATCCCACCACTGTCTTAAATCGTTTCCCACCACTGTCTTAAAAGTTTCTTACTTTTGAAAATTTCCCAAAAACTACTAATCACATTTTTAAAATTCACCCAACAAAGATATATTAAAATGCCACTAAGCACTCTTTATTTTAACATTCACTATAAACACTTCACATAAAACCAAACAGCGATCCGAAAATCAAGCCTGGCCATTGAAATAACAATATCTCTTGAGTGTGCGCACGTATACTGCATTCTACTACATTCTACTACATTCGTGTCTTGATCCTAGCCTGTGTATCTCATTTCTCTGCCTGTCTTGGACTCTTGCCTTTTTTGGATTATCCGTTTTTCTTGGACTATGTTTGCACCTTGCCTGGAATATTGCCTGTGGTTGTGGATTACCTGTCTGCCTCGCCCTCAGGATTATGTTTGCTGTCAATCGACCCATGCCTGTCTTTGGATTACTCTTTTGTCTTGCCCTCAATATACCTGTTTGCCACTGTTTGACCCTTGTCTGTATTGACCATGTCGTGGAATAAAGCTTTGCAAATGGATCCGCCCGTCTCACGATTCTGTCACTTCATAACAGAATACTCAGCCACACAAAGATCCAGCAGCTGTTTGAATGAACATTGGCCAGGTATGGACACAGCAAGACTGTTATTAGCCCACGAGCAGGGCACGTGATCGATTGAGGACTATATTCAAGAGTATCAAACCATTGCCTATCATTCTGATTTATCGGAGTATGTTGATAGACTTTTTTTGCGAAGGCATTAATCAACTGCTGAAATTTAAGCTCATTCGCAAGGGTCCAACGTTCCTCATTTAGTCAATTCATGGACTATGCCTTGTTGTCTGTTGGTTCTTTGTTCACTGTGGGTGTTGCGGAGGAGGAACGCGACACTGCGTCTGTGCCTGTAATGGTGGCTGCGGAGTTGAGTCAACCACAGTCTCTGGGACATTCAAGTATACTGATCACTACTCTGGTGATTCAACCCGCTTGTTAAATGGCAGATGCACCGGAGTGCGCTCACATAGTGGCCACAACAACGGCTTGTGATATCACTGCTCCCATCCCTGTGTCGAGTCAAGTCACAGCTAATCTTCCTGAGTCAAGTCGTCACAGCTGCTCTTCATGAGTCAAGTCATGTCTCAGCTGATCTCCCAGAGTCACATCATGTCTCAGCTGATCTCCCAGAGTCTGGTATTTAGTGTGAGGGATGCAACACTGGTGTCTTCACTCGCAGCTGGTATCCCCAAACCTACTTACTTGAGCACTCCAGTTCTTGAATTGATTCCCCTGTCTGCAGCATTTCCCATATGGTGAATTGCTTTATGGTGTGTTTGGGTTGTATACACTACTGCCAAATCTTCAGAGCCAGTGACATCTGCGGAAGGATCTCCAGAGGTGGCGACTGAGGCTGCAAAACCTCCAGAGATGGCGGTGCCCACTTCAGATCCTCCAGAGGTGGCGGTTGAGGCTGCAGAACCTCCAGAAATTGCAGTGCCTGCTCCAGGTCCTCCAGAGGTGGCGGCTGAGGCTGCAGAACCTCCTGAGGCGGCGTCGTTCACTCTGGTCAAGGTAGTGGAGCCCACTTATGAACTCTCGCCCTGTCCTATCCCAGCCAAGGAGGCCATATATGAATTCCCCATCAGTCCTGTCATGGCTATGGATGCCTTCTGTGAACTCTCTGCCTGTCCTGTCACGGCTATGGAATCTGCTTATGAACATTTGTCCTTCCCTGAACTAGTCATGGAGTCTGGTTATGAACTGTCACTCCATCCAGAATCAATCCATGAATCTGTTTCTGAATTATCTGCTTGTCCCATTTCCCTCAAAGACCTGATGTTAAATCATCAGTCTGTTCCGATCCCACTGAAAATTCTAATGTTGTACTATCTGCCGGCCCAGTATCAGTCCATGAGTTGTTTGTCAGTTCAGTTCCAGTCAATGCTCTTGGTTTTGAGCACTCTGTTCACCCTATCTCTGCCAATACATCCTGTTTTGAATTGTCTGCTTATCTGGTTTTAGTTAACAAACCTGATTTTGAACCTTCTGCCAGTCCAGTTTCCGTCAGTAAGTCTAATGTTAAGCCATCTGTCTGTCCGATGTCAAGTTATATGTTTGAACACTCTGACTGTCCTGTTTTAACCAAGAAGTCTGATGTTGAATCATTTGTCTGTCCAGTTCCAATTAATGGTCTTGATTTTGAACTATCTGGTTTTCCACTTCCAAGTAATGTGTTTCTGTCAATCCAGTTTCAATTAATGAACCGGTTATCTGCCCCCTCAGTCCAGTCATGACCCCAGAAACCTTACCTGAGCTCCCTGTAGGCTCAAGTAGCCTTGTCACAGCCCAAAGACCTGCCTTTGAACTCTTAACCCTGCTTCTCATGAGCCCAGAAACTAAAAATACATTCCATGTCTGTCCCGTTACCCCTGTCATTTCCAAAGAGACCACTAATGAACTGTCTGCATATCGTGTCAAAAAGTCTAATTTTGAGCCATATGTCTGTCCTGTTTCGACCAGTGAGCCTTATTTTAAATGGTCTGCCTGTCCAGTTTCTGCCAGTGAGCCTGATTTTGAACTGTCTGCCTGCTCAATGGTCAACTAGGAAACTATTGATTAATTTTTTGTTGCATGCCTTGGTCCCTGAGACTGTAAATGCACACTTAGTTTTTCCCAGGCCCCAGTCTCTGCCATGGGTCACTGATTCATCTGGTCCACCATGGTGGTATTCTGCTCTGTCTGCTCCGCCGTGGTGGCCTTCTGCTCCGTCTGCTCCCCTGTGGTGGTCCTTTGCTCCATCTGCTCCGGTGTGGTGGTCTTCTGCTCCGTCTGCTCCACTGTGGTGGTCTTCTGCTCCATCTGCTCCACCTTGGTGGTCCTCAGTTCCACCTGTTCTGCCGGTTCTGTCCTGGCTCTCTGCTTTGCCAGTCCTGCCTCAGTCCCAAGATCCTATATCTCAACATGGAATTGGCCCTCCATCCCTTCCCCAGTTCCGCCTCCGCTCCACCACCCTCCTGGATAATATAGTGTTTGAATTGTCTATAAGTTTGGATCCGGTTCATGGCCTTCCGTCCGATTGCCACCAGAGGTCACCCTCCCATTATATTGACTCTCACACTACACACACCTTCACATAAACTTGAACTACATTTCCCATGTGCCATTTCACTAATCACATGCTCACCAGTATCTAATTTCTGTGGGTTCTCTGCCTGTCTTGGATTCTAGCCTGTCTTGGATTATCCCTTTGTCTTGCTGTTTTGGACTATGTTTGCAACTTGCCTAGAATATTGCCTGTGGTTGTTCAAGTATTCACATATTACACGACGTGAAGTGTGAGGTTCTAAATGGTTCCCATCAAGAGGATCTTTTACCGTACAGTTAACCCCCCCCCCCCACACACACACACACACACCCACCCCCAAAAAAGCTAATCATCTGAATTACAATTTTGTAAAAAAAAAAAAAAAAAAAAAAAAAAAAAAAACCTGACATTTTTAAAGACAATTCTTTCAGTACTGTTTATGGAAGCATATAGATTAAGAAAGATAAAATTAAACTTTTCAAATTTCGCTTGTAAGATTAATAGCCTACCAGGTATCATTTTGTTTTATTTTTACATGAAATTGGCAAAAAAAAAAATCAAATTCGTGAGGTACACTTCCCCTTTCCATTTTTTTCTCCAGTCAATTTCATTGAAACAATCACTGTGTGTTTCCTGTAGAAATGTTACAGCAATATTTTCTGAGTGATTAACTCAAATAGTAGTGCTCTTTTTTGCATATCTCTAGCACCATTCAAATTAAGGGTGCCCACTTTTATTGCACTTATTTGATTATGTAGTTTTAAATAAACTGTGATGATCCTGTGTGCGTTCCCTAAAGCCCCCTCCTTGTATTTGGAAGATGGTTGATTTCATAAGTGGTTTCATAACGCACACCTGGCTTCCTCATCACCCTGTCCTTTCAAAGGAGCCATTTCATTGTTGTTGCACCCCTACTTTTGGTTTACTTTATTTGCTTCTGTTGCTCATATTTTTTCTTTGTTACATTTGCATCAGGACCATAGTACATTACATATCATGCATACACCTTACTCTACATCACTGACTTTAATGACTGTAATATTAGTATTAGTTTGTTTTCTTATTTTGTAAATAAATCTTGAATTATTTTTTATATCAGCGCGTGTCCCTTTTTGTTGCGGCCTTTTAGGAGCCATAGGTTGTAACAAGATTTTAGAAAAAGAAACCTATGTAATTTCAAATCCATCTTCATTCTTTAATTCCAACTTCAGTTTAGAAACAAATTTACTCATATATCTCTTGTACTGTGAATTGTTCTTCACCTTCTCCCCTCATCAACATCAAGACTGATTCAATGAATGCTTTCCAGTCCTGAAAATAATCTACAACATGAACATTTTTCATATTCTTTGTCTTTTGTAGGAAACTTCTCGACTTTTGCAAAAGAATAGCTTTGTTGACCCCTCTCATCTACAACTTCACTATCAGAATCATCCATTGCACTATATTCAGTCTCCTCACTCTTGCCAGCTTGTTGATCCATCACCATTTCATCACTTGTTTTTCTTGGGGATTTCCTAACACGTTTCCTCTTGCTAGAAGGAGCATTAAACAAAGCCTCATCCTTTTCAAACTCAGTATTTTTATTCTCCTCAGCTAAAATACATTCAGCTACAGCTATAACAGTATCATTTGTCAGATTACTTTTACTTTCATCCTCTATTTTTGTACTTTCTACACCTCCTGAAACAACATCCATACTTTCCTCACCTTCAAACCCTCTAACATCAACACTCTTACTGTTTTCACGATCTCCGTGCTCCTTTCGCACATTCATTGATATATTAACAATGCTACCCTGCTCCACATTACTGCTACCGGCATTTTGATTTGTCAAAACACCAGCACTTTAAATTTCCCAAGGCACATTCGTTTGGTGTGACCTTCTTTGCCACACTCAAAGACATTTATTGTGTCGGAAAATTACATAATCAAATCCATAAATTCAAAATTTGAACACCACATTAATTTCATCCTCACCATTGTTTAAAATCTATTACACTTTCCATCTAAAACAAACAACATGCTTGAGCAATGGAGACTTACAACCGAGCAGTATTTTTTTCATTTGAGACGTGATCTTGCCATGCCTAGACAACTCTGTTACTAACAACTTATCCTTAATGAAAACTGGAACATTAGAGAGAATTATAGGTTTTTTTGCTGGTTGAATTAATGGTACAACAGAAACCAATGTATCTTGGATCACAACTCCACCCTGAACAACACTATTCACTTTCTCTATGGCGTCCAAGAAAAGAACTAAAGCGCTATTCATTCGGGAGGCACACACAATACAATCATAACCGACAGCCTTTCCAACAGCCAATGCACAGTCTTCAGTCAAGCAATTAAAAGCAGGCACTACTTTAATGCCATGCCTGTGTGAAAGTTGGTCAAAACTTTGACTGTCCTCTCACCTTATACTTCACACAATAAGCATTTCCTCTACAGAATTATACCAAAACTTTAAGACAATCAACACTAAAACATTTGTAAAAGAACAGTGTGGGAAAAACAGAAATAAAGACAAATAGTTCACTTTCACCACAGAAGTGCTCTCACTCACACACTCATCACAAAACTTACTCCGCACATGTGCATGAAACGAGAGAGAGAGAGAGAGACAGTCATGGACCAAGCAAGAGCAGAGGATCTGTAGACACTGTGATCTTCAGCAAATAGAAAATGAGAAATGTCTCCCTTACATATGTAACCCTTATTCTCTGAAGGAGGGAACAGAGACGTCATGTCAATGAAAGACGAATTGGGGATCTCGTTAGAGAGACCAATCTACTTTGAGTGTAAACTAAACGAGCCAATGATATTGGCATGCGAAGATTGCAACCAGCTGCTGCTGTTCGCAGCACGAGTATAAATAGGCAGCAGGTACAACGCATACTCAGGTTTTCACTGAGGAGCCGAGCCATTGACCCGGCCACTCAGCGGTGGTACAGCAGCCGTGGCGATGGGACCTGATGTCTCTGTGCCCTCTTTCAGGGAACGAGGGTTACATATGTAACCGAGACATTCCCTTTCAGTCGGTCTCACTTGACATCATGTCGATTACCAACAAATTGGGGATCCCTACCAAAGCACCATGGATGCCGCCCCTTCCAGAATCCTGTGTGAGACTCCTGTGCCCCTTTGGCTTGCAACAAGAAAACTAGTCACTATTGTCGTAGCACTACCCACTTAGTGAAAGTGAAAGTCGTGACATTTGCCAAGTATTAGTGAGAATAGATAACACTGGGAAAACATACCCGTTCCACTTGGAACAGGAATGTTGGAGAAGCCTCATCCTTCCTGAAGGAGGATTTGGAAGCATTTACACATATGGATAACTGTATAAGTAAATATGTAAGATTTAGAGATGATTGTAACCCTTTTAAGGAATGTTAGAGACATCTGCCGGGGAAACACAGGTTTTAAGCTATACCGTAGAAAATACAGATATGGGGTCCACTCAGAACACTACATATGGTACCCAACCCTCTACCGGTTCTCACGGATTCATCGAGTGAGGGCCTGGTGCCAGATGCTCCGCCACGTCTGGCTGCAGAGGGTATGGATGAGCTCAACAAGGCCTACAGTATGGGCACTCTGGAGGAGTTTAGCAAGCCAACAATAACCGGGCCCTCTCGGTGCTTCTACCCATTTAAGGTGAGAACACAGGAGAAAACCAGCTCAACACAAAGGCTACAGAATCTAGCAAATATGTTGGGGGTCACCCAACCCAGCTCTACAAATATCTGTCAGTGAGACACCATGACCCAATGCCCAGGAGGATGCAACACTCCTAGTAGAGTGAGCTCACAACCTGAGTGGGCAGGGCCCACTCTGACACCCTGTGCCAGACAAGCCAGGTTGATGGCTTCCACTATCCAGTGGGACATCCTCTGCTTGGAGACGGCATTCCCCTTCTATCGGCTTCTGTAACAGACAAAGAGCTGTTCTGAGGTCCTTAAGCTTTGTGTGCGGTTCACGTATCATCTCAACGCATGGACGGGACAGGGCAAAGCTAGGGTTGGGTCTGCCTCCTCCGGAGGCAGCGCTTGCAGGTTCACTACCTGATCCCTGAAGGGGATAGTAGGAACCTTGTTCACATAGCGGGGCCTGGGCCTCAGGGTTACCTGTGAGTCAGCTGGCCCAATGCATGCAGGTCCCCTACCCTCTTGATGGAGGCCAATGCAACAAGGAGTAGAGTTTTCATTGACAGAAACTTTAGCTCAACTGACTGCAAAGGCTCAAATGGGCCATGCTGGTGTGCTCTGAGCACCAGGCTCAGGTCCCAAGAGGGTATAGAGGGAGGGCAAGGAGAATTCAACCTTCTCACCCCCCTAAAGAACCTGATGATCTGGTCATGCTTCCTCACCGCCTTCCCTTCCACAGGGTCGTAATGGCCAGCAAGCACATCCTTAACCCTCTGGAGTCTAAGGGTATTTTTGGGGCCTGGACCCTGACATTTGCCTGGCTAAAGTCTCACTGTAATCAGCACAGGGCAGCAGTATGTACATGATTGCGGAAAAAAAAATGTTTATGCAAATCACTTGACCACATATAGGGTTCCCAGGAATTTTGAGAGAACTGGAGCTTGTAGCCTACAATTTTTTTTTTCTAAATGATGTGAAAATCATCTTGTTCACTCACTTACAGAAAACAATATATGATTTAAAATGTTCTAAAACACTTTTTGTTGGTAAAGTCATCTGCGAGTAGGCCCAAAGATCATGAATTCACACTCTCAGGCCTGGCATACGAGCCATTCAGTCAGAGTGTCAAAGAGGTTACAAGAAAGCAATGTGAGGACAAAATAAATCTATATAATTTATGTTTAGTTTTACCAACCTAATCACCAGTTAAAAAGTTTACCAAAAGCTGACTTTCAAACTGAATTTTTTGCATTTCCACTTCAAGGCGTATTATTATTATTATTATTATTATTATTATTATTATTATAATGTGAAAAGAGTTGAGGGGGGATAAATTGAAAGAACAGCAATGGTCAGTTATAGTTACATTTATATTTTTACATCAAGCTTTTGAATGGTTATAGTAGTGTATATGTTATTGCAACTTCAATAATATTTCACTTGATTATACATTTAGTCAGGAATATAGTTTGGAAACAAGTCTTTGGAAAAAAGTCCAACTAGTAAAAATCACGTGTGAAAAACTGTAGATCATAAATATAAATAAGAGACTTATATGTTTCTGATCTTTGCTGAATAAAGGGCTTCATTCTTTTTTTCTGAGGAAATCCAAATCTCAAATCCTCAACCACATCACATCTTTTTGACATCCTCTCATCGAAAGCAAACCAGTAAAATAAAAAAAAAACTTGAAGAACAATCTCGCTGCGTTGTCTTCTGTTGTGTGGGCGTATTCAAAAGCCGCGGCTTCAGTGAAACCTTGGGCGCGCTCCGCGCGGGGGGCGTGGTCGCATTAGAAGATAATGAAGTGAGACGTGAAAAAAGGACATCGCGTATGTTTCTATAGATATCTCTCTCCTTTCGTTTGAGTATTCACGGAGTTACAGGTTCCGCATTTGTATCTGAAGATTCAGCGCAGGTCAAAGGCTGCAGACCAGCACTCCTTGTTGTTATCTTTATTTTATAAGTGCACAAAGTTTTGTTGTTATGGGTACACCCTTTACAGATTCATTGATGTATTGCTCTTATCCTGAAAGTGTAAAGGGTAGACCTTAAGGGTGTAGGGAGAAAGCCTTAGCTACAAACCCTTAACCACAACCCTCATTAAGGGTGTAGGGAGACAGCCTTTGCTCCAACCCTTGAAGCACAACTCTCACTGGGCATCTCTGGGGGTCTTCTCGGTGAGAAGAAGACCACTCAATAAACAGGTTCCACTTCAAGGCGTAAGCATGTCTCATAGATGGTGCTTGCGCTAAAGTGATGGTGTCTTCTACCTCTTGGGGTAGATCACATAGAACCTCTGCGTCACATCCAGGACCAGACATGATGTTTCCAGAGGTCTGGATGCAGGTGCCCTGTCTCTGAGTTAGTAGATCCTTCTTCAGAGGAATCTGCCAGGGAGGGGCTGTCATGAGGATCATTAGTTCTGAAAACCAGGTCTGAGTGTGCCAGTAAGGCGCCACAAGCAGGACCTGCTCCTCATTGTCCCTGATCTTGCATAATGTCTGTGTGAGAAGGCTCACTGGGGGGAATGCATATTTGTGCAGGCCCTGCTGTCAACTGTGTGCCAGTGCGTCCGTGTCAAGTGTTCCCTCGGTCAGGAAGTAAAACAGCTAGCAGTGGGACGTTTCTGGAGTGGGAAATGGTTCTACCTGAGCGGCTCTGAAACATCTCCAAATCATCAATAATGTGTTTCTGCCTCAACATCTTGTTTGGTAACCGTTGAAGGACCAGGTTCAAAACATGCAGGTCCAAGATTGGTCGTAACCCACTGCCTTTCTTGGGTACAATGAAGTAGGGGCTGTAAAACCCCGTCTTCATATCGGCTGGAGTGACCGGCTCTATTGCGTCCTTCGCCAGTAGGACTGTGATCTTTGCACACAAGACATGAGCATCGGCTGCCCTCACTAATGTGAAGTGGATGCCCCTGAATTTGGGAGGACGCCGGGCAAACTGAATCGCATAGCTGAGTCTGATGGTCCATAGGAGCCAACGAGACAGGCTTGGTAGCACTAGCTAGGCACCCAGACACCGTACAAGCAGGACCAGCAACGTACCCGCAGTAGGGCAGCAAGGTGGAGCGCAGGGACCTGGCTCATGGGTGGACCAAAGAATGGTCTGAGTGTGCAGTGCAATGCTTACCTGGCTTTACGGTTTGGCAGAGGGTGCATGAGTAGGGCCTTGATGATGCTCTTGAACCACCCGCTGCTGCCTGTTGGCAAGAAAGGTGGATGAGTGTTGTCCGGTGTCGGTCAGTCCGCGACTCTCCGTGCCCTCTTGGGACCCAGAGATAAAGAAAACTGCTCTTTTGTCGATAATTTGGGTGCCATCGACCATGAGGCTGACAGTGGGACAAAGTGAAACAAAAGATACTCCACCCGGGGGAGGGAGTGCTGCGTTCACCATCTCCCGAAGAGAAGTTTCCTCCATCTCTGGGTCGCCCGTCTCAGGGCCTCTTGCTCTTCTGCTTACTGCCAGGTTTGGCAGGGGCCTGGACGGGCCTACGCCTGCCAATGCCCAGCTCCATGGCGCTGCTGTGGATGCGGTGTGGGGGCGGATGCAGGGGGCCGCACTCGACGACGAGCAGGCTGGGGCACTGCGGTCTGCTTCTGTGCAGCCAAGAATTGCTGGGCAAAGCTCTCAACTGCGTCGCCGGTCTGGGACACAGGGGCATTAAGAAACCGAAATTTGTCAGCGTCCCTCATGTCAGCCAGACACAGCCAGAGATGGCACTCCTGGACCATCAGTGTGGACAATTCAAGACCCAGAGAACTCGTGGTGACCTTCGTCACTCAGATCATGAGGTCAGTAGAGGTTCGGAGCTCTTTAATAACTTCCGGGTCATGACCACCCTCATGCAGGTCCTTCAGTGCTTAAGCCTGATGAACCTGCAGTAATGCCATAGCGTGTAGGATGGAGGCAGCTCCTCCACAAGCTGCAAAGGCACAGCCGGTCAGACCAGATGAGTACATAAAGGCAGTGAGGAGCAACGGATTGCCCCCGCCAGGTTGAAGTGGTACTAGGACACAACTGCATCGCTACCGACCGTTCCCCCTGGGGGATCTCGTGTAGGGTGGTGAGGGAGGAGGAGCTAGCAGGTCGGTTTCTGGCAGTAAAAGGTGCCATTCACAACCTGGCAAGCTCCTCATGGAAATCCCGGGGAGACAGGCAATAGGGCAGGGCTCTGAGGACCAGCGTGAGCCACACCGAGAAACCAGTAGTCCAACCTTGAGGCCTCCGGACACGGTGGAGCTCTTCCCTAGCTACTCCGGGTGGAGTATCAGCCTGAAGAGCACAACCCACTCAAAACAGGAATGACCACCATTGAAGCGCCATCTGCCAACACAAAAGCTCCCTTTAACCATCCCCATATCTACTGATTGGCTTCATCACTCTGTCTCCTCTCCATCAAATAAGCTGGTGTGCGGTGGGCATTCTGGAGCAATATGGCTGCCATCGCATCATCCAGGTGGATGCTGCACACTGGTGGTAGTCGAAGGGGATACCCCCTTCTATGTTAAGCGCTTTGAGTGCCCAGAAAAGCGCTATATATATGTAAGGAATTATTATTATTATTATTATTATTATTATAAGTGTGGTGAACTCGTTGTTCAGCACATGAAGCTTGGCAGGAGCAGAACAATGATATTGCTCGGCTCCAAAGCGAAAATCTGAGTATGCTTTGCACGTGCTGACAATTTATATTGCAGTGCGATCAGCGGCTGCTGGATGGAATCATCACATGCCAATGTGCATTGGCTCATTTAGTTTACACTCAAAGGTCTCTTTCTAGCGCGTTCCCCAATTCGTCGGTCATCAATGTGACGTCGAGAGTGACCTACTGAAAGGGAATACTTTCTGCTGATTTGTCCTAAATATCACAATGTGAGGGTAACATTTCTCTCCAGATTTGAAGCAATGATTTCATCATTTACTGAACTTAAGTGATACTGAGAAAATGCCCTACATACATGGAGAAGATGATGACACAGCTGCACTAGCTGCAAAATTTGTGTTAGCCATTCACAATGTTAGGTGTTAAACATGGTTAACTCTAAACTCACTAGACTCACTTTATCTTTTCATTTATTTTATATATTTTATTTATTTGTTATCTGTTTTTTATTGTTTCTTTCTTTTTACTATTACATTTACTATTTTTACAGAGATAAAATTATAAATATTAGACCAGGAATCTATTCAGTAAATGAAAATACGCAATTATGCGCCCTCCATTATCAAGTGTAGAGGGTACTATTAAAAAGGAAAGTTTTACTTTGGTTGATGTTGAGACTCTAAGAAAGGCAGTAACTCAACTGAAACCATCTGCTTGTTCTTTTGATCCAATTTCTACTTATCTTTTTTAAAGTATTTTTAACTCCATAGTTGATGATATTTTTGAGAAAGTAATTCACTCCCTGCAGCTTGGCATTAAGTAAAAATTAAAAAAAAAAATTAGAGAAAATATTATTTATTAGCTGAGTACAATTTTAAATGCAACTTTTAGAAAATACAATAGTACAGACACCGCTCTTCTTAAAGTAGTAAATGATATAAACATAAACCTTGACAGAGTTTGGCCTTCAGTTCTGGTACTTCTTGAATTGAGTGCTGTCTTTGATACAATAGATTACCAGATTCTCATAAATAAATTAAGTGATTATGTTGGTCTATCTGGAACTGTTTCAAAATGGTTTTTATCATACCTTAGCGGAAGAACATTTGTAGTATTTATTGATAATACCTTGTCTGAACATTACAAGATATCATCTGGGGTTCCTCAGGGATCAATTTCAGGACTGCTGCATTTGAACCTTTATGTTACCTTTCGGTCACTTTATCAGGAGGCATGGTATCTCTTTTCATAGTTATGCTGACGACACATGGTTGTATGTAGCTGTGTCTCTCCTGATGATCCTGTTCAACTTGACTCACTTGCAAATTGCATCCAATACATAAAGGGGTCACAAAATTTCTTACAACTCAACCAAGATAAAACTGAAGTTTTGATTATTGGATTACAAGTACAGAGAGAGAAATTGACCCCTAAACTAAATATACTTGGACTGAATCCAAGCCAAGTTGTAAAAAAATTTTGGACTTGTCTTTGATTCAGATTTTAACTTTAAAGCTCATGTACGTAATATTACCAAAACTGCATTCTATCATCTGAAAAACTTTGCCAAAGTAAGACCATTTCTCTCTCTGAGCAATACAGAAAAAATAATGAATGCATTTATAACTAGCAGGCTTGACTATTGTAATGCCCTCCTTTCAGGTCTAGCAAAGAATACAATTGATCAACTACTACAACTAATACAAAATACTGCTGCTAGAATATCGACAAAAGCCAAAAGGAGAGATCACATTACACCTGTATTAATGTCATTACAGTGGTTACCTGTTAGTTTTCATATTGATTTTAAAAATCTCTTATTAGTTTATAAGGCATTGCATGGACTTGCTCCATATATAAACCAAGAAGAACTCTCAGGTCTTCAGATTCTTTTCTTCTAACTGTACCTCATAGAAGAACTAAAAAAAATTATGTGATGCTGCTTTTAGCCGTTATGGTCCCTTCCACTGGAAAAACCTTCCAGAGGACATAAGATGTGCTGAAAGTATTAATAGTTTTAAATCTAAATTAAAACTTACTTTTTCAGTCTGGCCTTCCAGTAATGTCCTATAAAATCTTTGTATATTTTGTTTTGTTTTTCCTTCATTTTAATGTTTTTGCTTTATGTTTTATATTTTAATTATATATATATATATATATACATATATTCAAAATTTTGTTATTGCATTTTAATGGGTTTATTTCTATTTCGTATTTGGTGTATCCTATTGTTTTGTATTTGATTCCTTCTTGCCTGTAAAGGACTTTGAACTGCATTAACTTGTTTGGAAAAGTGCTATTTATTTATATACAAAATATATAAATAAACATTTGCTTGCTTGATTGCTTATTTATATATATGTTAATGCTTTGATAACATTGTGTTACACAGTCATGCTATTAAAGCTTAATTGAATTGAATTAAATTGAGAGAGAGAGAGAAGGGGGACTTACATTTTCTCAGTCCTGGTTTGAGCCTGATCTGTCCTCCATGGTCCAATCTGAGACATACATATACACACAAACAAATAATGTTCAATGCAGTTTGATAACTAATGACCAATGCAAATGGTCTTACTATTGTGTAAAAAATATACAGTATAGCAGTACCACAACACCACAAAAATTCTGTACTTGAACCTGACAGACCACAACAATGTGTTAAGTGTATTGTTGTGATTTAAACATGTAATCCCCCTAGTATTAAAGGTGCAGTAGGAGATCTTGGAAAATGCTAACTTTAACCTGATAGTACTGGAAGCGAATGTCCCACCGAATGTGAACACAGTGTAGGGATCATATCGATGCACGTAGCTCACTTCTATCAAGCTGGTTATTTGAATCGGTGTGTTAACTAAGCGAGACATGCTAATAAACACATTTAGACCACTTAACTTAATGATTGCTATCGGGATGTGAAGAGACTTTCAACCAGCATAACAAAAAATGTTTCACCTATTGCTCCTTTAAGATCAGTGTAATATAATACCCTACATCAAAGGAAAAAAATTAAAACTGTACTGTAATTTTTAAATGTCTTTTTGATTGATATTATATTAACAGTGTTCTACTTTTATACACTCAAAATGTGATATGTGAGGAATGCTGTTCAATGTTATCTTTTTATTAAGCGAGTTTTGAGGATTCTGCTAGTATTCAGTCAGATAAAGTCTGTAAAAAAAAATAATGGAAGTGCAAAAACAAACAATTTGTAACAAATGATAACAACTGGTAGTAGACCACCATCCCACATACAGGCATAAGGGCTGTCAAAGGGGGTGAAAAACTAAATTATAATTATTTATGTATGCATATGTATTTATTTATTAACTTACAGTAAATATCACTAATATTTATATTATATTCAAATGTTTAAGTCAATTTCAGTTCAGTTCAAAAGCTACTGGTTCATATCTTAAACCCACAAGGGTGCAGTGCGTAAATACAAACCAAGCACCACATTAAGTGTACTGAAAGCAGATAAATAGCATGACTGTTTTAAAAAAAAGCATAACGTTCGTACAGCAAATACAATTTCATAAACTGCATGAACAAGGGCAGTTTAGGGTGCAGGGCAGCAGAATAGAAAAAGACAAGGTCTTGGGTTTTTTTTTTTTTTTTTTACTTTACACAGGGAGTTTTAAGATGTGGCGCCCATGCATGAACGTGAGTGTAGCAATCAAAGATGCCCATCTCACGCATGTTTGAATATAACAGCAGCACAATGGAATGCAAAATCTAATGCACAACCAAGATCTTCTCCTCATAACGCTTGTATATTTCTGCCATGTTTTAAGCTAACAATGCAGCAGTGCCACAACTATTGGTTCAACTGTACAGGCCATTTTTTATTTAGGCTTAGTCCTCTCTCAAATGTACGTTTTAGCCTAGTTAGTATCATATTCAGTCAACCCTGTCCTGTTTTTGTTCAGTCAAGATTTAGTAAATGATTTGTCTGAGCATTTGTCTAGTTTTAGTCAATGAAATCTTAGTCACATTTTCGTCATGCTATATAATGGTTAAACTGATTAAAATATAGGCTATATATATATATATATATATATATATATATATATATATATATATATATATATATATATATATATTTTCCTCAAAATTATAATCGTAATGATTGATGTCATTACGAGATTTATCTCAGAAATTTATCTTTGTAAGGGAGACAGTGGTGTGTCAACTGCAGAAAAAAGGGCTCCAAAGATGTTTTGAACAGTATAAGCACAACTGCTCCAAACAAACCGGTAGATGGGGGTGTAAAAATAAGGTATCGTGACAATGGAGTCAAAAATTCAGAGTGTTTATTCCTAGGAGCGCAAACATAAAGGTTTCCCAACGGTGTGTAAAAGGTATTTACTAGGGCTGCACGATAAATCGCAAGCAATATTTAATGCGCATCTTGTCAGTAAAGCCATTTCTGTAATCAGCGGTAAATCTCCATCACATGCGTGCTTTCACATGGAGCAGACAAGCTGTGCAAAAACACGACCATATTTTGCGCATGTTTTGCACAGCTTGTCAGTGAACAACAGCTCTGTGTAATAAATGCTGCTCTAATTGAAAGCACGCATGTGATGGAGATTTACAGCTGATTATAGAACCAGCTTTACTGACAATATCACATGCTATTTATTGTGCAGCCCTAGTATTTACAATGAAAGTTCAAAAATGCATGCAAAAAATAAACAAATAAATAAAAACTGTTTAAACAAACATTTGGCTGTTTAAAAAAATATTTAAACTCAAAAGACAGCAATTCCACTCCATAACCATCCCACAACTCACTCTACCAGTCCACTAACTTATCTGAGAGGCCAACCAGAGCTTCCAACAACTTAAACTGGCTCAACCCCGCCTGAAAAGCCGCTAAATGTTGCTAGATAACATCATACTTTAATTAGCATATTCATGACGTAAGTGTGTCGTATATTCTTGCCTCCATGTGCTTACATACTGCATTTTAATGCAGCCAAATTCACAATAAAACTGTTTTTATTATTATATTTTAATGTTTCTGTTGACAAACAACGGAATGAATATTATAATGACTGAAACACGCTCCATTAAGACTACATAATTAGCTCTCAAAGATATTAATCTGCACTAAAATCCTATTCACGACATTGTCTAATGAAATCAAATACACATACGATTAAGACAATGGTTGTGCTGTGATTTTGGCTATACTCGCATGTAAAATGGAGTTAGAAGCAACAGAATATTTTTTTTAATTGAAAGTGCTGCTCCTCTCTGCGCTCGCTGAACAGGGCTGAGTTTCCCAAAAGCTTCGTAAGCCTAAGAAGTTCGAAAAAACGATTGTACGACTGATCTTAATATTACGGTCTGTTTCCCAAAAGCATCATAACTTAAGTAGCACTTGAAAATCATCGTAGATCTACGAGTGCTCTGGAGTAATCGTAAAGCCCTAAGTGCATCATAAGAAGACCGATTAATGCAGTCACCTGCAGGACAATCGGCAGATTACACCTTTAACTTTATTCAAGTGCTTTATTCATGTGATTACAGTTAAATTTGAATTTATAAATTAAATAATTAAAAAGGGCAGAAAAAAATACAAATACACACTAAATTAAATGACTGAACAAAAAAAATAATAAAATAATAATGTAGGAAACATGCCTCAAATACTGGGAAAAATAGGGATAAACTTAAATTAAAATAAATAAATAAATAAACTGTCAATGATTTACTGACGTGCAGCCATCTTGGGCCTGGAAATAAAGTCTCTACAAATATACTTTATATTATATTATATTATATTATATTTGAGCTGTCTGAAACGCAGCATTAGGTTAACATTTCAATAAACTAGCGTGTAGCCCTACAATAACGAGCCATTATGTAAGGTGACATTTTTTCAGCACTTGACAAACGGATAGCGACTCCTAAATAACAACTAAATCATAACTACAAACAACAACGTTAAATGAATCTTAGAAAAACCCACTAAAAACAAAAACCAACCATCATAAAATGACTCGTAGAAAACGCTCTTAAGCGCTAAGATCAATCGTTATCGGGAAACTCGGCCCAGAGCAGATGCAGAGAGAGAGGTGTGTGCGCTGGGAAAGCAAGACCTCGCGCTCGTGCGGCAGTACCAGAGAGTCTCAGAGACTAAATAAGGTTTGTCCAAGAAAGTCGCTAGATTTGTCGCTAGTCGTTTTTTCCGAAAAATGTCGCTAAGGGGGTCTGAAAAGTTGCAAATCTAGCAACAAAGTCACTAAGTTGGCAACACTGAGGCCAACTTAAAACGACTAAGCCCCTCCTACTTGGACTAAACCATTTGGTAATAAAAGGTAATAAAGAAACTTAAAGTCAAATAAATGTGCTTTAACAGTAACAAAAAGGTAAACTGTTATAAAAATACAAAACACATAGAATTTTGAAACAAAACAAACTCAATTAATTATTAATACTTAACAATGCTTAACCTGTTACCTGCACCCCCATAATGGGACTCACAGCTGAAAATGACCTACCTAACTTAAAATTGTAACAGTTCCTGACTTCAGTACACAATGCTACACACACAATTTCGGTGTCGTTGGAAAGAAGACCCTTTGGGCTTTACTGTCCATCATCCAGAGTTGATAATGCTCAAAAAGATAAAACGTTATAGACACTGAAATGCCTTGTACCACACTGAACTTTTTTTTATTTTTATTTCATATAAGAATACATGAAATAAGTCCTGGAGCAATCCAGAAAAGTAATGAATTGAAAGTCACATGTCTCATGAGATTCTATTTCAAATCCGAAGATACAATGAAAAATTAGACCCCCCCCCCCCAAGGGTTCTACAAACTATTTTAGTCATTAAACATACCACTGCATAGTTTTTTCAATTATGAAACAACAGACAGAATCTTAGACATTGTATTAGTGTTGTATTTGATCACAAGAAAAAACAATAAGAATAATTATAAGAAAAAAAAGAATTAACTATGTATGCCAATTACAGTATGCATCCTGAGACTGCTAGAAATACAGCATTAAACTGACAGACACTCAAACAGTCAGTAATCACATGCTGATGGCCTTAATACAGATGGCAATCATACAGATGCGCCATATATTCAATAATCACACTCTATTCATATAGACCGCATTCACACTGATAGCTTTCTATCACACGCTGATTATCAGTCATTGAGATGGTAATCATGCAGATACAACCACATTCCCCACAAAACACACACACATATATGAAAAATGTTGAAGAAGAAAAAAAAAGAATGAATTATTTGTGCAAAAAGCGGATCACTAAGTTACGCCCCCCTCAGATGACAGGTGCGTCAGCGCACGTCACGAGCCATCATGAGAGAACGCCAGAACTCAAATAAACAACATTCCACGTATCTTTGACTTTTTTTAATGGATGGTCTCATTCTGTTTGTGACACTGTATGCTACAAAACCATGCTGTTTTTTACTTCCAAGACGCAGTTTTTTGAGCGTAAGTTATTCCATAATGGATACAAACAATACTGTCCCTGAAGAAATGAGACGTAAACAAAATAATTACCATCCTTATTACAACGTTACTAGGGGTGTAACGATTCATTCGTTTTATCAATGCATCGATTACAAACCCTGACGATGCATATGCATCGATCTTGAAACATGATTTTTGAATCGTGAATCACAGATTTCGGACAGTAATCGATTTAAAATGCTAAGAACCGAATGAATTGCAATTTCTATAGCGATTCAGTGCTTTCAAAATATATACACATTAAATTACTACAACCATGAATTAATGGAGAACTTGAACAGTGTTCGTGCCTTGCATCTCTCCTTCATGCACTCCACTGTTTACCGCCTGTGACTGTCACAGGATTGCGCTCGCGCTCCGTTCATCTCACTGACACATTTTTTGAGCAGCTGATGTGTGATCTCTCCTTATTAGCCTACTTGTGGCCAGTAGTGCTACAGTGAAGTAGTTTTACTATTCTGTAGTTTTTCAATGGCTCTCAGCATCTTACCGATGGCGTTACCTGAGCAGTTGAAATCTGTGTATTTATTGCATGGATGGATCAGAAATGTGAGTGTCTTAAGCATAAAGTTCCACTGAATGATAAACGTGTTTTAACAATGTTGTTGAACCAAATGTACGAAGGAAACTGTTAAAATAACCACAGCATTAACAACAACCTTGAAATAAATGCGAGATTTATCTGATAATCAGATGCATGAAAGTAACATTTGTTGCTTTAGCAAACAGACATGGCAAGCGTTTTCTTTCAGAATCATCATTCTCTGATGGAGAGGAAAAGTTAAATACTACAGCATTTTATTTTATGAAAATGAGACGAAGTTTTCGCACTGAGAGAAGTGATCTCATGTTCATAGATGTGCCAAGCTTTATCTGCAGCTAAACTGAATAAAAAGCAGAATGAACTGATTAAATGTTAAGAAAAAAACACAATAAATAAAATTTATGAATGTTGCAGTGCTAATTGACATAGCATTTATTACAGTAGTTTGTAAAGATGAATTTTGTCCCATTTCATTTAATCTATTCGTAAACACTGACACATTCAAACAAAGAGCATTCAGTGCGTCGGCGTGCAGGTTAGTAACAGGTTAACCAAAAATTAAACAGATCACCACCCTCATACATGAGTATAATGAACCGTGCCATCTATTGGTGGTAATGGGATCTTCAAAATGGTGGGCATTGATTGTGACTGACGGTGCATTTCAAACGGGATATATTGCCCTCCGAAGGGCACTTTAGAGTGAAACTATCATGGCCACCATATTGTAGGGTCGTTCCCAACTGAATTGCTTAAAACTGGTCACTTCAAAAGGCCCTGCGGAATGAAGGATTTCGAAGGGTACAACTGATGGACACTTCCGGCTCCCTTGATCCTTTGCGCAGATTCTTTGCATGATGACAGCGCCTCTGTGTGGGCACGTGATGATGACGCAGAAAGGCACTTCAAGAAACAGTTGTCTGGTCCCCTACACCCTTCAAACCTTCTAAGCTTTTACTCTGAATGGAACGCAGGGTGGGTTTTGCCTGTTTGGCATGGGAAAATTTTCCAGCACACAAGAATGACTATTTATAATATGTAAATTGTTATATAGAAATGATAAACATTTATCTTGATCACCGGTCTTGCTTTACTTCTTAACACAACACAATACATAAATCAACATAGTGAAGTTTATGAGTTGTTAAATGTCAAACTGAAGACAAAATTACATGATAAGGATAGGAACAACATTAAATAACACATGATCAGTGACAAACATATCTGTGTTAATTGGTGTTCAATTTGCACAAAACAGATAGGAAAGCATATGCATGTTATGTTCACCGTCCCGTATCAAAATAAGAGTCCTTTTCATATTAAGAGTCTATGGTCACAGAGCCTCACTGTGACATTTCCCCCTCTCTCTCCAGGTACCGTCTGTGGTGTCCTTAAGAGAAAGTCTGCCATGCAATTTTGTGACCCTGACCTATAAAGTCAAGTGGGTGCATGGCCAGAAACTACCTCGTAATGTGAGCATTTATCTCTCTCAGGCGGCCTAACCAGGCCAATGCTCTGTGGTCAGTTTCCAACCAGAATTTTCACAGAAGCAAATAACACCTTAAAGAGTTAAGGGCCCACTTAACAGCAAGGCACTAACTTTTAACAGTGGAATAGTGGACTTCTCTTGGGCAGGAGCTTGCTACTGATGTATACAACTGGCTTGAGTTGACCTTGTTCCTCTTGAAGCAGAACTGCACCAGTACATGTTGTGAGACATCAGTCTGCACTGTAAACAGTTTTTCAAAATCAGGACTCTGAAGAACTGGTTCCTGACATAATGCACCCTTTAAGTCATTGAAGGCTTTTTCACAGTCCTCAGTCCATACTATCTTGTTGGGTTGGCTCTTTTTTGTCAAGTTTGTTAGGGCTATTGCCTTGGCTGAGAAATTTGTAATAAATTTTCTGTACCAACCAACAAGACCAAGAACAGCTCTAACCTGTTTCTATGTCTCAGGCTGCCCTGCTCCTTTAATGGCCTCCACCTTCTCCACCTGAGGTCGGATCACACCGTGACATAGTACAAAACTGAGGTATTGGGTTTCTGGTTTGGTGAGGGCACATTTATCTGGGCAGATGGTTAGTCCTGCAGCCTTAATGTGAGTCAACACCTCCTCAAGGTGCTCCAGATGCTCTTCCCATATTTGGCTGAAGATTATAATGTTGTCAAGGTAAGCTGCAACATAGTCCTCTGTACCACAGAGAATTTGATCCATCATCCTTTGAAATGTGGCCACAGCCCCTAGGAGCCCAAAAATGGAAGGACCCGGAACTGGAAGTGGCCAAAGGGGGTTCTAAAGGCAGTAAACTCCTTACATGCTGGATTCAGTGGTACCTGCCAGTATCCCTTGCAGTGATCTAGCGTGCTCAGGTACTTCGCTTTTCCTAGTGTCTCGACCAGTTCATCCACCCGTGGCACTGGATAAGAATGAAATTTACTAATGGTGTTCAACTTCCTAAAGTCTAAGCAGAACTGCAGGGTACCCTCTTTGTTCATAACCAGCACTATGGGACTGTTCCACTCACTTGAATAATAACTCCCAGTTCAATAACTCCCAGTTGTTTCAGGGTCTGCAATTCCTGTTTCATAACAGATAGACATTTGTCTGGCACACGATACATTGGCTGCTGGATAGGTTTGGGGTCCTTGAGGATGATAGCATGGTCGACTAAAACTGTCCTGCCAGGGGTATCCATGAACAGTTGATCAGGTATACATTCCTGGAGCTGATGTCTTTGTTCTTCACTCAGGTGCTGAAAATTTAATTCACTGTTACTGCGATAGGTCTGTAAAAACTTTTTTCCCACTCCCTCTTCATAATCTACTGCTCTCACCAGCATAGCCATGTCATTTATCTCTTCTGTTTTGCCAAGAGAATCTTGTTGATGCCATTTCTTCAGCATGTTCCCATGAAATTTTTTCAGAGGAGTAATTTCTGAGGGAATTTCAATCTGATAGGTCACTGGACCTATCTTACTCTTTATCTGGTATGGGCCATGCAGCTTTGTCAACAGCTTATTCTCAGATGTTAGAAACAATAGCAGAACTTCTTCCCCAGGTTCAAAGCTTTGTGATCTAGCTGTTTTGTCTTACCAGTGTTTCTTCTATACCTGGGATCTTATTAGGTTTTCTTGCGCCAAGACAGTGCTCTGTTGCAGTTTCTCCCTCATTTTCAGCACATAAGTGAGGATGTTCTTTGTTTTTGGGCTGTCTGTAGCCTCCCAGCTCTTTTTCAGGACACCTAGAGGACCTCTTACTTGGTGGGCGTACAGCAATTCAAATGGCGAGAATCAATAGGATTCTCGCCATTTGAATTGCTGTACGCCCACCAAGCCTGGGGTACTTAACGGTAGGTGAACAGAAGGTATGGCAGCCATTTATCACAGTATTTGCCTGAGTCTGAAACAAACTTCTTTAACATATTCTTTAGAGTTTGATTGAATCTTTCAACAGTCTGAGGGTGATATGGGATTGTTCTCACTACCTTGATGCCCAGAAATTGATAAACTTGCTGCAGTGTGCGACTCATAAAGTTAGTGCATTGGTCTGATAAAACCTCTTTTGGTATGCCAACTTGCGAAAAGAATTTCAACAAGGCTGAAGCTATCTGCTTATCAGCAACATCTCCCAATGGATATGTTTTAGGGTATCTTGTGGCATAATCTGAGATTACTAGAATAAACCAGTTTCCTGCCTGACTCCTCTCAAGTGGACCAATAACATCCACTCCTATTTTCTCAAAAGGCACATTAATTACAGGCAAAGGGACTAGTGGGGTGTATGCAGGAGTCTGACCAGTAGTGAGCTGGCATTCAGTATTCTTTAATGTCTGTGTACATTCTGGGACAATAAAATCTTTGAGATTCTCAGACATGTCTTCACAAACCCTAAATGACCGGTACCGGATGGAATGGAATGACCTAACTGCAGTACCTCACTTCTTTGTGCTTTAGGTACAGCAAGTTAGTCTGCTTATACAGGAGTTCATGTTTCAGCAAAAAAGGAAAGTGAAGTGAAAGTGAAAGTCGTGACATTTGTCAAGTATGGTAACCCATACTCGAAATTGGTGCTCTGCATTTAACCCATCCAAGTGCACACACACAGCAGTAAAAACCCAACCCGCCGTGAACACACACCCGGAGCAGTGGGCAGCTATATCCAGCGCCCGGGGAGCAACTGGGTGTTCAGTGCCTTGCTCAAGGGCACTTCAGCCATGGGTATTGAGGGTGGAAGAGAGCGCTGTTCATTCACTCCCTCCCACCTACAACTCCTGCCGGCACCGAGACTCGAACCTGTGACATTCTGGTTACAAGTCCAATTCTCTAACCATTAGGCCACAGCTGCCCCGCAAAAAAAAAGGTTCAAGTAAAATATCAGTGTTATCTTTCTGCTTAACCTGATCAAAACATGTGGCTAAAGTCCGGTCTTCCCTCTGTAGCTGGGCTAAATCACTTGGAATCACAATGTCTGATTCACACAACTCTGGTTCAGCAACCTCCTTCTTAGCCTGTTCTGCAGTGTCAATCGTGTCTGCTACCCAACCTCCACACTGTTGCAACCTGTTGTCTTCAATTGGACCAGACTCAACCTCATTATCAGTAGAGCAAAAAGGCAGGGCATTATCTGCATCTGGATCGATTGTTGTCTGCACTGCCTGCTTTGACTGGGCCCTTGTCACTTGTCACTCTGTGTCCTGCAGTAACTCACCCAACATTGGCATATCTTTGCCAAGTAGGATGGGACAGGGAATAGTCTCAGAAATTCCCACCTTCATTAGATATGACTGATTCAAGACTTCAATATACACTTCCTCAGTAGGCAAAGGGGTGTTGTCACCATGCACACAGCAAACATTAACTGTCTTAGTTTCACTTGTCTTGTCTGGGGACATACCTGCTCTGCACTAGCATATATGTACATCCAGTATCCACCAAGCCCCCTCAGACTTACCTCTGGCCACAGGGAGGATTCCTGCACAGCAGAAGTTTCCTACTCCTTTACGGGCTGTGATATATGCTTCGGCCAGTCGTTGGATCACGCTCTTTGACCCAAGTCCTGACGTCTGGGTACAAGACACATAGGAACTGCTCCAGAACAATGGCCTCCATAATATCCTCTTTAGTGCTGCTGGAGTGGCGGACCAACTTGAAAAACAAGTCTTTCAGTAGGGTGTAAATCTCTTGTGGTGACTCGTCGGCAGGGGTATTCAGGTTACGGAAACCTCAGTCTGTAAGTCTCTGCATTGACATCATACTTTTTCAGTATTGCTGTCTTAACAAAATCATAGTCTTGTGTGTGTGAAGGGTCCATTGCAACAAATGCAGATCTGGCCTTACCAGTGAGGCAATGGTATGTGATGGATGGCCCAGTCTTCTTTAGGCCACTGGTACACATCTGCCAGTCTCTCAAACATCAGCAAGAGTGCTCAAGTCATCAGAGTCCTGAAGTCTCGCTAGACGTGCCTCCCAGTCTATCACCTTTGGTGCTGGTTTGTTGATTACTGCTCCCAGACAGATAAGTTCAATGTCAAGTTGCATCTGCATGACATGGTGACTGAGCACTTTAAAATGTTCTCATCAGACTGTCTCTCGCTCTTGTTGATACTTCATAAAGGACTTGTTGGATCTGTGCCAGAGCCGTAATAGCAATATCTGCTCCAGCCCCAGGAACAATTGTAGGCAGTACTCTTTAATCTGGATCCCCCTCAATTTCACTCTGGTCCACATCTGGCCTAGTGCTCTCATCATGCTGACTCCTTGTCTTCAGTGGCATTACAAAAACAAACAAGAATGTCCACATCACCTAAGTGGTATTAAAAAAAACTTCTGACACCAACTACAAGCAAAACAACACGAGAAACAGAGGTAAAAAAAAAACCACAAACAAATAAAGATTTGAACACTATAAGCACCACTGCTCCAAATATACCGGCAGATGGAGGCGGAAAAATGAGGTGACGTAAAAAGTATTTACAATTAAAGTTCAAAATACATACAAAAAAAAAACCCTGTTCAAACAAACATTTGGCTATGTCAAAAAAAAAAAAAAAAAAACTGACCCAAAAAGACAGCAATTCACTCACAATTTAATATTTTTGGTCACAAATGTGACCGTTTTAGTCGCAGTTTGGAGCCCTGTGCTCTTCAACCTTTGTGACTAGATACATAATCAACATATGTTCACAAAGCTGACACTTCAAAGTTTACTGTTCAAGAATCAGAATTACTCCTACTGTTATGATAATAGGGATATATAAGCTCAAACATAAAAATATAAAAAAATATTTTTTTCAAATGTATAAAAAATGATGTTGCTGTGGTAAATGCTTTTAGAAACACAATGAAGCTAAAGCCACAAGTCTACTATTGCTTCTTTTATAATTTCAGGACATAATCTCCAAAACTGTGAATTTTATGAAACATTTTCTAAGACCATGTCACATGCGTTTTTAGAGAAGGTTAATAAAATTGATTTATGGTCCTCTGTAAGCTCTCCTAAGAGCTGTCGCCTCATGTCTGGCTCATCCCAGTAAACATTTGCCCAACTATTATCAAAAGTCTTTCTATAAAAATACAACAAAACATTTTCTTCCAGTCCTAAGTGAATTATTATAACAAAATACATTATGAAGAAGAACTGCACCTGTTATGCAGCTGCATTAGAGCTAACATTAGCATCAAGCTATACAAGACAATTTATGAGATTATAAGTACACTTTAACTAAAAACTCACTTTAAACCACCATCGAATGTTTGTAATAACTTCCTTTTGTGATCTCATGTTGAATTTGGACATTTAGTATTGTTAAAATATGCTATTTATAGCCTTTTATATTGTTGCACAAATTAGCATTTCAGATGTACACATTCTTTATTGTTATGAAAACACCCCAAATCTCAAGAAAATCACATACAAACTATACTATCGTAATCGTGTGTTTATTATTTGGATATTTTGTGGGTACAGAGGTTTCTCTGTGTTTGCTATGGTCAGATATCAACACGGAAGTGTGAAGGAAACGCATCACAGGATATGATGGGGCTTGTTATGAGACACAATTATAACTGACAGGTGACGGATGAATCAGGTCTCTGTCAGTCACAGAGTGAGCACAGAAGAGTAAACACACAGAGACAGCACTAGGAGCAACTAATTATCATCAGATCATGTATATCAGTGGAAAATGAATAGAAATGATGGTTCTGTCTGAAGAAATAAGTAAACATGAGTAAATATATCTGTTCAGTGATTCTATGTGAACACAAATAAACTGCTGCAGGAATGCGTGGTGAATTCCTATTCCAAAATATGACACATATGGATTTATTATTTTGCACTCCTGATATAAATTACTAAATTACTGTCACTGCAACAATGCTTTATCAAAACAGTGGTCAAATATCGAAGCTAGAGTCTTTAATCTTTTTACTGTCCAGATCAAGTAAGAGTGTGATGTTTTAATGCGCTGTTAAAGTGAAACCACAATAATCTTGGGCCGTCACCGATCTTTGACAGCTGAGCGGTTAAAACAACAGCGGTTGAGTAAGTGCATTTATTCAGCAACCACAATTGTAAATAATATAATCGAGATCTCATCACAGAACACAGACTGGCTCAGTGAGACTTTCATTTAGATTGTTAAACTCCAGCTTGTTTGTTGCTGTTTTCAGATCATCATCAGCCCTTCTGCAATGAAGAGTGCGTGCGCATGGTTGCCAGATTGAATAAAACAAGCAAAACACCGAGCTCTGATTCGGGGATTTAAACTCTTGATATCTGGCAACCTCACATAAAATCTTGCATAGTGGAGGCATGTACAGGGGTCTGTAATAATATTTTGTCTCCTTTTTTTGGACGAAAATAAAATTATATAAGTAAAGTTTTTATTTTTAAATATATTTTAGTCTCATCTTTTATAGTCAATGAAATTGCATGTTGATATGGTCATAGTTATAGTTTATTGACCTTATTGTCATCTTGTCTTCGTCTCATTTTAATCAAGGGAAAAAAAGCTGGTCAACTATAATTTTTCGTCATAGTTTTCATTAACAAAATTAACACTAATGTAACCACAGCATGCACTGTTTTAGCAGTTGTATATGTGTGTATGTGTACTTTTATTTAACATTTGACAAATATTAAAAAATTCTGATTTTAATTTGACAGCCCTGCCAGACATGATTCATAACTGTCCCACATACTTGAGTATCTCCAGTGAGCAGTTTGGATCCTCCAGTTTGTGGTTGAGCAGCTGGATTCCTGATTGTCCTGGGTGATTGTAGCTCAGATCCAACTCTCTCAGGTGTGAGGGGTTTGAACTCAGAGCTGAAGACAAATAACCACAGCCTTCCTCTGTAACCATACAGCCGGACAACCTACAGAAAGTCTCTGTCATTTTTGGAGCTTGACAGCCACAAATCACTGGTGTACATTATATAGAAAAGAGCATCTTGAAAATTTTTTTTTTTTTTTTTTTGCATATTTCCTCATTTTGTGTTGCACAGAAGCAAGAAAGTCATACAGGTTTGGAACAACATGAAGGTGTCTGGAATTACATATTTTCCATTTACATAAAAATCATTGCTTTAATGTACCTAAAATTTGTAACTGTACCTATAGTTCTTGACCAGCAACCTGTAAGTGAGAAGCACTCATCAGAGGACCAATGGGACTTATGATCCACGCTTCAATAAATTTTCCTATTTGTAGATATCATTTTCAAGCTAGCAGCTACACCACCAATAGTTAAAGGATAACTCTATCTCTCATACTTGCTTTCTGAACACTGATGGTATTGCTTTAAAGGGGACATTGAATGCAAAATTAACTTTTTCATAATAATTGCATTTAATGTGTCTTAGCAGTGTGTGGACAAAACCACCCTGCAATGATAAAAATCCATTCATTCCTTTTTTTAATCCCCCAAAAATTTAAACAGTATCAATTATCAAGCCGTTTTGATTTTCTAAACAATTTTACATCATACTGCTCAAGCCCCCCACCCACGACCACTGACAGACTGTCCCGTATTAGCATATTTCCCCCTCCTGCCATTTTCTCCGTGCCCAACCAGCTGTAGCAACAACATCTTGTAAGCAATGCAGGTGTTTTGAAGTTGTATGTAAAAGTGAGCATAACGGCAGTTTCACACAGCAAGCATGAGTGGTGCATGAGCAGCCACTGCTGTGATGCTGTATAAACGCTTCCAGTGTGAATACTCTTGTGAGTCTGCAACTGCAGTGACGATGAAGTTACATTGACTTGAAGCTGACGCAAAGCTCAAGCTTGCAGTGTGAAACAGGCCTAAGAGTCTCCATTTTCTCCAGACATCAGAGCCACTGAGGACAAATTGGATTAGTTTTGTTTTTGATAACATGCCACAGAATGCAAAAAAGATGGAAGAGAGGTGAGAGGTGAGCAGTAGCTCATTATCATTTAAAGAGACATGCACCAATATGGGTCACTGTTAACAGAGCTGTTTTTGACAAGGTAAAAATGGTGATGATTTATGGATTGCCCAGAAGATAAAGTCTCCATCACAGGATCTCAGCTAACATTATGTGTTTGTGCATTTTTCTGCGAGTAAATAAATATTAACACAGCCTTCTTTTACCAGAGCAATGGTGAGGTAGAGCAATAAACATATGAGCTATTTTCTTTATCAAGAGCAATTTAATGTAATCGGCCAAACGCTTTAACAGCAAAGTGGACGGACATGAGGGTAGACATAGCATCCAGAGTAAAAGGACTCCATTAGAGATATGACATGGACAAATATTATTGCTACACACCTCAGTATCTCCAGCTGACATTTTGTACTCTTCAGTCCGGAAAGCAGCTTCACTCCTGAATCGTGCAGGTCATTGTTACTCAGATCCAGCTCTCTCAGCACAGAGTTTGAGGACTGTAGAACCGATGATACAATTTCACAATGCTGAGCAGTGAGATTACAGCCAGAAAGACTATGAGACAAAATATATAATAAATGAAGATTCAAGCACTGAACTGAAACATTTTATAAACATAATACTTTTAATATTATTTTTACTTTTAATCAACTATAGTATCACTGTGAATTAACTGTTCATAATTTTGTTTTCTTGTTGCTTTTTACTATTGTGAATATTTGAGAATTAGCAAATAACTCACAGAGCTTTTCTGCAGTTGATCACAGCTGGTATCAGTCTTCTTCTCCCCTCATCTGAAGTGTTGTATTTCTTGAGGTCCAGCTCATCAAGTGGCTCCTCTGACATCTGAAGCATGTAGGCGATTGTTGAGCAGTGAGCAGGAGAGAGTTTCTTCTCTGAGTGTTTGTCTGATTTCACAGACTCCTGAATCTCTCTGGACAGAGTGTGATCTTTCACTTCCAGCAGACAGAGGAACAGATTGATGGATCTTTCAGTGGAGAGTCCATGTCCATCTTTGATCTTCTCTTTAATGTACTGTGTGGTTCTCCTGATGCTCTCTGAGCTGTTCTCTGTGTGTGTCAGTAGATCCTGCAAGAGTCTCTGATTGGACTCCAGTGAGATGCCCAACAGGAACCGCAGGAACAGATCCAGCTGTCCATTCTCTGTCCCAAGGGCTTTATCTACTGCTCCTTTATGCAGATTATGAACTACATCCAAAAACTGCACCGTGTCAACATGTGTTATTACATAATGGTAAAACACATAGAAAGCAGCAAAAAACTCCTGAACACTCAGATGAATGAAGCTGAACACTTTTTTCTGATGAATCACAGATTCCTCCTTAAAGATCTCAGTGCAAATCCCAGAATACACTGAAGCATCAGTGATGTCTATGCTGCTCTCTCTCAGGTCCTCCTCATAGAACATCACATTGCCCTTCATCAGCTGTTTGAAAGCCACTTCAGCAAGTTTCACGATCACTTCTCTGTTGGACTGCAGGAGTTTCTCTGGATCTCTCTCTTCATACTTCTGCTTCCTCATGTTGATCTGAATCAGCAGGAAGTGGATGTACATTTCAGTCAGAGTTTGAGGGATTTCTGCACTCAGATTTTCTTCCAGGAGCTTCTGAAGCACAGTGGATGAGATCCAGCAGAAGACAGGGATGTGGCACATGATGTGGAGATTTCTTGCTCTTCTGATGTGTGAGATGATTCTGCTGGCTTGATGCTGGTCACTGATTTTCTTCCTGAAATATTCCTCCTTCTGAGACTCATTGAATCCCTGGATTTCTGTCAGACGGTTGATGTATTTGGAGGGGATCTGATTGGCTGCTGCTGGTCTGGAGGTGATCCAGATGAGAGCAGAGGGAAGCAGCTCTCCTCTGATGAGGTTTGACATCAACACACCCACTGATGAAGTCTCAGTCACATCACAAACTTTCTGAGCATCTGAAAACATCAGTGTGATTCTGCTTTCATCCAAACCATCATAGATAAACACTACTTTACACTCCTCAAAAATCTGTGGGTCCAGATCTTGAAGTTCAGGATGAAAGTCCAGCAGAAGTCTGTGAAGACTGTACTGATGATCTCGGATCAAGTTCAGCTCTCGAAATGGAAGCACAAACATGAAATCTACATCCTGATTGGCTTTTCCCTCGGCCCAGTCCAGAATGAACTTCTGCACAGAGACGGTTTTTTCCGATTCCAGCGATGCCTTTAGTAAAAACAGTCTTGATCTGCTCTTTCTCCTCACATCCTGCTTCAGCTGAGGCTTTAAAGATGTCATTGCAGTAGATTGGAGTGTCTTGTGAGTGTTTTGTCCTTGCTGTTTTCTCCATCTGTAAAACCTCATGTTCTTCATTCACTCCTTCTCTCTCTCCCTCTATGATGTAGAGCTGTGTGTAGATCCTGTTCAGGAGGGTTTCATTCTCTTGGAGTTTGATTCCCTCAAATAATCTCTCATATTTGTTCTTCATGCTTGTTTTGTGCTGGTCTTTGACTCTCTGTAGTTCATCATTCACTGGTTGGTCTCTAGTCTCCACCAGGAAGGCTACTTGTGTTTCATCCACCCTGAGGTCAGAGGTCACTGGTGTATCACTGAGGTAAATGGGAAGAAACATAGATCTGCTACTCTTCACAGACACAGCAGAGGTTTCTGGCGACTCTGATCTCTGTCTTCTGTTGTTGTTGCCAAAAGACAAACAAAATGACACACCGTGAACACAAACCCAGATCAATGGGCAGCCATTTTTGTTGTGGTGCACAGGGAGTAATTGGGGTTACAGTGTCTTGCTTAAAACACAGTTGTGGGTACTGAAGGTGGAAGAGAGTGCTGTTCATTCACTCCACCACCTACAAGTCCTGCTGGTACAGAGAATTGAACTTGCAACCTTCAGGTTACAGGTCTGACTTTCTAACCATTAGGCCCCAAGTGCCCCATAACTACTATGAATATTTCATTAGAAAGAGACAGAGCTTCTTTAACAGAATTCAGTCAATGATGAATAGTATTTGAATAAATATAAGTAATTGAATGAATATTAGTCATTTTAGCTGAACATTTTAACTGGACTGGTGGTGGCGCTCTTTTGGTCATTCAGTGTTTTTGTAAAAAAAATACTGGGAAAAACAATAACAAAAATACAGATAACATGATACAAATTCTACTAATAAGAACAATATAAAACGCACTAAGAATTAATGATCTACTGGATTTATGAATATTAATCAGGTTGTGTGCGTTCGCTCGAACTGAATTGCTGAAATCAATACAGGGACGATAATAGGTGAGCAACAGCCAATGAGATTGTTGTTTGTGCATTAGTTCTGCCTACTATCGGAGAAAGCGGCAGTTCTTGAAAACTAAAGAATTCCAAAGGAACGCCGTTATTTTGACAGGAAAATACAACAAAGAATATTGTTTACATGTAGTGCATCAATTCTCTCACTCTCTTTCTCTCTGGTGTGTGTGAGACTGTGTCAGAGAGAAATGCGCCTTCACACTAGAGTTTACGGTACAGCAAATACAGGTGTGCTGCGCATCTATTGAGATGAATGAAAAATATCACAGATCGCTTGATGGAGAGTGAAACTCTGAAGCGCTCAGTGTGTTCGGTGAGTGAAAATATATCTGTGCTAAACTTACACTTAACCTCCAACTCACACAATGGCAAGTAAAATCTGAGAATTTATTAGCCATTGGCTAATATTATACATCATTTAGTCACCCAGAGTGAAGATTTAGTCACATATGTGAGTGATTTACTCGCAATGTAGAGGGTTGCTAGGAAGGGCAGAGAGTGCCACTTAAAAATAAAATGAAGAATCAATTTATTGATTTAATAATTCAAACATAAAAATGTATATGAATAAACCACTTTTTATAGACAAATTAATAGACATATTTTAAGATGTTTATTTAATTTGTTTTTAATTATAGTTTAATAAAACAATAAATGTAAAATGTATTTTTTAAATGTATAAATAAATAGACAAATTTTAAACTGTTTATTGAATTCATGTTTTAAAACGTGGATTAATAAAACAATAAAAAAAGTACATTAATAAATATTTTTAAATGCATATTTTAAATCGCTTTTTAAAAAATGCATTTGGCAATTGTTTTCTCTCTCTATTTGCCAATTGCTTTTCTTTTTCCTTTGACAAATGGATAAAGAAAAAGCATTTGGCAAGTTGAGTTAAAAAATGCCATTGGACCGTACACACGTGGGAGCAACCAATCAACTTTCACCTCGATTTGAAGAGCCAACCCCTCTCTCGCTTGTAAATATAACACGCACTGTCACTGGACAGTGAGAAGAGCTTTACGTCATTACAGCATGAGTATGAAGACAGATTCAAGTGACACAAAATGTCAGGGGAATCTGAACGTGTTTGGAGAGGGATTGTGGATGATTTGTTAGCTTTAGCTGATTTCTGTGAAAGAAATTCTCCTCTCGGTTATCAGGGGTTGGCGCAAAATGCGGCATCAGCATGTCGCAGCGACACTTCCAGCTGCATCTCCAGCAGCATGGACTTTCTTCGCTTACCAATTACATAATTTGATATAATACTTTTTTTATTTTAAAAGCTACAATTCAACCACAGGACTGTCATTTATCCTGTCATTTGTCCATTGTGTACCTTTTTGAATTATTATAATAATGTTTTTCTTCATGTCAATATAAAGCGGTTGCATACTGTTAAAACTGACTGTGTAAATCATAATTACAGTACACTCTACAGAACAGAACAAAGCCAAACCAAATCTAATGCCACCTAAAACAAAACCTAACTATCTTTATATTGCACTAGTTCACCACTACATAAGACAAATCTGAAACTGTTGCGTACGTGTAGTATGTGTACACACACACACACACACACGTCTACTGAAATATTCTGCAATTCAAGATCACAATATGGCACAAGATGATATGTAATTTTTTATTTATAATTTTAATGAACAAGTAGGCCAAATGTGATCACAGTGCAGTTGTACTAGAAAATATGCGCAAATTTTTCGTTCATTTGTAAAGTACGAAACTGAGAAGAAAATGAAACCATTTAAATGCATAACATAACTTTACATTCTTACATTATTGTACTTTATACAGAGCTTGATTTAGGCATGACAAAAGTGCTGCAATTATTTAATTTACTAACAGAACTAACAGAATGTTAAACATTGACTTGATTAGAGTTAATTGATTAGACCTATATTAAATTCAGTGAAGGTTGACTATAGTTATCTGCATGTCTCATCAATGAGTAGGCCTATGCAATAATGGAGAACAAGATTTTGGTGGTTTTAAGACCCAGAACCAAGCTGACTGAGCAATAAAGCTATAGTGAGCCCTTTTATTAAAATACCTGGAGCCTAGGTAATACAAAAATAATGCAAAAATTGTTATTCACTTAGTATTACTTGATGTAATTCTATCTCAAATGTAAAAACTTTCTCAAACAATTAAGTACAAATTAATTGTATTCAAGTGTGTTTTAGGTCCTGAAACTGTCTAGTACTTTATAGTCAAATCCATCTTATATACACACCGGTCTGTTATTGTGGCAACATTTCCACGCCCCAAAACATGACGCTAAACAAAGCGAACTGTGATTGGTTGTTTGACATGTTGGTCAAACGGCCTTATAGGCGGGCCTTGACCAATGAAAGCTGCCATTCCAGACCTTCAGCAGTTAGTCTGAAGGTCTGGCTACGCGAGACTGGCCTCTTTCTGGCCTCCCCTATGAAAACATCCTGGCGCTGCCACTGCCTGTGAGGGCAAAGTGATTAATATCAGTTCATTTCTGAGTATCTCTTGCTCGGTGGGGGAAAAAAAACACATATTTGTGAATGGGCATTTGATTTACATTTGAGAGAAACTGAGAAGATTGTAAACAAGGATACAAACTGGCCACCTTTCACTAAAAATTACATTCTGAATTCAAAGGCAATCTGTGTGATTCCAGTAGATCCAATGAGTTGAAAACTCTTGCTACTTCATACTTCAACGCAAAACAATGCTGAACTTTGACAAAAAAGTGAATTATAAATGTTATAATAGTGATTTTACAATGTCTAAATATAAATCCATTAGCAAAATGTGAAAAGAACTATATTACGGAGTGAAAGTGGTAAATGAGACAATAAATGATCTTCTGCTTCCATCTAGTGGTCATAGTGGGAATCATGACATTCATTTTAATAGTATTTGTTTTTGAACCAGGTGAAATCTTGGCAAAAGTCTTCCACTTAGCATGGCAAATTTTCCATGAATTATCTCTATAAGTAAAAATGAAAAAAAAAAATGCAGATGTTCTTTAAAATAATTTTTACTCTATAAAAAATGTACAAAAATGAATAACTGAGGCAAATTAATTATTTACATTTACTTTTATCCAAAGCGCCTTACATTTGAAGACAACAGAAGCAATCAAAAATCAGCTGAAGAGCAATGATATGCAAGTGCTATAACAAGTCTCAGTTAGCTTAATGCAGTACACATAGCAAGGTTTTTTATTATTATATAATAAATAAAAAGAAAACAGAATAGAAAAAGAATAGAGCAAGCTAGTGTTAGAGACCTTTTTTGCTTTTGTTAATTGTATAATAAATAAAAATAAAACAGATAGAATACAAAAAGATTAGAGAAGCAAGTGTTTTTTTTTTTTAAGAAAACAAGCAGTTAGTAAATAAATAGAATGCAAGTCTAAAAAGGGCAAGTTTTTTAATTTATTTTTTATAAAGAATAGAATTAGAATAGAGAATGCTAAAGTTAGAGGGTCAAATAAAGATGGAAGAGATGTGTTTTTAGCCAAATTCTTGAAGTTGGCTAAGGACTCAGATGCTCAGATTGAGCTGGGCAGGTCATTCCACCAGGAGGGAACATTTAATTTAAAAGTCCGTAAAAGTGACTTTGTGCTTCTTTGGGATGGCACAATCAAGCGACATTCACTTGCAGAACGTAAGCTTCTAGAGGCACATAAGTCTGAAGTAATGAATTTAGGTAAAGAGGTGCAGAGCCAATGGTGGTTTTGTAGGCAAACATCAATGCCTTGAATTTTATGCAAACAGCTATTGGTAGCTAGTGCAAATTGATAAACAGACGTGTGATGTACATTATTTTTGGCTCATTAAAGATTAATATTTTTGTCGCATTCTGGATTAAATGAAGAGGTTTGATAGAACTGGCTGGAAGACCTGTCAAGAGAGCGTTGCAATAGTCCAGCCTGGACAGAACAAGAGCTTGAACAACGAGTTGTGCAGCATGTTCCGAAAGAAAGGGCCTGATCTTCTTAATGTTGAATAAAGCTATCAGTGATTCAACTGAAAAATAACTTTATTCAACAATTCCTCTCCTCTGTGTCTCTCCAAATCAGCATAGCACCATTTTGGCAATTTGAGCAGTACGCCGATGGTGAATCACTGATGGCACATGAACTATACTAACGATGCTTTTCATACTTTCCTGGACCTTGACACTGTTATTTACTTGGCAGTCTATGGAACAGTCTCAAGCCTCCCTGTTTTCATCCAAAATATCTTAATTGTGTTCTGAAGACAAACAATGGGGGTAAGTGAATAATGACAATTTTTATTTTGGGATGGAGTATCCCTTTAAAATGTAACTACCACAGTCAGTTTTAACAGTATGCCACCACTTTAAATCAACATGAAAAAAAAATTATTTCAAAACCGCCTTCGTGTATTGTAGCAGTAAATTTAAACCAGAGAAAGCATTGAAGCGCTATCAAAGCACTTGATGGGTAAGGGACCAAATAACAATTCCACCAAATGGGTTAATACGTCCGATGTGTTTTAAATAAACTGACTTTTATCATTTAAATAGAACATTTAAATATAACATATTGGCAAACTGTAAAGCTTGTAATACTATTGTTTTTACTATAGTCCTGCAGTGCAAACATTAATTTGAATGAATTATTGAACTTCGTTTTGTATTGTGAGGTAAATTTGCAGACGGTCCCTAAAGCAGCATAGACAATTATGCAGCAAATATCAAACATAAACTGACTTTATGAACAAACTTCATAATTAAATACAGACAAATGCCAGTCCTGTGGTACACAATGGACAAATGACAGGATAAATGACAGTCCTGTGGTTGAAAGGTAGCTTTTAAAATAAAAAAGTATTATATCAAAATTATGTAATTGGTCAGCGAAAAAAGTCCATGCTGCTGGAGATGCAGCCGGAAGTGCCACAGTGAGATGCCGATGCCGCATTTTGCACCAGCTCCTGATAACCGAGAGGAGAATTTCTTTCGCAGAAATCAGCTAAAGCTAACAAATCATCCACAATCCCTCTCCAAACATGTTCAGATTCCCCTGACATTTTGTGTCGCTTGAATCTGTCTTCATACTCCCGCTGCAATGATGTAAAGCTTTTCTCACTGTCCAGTGACAGTGCGTGTTACATTTACAAGCAATACACACACTTGCTCACTGTCCGGAGGTGAAAGTTGATTGGTTGCTCCCACGTGTGTACGGTCCAATGGCATTTTTTAACTCGATTGACAAATGGACAAAGAAAAGCATTGGGCAAAAGGACAAAGAAAAGCAATTGGCAAATAGAGAGAGTAAAGCAATTGCCAAATGCATTTTTTAAAAAGCGATTTAAAATGTTCATTTAAAAATATTTATTAATGTACTGTTTTATTGTTATATTAATCCACGTTTTAAAACATGAATTCAATATACAGTTTTAAATTTGTCTATTTATTTATACATTAATTTTTTTTACATTTATTGTTTTATTAAACTAGAATTTTAAAAAAAATAAATAAACATCTTTAAATATGTCTTTGTATGGTTGTAGAGTCTCCTTGAAAAGAGACGTTATTTCTGATAAAAACATCTGCAAAATGCTAAAATAGCTAGTGTCTTACCTGGGGTCAGGGGTCCCTGGTCCATTACTTAAGTTTGGAGGATATTGCATGGATTCATTACTCTTTATAGACACACAGCTTGGTCCAGGAGATGGAGATTTCATTTTAGTGGCAGTGCCCTCATCTTCTCTCTCATTATGGAGATTCATTTTACTTTTAAGGTCAGTTTCTTGCTTCTCAAAAATGTTGAGAGGTGGATTTCAGTCCTTTTATGTGAAAACACAAGGTTTAAACGTTTTCTGTAATAGAGTGATGCTTTACTGTAGTTGCTCTAATCCATAATATTTTGGAAAACCGAAGTACAGCCACATTAATCTCTTAATTTAAATGACAAGCCAATCTCAGTATTTAACTAGAACTAGTTCATTTTAGTATAAACAAAGATGGTTGTTTAAAGGTATTTAGAACAATATCCTTATGGTGAACCCTTTGAAATGGTTCTTTGTGTATCAGAGTTCCTTATTCCTTTGCTTTGGTCATCAAAATGATAATTTCTTTACTTAAATGAAAGAGACTGCACCTCAGAAGTCACATTTCTACCCAGACAAACACGGTCACATGCCAAAACCACATAATCTGCAAAGAGGAACTGACACTCAATATCAGCAAAAGACACATATAGAGGATTGTTCACAGGATTTTACACAAGATACAGGAACTATTTCTCAAAACCTTAGTTTTTCTGAATTGCTAAAACACATTTATCGAAACATATTTCTGACTCTTCTGGAAAAATCAAGCAATTGTTTCAAAACCATTTCACCTGTACTCAAAATCAAACAAAGCTTTCAAATCATACACACATTAGTCAATAATATACACACTACAGGTAATTCATTAGACACTACATATATGTACACATACATACATACATACATATGTGTGTGTGTATGTGTGTGTGTGTGTATGTGTGTATTTATTTATTGTTTTTTTATTGCACATTATTTACTATTTTACTATATATATTTATTATATAACAATAACCTTTTTTGTAGTTCTTTTTTTGTAGATTTTGTGTTCTCCATTTTTTGATGTAGTGTCTAATGAATTATCTGTAATGGATAGATTATTGATTAATTTGTAGGGCTGCACGATTAATTGAATGCGATTGTCATGCGCACTTATCAGTCAAGTGTTTAAAATAAATCCTTCTATGAGATGATGTGGCTTCTTACACAGAATAAGGCATGCAATATTTCAGAGTATTATAAGCAGTGATGAAAGCTATGCCGATTAGCTTTGCATTATAGATATACTTTATTATGATAAATTATAATACTTTTCAAACTCAGTTACATTTATTTATTTTTCATTTATTTCGAAAAATTCATTCCTGATGTCCTTTACAGCAGACAAAGGATAACATATTAATAAAATATAATTGATCAAAAATTTTATTTTCTTATGCTCTAAACAATGTAATGACATGAAAAAAAAAAAACTACATTCACAATGTTTTACTTCTGGGTTTTAGGATATTACATATTGTAAGAAGGGGCTCTTTTAATATAATTATAATTTATATGAAGAAAAACATTTATATTAATAAGCAGTACAGTTATTACTTAATTTCAAACACTGCTGTCCAGGTATTTTTTTTTATCATTCATATACTAATTTCTTACTGTTTATTCAGATTTTAAAGTTTGATACAGAAGTGTGAATGGAAATCTGAACACAATTTCAAATACTGTACTAATACTGTAGTACGTTCAGTAATTTACAACAGCTTTCAGTACTAGTAGTTTAATACTAATTAAGTAATTTGGATGCAGAATAAATGGAGCATTCAGCAGTTTTTGTACCAAGTCACATTGATCACATTTGTACTACAATTAAAACCAGTCAGTTATATACAAAAGTCAATAATTTCATAAAATATTATCTTTTTATAGTCTTTTAATCTATAACTTCTAAACTATTATATAAAAAAAGAGTAAACGGCAAAAGTAATTTATGTAAGCACTGTTGTTGTCTATGTTTCTGTTATTTTGGTCACATAAGTGGTTAACAAAAAAAAAAATCACATCAAAATATAATTATCCGGGTTTTAAATCACATGTAAGGATGAAAAACAAAACAGTAGCTTATTTTTTACAAAATGTTTACATGTAGAATAAGTTCTGAACTTACCACAGAATATGTGACTGTTTAGATATCCAGTGTCAACAGGTTTAGAGCTTTGGAATGGCGTGTCTATCCTCCTTTTACTTTCACATAGAGTCATTTGAAAAACAATTGTACTCCCTCTAGTGGTGCAGAGCAGCATCACATTGAGCAGTTGCACTTTAAGATGTTTTAGGTGACTGAATAATACACAATGGAAGTTAAACTTATATTTATCAAAATAGATTCAATAATAAATAATAGCTTTTACTGCCAGTCACTAGTATGTTACATCTGACCTACCTGCTTAGGATGCTTTCCTGTAGAAAAAAAACTGTCTAAAATTAAAACATGGGCACATTGTGTGAGGCATAACCTGTTGAGATATAATACTACTGAACTAAAACTGTTAAGGTAGAAGAAACCTATCAAGATAACCTTCACCATATTTTGTGAAGCACACCCCACAGTGCATTGTTTAGGTGTGCTTAAGTGCACACAAAGAATGCAAAGCTTTACTTTCAAGTTGCAATATTCCATGAAAGGTTTTATCTTTATGGTATGGTATTTTTAACCAATTTGTAATTTATTTATTTTTTTAACCCTTTTATCCAAAGCGACTTACAAATGAGAACAGTAGAAACAATCAGATCAACGAGAGAACAACAACGGTATACAAGTGCTATGACAAGTCTCAGTTAGTCTAGTACAGAACACGTAGCCAGGGTTTTTTTTTGAATGTGATAGACAAGAAAAAAGTTTGTACTAGTATTAGTTGGTTAAGTGCAGGCGAAAAAGATGAGTCTTTAGATGTTTTTTGAAAATGAGTAAAGACTCAGCTGTTCGAATTGAGATCGGGAGGTCATTCCACCAGCTGGGAGCAGTCCAGGAAAAAGTCAGCGAGAGTGATTTTGAACCTCTTTGGGATGGCACCACAAGGCGTCGTTCACTTGCAGAGCGCAAACTTCTGGAGGGTGCATAAGATTGAACTAGTGAGTTTAGGTACTTTGTTTACTTTGAATTTGATGCGAGCGGCTACTGGTAGCCAGTGTAACCTGATGAGGAGAGGAGTAACATGAGCTGTTTTTGGCTCATTGAAGACAACCCTAGCTGCTGCATTCTGGATCAGTTGTAGAGGCTTGATAGTACATGCAGGAAGGCCCGCCAGGAGAGCATTGCAATAGTCCAGTCTGGAGAGAGCAAGAGCTTGGACAAGAAGTTGGGTGGCTTGCTCTGACAGGAAGGGTCTAATCTTCCTAATGTTGTATAAGGCAAATCTGCAGGACCGGGTCGTTGTAGCAATATGGTCTGTGAAGCTTAACTGATGATCCATCACAACTCCTAGGTTTCTGCCTGTCCTGGAAGGAGTTATGGTTGACGAACCCAGCTGTATAGAGAGGTTGTGATGAAACGATGGGTTAGCTGGAACCACCAGCAGTTCAGTCTTAGTAAGGTTGAGCTGAAGGTGATGGTCATTCATCCAGCTAGAAATGTCACTCAGACAGGCTGAAATGCGAGCAACTACCGTCGGGTCATCTGGTTGGAATGAGAAGTAAAGTTGAGTGTCATCAGCGTAGCAGTGATAGGAAAAAGCCATGCTTCTGAATGACAGATCCTAATGACGTCATGTAGATGGAGAAGAGAAGCGGTCCAAGTACTGAGCCTTGAGGAACCAAAATAAAAATATCATAAGAAATAAAAACATAACCCCTCCAAGACACCATGAAGGATCTATCAGAAAGGTAGGAGTTAAGCCACTGGAGTGCGGTTCCGGAGATGCCCATCTTTCTGAGGGTGGACAGGAGAATCTGGTGATTAACGGTGTCAAAAGCAGCAGAAAGGTCCAGCAAAGATGAGTACTGAGGATTTTGAAAGTGCTCTTGCCAGTCGCAGGGCTTCAGTAACCGAGAGCAGGGCAGTCTCAGTTGAGTGGCCACTTTTGAAGCCAGATTGGTTGCTGTCCAGGAGGTTGTTCTGTACAAGAAACATAGAGAGCTGGTTGAACACAGCTCGTTCGAGTGTCTTTGCAATGAATGGAAGAAGGGATACCGGTCTGTAGTTTTCTAGAAGGGCTGGATTTAGAGATGGTTTCTTCAGCAGTGGGCTTACCCGAGCCTGCTTAAATGCTGAGGGAAATGTTCCAGAGTGAAGAGAGGAGTTGATAATGTGAGTAAGTGAAGGTATAACTGAAGAAGAAATCACTTGAAGGAGGTGAGTGGGGATCAGATCCAGTGGGCAAGTAGTAGGATGACTGGAAAGGATAAGTTTGGAAACGTCCATCTCTGAGAGTGGAGAGAAGGAGGAGAAAGAGTGAGCATTAGTCGTTGTGAAGTTATCCTCAGTCTGCGGTGTGGAGAATTGGTCACTGATGGTTCTTGTCTTATTTGTGAAGGAAACTGCAAAGTTGTCAGCTGTAAGAGTCGATGGAGGAGGAGGTGGAGGCGGATTAAGAAGAGAAGAGAAGGTTTTGAAGAGTGTCCGAGCGTCACAACAGTTGTTAATCTTGTCGTGGTAATATGATGTTTTAGCAGTGAAGACGTTTGCAGAGAAGGAAGAGAGGAGAGATTGATACACACTGAGGTCGGTAGAGTTTCTTGATTTATGCCATTTCCTCTCTGCAGCCCTGAGTTTAGAGCGATGTTCACGGAGTACATCGGACAGCCAGGGAGCAGATGGGGTGGTGCACGCTGGTCTAGACGACAGTGGGCAAAAGTTGTCCAAGCAAGAGGTTAGAGTGAAACAAAAAGTGTCCGTAGAACTGTTCGTGTCCAGAGCTGAAAACTGCGAGAGTGAAGGAAGTGAGGATGAAACCACAGAGGATAGGCGAGATGGAGAGAGTGAGGAAGTGGTCTGAGGTGTGCAGTGGAGTAACTAAAGTGTTGTCCACTGAGCAACAGCGCGTGTAGATGAGGTCCAGTTGGTTGCCCGATTTGTGAGTCGCTGTAGTAGAGACTCGCTTGAGATCAAATGAGGCGAGCAGAGTGTTGAAGTCAGCAGCCTGGGGTTTATCTAGGTGGATGTTGAAGTCACCAAGCAGTACCAGAGGAGTACCATCTTCAGGATAGTTTGATAGCAGCACGTCCAACTCCTCCAAGAAGTTTCCTAGTTGACCTGGGGGACGATAAATGACCACAAAGTGGATTTTAACAGGGTGGGTTACAGTAACAGCATGTGATTCAAATGAACCGTTACCTGTAGGTGGTGGTTGAAGATCAAATTTCCAATCTTTCGATATAAGGAGACCAGTATCTCCACCCCTCCAAGTCGTACGAGGGGTGTGGGAACAAGTGAAATTAGCGAAGAGGGCTGCGGGAGTGGCAGTGTCCTCAGGTTTGTGCCATGAGGCTGAGACCGGAATGAGTAGCAATAGAAGAAATGAAGTCTGCTTTGTTAACAGCGGACTGGCAGTTCCAGAGACCAACTGGAATAGAGAGCGTAGTAGTAGTAGTAGAGGTCAGAGGGACAGGCCTTAGATTTGTCGGGCAGGCCTTCCTTCGACGTACATAGCGTGCTCTCCGAGTGTTGGTAGTGATAGTAGAGATCTGAAAGCACATAGTGACTACAAGTGACCAAAATAAGTATTTGAGGATGAGCTGTACAAAAATTGAAGGGGAGAAAAGCAATACTCAAGTGCCCTGTCGGTGTCCTTGCTCGGAGGAGTCGCGCAGGTAGAGTCAATGGTCTTTACACTCGTCGGTCTTCACACAAGGAGGCTTCACACGAGGGCTGCCGCGACCGCTGCCGCGGTGACACTTACCAATTATATATTTGCCTGATTACCTGTGATTGAAGTCAGCTAGTCACGCCTCCCTATTTAGCAGACCGAAACTGTCCAGTCCCGCGATAGGCAAACGCAAAACCAAACGCCACTTCACACGTATTTACCAGGGTAAGAAACACAGTAATTAAAGCAAAGTTTCCCTAGCAACGATGATCACGCAGTAGTCTAATGAGAAAACGAGGCAAAAACACTTACAAACTTACAAACTGCTGTCCTTATCTGTCACTCGACTAATTTCTTTTATAGTTCCCTTTTAAAGTGGTCATTGATTACGATTTCACCTTTTTAATTTCAGTTAGTGTGTAATGTGGCTGTTTCTAATTCTGAAATGATTGAAAATTCTAAAAATGATTCAAATTTTATTACACTTGGTGCAAATGGATATTTTAATGTATTGACAGAAACAAAGTCGCAGCAGTTGAGGCTTGCACAACCTGCACTCAAATAAATATTTCGGTCTAAATTTACATTTTATGTATTTTAATTGCATACCAATTTTCCATCCAGTTAGATTACATAGTTTTAACATAAATTAATAAACTTAACGCGATTCATATGTGTCAGTCATACGTGAATGAAACAGGTAGATTTTATGTAATAGTTCACAGCAAAGTCCTCACAATGCTCCGTGTTCATGTGTTTCCACACTACAGAGTGTTAAAATAGCATTGACCAGTGTTGGAGTTAAGGATTTAATTTTGTGATAATTTTGACCATTAGTGATGAACAGCTGCTATTAACAGAATCACCGAAGGAAAAAGAAACACAAGAACTACAACTGACTTCAGTCACAGCCTGAGATGAAATCAACTGACATAAAAGAAGACATTAAATCTCTTAAGATCTCAGCAGAGGATGATTAAACAACTCCACAAACAGCATTACCAGCTTTACACATTACTAACCAGACTGACTCTATTTCTGTCAGACATCTAGATAAGCTCTTACTGAGAATTAACAGAGATTTAGATGTTTTATTGTTTCGTTTGAAATCACCATCAAGGAGATCAGTGTTTCTTTTTGGTGGGCTCTTAACCTTTGACTTGACTTTTTTTTTCTCTGATTGTTAAGACTTTTTTTTTTTAAATACGTTAAGCACGATGTTGTCTGGTGGGACAGTGGGCAGTGATCAGGGTGGTGACTGAAGGTGGTGACTGAGTAGTTCTGACGTCACATTTTTACGGAAGTCACAATGGCTTGTGAAAAGACACAGCTACTTTATGCAGGCTGTGTGCATTTGACTGTGGATTGTATGTTTTGAAACTTACATGGTAGTTACATAGCCCCTAGGCCTCAGTTATCATGAAAAAAGCCAGGAAATTTCAGTTTTGACAATATGGGACCTTTAAAGGTTAATCCTTATTAAAGTTACAAAAGCTATTCAATCAAGAGCAGTGAGTGATTTCCTTGTTGTTGCTGCTTGATTAATATTAAGAAAGTTCTGTCACTTTAAGACAATGCACGGATCCAGTCCACTGATACTGTACATTAAACCAACTATAGCTGTGTCCCAAAGTGAAGGGTTCACACTTCGAAGGCCACACCGCCAAAATGCACGAAGGACCCTTCGTAGTGCATGAAGGATGCACCACCTTCGCAGGATTTCCTAATTGTGCCACCAGGTGTTCCTGATTAGCACTCTGTCGCATAGCAACGGTGCAAGAGGACAGCTGCCACCCAATCCGCATGTGTGATTAAGTTCAACAGTGACAACAGTGCCTCCTAGGGTCACAGAATACGATGGTCACAGAATTTGGTGTAACACCACCATGACGGCCATTATTCCGGCTTGTCGAATGTTAAGTTGTCCAGCAGCTTGAAAAGTGGCATTTTCGGACTTGTAGTTCTCTTTTACCACACCATGTCAAGAAAGGAGGTAGACAATGACTCTTTCTTTAGTTTGTTAACCCGACCCTGGACGCCGTCGCACTGAACACTCTTTGTTACGAATAGATTAAATGAAATGGGACAAAATTCATCTTTACAAACTACAGGTGCTTCTCAATAAATTAGAATGTCGTGAAAAAGTTCATTTATTTCAGTAATTCAACTCAAATTGTGAAACTCGTGTATTAAATAAATTCAGTGCACACAGACTGAAGTAGTTTAAGTCTTTTTTTTTAACCCGCTGAAGTCGATTAACGCGTATACGTGTTATGAGGCATTTTCTCCTGATAACCCTGAAAAGAACTTAAATTACACTTTCACTTTTGATCGTACAGATAAGAGCAATACATCAATCGAATCTGTAAAGGGTCTACTTTTTTTTGTATACAGACATAATAACAAAACTTTGTGCACTTATAAAATAAAGATAACAAACAAGGAGTGCTGTCTGCAGCCTTTGTCTGCGCTGATCTTTATTTACAAACGCGTCATTAAAATGAACTTTAACTCAGTGAATACTCAACACAGAGACATGAGAGAGATATCTATAGAAAGCCTGACATGTCTACTTTTAAACTAAACAAGCGCTGCCGAAAACAAATATTCTGTGTTAAAGTAATCCATATGAAAACAACGCGATGTCCGTTTTTCACGTCTCCCTTCATTATCTTCTAATGCGACCACGCCCCCGCCGAGCGCGCTATTCAAATTCTAATGTTTCACTAAAGCGCGGAGAAGCACCCGGCTGCAGCCTGCAGATCAAGGCGGGGCTGCACCTGGGGTGGGGTTGCACGTGCAGCCCCGCCCCATACATACTCTGATTGGTTCGATCGTCTTTCGTAGACATACATGATAAGAAATGTGTGTGTAGTTAGTGTAGGACAGAGTATGTTGATTAAAAAGCTAAAAATGCTGTGCAGTTTTATAAAGCCTTCATTATAATGCACAGAAGAAAAAAAAACATTAGTCTGTAACTCTCCATGTCTGTGAAATGATTGTTTTGTTAAATTAAGCTGATTTAAAAGGCTAACAGACGAACAACCCACTACATTTAGTAAATTAATTGGGTTTATTATCCACAGTGGGAGGATCAGGCCTTTAGATAGAAAAATGAATTATGAATTAAATAATTTTTTAAAATTGTATTATTTCATATCATCAGAGTATGAGAAAGGAAATGAAAAGGATGTATCAGTATTGTTTTAATTTATATAACATGACATTGTTACATATAATAATCTGTAATGCAGTTGATAAATGACACTGCAATAATGTGTCTGTGTGCCATTTAAATTTTTATAAAAATTTAATTTTCTTTACTATATTGCAATTTTCCTCCCCTTTATTTCAGGAAAATATGCTGCTCCTCATTATTTTAAAGTGAAGAAATCGAGAAACTTTTATTTCTACCGGTCGTGATGATTCTGAAAGGACATACCTGTTATATCTGTTGCTATAGTAACGAACGCAATTTCATGATCATCATGCTCTTATTTTAGTGCAGTTGTGTCACAGCCATTGCAGTCAAATATTGAGATAAACTTTCTAAAGTATCATCTATTTATATTAAATTAATATATTAAATTGGTATGTTCCCTGATACCCATTTTACGACCATTATTGAGCCGATTCTTTTCAATCAGCTGGAATGATTCGGGACATTCTACAAACCTGATTCCAAAAAAGTTTGGACACTGTACAAATTGTGAATAAAAACTGAAAGCAATGATGTGGAAGTTTCAAATTTCAATATTTTATTCAGAATACAATATAGATGACATATTAAATGGTTAAACTGAGAAAGTGTATCATTTTAAGGGAAAAATAAGTTGATTTTTAATTTCATGGCATCAACACATCTCAAAAAAATTGGGACAAGGCCATGTTTACCACTGTGTGGCATCCCCTCTTCTTCTTATAACAGTCTGCAAATGTCTGGGGACTGAGGAGACAAGTTGCTCAAGTTTAGGTATAGGAATGTTGTCCCATTCTTGTCTAATACAGGCTTCTAGTTGCTCAACTGTCTTAGGACTTCTTTGTCGCATCTTCCTCTTTATGATACGCCAAATGTTTTCTATGGGTGAAAGATCTGGACTGCAGGCTGGCCATTTCAGTACCCGGATCCTTCTTCTATGCAGCCATGATGTTGTAATTAGTCCAGAATAAGAATGCAATGCGTTTAATCACGCGTTAAGCATTTTCCTCCCATAGAAAACCATTAGACTAAAATGAAAATGCTTAACGTGGCGTAATGCATTAAAACGTGTTTTAAAAAGCTGACCTAACTAAGTAAACATTTTTAATAAAGCATTCTATTTACAGACAAGCAGGTTATGGGAGGAAAATGCTTAACGCCTAATTAATCGTGTTGCGTTCGTATTCTGGGCTCATATCTGCTTGTCTGTGAATATAATGCTTTATTAATAATTTGTTTACTGAGTTTGGTCTTTTTAAAACACCGTTTTAATGCATAAGTCCACGTACTTTCACGTTAAATTCTTTTGAATGTCCCAATAATTAATTTGTGAATTTGACTGGTCCAGATTAAACTTCCAGTAAACATCTCTTGATTCAATTATAGTGAGTCAAGTTAACAATAAACAACTGCATTATAGTAAAGGCTTTGTAAAACGGCAGAGCATTTTTAGCTTTTTAATCAACATACTCTGTCCTACACCAACTACACACACATTTCTTATCATGTATGTCTATGAAAGACGATCAAACCAATCAGAGTAGGTATGCCCCAGGTGCAGCCCCGCCTCGATCTGCAGGCTGCAGCCGGGTGTTCTTGAAAGCGCGTGGCTTGAATACGCCCACACAACAGAAGACAACACAGTGAGACTGTTCTTCAAGTTTTTTTTATTTTACTGTTTGCTTCGCGATGAGAGGAATAAGACATAATTCACCCAAAAAAGATGTGATGTGGTTGAGGATTTGAGATTTGGATTTCCTCAGAAAAAAAGAATTAAGCACTTTATTCAGCAGAGATCATAAACATGAGTAAGTCTCTTTTTATTTATTTATATACTTGTATTAGTTTTCACATAACGTGTAAACATTTTACTAGTTAGACTTTTTCCAAAGACTTTTTCCAAACTATAATTCCTGACTAAATGTATAATCAAGTGAAATATTATGAAGTTTCAATAACAATATACACTACTGTGACCGAGCGTTCGTGCAGGGTCTGCCTAAACACTTAGTAATAAGAAAACAATAAAACGAGAGAGTCTGAACTCTTCTGGACTTTTTATTATTCGTCACACTTCAGGGAGAACTCAAAAACCCGCGACACTCCAGCGCAGAAAATGCGCATGCCCATTGCCTATCTACGGCAAGCCCCGAGGGGATAAACGCATTACACACACACACATATAAAGAGCGTCCATACATCCAGAATTAGTGCCATATAACAGAATCAAATAAAGTCTGTTACATACGTCCCCCCCTTACAAAATAAACGTCCCCGTTTATGTGCCAGAATAACAGTCAGAAACAATAAACATCTGTGTACAATAAGACACTAAACAAAACACAGAGCACCTTTTTAACAAGATGGCAACAAGCCAATGAAAAGAACACAACATTACCCCTTTATATATTTATCTTTTTGTTCTAACTCATTTCTCTTACCATTTTTTTTCTCTTTTAATTTACAGGTAACTTTCCCTCAATTTTCAAAGTTTTTTTTTTTTTGCATAGAACAAGAGGCACAGCAATACAACAAATACTTACTAACCCCTTCCCATACACAAGAGGCAGAGTTATTTCAATACAGAACAAAATCCTTTAAATGACCAGGAGGTCTACGAACTCTCCCAGTCTTACTAACACTTGGCTCAGACTCCTTAACCGAACACTGCGAGTCAGACAAAGTACTGACTTTGCTTCACCAGAAACTTCAGACCCCAGGGGAATTGACTCAGACTGCGAGTCTTGAACATCGGACGGTGTCCGAATCTGTGACAAGGAAGAAACAGGTAATGTGTACGGCCGCACCCTATTATAATGCACTACCTGTGCCCTCTTACCAGCATCAAAAGGATTTACAATCCGATAAGTCAGTCCCAGCTCACCACATGAGTCCATGACTTGCACAATTTTATAAGGTCCCGTCCAATGGGGTGCCAGCTTCATGCGACTCTCCACCGGGTTGTGGAGCCACACCATGGCACCTACATCATAAGGCCGGTTGACGCAAGCCAACATCATGGTACAGTTTTTGACGGTCATGGGCTGCCTCACTGTGCATCCGTGCACTGCTAAAGGCAGAGTTCAGTTTTGTCAGCAATGAGGAAACAAACTCAGCATGAGATACTGACAACTGAGAGTCAAGAGCACGAGAACGTAACAGCACATCAGCGGGAACACGTGCTTCCCGACCGTGGGTCAAGAAGAAAGGTGTGAAACGAGTGCTGGAGTGAGTCGTTGTATTATAAGCAAATGCCACATGCTTCACATACTCGTCCCATTCCCCACCATAAGTCAACAGTGTCTTAGCCAGTTGGTCAATCAGAGTTCGATTAAAGCGTTCAACCATGCCATCTGATTGAGGATGGTATGGCGTGGTGCGAGTCTTTTTAATGTTCAGAAAACAACAGAGAGTCTAAACCACCTCCGCCTCAAACTGACGACCCTGGTCCGAATGCAAAGTCTCTGGAATGCCATGAAGTAGAACATAGTCCTCAAACAGACAATGTGCAACTGTCTGTGCTGACTGATTAGGCAAGGGATACAAATTGACAAATTTAGTGAAGTAGTCTTCGACAACCAGCACATACCGGTTTCCCTTTGATGTCGCAGGCAGCTCTAAGATGTCCATAGCCACTCTTTCAAATGGCCGCACTGACAGGGATCCACCCATTGGCGCACGTTGGGCTGGAACAGGACTGCGCCGTGTCTGACACGCCTTGCACTGCTCACACCATTCCTTGATGTCCCTGTACATGGAAGGCCAGTAACAAAATTGTCTTGCCCGTTCCCACACACGCTCTGAAGAGGAAATGGGCAGAAGCTGGGGCGCCATGCAATTGAAAAAGAATGTCAGAAATTAGTGCAGAAGGAACAACTATTTGGACTACAGGCTTACTCGTGAGGGGGCAGCAAACGTAGTGGCATAACAATCCATCAATGATAGAAAGATGGTTGAATACAGTCCAAAGCTTCCGTAAGCACTGAGAAGCTCCTTGTAATTTTCTCCTGGATGGTCTTTGGGCATGTGCCACCCAGTTCAAAGCAGTCTTAATGTCAGGGTCAGCATTCTGCATAGCTCTAATGTCTGACAAACTGTGGGACAACGCATTAATGGGAGACATGTCGTCTGAACTGTCAAGTGAATTTTCCGCAGTCGCATCACCTGTACCATCTTTGACTTCAGAGGAATGTGCAATGTCAATGATTGTTTGATTAGAACTCACCACATTTACTTGCAGTGCCCCTTTAACACTATTCTCCACCACGTTTGTGTCAGGTGTCTCAGGGCGGCGAGAAAGCGCATCTGCATTCTTGTGATGTTGTCCATCCTTGTGTACAATGACCCAATTCAACGGATCAAGCTCCAGGATCCATCTCGCTCTTCTCCCTGTTGGGTCATCATCAATGGACAGACGCCGAAGAGCTAAGAGTGGTCGATGGTCTGTGATAATGGTAAATGATGCAAGTCCGATGTAGTGCTTGAATTCCCGTACTGCCCACACAATAGCCCACAACTCACGATCAAATGTGGACCAACGCTTCTGTGTGGAATTCAATGTCCGGCTGGCATATGCCACCACATGTTCACGCCCATCTCTGTCCTGCGCAAGAACTGCACCGACGGCCAGGTTGGAGGCATCAATGTAGATTTTAAAGGGCACACTGAAGTCAGGCAATATCACGACAGGCCCAGACGACAACACATTTTTCAGGTGGTTAAATGATTGGTCGCACGTGGCTTTCCACACAAAGGGCACATTTTTACCAACGAGTTGGTTCAGTGGCGCAGCGAGTTTCGAAAAATCCTTGACGAAACGTCTATAATAAGAACATAGTCCCAGAAAGGCTCTCACCTCAGAAGGAGAACGGGGAACTGGCCAGTTTAAAACTTTCTCTGTGTTCTTGGGGTCGGGCTGAAGACCCTTTCGAGAAACTACATGGCCCAGGAAGACTACATGATCTCTGGCAAGGTGGCATTTTCGTGGGTTCAGTCTCAACCCTGCGGATTGGATTCTCGAAAACACTTCTTTAAGGCTTGACGTGTTCCTCAAAGGTTTTATTGTAAATCAAAATATCATCGAGGTATACCATGCAGACGTGCCATGGGAGCCCTCTGAGGACCAGCTCCATCAGACGTTGAAATGTAGCCGGGGCGTTGGAAAGGCCCATCGGCATAGATCGCCACTGATAGAGGCCCTGTCCTGTTGTAAAAGCCGTCTTTTCTCTGTCCTCCTCCACAACTTCCACCTGCCAGTAACCATTGGAGAAGTCTAATGTGCTGAACCAGGCAGCACCTGCCAGTGCGTCCAGTGTGGCGTCCACTCGGGGCAGAGGATGAGAATCTTTAATAGTCACACTGTTTAAACGTCTGTAATCCACACAAAAACGCCAGGTGCCACATTTCTTTCTCACCAAAACAACCGGCGATGCCCAAGGACTACAGCTCTCCTCGATCACAACATCCGCAAGCAAATCAGCCACCTGTCTTTCTATTTCAGCACGCTTTTCAGGGGATGTACGATGTGCACGCAGTTTGATGGGAGCCTGCTCACCAGTTCTTATATAATGTTTCACTAGCTTACATTTGCCAACATTCTGTTTGGAGGAGCTGAAGATGTCATGGAATTTTAACAGCAAGGCTGACAGTGCAGCTTTCTCTGAATCAGAAATAGGTGACTCGTCCAATGATACAGGAGGCGCAGCTGTGGAAGAAGTCACAGCAGCTACATCAACTGGGGCATGAAATAGCCGAACATCAGACTCATCAACGGAGTATAACTCACCCAGGTGCATCCCTTGTTTTAATAATATGTCATGTCCTGTAGGATTCAAAATCCGAGCCTTTGTCAGTCCATTGTGAACTCCAGACAGTGTGTGAGCTACTATTAGGCTGGAAGAATCTGCCACATTGGGTTCTAGGTATCCAACAAAGTCACTTGCTGCATGAGCTGCGTTAGGTAGACACACTTTAACTGGCACCACTGACTCGCTGAGAGGTGGCACATTTATAGTGGTTGCCATTGACACATTGCAGCATGTCGGAACAAAGTCTTTGCTGGTTAGTAGAGGAACCGTGATGTCCCACAGTTGGAGCTTAGCATGACTGAGGTCCAGTAAGGCATGATTTTTCAACAGAAAGTCCCAGCCCAGCAACACAGTCTGTGTGGTCTCTCTCAGCACATGAAATACATGCTGCCATGACTCAGTTCCCAGCTGGAATGTTACAGTGATGGTGCCCAGCGTATCTAGCATTTGTCCATTCACTGCATGGGCTGACACATAGTCCTTTCTCAGCGGGCGGCTGCGAAGTGTTGGAATTGACATACGAAAATCTGCACTCATAAGCGACACACTGGAACCAGAGTCGACTAACATTTGAACCTCCATGCCTTCAATCACTCCTTTCACATATGATACTAACAGCTCCTGGCCAGCGTCCAAACTTAAATCATCGTCTTTTGATACAGAATTACAGTTGTCGACATTGTCAATTTGAGGGCCCATAGGAAACATAGCTGGTGTTTGGGCCGCAACATCAGCTACAGTCCGTTTTCCGGCTGGTAACGGCGCTCATCTCTGCTAGGTGACATGAAACGCACTCCCCGCTTTCTCGAATCATCCTCATAGCCATTCCATCTGCAAGAACCGGGGCTGGGGCTGCGTCTCACAGGAGACAAAGGAGAGTGTGAGTCTTTATAACTACGCACGTCCATACCTGATGTACGCTCATCACAGTGCTGGAATTTCCTCTCAGGTGAGCGGCCTCTCCGAGCGCCATCAAAGACACGTGACTGGCATCCTCGACCCCCGCAGACACACTGGCACCTTCCATTAAACTGAGAGTGACCTCCATCCCAGTCGTCCATTGCTCTAGAACTCACTCTGACCTTTAGTTTTTGATTTTCATCGCCCAAGCGCCTCAATTCCATTCTCATATCCCTCATTTCCTCAGTCAATCGATCCATAGCTCTGTGCAGGCCTCCATTATCAGTCACAGAATAAACAGCAGCCACCGCTCCTCCATCATTAGTATTTCCTGCAACATTAACAGTCTTGTAATCAGTCTTTATTGCGTCTCTAGCGTTTTCACACCGACCTGCAATTATCACAGCCTCCTCCAAATCCGTTGCTCCTTGTTCATGGCATTTAGCTCTGAGCCCAGGATCTAAGCCAGCAAGGAAACGACGGAATTTTTCTTCCCTCTGGGCACTGTCGCCGTATTCAGGAAAAGCCTCATCCACTAATCTGCTGATTTCTGCGGCATACACCTCCAAACTTTCCCGCGGCGCACGAGGGCGAGCTGATAGGCTGGCTCTGAAGCGATCCATGAACTGCCGCTGTCCAAAAGCCTCCTTGAGTCGTTCTTTGGTCGCTGTATAATCAGCCTGGACAGTATGAGAAAGGCTGTCCCACAAAAGAAATGCTGCGTTGCTTAGCCGCGTTGGTAGAATCCGCGCCAGTTCATAATTATAGGACGCAACGCCGTCTCCCTCTGTTAGCGCTCTGACCGCGACCTCGAACTGCCGTGCCCAACATAGAAAGCTCTGCTTCTCGTCACCGGAGAACGGCGGCGGTAACTCAATTCTCACGTGTCTGTTAATCTTGTCGCGGTTCCGTCTCGAATATAAATCATCCTCGTCTTTACACCACATGATGGGCGCGACAAAGTTGAACCCGCGTGTGCTAACTCCACTAAGAACTTTTGACTATAAACTAACTAGTTAAACACTCGCCGTAACACTGAACTACGTAAATGTGAACAAAACAAAACAAAACCGCTGCCACCAATGTGACCGAGCGTTCGTGCAGGGTCCGCCTAAACACTTAGTAATAAGAAAACAATAAAACGAGAGAGTCTGAACTCTTTTGGACTTTTTATTATTCGTCACACTTCAGTGAGAACTCAAAAACCCACGACACTCCAGCGCAGAAAATGCGCATGCCCATTGCCTATCTACGGCAAGCCCCGAGGGGATAAGCGCATTACACACACACACATATAAAGAGCATCCATACATCCAGAATTAGTGCCATATAACAGAATCAAATAAAGTCTGTTACACTACTATACCATTCAAAAGCTTGATGTAAATAATATAAATGTACCAATAAATGTAACTGTAACAAATGTAATAAACAATGCTGTTCTTTCAATTTATCCCCCCTAAAAAACCTGAGAAAAATATTCTCAGCTCTTTTCAACATTACTAATAATAATAATATAATGATAATAATAACAATAAATGTTTTTTGTAGAAAATAAGATTGTTAAAAGGATTTCTGAAGGATTGTGTGACTGGAGTAATGATGCAAAAAATTCAGTTTGAAAGTCAGCTTTGATTGTTCCTAATAAACTGTTTAACTGCACTCACAAGTGAATATTAAATTATGTTGTGGGATAATTAAATATATTCTAAATAAACTACAAACATAAAATTAAATACATTTATTTTGTCCTCACATTCTTTCTTGTAACTCATCCCTCTCAGTGACACAGCTGACTGAAAGGCTCATTATGCAGCTCATTATGCAGGCCTTTGTCTTCTCAGGTGTGAATTCATGATAGTTGACGCCTACTTGCATATGACTTTTACCAACAAAAAGTGTCTTAGAAAATTTAAATCAATATATTGTTTTCTGTGAGTGAGTAAACAAGATGATTTTCACATCATTTAGAAAGAAAAATTCTATGCTACAATGTTCTGTATGTGTTTTATTGCCTTATTCAAGTGATTTAACATTTTTAGTTTTTCACTAACCACGCATAACATTTTTTTTCTCAAAAACACAATCATGTACATACATGCTGCTCACATATTATTATAGCCCAGTTTGTGCTGATTACAGTGAGATTAGACTTTAGCCATTTAGATATTTATAAGAAACTGAAAAAAGCACAAATGTCAGGGCATGACAAAACTTCTCCAGGCCCCAAAAATACCCTTAGACTCCAGAGGGTTAAATGTGATTATTTTGCCTCACATTTAACAAAAACCCACCAATTCATTTCAACAAATAAAAATTTTTAGTGGATTGTTGGCCTTCTGGAAAGTATGTTTATTTACTGTACATGTACCCAATACTTGGTAGGGGCTTCTTTTGTTTTAATTACTGCCTCAATTCGGCATGGCATGGAGGTGATCAGTTTGTGGCACTGCTGAGGTGGTATGGAAGCCCAGGTTTCTATTACAGTGGTCTTCAGCTGCATTTTTTGGTCTCTTGTTTCTCATTTTCCTCTTGACAATACTCCATAGATTCTCTATGGGGCCAGGTCTGGTGAGTTTGCTGGCCAGTCAAGCACACCAACACCATGGTCATTTAACCAACTTTTGGTGCTTTTGGCAGTGTGGGCAGGTGCCAAATACTGCTGGAAAATGAAATCAGCATCTTCAAAAAGCTGGTCAGCAGAAGAAGCATGAAGTGCTCCAAAATTTCTTGGTAAACAGGTGCAGTGACTTTGGGTTTCAAAAAACACAATGGACCAACACCAGCAGATGACATTGCACCCCAAATCATCACAGACTGCGGAAACTTAATACTGGTCTTCCAGCAACTTGGCTATGAGCTTCTCCACCCTTCCTCCAGACTCTAGGACCTTGGTTTCCAATGAAATACAAAACTTGCTTTCATCTGAAAAGAGGACTTTGGACCACTGGGCATCAGTCCAGTTCTTCTTCTCCTTAGCCCAGGTTAGATGCCTCTGACGTTGTCTGTGGTTCAGCAAATTCCTTGACACGTCTGTTTGTGGTGGCTCTTGATGCCTTGACCCCAGCCTCAGTCCATTCCTTGTGAAGTTCACTCAAATACTGAAACGATTTTGCTTGACAATCCTCATAATGCTGCGGTTCTGTCGGTTGGTTGTGCATCTTTTTCTTCCACACTTTTTCCTTCCACTCAACTTTCTGTTAACATGCTTGGATACAGCTCTCTTTGAACAGCCAGCTTCTTTGGTAATGAATATTTGTGGCTTACCCTCCTTGTGAAGGGTGTCAATGATTGTCTTCTGGACAACTGTCAGATCAGCCGTCTTCCCCATGATTGTGTAGCTAGTGAACCAAACTGAGAGACCATTTTGAAGGTTCGGGAAACCTTTGCAGGTGTTTTGAGTTGAATAGCTGATTGTCATGTCACCATATTCTAATTTGTTGAGATAGTGAATTGGTGGGTTTTTGTTAAATGTGAGCCAAAATCATCACAATTAAAAGCCAAAAGACCTAAACTACTTCAGTCTGTGTGCATTGAATTTATTTAATACACGAGTTTCACAATTTGAGTTGAATTACTGAAATAAATGAACTTTTCCACGACATTCTAATTTATTGAGATGCACCTGTATTTATTAGGCCTATAAGATCAGCATTAGAACACCATAAACACACAATAATTATCTGCTTGATGACACTGTTTTTTTTTATTATTGTGAAGTGAGATGAATGAAGAGGGCGTCTGTCTTGCGAAAAAACACGCAGTGGAAAAGGGAAGTTTGGTTTATCAAGTTAATCCATGGTCCAGTGGTAGAAGTGATTTCAGAAATCCCGATTGTGGTGTGTTTCTTTTTATAATAATAAATAAAAAATATAAAATGATTAATACAGATGTGTGTATTCGAAAGTTTATTTATTTATTTTGTTTTTAGATAGAGTGTTTTTTTGTTTTGTTTTTGTTACTAAGCATCCAGTAGTGTGACTGAATTCAGTTCAGCTGGAGGGGGTTGGGGTTTGGGGGTAGTTCTGTATAGCTTGTGGGGGTTGAAATAAAGGTGTGAATCTCTTGCTCTTTCATATGGAGAGTGTCTGATAAGCATTTTAAAGTTGCAGAGCAGGTTTTTTTTTTTTTTTTTTTTTTTTTTCAATTACCTTTTTTTGATTTTTAACATTTTATTAACATAACGGACAGAAGAGAAAAAATATGTAATGATAAAAAAAATACAGCAAATTAAATCAAGTCAGTCCATGGTCACAGATCACAGTTCAACCTTTGTAAATGTTATGTAAACATGCCAAACATTGTAGTGTCAGAGGTCCATAAGCGGTTCCCATATCTTTCTGAAGGCATCCCACTTATTTTTTAGGGCGTATGTGCGTTGTTCCAGTCTTAAAGTTTCATTTAGGATTTGTTTAAACAGGTCTTTGTTGTTTCCAATTGAGCAAGATGCATTTCTTTGCTATATACGACATTAAGATAATCCTCTTCCTGCATGTGGTGTCCAGTGTCTTGTCCAATTCAGTACCAAAGAGGTACAGTGTTGGTGTAATGTCCAGCGGGGTTTTCACAATCTTAACAGTTAGTGTAAGGGAAACAGGTCAATTTAGCTCAAAGGGAATCATTTAAGATTTTAAAGGGAATTTGAACAGAATCACTGTTTTACGGCTGATCACTGAAACGGCCAGCGATTCGTTGAACGAGCCGTATAACATCAAATCTGCACTGGATATTAATATCCAAGGTATAGTGAAAACACTATTAATTAGCACAGTAACAAGATCGGCAGTTTAAGACATTAACTTGTAAGCACAAAACACAAGATACTTCTCTTTTCAATATGAATGAGCCTTTATTAGATAAATCTAGGACATATAAACTAATCTAACACATAAGCACATGCACTCACACATTCACACAAGTTGCAGGAAGATAGAACGTTAGGAAAGAATGAGTTTAAGAGAATGAAAATGTGAAATCCCAAGTTTACAGCAATACGTGAAATTGCATAGACATGAACAACCATCAGTCGCTTAATTAACCCTCGCATTGAGTTCCTCAATGAGGTTAAAATTATATTAGATAACACCAGTACAGATCAGAGTCTGGAGGTAAAGTTACTTGCATTGCCTGTGTAACGGGGTTCCCTTTGTTGTCGCTGAAAAGGGGTTTCCCGAGGTTGCTGATTGGCTGGAAGTTCAGTAGTCGTTGAAGTGACGTCTTGGGAAGCCCGTGGTTGGGCATTGGCTGACGATGTGGAGTTGTGAGCTGGTTGAAGTTGAACGGGCACTCGAGGTCAGATTTGGAGACACAGCATTACAAAACTTAACTCAGAACGCGAAGCTCTCAACGGAAAAGAAAATAAACTAAAGTAAAAGAACAGAAGTAAATTTTGATGAGACTAGGTGGTGTTTCTTCTCATCGTGGCTAAGTAGCAGCAGGCGTGCAGGCCGAAGCACGCTGGAAACACGGCCAAAGAACGCTAAAAGTGATGACAAAAAGCATGGCTAAAAGCTAAAACTACAAGCCAAAGCTAAAAGCAGGCTAAAAGCAAAAGCAAAAAGCAGGCTAAAAGCAAAATTTGATGGTGTCCTGAGTATTTAAACTGGCCTTTTGGCCACACCTCGAATGTTGTCTTGAACAATTAGATATTGTCTTTGCTCGGGGTATCATAAATCATATGTTATCTTATCAAGCACGTGGTCCGAATTTTCCCGCTCCTGCAGGGTATAATTTGGACATGATTCCTATAACAAGAATATGATACATTTGACACATAACTGATGGTCAGAAACATTTCAAGCAAGCAGATTGAAACACATACATACTAAACATGAATATGAATCCTTAAGCTATCCAATAGTTATTAAAAGACATACACAATAAGTGATTATAAACATGATAGTCAAATGTGTGGATTACATATAAATGAATATGGAGTTAAGCAATGGACTGATATTCATTTATAAGTCCTTTTGAGTTCAGTAAAGACAGTTCTTGTGCCATTCTCTGACATAAAGATGTTCTGTGGGGACCAGAGGTTAAAAGGTCCCCTTAGGAATTTCAGTCTGGTTCTGCTAGGTGGGGGGGAAGTCATCCCAACGATCTTGTTTACTCTCATGGCTTTACATGTGAGGGTCAGACTGTCCATCTCTTTGATTACTTGCCCCAAATTTGACAATCTCTTCTTCGAATTGAAATTGTCAATAATTGTTCTAATGGTGTTAATGTTGAAAGCTGTTCTCTGAAAGAGTTGGTCTTGCTTCAGACTGTGGTGCTAGGAGTTGATTTACAACATCCTGTTGCCTTTCTGTGGAATTCAGCTCCACATGTTTCAACCATGCTCACGATCGAATCTTTAATTTGTCTGGTTCGGGTCTGATACGCTACATTAGATCATGTACTGCCTTCCAAAAAATGTTTTAATTTCCTGCATTCCCAAAAAACATGCATAATTGACCCTTTACATGTTTTACAACGATGACATCTGGGGGATGAATTAGGAAACATTTTACTTAAGCGGAGCGGAGTAAGGTACATTCTGTGCATGAATTTATAATTATGTTTGATTATTTTATTACAGGACAGTGAGGAAAAAACATTCTGACATATCGTATCCCACTGATCGTCATCAAAAGCACATCCCATATCCTTCTGTTATATGTTCCTAAGTGGGGTTAAGGAAGAGCTGTAATGGTCCAACAAAGTGCTATAAATTTCAGAGCTTTTTCCTTTTAATGATGTCGATTTTACCAAAATCTCCTCAAGATTTGTTAGCCCCAAAGATAGGCGTTTTTCCCGTTTTAGGGTGTTTATTAGATGGCGAATTTGTAAGTATTTATAAAAGTCCTGTTTCGGAATTTCATATTCTGACATTAAAACAGCAAAGGACTTGAGCGTATCACCATCGAGCAATTGTTGGAATTGGTGTATACCATTACTTCTCCACTTTGCAAACAAGGAACCACCAATAGATGGTGGCAGATCTGGATTTAAGGATAAGGGGGAAAGCCTGGAGATTTTACCAAAACTCCCACAGAACTTGTTTGTGTCTTGCCAAGCCCGAAGAGTGTTGTAAACTACATACGTTTTTGTTATTTGATGTAGTGCATTTATGTTGTTAATGAATGGTAGCAAGGTTGTAGAAATAGGAGTACAAAGTTATTCTTCTATGTCTATCCAGTGTGCACTATTACGTCTTTGCACCCAGCTAATAATGTCCTTTGTCTGGGCGGCCCAATAGTACATCTGTAAGTCTGGTTCTGCCAGTCCCCCTTTCTCTCTGGATTTTGTTAGAGTTTTAAAAGCTATTCTTGGTGAGGAATTTTTCCAGATGAAAGAGGTTAACATTTTGTTTACAGATTTAAAGAAAGTTTTATCCAAGTAACAGGGCAGTGACTGAAATAAATAAATAAAACGGGGCAGAACATTCATTTTAATTACATTAGTTCGTCCGAGAAATGAGATGGGGAGCAATTTCCAATGTTCTAATTCTTCTTTAATCTTTTTAAGCAGTGGAATGTAGTTTATGAGGTAGAGGTCCTTAAGTTTTAGAGCCACATTCACCCCAAGATATTTAAAGCTGCTTTGATCCCAGGTGAACGGTGAGATTGCCTTGAGTCTATTCGAAACTGACGAGTTAATTAATAATGCATTGGATTTTGTCAAATTGATTTTATAGCCTGATATTGTTCCAAATTTAGTGATAAGGTCTAATATTGCTGGGATTGATTGCTCGGGGCTAGTTAAGTATAGAATTATATCATCGGCATAAAGTGAAATTTTGTTCTCTGTTTTCCCGATATTTATACCAGCAATCTCTTCATTAGCCCGTATGGCTTCTGCGAGTGGTTCAATTGCCAAGTTAAATAAAAATGGAGACAAAGGGCACCCCTGCCGACAGCCTCTAAACAAATAAAATTTTTCAGTGAGGGTACCCTTTATACATATTTGGGCTTGTGGATTGCTATACATAGTTCTGACCCACCTAATATTTTTTTCACCAAGATTAAAGTTCTCCAGAATGGCAAACAGATATGACCACTTGACCCTATCAAACGCTTTTTCTGCGTCAAGCGAAAGTAGTAAGGCTGTTCTGTTGTGTAGGGATGAGTGGTCAATTATATTTAATAGCCTCCGGATATTGTCAGATGCATAGCGTGCCTTCATAAAGCCGGACTGATCGGGATTAATAATCTGGGGCAAAAGGTCTTCCAGCCTGTGTGGAATTAATTTGGATAATATCTTAAAGTCAACTGGAAGTAATGAAATTGGGCGAAATGATGCGCATTCAGCAGCATCCTTGTCCTTCTTGTGTATTAAAGATATTATTGCTGTCTTCATAGTGTCAGGAAGAACGCCATTTTCAAAAAAATCAGTAACCATGGGCATGAAAAGTGGCTCGATTTACACCTAGAAAGCCTTATAGCATTCTACAGAATATCCGTCCAAATCTGGGGTTTTTAAATTAAATTAAATTAAATTTATGCATCTAGCAGACGCCTTTATCCAAAGCGACTTACAGTGCATTCAGGCTATCAATTTTTACCTATCATGTGTTCCCAGGGAATCGAACCCCCAACCTTGCGCTTGTTAACGCAATGCTCTACCACTTGAGCTACAGGAGCATTGACTTAATTGCTTGTAACACTTCCTCTGGGGTGAATGGGGCACTTAACTGCTCCTTCTCGTACTCTGAGATAGAGGGTAAGGATATTTTTTCCAAAAATCTGTGGATGTCTGTTGCGGAGGGATTTTCTGATGCGTAAAGATGTTTATAAAAATCAAGAAATGAGGACTTAATAGATTGTGTATCATATTTCAACTGGCCTACCGCATTACGTGTGCATTTTATTGTGCTTTCTGCACGTTCTTTTTTGAGTTGATAGGCTAGAAATTTACTTGGCTTGTTACCTTTTTCGTGATATTTCTGTTTGGTAAAGAATAACATTTTTTTAATATGTTCTGTTTGAATGAGATTAAGATTAGTTCTGGCTGCATAAAGTTTTCTCAAGTTTTCCTCTGTAGGAGATTGTTTATGGCATTGTTCCAAATCGATTAACTCTTTCTTAAGTTGCTCTGCTTGTTTAGTAATTGATTTTTTTTTTTTGCAGATGCGTATGAGATCAACTGGCCCCTAATTACTGCTTTAGCCGCGTCCCACATCACTGCCGGAGTAACAGGGGAGGACGCATTATCCTGTCTGTACTGCTCTAACCATTTTCTAACATTTTTACAGGCTTCATGGTCTGTGAGAAGTGAGGCATTAAAGCTCCAATATGTAGGAATTTTGTAATAAAATTTCCGAAAATAACTTGCACAGTGTGATATATTTCCTCCAGTTGTGTACTTACAATATCTCAAAAGTCTCCAAAGATTTTTTATTTCAGAGAAATTCCGATTTTAAATAACTGGCCGTCCCGGAAAAAATATGTCGCCTCTCAGTGACGCAATGTCCGCTCTATACTTTTTTTCCGGTGTAGACCATGTGATGTTCCACCACACCGGAATATCACATGGTCAAATGCGGAAGTGTTGGTTATGTTATAGCCGCGCGTATGGTTTGGTTGTCGTTGTTATGGATCACGATAACTCTTTGGCGAGTATTGAAGTGCCAGTAAAACGTAAGTTATATTGCTCTTTGTACTAAGGTAAGGATTTTTATCACGTGTGGTGACCGAGATTATGGCAGTACAATTAAATACAATCGGATATGTGTAGTTAAAAATATATTTAGTCATTACTTGCAAATGTTCGTTCAAATTTGCAAGTTGGTTTGATTGGTTTGAGCACGATTGGTTTGAGCACGTTAAACAACACGGCATTAACCATAAACACGTAACACTGCACAACATTAACCCAACAAATCATTTAACAGTAAGTTGTAACGGGATAATATAGTATAACATTTCACGTTCCTTGCAGTTCATTAATTATGATGACATAAAATAATACGATCATATATACAGGTAATACAAAAACGAATAAATTACCTCATCCGTGATCATGATTCGTTTATCCAATTTAGATACATTGCTATGGTGAAAACGCATTAAAAACAACATCTCCCATCGTCACCTGCTTCATAGCGTCATCAAGCTTCGCCTTTGTTATTGTTGGAAATGCGCCCTCTTGTGGTCAATTACAAAAGTCACATACTGGAGTTTTAAATCTACATTGTTTGGTTTGATTTGTCTGTTGGGGGAGGGATAACCGCAGGTAGACTGGTGAGTGGTCTGATATAAGAATGGGCCCTATATCACATGAAACTATGGATGAGAGATGATCTTGGGGTAAACAAAAAATAATTCTAATCGGGAGTATGATTTGTGTCTAGCCGAATAGAAAGTGTAGTCTTTCCTTGTGGGATTAAGTTCTATCCAAACATCGACCAGGCCTACATCACCCGAGGCTAATCTCAGAGTTTTAGAAGCGTTGGGGTTAGACAGTGTGGTTGAAGATTTGTCTAAGTTACTATCCATATGACAATTAAAATCTCCAGCAACTATTCCAAAGTCTGTATTATATTGATTAAATAGGCTGATTATATCCATCATGAATTTAGGGTTATCTTCGTTTGGTGTGTATACGTTCAGCAATGTCAGTTCTTGTCCATATAGCATCCCCTGGATTAGTATTTGTCTGCCACCAAAATCGCTATATTGCTCCTTAAATATGAAGGGTATTCTTTTATGAATAAGTATTGCGGTTCCCCTTTTATTGCTAGTAAAGCTGGAAAAATAAACTTGCCCGAACCCAATCTCTCTTGTGGTTTTTTGTGCTCTTCATTGGACAAATAGGTTTCCTGAAGGAAAGCTATGTCTACTTTTTCTTTTTTTGTAAGAATTCTCTTCCGCTTAATTGGGTGGCCAAGGCCTGTGACATTAAACGTTATTACATTAAGTGTACTAGACATACAGAGTTTTGCCTGCTACATTGGTTTCGTGTGACCATGATAGAGTTAAAGTAAAAGAAAAAACAATATAAGACTAATGAACTAATAAAAGCAAAAAATATAACATGGGTAGAGCATGAGGGGCCCCCTCTACCCACTCCCTATATATATATATATATATATATATATATATATATATATATAAATATATCAGCCATGCTCAGCCTTGCTCTCTTCTATATACCATGCTAGAAAAGTATCAAATATAGCCAAAATAAAGTGACAGTCATATACAAAGGCTGCTAATATTCAGGGAAAATAAATAAATAAAATAAAAATAAAGCAAGAGTCTGTTTGATAGTAGCCTGTGTGTGCCTGCTGAGGATTGTTCATATTTCCCACCGATGTAGAGCCCAACGTTACCTGGCTTAACTGGCCACCATCAGGTCCAGTGGTGAGCCTGATTTCCGCACAAAAATGTATGTACTCAGCCCTCTTCAGGTATGGAAAACGATTCAGTTCAGTTCAAACCTGGTCAAATTTAGGCTATTTTGCAGAGATTTTGTGGTGGAATTCCTCAGCCTCTTGTGGGGAGGAAAACATCTGGATCTTCCCGTTGTGTAGCACTCTCAGTTTACATGGTTGGAGGTGAAATCCTTGGAAGGTCCCCATGTCAACAAACAGCTTTTTTACAGTGTTGAACTCCCGTCTTCGTCGGATCGTCTCCGCAGAGAAATCCTGGATGAATGCGAGTTTGGATCCATCGTGTGTAATGTCCCGTTGTCTTGTGGAGCATAAGACGAATTCTTTATCTTGATAGTTGAGAAAGTGAAGGAGGACGGCTCGATTCTGGTTGGGGATAGCTGAGGCCAGGGTATTGTGGGCTCTTTCTAATATGAATACTCTGTCGGATTCGATGCCCAGCCACTGGGGTAGCATATTGGTTATAAAGTCCAAAAGAGGACGCTTACCCTCAGCTCCCTCCTTAAGACCAAACAGCCGGATATTTTTCCTCCTAACGCGCTTTTCTAGGTCCTCTGTCTTTTCTTCCAGGTATGCGAGCCGCCTTGTTGCTTTAGCCAGATCCCTCTCGCTCTTATCCAGCGCGTCCTCTGTAGCGACTATGCGGGCTTCAGCCTCCTCGATTCGTTTTTCATTAGCTGTCACATCTCGTTTAATTTCACCTAAATTATTCTCCATCACCGAGATAGAGTTCGTCAGCTCCCCCGAGCTGAACTCAGAGCGGAGTGATTTAAGCTCAGTTAGCACGTCGGTTACACTAGCCATGCTGTTGGCTTCGACACTCTCGACCGGAGAAGATATCTTCACGCTTCGTGAGCTTGTTTTGTGAGCATTCGAGAAGATTTCACACTCCTTTGGTACAGGGGGTTTAGGCATTATTTGTATTATGTAGTTGACCAGGTTTGCAAAGGTCTGGAGCTGTTTAATGTGCGATGTTGTACGGAGCCGTCAAACTATGCTGCCATCTTCTTCGGGCTCTCTAGCGCCCCCCGCAGAGCAGGTTTAGACAAAGTGTCTTTTCGGTTTGGCTTTTGCTATTTTGCAATGCCATACAGAGTATTACAATATTATATAATCAGGAGAGATGAGGTGCCTCTGAGAGAGAAACAAAGAAACTGGCGAAAGAGACGCGCATCTGCCAAAGAGAAAAACTTTTGTTCTTAATGTGCTGCTTTGTACTATTTTCAGTTTTGCACTGTTTTAATTGTACGCAGCAACGCTGCAGTCGTTTTGGCAATACAAATGTAATAATATATTGCAGTAATCAGAAACGTCCCGAGACATTAGGCCTAATAATTTTTAGTTTCATTATTGGGCAATTCCATCAGAAAAGTATCCGTCTATGAATGTGTTTTAAAGGCTTTTTTAGTTTTGGGAAATACACATGCATTAGGGAGGTTTTGGGAGACAACATATTTTGTAGACTTTCTGTGATTTACAATGCACAAACCAGAAGCAACAATACTTGCAGAATGGAGAAGGGTTGACCATTCAGAAAAAATAAAATAGGCCTATCATTTTTATTTCAATTTTCGTTTTTGTGTTTCAGTTGTGTTTGTTGCCACAAAGCACAGGCAGAAGTAATCTAATTATTGTGAAAAAGGAGACATTTTAATTATTTATTAATAAACTAATGTTTTCTTGTCGGCTCCAAGATGACATTCACAATGCTGACTCTCTCCACATGGACGCACCTTTCGAGAGAAATGCAACCTTCACAGATTACATAATCAGGGAGTATTTGCATTTGTTAGGAATTGGTTCAATTAAAAGTAGACATTTAAATCTTTCTGTTGATATATTTCTCATGTATGTGAGGCACCCCAATTTTAAGTTATTTCATTATCAGGAAAAAAATCAAGTGATCACGAGGGCGCCTCCCTGTAATGCACGTGTATTAATTTTCCACACTAACACTTGAATATGAATAGTAATAGAGCACATTTCTTTTAGGCTACAGTGTGGGATCCGCATTAAAAATACATCTTCACAAGTCTACAACCAAGACAGATTTGTCCTGCTTGAATTCATTCTAAGAAACGCACATAACTTCATAAGTAGGCATACTAAATTTTCACGTGTTAATATTAAATATTTTAACTACAGTGTTTTTCTTTCATTTTCCCCCACTGCAGCCGACAAATGTAACACATTGGCGAGGCAAAGCTGACAGCTATTTGCGAAAATGTGCTTTGATGCGTTTGTTTGATAACTTGTGGTTAAAGCACCACACAGCAGTCAAAAGCTGCAAATGCACATTGCAGAAGCGGAGGCACTCGCAGCAGTAGAAAGCCCTGGTTGGTCGCCTACTGTATATACACACGTATGTATGCAGTACTTTATTCAGTATTTCATACTATGTTAACTTAATCCTAACTGCAGATGGTGCTGTTACAGCTAGACTTTATCTCTATATTTGATATTGAGATGTGGTTCCTCATGCTTTCTTAATGACCTATAGCACCTGGCCCTAATTACCACTTTCCCTAAAATAATGTGTCCAAACACACATAAACAAATTTATTAACAGGACGCTATTATTATTATTAATAAACCACTTTTAAATTCATCCATAAAAACAACATTGATAATTCGGAAACTAGATATCATGGCAGCTATCTAACATAATACATACCATGACAATCAAAAATGAATTGCTCAAAAAATAATTTATAACCCTTGTCTAATTTTGATCGCCTCACATCTCCCTGAAAACTATCAACAAAACAGACAACATCTGCTATTCTTATTGTTGGTAAATTTATTAATCATTGAGAGAAAATAAGTTCGCACTCCATTATGACAATGAATAAATGAATGTATGAATGATGATTGTAACGGGCGGTTCGACCGGAAGTACCGCTTCCCTACTCCCGGTCTCGTTCGGCATATTGTGAAAAAGGCATATTGCCAAAAGTATTGGAACACCCCCTTCTAATGAACAGGTTTGACTACGTTAGTAATTTCCTTGAGTACAAATCGTAATCTTTAAGCATATAATGACATTCTAGATAATTGTGTGTTTCTAATTTTATAGCAACAGTTTGGACCCTTTTCTATTCTAACATGACAGTACATCTGTATATAAGGCAAGGTTCAAAAAGAAATGATTGATTTAGTCAGTGTGGAAGAACTTGGCTCGTCTGCATAAAAACAAGTCCTAATCCCAGCTGAACACATTTGAGTCTTCAGCAACCCCTGGGCCTGCATATCAAGTGCCCCCTGAGGCTCCAGCTCCCCCTGTGCTTTCCTGGCTCCCTGAGTCTCCAGCAGTCCCTGGATCTCCAGTGTCCACTGCACCTCCCTGGCCCCCTTTACTGTGGGTACCACCCTGGAGGCTTCTAGTCCTGTTTAAACTGCTCCAAGCCAGCCTCCATGGAGCCCAACTTCCCACCCTGGAATGGCACGAGGACATGTCTTCCGGGAGGGGGGGATTGTCACATTTTCAGTTTGATTTTAATTATTTACTGCTTTCCTTTGTTCAGTTATCTGCCACTCCTTAGTTGCCATGGTCACCATCATTAAAGGGGTCATATGATGTTGCTAAAAAGAACCTTATGTTGTGTATTTGGTGTAATGCAATGTGTTTACGTGGTTCAAGGTTAAAAAAACACATTATTTTCCACATACTGTACATTATTGTTGCTCCTCTATGCCCGGTCTTTCTAAAACGCATCGATTTTTACAAAGCTCATCGGTCTGAAAAGCAAGGTGTGCTCTGATTGGCCAGCTATCCAGTGTGTTGTGACTGGCTGAATACCCCAAGCATGTGACGGAAATGTTACGCCCTTTACCATACTGTGATGCCGTGTCCCAGCACAACGAGACAAAAACAATAAAACCCATTACAAACGAGGCATTTGCTGCATCCAGTGGGGACATAATTACTAATTATAATGACTTATACTGCCTTTTTTACGCGTTGCGTTGTGTATCGTGCCACGTAAACATAAAACCATGTCTGCATTTGTGATTGGAGAAACGACAAACAACAAGCACTACTCTACACTGCTCAAAACTCGTGTTTGAATCCATGGCAAATTCTTTAAATATGAAAACATACTTACAGGCTGTCAGAAGCACCAGACTGTCCTTGCAAAGTTGGAACTGCCCCACTTTATAGAAACAGCCTTTGTGCACAGACTACTGTAGGCTACTCTGCAGGTTCAGGAAACAGTCCTCATCCTCCATTATTTGGGTTGAACTCTTCTGGAACAGTGTTGTAAATACAACTTATCCACTGATTTCTAGTTGTGTCCTCTTTTAGAAGGCCAAAAAAAGTAATAAAGTAGTTTCGCTTTCACAACAAAACACACAGTGTCTCCATGACATGATGGCGGTAACAATACTACAGCGAGAATCAAAGTTATGCCTTCTTTCTTTGCATGAACATTTGGGCGGTGTTATGCAAATCTTACCATACAGTGACGTAGATGGGGGGGCATGTTAGAACGAGCTGTTTTAGGAGGGTGTGGACGAGTCTTAACTTTTATAAAGAATATCGGTAACTAGGGGTGTTCACTCGTTTTATCGATGCATCGATTACAAACCCTGACGATGCATATGCATCGATCTTGAAACACGATTTTTGAATCGTGAATCACCGATTTCGGTCAGTAATCATTTTAAAATGCTAAGATGCTTTCAAAATATATACACATTAAATTACAAGCACAAATTAATGGAGATCTTGAACAGTGTTCGTGCCTCGCATCTCTCCTTCCCGCGCTCCACTGTTTACCGCCCGAGACTGTCACAAGATTGCGCTCGCATTCCGTTCGTCCGTCTCACTACAGACACATTTTTTGAGCAGCTGATGTGTGATCTCTCCTTAGGACTCATGGCCAGTAATGCTAAAGTGAAGTAGTTTTTTTTTCTGTAGTTTTTCAATGGCTCTCGGCATCTTACCGACGACGTTACCTGAGCAGTTGAAAGCTGCGTATTTATTGCATGGACAGAGCAGAAATGTAAGTGTCTAAAGCACACTGAATGATAAATGTGTTTTAACAATGTTGTTGAACTGAATGTACAAAGGAAACTGTTAACAACAACCTTGAAATAAGAGGGAGAGGTTTATCTGATGATCAGATGCATGAAATAGCGTTCGTTGCTTTAGCAAACAGATATCGGGCCTGTTTTCTTTCAGAATCATCATTCGCTGATGGAGAGGAAAAGTTAAATACTATAGCATTTTATTTTATGAAAATGAGATAAAGAAGTTTTCGCACTGAAAGAGAAGTGATCTTCACGCTCAAATAACTTAAGACTTGCCAGATATCTGCAGCTAAGCTGAATAAAAAGCAGAATGAACTGAAACGTTCAGACAATAAATAAAATTTATGAATGATGCAGTGCTAATTGACATTATTTATTACAGTACAGAAACTATGAAGTATATTTTCTACCTTATTGTGTGCAGAAAATTTAAATAATTGTTTGTAATATATAAAACAATCATAAAATTGTCATTAGGAAAAAATCATAGATTACAAATGACTGATCATTGTCCAGCAGTGTATTTGAATTCTTATAGCAAATTCAAAGTAATAGATAAGAAAATAATTCCTTGTAAAAAAAAAATAATAATAACAATAATATTACATACATACATAAAATAATTGTATTTGACATTTCTATCACTTCTGAAATTATGCCTGCGCCCCTGATGTGACAAAATGTTAGCCTATGAATAATACTTTTAAAGCTCTTTTTTTTTTTTTTAAATCTTGGCTTACATACATTTTTTGCATATGCCATGTCATGCCATTAGGGTTGGGAATCGTTAGAAATTTTCTGGTTCCGGTTCTGGTTCCTCCTAACGGTTCCATTCAAATCATTAAACAACTATTAAAAAAAATAGTGGTAAGGGAAAATGCACCATACTCAACTACTCAATGCCCGATACTGTTTATTACTTACTGTCAACTTAATTTAAAGGTTGCCAATGCCACAATTCAACATATATTACAGTATACAAATTTTCTGGTTCCAATTCCATTTAAATGAACTATTATTATGTTTTTTTTTACTATTTTACCTTCATTGAATGTAGTGATGCTGGAAGGTAGTAAGTAATGTTGAGTAATGCTAGTCCATCAATCACCATGTGCTTCAAAGTTGATGTTTTTTACACTATCAATAACATTTTGCTTTTCAAGCAGGAATAAGCTGGTTGGCCAAATAGTCCCTTGAGGGCTAAGACACGTGTTCATTTCCCTAAATTAATGAAATATAAACTGTTATACTTATAATAATGTATACACACACTCCATAAAGCCCCTGTTTTACAAATAATAATGCGGTCAGGAGATGGTGTGATGCAATGAGTGGTTTCCACAAAACAAAACATTTAAAATGCATGAAAATAAATATTTTCAATCACTTTGTTTATCACTTTTGAAATGACCTGTACACTAAATAATCTAACCCTCATACTTACATAACAATAGTAGTCTATTTATTTAGTGGTCCAAGTTGAAGTCAGTATGAATATTACTGACAATATGTGACAAATATAATGTAATTTAGTGGCGGTTGGTCACGTGTCGCACCAGAACCCTTTTCGGAACCGAAACTTAGAAATTGCTCACGGTTCCCGTTTTTTTCAAAAAACAGAACCAGTTCTTAATACGAACTGGTTCTCGATTTCCAACCCTACATGCCATAGCATCATTAAACTAGCATCTAACAATGGACAAAAGTGGGGTTTTTTTCTAACCTATTGTTCTGTAACCATAAAGGCTGCTGTGTAATTTGCCCCCCTGACTAAGCATTTTAAGAATTTAGGGGAAGCATTTAAATAATCCTGTGAATGCACTTGAAGAATGCAGAATTTAATCGTTATAATTGAATTGAATGGAATTGAATTGTGAATCGAATCAAATCGTTCTAAATTTGCAAAAATCGTTCTTGAATCGAATCGAAAACATATGAATCGTGAATTGAATTGAATCGCTGTCTACCCAAAGATTCACAGCCCGACTTTCGTTGGATCTAGTAGGCTACTTAGTGCAGCTGTGTGATATGATTTGCAAATTCAGATTATGTACTTGTTTATTATAACAGCAGCAGCAGGGACTCCAAATTCATACTGCAACATTGCAACTACAAATTCAGAATTTTAAATGTTAGTAAATATTATCAAGCAAATAATCAGTGTAATTGCAAGAAGGTACAGTGAAAAGCATTTCTGAGTGAATTCATTACACATCGTCTGCACCGAGGTGCCTCGCTGCTACAAAAAGAGACTACATGTGGACTTAACAAGTGATCGTGTAGATTAATTTGTATTTTGTATCAGAAGTAGTGCAAGTGCTTGAAGTAAGTCAGAAATAAAGCAGGATTTACCATCTGGAATTTGTTGTTTAGTCATATCGCACAACATACAGTGCGGACAGCCTCACCTAATATAATGGATTCTATTGATTTGTTTGCGTTGTTTACTTTCATCTGGAATACACATTTTTTCTAGTGACTAGTGATGTGACATACAGCCAAGTATGGTGACCCATACTCAGAATTCGTGCTCTGCATTTAACCCATCCAAAATACACACACAGCAGTGAACACACACAACGTGAACACACACCCGGAGCAGTGGGCAGCCATTTATGCTGCGGCGCCCGGGGAGCAGTTGGGGGTTCGGTGCCTTGCTCAAGGGCATCTCAGTCGTGGTATTGTCGGCCCGAGACTCGAACCCACAACCTTAGGGTTAGGAGACAAACTCTCTAACCATTAGGCCATGACCTATCATACATTATATTAAAAAAACCTTCCATAGCAACAAAAAATGCTTAGCAACTAATTAATTACAAGATGAATCAATTAAAAATTATTCGAGTATATAAACTTTCCTGAGCAGCAGCATGCATAGTACTTATATATTAAGGCTAGTAAGTGATTAAAATTTTTTATCTAATTAATTACAAGATGTGGCGATTGATTAATCGAATTAATCGCAAATTAATCACACATCAAATTTGGCTGAGAAATTACTCCCAAAAGATAATTTAAAGTCATTATTGTGTAAAGCATCAAACAGATAACAAAAAGTAGCTTCAGTAAGAAATATTTTGTTTGATTCAAAGTAAAATTTATTTTAGTTTTTTGGGTGGGTGAACTATACTTTTAATAATTTATCATCATTATTATTACTATGGAAATATGAAATTATTTCTGTAATGAAATGATCCTCTAAATAATAAACTAAAACTGCCAGTAGGTGGTGATAAAAGTCTTAATGATTAAGTCATTTATCCTTCATTTAATTTGTTCAAAGGGCTAATTCATTCGGGAGTGAAGTAAATGATTCTCTTTATGGCTCTGCGCTTCTCTCATCATCTATGTGCATGAATGGTTGTCCATTGGTTCATTAGGCTTGTGAGGAGACTTGAAGCGCATCATCACCATCCAAAACAAAAGTTCTATCTCCTGTGTGTGACGAAAGAACCTTCAAAACGAGAGATGAAGTTAAAGTGTGTAATTCTGGAATGAGTCAAATCTGCACAAATTTCAATAACTACATAACAACTACACAAATGATAGCCCAAATGGCTTGAAATTTGGCATGCAGTGTCATTGTCCAAGTTGCCATGACATTCAATTAAGATATTTGTGTATCTCAATAAAACATGGCCGCCATCGGCCAATGAAGTTTGGTGATGGAGCACCAGTCCTGCCGTTTTGCCTTTACTTTCAGGCTGTGATCTAAATGGACATAAGTAATGAACGAAAGGCCAACCAGTAATAGAAAGCGCACAATCCATGGTGATAGGCTTTCCGTTTCCAAAATCACTGAGCCAATATTGCAGTAGACCAATCACAAAAGACTGGGTCATTAGGCCAATCCCCACAGATTACCATCACGCAAAGGAGGGGTTTGGAAAAATGAATCATTGAGCGAATTGTTTGGGAGTCGTTGAGCAAATAAGGTAAAAATAAATGCATGTTATAAGATAACAAAGTGTTTTATGACCTTGCATACATGTCAACCTGTTGTTGGGGACTCCCAAAACCAAAATATGAGCCTTTCATAACCCATAATAGGGGCAACTTTAAAACTGCAGTCCGTAAATTTTGCCTCTTTGTCGCCATCTCTGTTTGAAAATCTGCAATTGCAGCTGTGTGGGGAATTATCTTTCTTGCATGGGTTGTGCTCCAGCACGGATGCATCTAATGTTTTGAGGAGTATATGTGTTTGGCAGTCAGCCACGTCTACTAGCCTACGTCTTGGAACATATTACCCAAATAAGAATTTTCACCGGATATTGTCATCTGAAAAAGTAAGTACCAAGTCTGCCACATTTGTTCTGACCAACTGAGGAAAAAAGCATTACAATAAATTGTGCTACCAATGCTGATTTAATCTAAATTAGCTCATATCAAATCAACCTGTGCAAATTATTATTATTGTTATACTTTATTTTTTTCTTAAATTCTTGATGGAAACAACATCAGCATTACATGAATATAGTGTGTATAAGCGAATAGTTTTTAATTACTGTAGCCTAATCTCTAATTGTCACACCATTCGAATTTCATATTAAGAAACTATTTTAACCCAAAAAGCAAACTATGCTCCCTTCGAACTGGTTGTCTTTAAAATACAAATCTTGTGTAATCCAAGGCTATGTGTAATCAGAAACACATTTAACACTGGAATATAATTTAATTTAATTCAAATGTGTTACATAAACACATAATCCTTTCTGGATTACAATCTGCCATCAAAATGATACATTTAATTATCCTAGCTGCTGTGTGAAAAGGCTATAGCCTGCAGGATCCTCATGTGATAGCCTAGTATCCGGGACAACTTCTTTATGTTTACAGACGTGACGTAATGATGCAGCAACATGCTTGAATTTCCCACGAAAACCTACCCGTATCACTCAAATTAGAAAAAAATATTATAAGCTAACCATTGTGAATCGGGCTAAAGTAAGGCGATAGTTTTGAACACTAGCTGGTTATGTACTTGCTCAAATATTGATTTCGGATCATTTTAACCAAAAAAAAGTTACGGACTGCAGCTTTAAATTTGCGACTCAAGTCAAGCCATGTGACTTGAGTCCCCAACCTCTAGTATTTAGCTATGTTGTGAATATTTGCAGCGCATTTCAGATCAGCCTTAAATTAAAATAAAATAATAATTTACAAAACAAAATTCATAAATGCACGTGACAATTCACATTTACAAAACCTGATTCGTAATTTCAAAACACAATTCATAAATACACAAGTAAAAGCATAAATATTTCCCCAAATGCTCAAGATATTTTAATGGGTACTCTTTTTTTTTCTAGCACCTGATTAAATTTTTGTACAAAATCACATTGTGATTTATAACCAGACTCAATGAGTAAGTAGACGTTTTTTATCTGATGACATTTTCTTATGATTAAAGATTAACGGAAGTGTGCAGTTTGCAATGTTACAAAAAGTTGTTAGTCCATGCCAGTTTTCTTATAACTGGTGTTTGTAGGAACACTTTAGTAATCACAGGATGAATTGGGTGATAAACAATCAATAAAACAACGATTTTCATGATAAACTTCCAGTTTGCAGGTGTCACAAGGTTCCCATGTTCTTTTTTCATTGGAAGTACTGTGCAAGTTGTCTGTGGGTATGACACATTCTAGTTGAGCATCATGTGATGTGATGGCAGTATCTGCTGGTGAGCTTGGGCATGGTGTTAACTCCTTATTCTCTAGGCCAAACTCATTCCGATTTGTTGTTTCAACTAAAGCTTGAGGTTGAGACTGTGTGTTGGAGTGATTAAATAAAAGCCCCAAAAATGTTTCTTTGGGTGTGTAATGATGTGAAATGGCTGGCTTCTGAGGATCATCCAAATCCATTAAATTGGGCTGCTCTTGGCTAGAATACACAAGTGGTCTTATGGGTTTTGCATTAACAGGCTGCGTGGCCCATGCTGATGGAACAGGCTGATGTTGGGCTGGTGGCAAAACTGAAGATTGAGGCTGGGAAACTACAGTTGAAGGCTGGTGTTCATCTGTTGTACCTGTGAGCAGGTACTGATTTAGCAAGTTGCAACTCCTGCTCACAGCTTGTGAGTTTTGCTGTGAAGTATAAAATGTATGAGCAGCTACGTAATGTTTCTTCATTTCCTTTCTTACAGGTTTTTTTTTTTTTGGTCTTCCTTCTGGTCACAGAAGCCAACGTGATCTACGGTGGAATTGTAGAATTTATTATCTGTCCGTCTTGCTAGGACTTGACCTCCAGGTCTGAGTTCTTTAAAGCTGGTAATTGGCAATTCATTTTCTTTAAGTATATCACAGCACTTATTTTTTTTACTTGTGCATCCACATCTTCAAATGTAACAAAATCAAAAAATCCTGTGATCTATATAAGATATATTAAATGACAGAAAAATCACCTTAAAACAAAAATAATCAAACTAACTCAAAAAGCATTACATAATTGTACCATCTTTTTCTTCAGCTCGTATGCCACGTCAGGCTTACTGACCCTTAAGGCCCCGGTATACTTCAAACAAAATCAAAGAACGAACTGATATGACGTCATTTCGATGCTCACCAAAGCAACCTTTCTGGGGGAGTTCACTTTAGCTCCTAAACACCTTTGAGATTCCATTGGTCTGTGAAGGTTACGCAATCGGTGGGTGTGTTCTGAAACTCCACCTTCTTTGACGCGCAATTTTTTTTCTTGGTTCATTCCTCATTCTGCAGAGGTCATTCAAGAGAGCAACATCTCCTGAATACACTGGAGTGTCGAATAGCTGAGCTGCACAAATATATCTGCACCTGTACGATCACTCGCGGACAGACTTTAAAGATGTAGAGACAGTATTTCATTCCTAGAAAGAAATTGCAACGAAGCTTGGTGTCGATGACCCAGAGTTATGCAAAAAGCAATGCAGAGAAACATCCAAGACAAGTTTTCCAAAGCCATGAAAAGAATGAAAGGAAAAAGTAAAGATATGAGGTAGCAAGTACCAAATACATGTGTTTCAAATAAATGTTACACCATACTGCTGCTGTTGTTCTTTCAATAAGTGAATTTAAAGGGTATACAGTAGCCTAAATGAAATGCTAAACGAACATACAAAAATAAACCTTTGTTTTTATCAAAACAATTTATCCAGTTTAATAAAATATATTAACACTAATAAAATAAAGTAACAAACTGATTCCAGTATTTTTTTTTTCCCACATCATGCTAAAGTTTTCAGACTATGAGCCATTCACACTTCCCATAAAGGACTGATTATGGAATGGTTCTTTTGTATTGCAAACATTATACTTGACTCTGAACTGCTGCTAATCATTATTCTTTTGTCTATAATATTCTGACCATTGGGGCCTGTCTCACAACTAGATTGCCTACACTTCTTCTTTTCATCATTGTTTTAAGGGATACATGTGAGCGTCGTGACACGTTTATATTAATCTACATCCCGCCTCCAGCAGGGTGGGGGTGTTGGAACGTTTGTTAACAGTATACCATCGCTCAGCCTTTTCGAACTTCTTTTTGCCCTGAAACGAAGAATGAAAACAAACTTCGTTTGAAGTATATCGGGGCCTTTAGTTTCTTTGGTGGGTTGTGAATTCTCTTTGGAATTTCCATCACACTTTTGATCTGTGGAAAATAAAAGAAAAACAAAAATTAATTGATTGTACAAGTGCTTAAATACATAAGTATGTCTCAGTTGTGTTGGCATATGCACACATCTCACTTATATGCTTCAAAGGAGACTCATACACTGAACAAAATTATAAACGCAACACTTGTTTTTGCCCCCATTTTTCATGAGCTGAACTCAAAGATCTAAGACTTTTTCTGTGTACACAAAAGGCCTATTTCTCTCAAATATTATTCACAAATCTGTCTAAATCTGTGTTAGTGAGCACTTCTCCTTTGCCGAGATAATCCATTCACCTCACAGGAGTGGCATATCAAGATGCTGATTAGACAGCATGATTATTGCACAGGTGTGCCTTAGGCTGGCCACTCTAAAATGTGCAGTTTTATCACACAGCACAATGCCACAGATGTCGCAAGTTTTGAGGGAGCATGCAATTGGCATGATGACTGCAGGAATGTCCACCAGAGCTGTTGTCCGTGAATTGAATGTTCATTTCTCTACCATAAGCTGTCTCCAAAGGCGTTTCAGAGAATTTGGCAGTACATCCAACTGGCCTCACAACTGCAGACCACGTATAACCACACCAGCCCAGGACCTCCACATCCACTTCACCTCCGAGATCATCTGAGACCAGCCACCTGGACAGCTGCTGCAACAATCGGTTTGCTTAACCAAAGAATTTCTGCACAAACTGTCAGAAACTGTCTCAGGGAAGCATGATAATGCACAGCACCATGTTGAGAGGATCTGTACACGATTCCTGGAAGCTGAAACTCCCAGTTCTTGTATGGCCAGCATACTCACCGGACATATCACCCATTGAGCATGTTTGAGATGCTCTGAATCTTCTCGGCAAAGGAGAAGTGCTCACTAACACAGATTTAGACAGAGAGAAATATGCCTTTTGTGTACATAGAAAAAGTCTTAGATCTTTAAAGGTCAGCTCATAAAAATGGGGGCAAAAACAAAAGTGTTGTGTTTATAATTTTGTTCAGTGCAACTTTTTTTGTGTTGAAATTTAAATATAACCAACATTTAATCTTATTCTTATCGGTCTTGTTGTTGAACCTGAAAGACATGATACACTTGTGTTTTCTTTCTTATTTGTACAAGTTCATTTGACTGTTTAAGCCCAATAAGTTACCAAATAAATAAATATCTTTAGTTCTTATGTGCTATGTGCACACCAGCTTTATGTATGTGCGTTTTGAGTGTGTGTGCTCAAACCATCTCTCAGACACTGGGCACACACTCTTTTGATTACTGCACTTGAGCAGTTTAAAAATGACTTGTTTTTAAAAGTCTTAAAACGCATTAAAAACACACATTGGCAACATACCTTTTTCTTTCTGCTTCCCTCCATATTGACTCTTCACCCTTTGTTGAGGCAAGGGTATCAAATGACCAAAATATAAATGAAATAATTAAAGGGCTTGCTCCACTATAGCATAAAAATACCATAATATGTTTGCAGATATTTAGTAACATGCCAAGTTAACATACTTCTGATATCTGAAAAACAATGCTACGGTCAGTTATTCTCCTTTGAAAATGTGTTTTCTGGACCGGAATGCCTGTCTCTGTTTTGGTTTGTGAAACCCGCCCGCTGCCAGTTTACCCAATTGTATTTCAGCATCCCGGGTTGCCAGTTGGCGGAAAACAGTGTATTTCATGTCATTCATCGTCAAGTGCACTCATTCCTGTTTGCGTCATCAATCTGGCAACCTGTGTCTGAGGAGGAGGGGCCGGGTGAAAATAACCCTCTCCAATATTTTGAATTTGGACTGCAATACCTAGTTCAACCACTTGGTGACAGCACCTTTAAATGAACTGTGTAAATGTCAAGCTTATGAAGTTTATCATATTCGTTTGAACCTTTTTTTTCACAAGTGCACCCTGAAACATATTTTAAATTGTCACCTATCCTTATGCACTAGCTTAATCATGACTCACAGGTTAACTGCACACCCAACTAAGGCAAAACACTCTAACTACACATTTTGTGGAAAAATTTGTGATATCAAGCTTTGACATTCCTGTACATTTTTATATAGAAATTCAGAGAAAACTGATTGCAGGTATTTCAAAAAATCACACTGAGGTCAAACTTTAAAGCCAGTTTTCACCGTTTAAAATGTTGGGGGACGTTTCACTTTACACATTGAAACCTTACTTTAAGCCCGAGACACACTGCACGATTTTCGGCTGTCCCAGACAAAAGATTGGCATCGTGAAACAATCATGGTGATTTTTGTGATCGTGGCTCTTAATCAGTGGTCCCATGTCGTACAGTGAGAAAGGTTCAAAGATGGCCGTTGTCACAGTCTTGCGACCAAAGATAGCCTACGATAATTTTCTGGCAGCAGTAGCGGTCTTTGGCACGGGCGAACCGGGCAGCCACTTGGGGCAGCATTTTTTCATGATACATGGGGGTGGAATGAGCAGTTAAAAAAAAATAATAATAAAAAAAAAAAAACAATCCTCTGCGCCGCGAAGCAGTTTTCTATTATCTATCATTCCACTGTGTGGGGAATTGGCAAACTGGCGCCCCTGCTTGCTGAGAAGGTGCTGTGCACAGAAGCTGTGTGAGAAGGGGAACAGATTCATCATAATATTGTGCTTTGCAACAAAACTGTTACAAGTTCAGTTATTATTTATTTCCATCATTTGGGTTAACATTAGGCCCTGTAATTAGCCAATGGAATTTTCAAATCTGTGTAATTATAATTTAAATCTGACTACTTTTCAAATTGTATTTCATAAACCAACATCTCAGACGTTATGTCGAAACGTTATGGGATTTCAAATCAAAAAATGACTTTCTGTTACAGAACAGGGCATTGATTTCATACATGTCCACTGCAGAGGACATCAGGACTTAAATCATGTTTATCAGGCAGTTTGGGAGACAACAAGTGAATAGGGAATTAAATTATACATCAATATTCCAATAAAATATTAGATATTATTATTAAAATGTTGCCAATTATAACTCCAATAATTACTATTCTTTTTTCACTAAATGTTACTCCAAGAACACATTAATATGCAAATTAGATACAGTGTATAGATACATTACATTGAATGGGAATATTAATTTATGTCCATTTTACCCACATATTGCATAAAGTAAAATGGTGTATCAATTCATTCCATTATATTTTTCATAACATAATTCAGAATCATCTTTATACAAATTTTGGTTATTTTTTAAACAAATGACACATAATAACAAATAAATAAAACATAATTTTTCAAAAATGTTTTTTTTTTTTACCATTTTTTTCTTATTCTAAAAACAATGACATGAAACATGAAAAAAGTAAATGATGACATGAAAAAAAATAAAAAAATCTCTGCTCGTTACATTTTTTATATATCTGAGTGTATACATTTTTGGCACATTTATGTATATAGTGTATATTTATTTATGTTCTGATAACTTATACTGTCATATTTTGTGCAGAATTGTGTTTGTTGTCTTTTGGCAATGTTGGAGGTGGAGATTGTGCTCCTTAAAAAGTGTGTTTCCTGTTGTAATTGCAATAGTTAAATAACTGGATTCTCTTAAGTGTGTTTTTCAAATGTTCTAATGAAGAATTTGTGCAATTGAGAAATATAATTGTTTCTTTCACTTCTGGTGTTATAATAAAATATATATTTTTTTTTTTTTGGGGGGGGGTGTCAAAGGGGGTCTCACCCAGGGTGTAATTCAATGTAGAAAAGCCACTGTCTGGCAGTGTCAGAAATTCAGCATGATAATCACACAGTGTGTTTGCTGTTACGACCCATGTTGACTGACCAGCCAGTAAAAATGCGGCATGAAATCCACACGACATGCCGCTAAAACATAAAACTGCTTACCTCAAGCTCTTATTTCTTCCTCTTTCGCCGCTTACACTTTTTTTCCGCACACATAAAAACTACAGCTGTCAAAGTGTGATTAATTATGCTCTTTTTGTTTACCACCGGCGCATGCTAATGATGTTTTATTCTTCTGTAGAAAAATGCGTCGTAGCCTACCAGTCAATAGGTTTCATCATCGTACAGTCTACATGCATGTCGTACACAAGTTTATTAGATCCATGTCACACAGTGTGACCAGCGATGATCTTATAGGATTGCTAAAATCGTGCAGTGTGTAGAAGGCTTCAGTTTGTAGTTGCTTTTATTCTATATAAAGGTTTTTGGGAATTAATGCAATGGCATTTAATTCAGATTCAGTGAAAAAAGTGAAAAGGAACAAAAAAAAAAAAGTGAAAGTGGAAAAAAAAAGTGACGTGACATACAGCCAAGTATGGTGACCCATACTCAGAATTCGTGCTCTGCATTTAACCCATCCTAAGTGCACACACACAGCAGTGAACACACACACACCGTGAACACACACCCAGAGCAGTGGGCAGCCATTTATGCTGCGGCGCCCGGAGAGCAGTTGGGGGTTCGCTGCCCTGCTCAAGGGCACCTCAGTCGTGGTATTGTCGGCCCGAGACTCGAACCCACAACCTTACGGTTAGGAGACAAACTCTCTAACCACTAGGCCACGACTTCCCCCGTCGTGGGAAGACATACAAGAATGGTGCAAGTAAACCAGTCTCGTTGGAGGAGGAAAATGAAGATTCAATCAAGACCCAAAAGATACAGAAGGCAAATGATCCTAATGAGAACTATTAATATTTCTTTTTTAGTGAATATTTGAAATATCTACTTCGTTCAGTATGTACACTTTGGCGTGTGCATTCTTTTCTTTCAGCAGAAAAGGTCAGTGGTCCGAAGGTCAAATAACAACTTTTCAGAAGTAAATACTTGCTCCTCCGGAGTGGAAAATGACACTTCTTGTACAGAGTGACCATCTGTGATGTATGGACCTGAACTTTGAAATGTCAGTGAGGGATTTCAAACAAGACTAGACAACAACACACACTACACTGGTCTTGATTCATATGTGGAACATTTGATCAGATAGGTTTGCTTCCCTTTGATTATAGCAATGATTTTCTGTTTTCAGAATTTGACAATGAGAGGAATGAAAGCCATTTACTCGACAATAGCCTTTCATTTGAAAATAGTGTTAAACAGTGTTTTGTAAATGATGGCGAATCCAATTTCATTAATAACACTAGTGATTTTTCACTTTACAGAATGCTCCTTTGTCTACTGCAGAGAGTCTTCTCTTTACACTAGCTTTTGCTAATAGACACAAAATTACAGGGAAAGCCTTGAGTGACTCATTTAAATTGATCTCCCTGCATTGTCCAGTAGAACATCAGACAGAGTGCTTTAACAATTTACAAAAAATCAAGAAAATATTTGATGATGCTGGTCCATCCTTTATTTTGCGCAAATATTGCAACAATTGTTATATGTCAGTAGAGAGTGATAACATCCATTGTCAAGTTTGTCAAACCAATGTGTTAATTGAGGCGTCAATTTCATATTTTGTTGAAGTTCCAATTGAATCACAAATTAACGCATTGTTTGCAAAAAAACAAAAAAAAGATTTTCATTAAAAGTTAAAATTTTGTTTTATTAGACAGAAAAAGGGCCAGCGTAATATTGAAAAAATATATGATGGACATGTATATCACAATTTACTAGCTAACAATGGGCCACTTAGTGATTCCTGCAATATCTCTTTAATGTGGAACACAGATGGCATTCCTGGTGTAACACCTGCATTTAACAACACTTTTAATGCTACATATAGAAATTAAGGGACCAGAGACTTTCACTTTTCAATGAGCCATGTGTATTACACCACAAATCACCATACAGTCAGTAAACATACAACGTGCATAGTTATTCAGTTGCAAGGGAGACATTGAATAGTCCAGACTTTCATAGTGGCGTCCTTCGCTACCAAAAACTCAGACTTAAAGATAGTAGGAGCAAGATGAAACAGTACTTAAGTGCATTGTTGATAAGGACACATCTGCCTGGAACCAAGTTTCCAAGTGGCTGTCGGTAATGTATACAAACTGTAGCTTGTAAAATGAACAATAACAAAGATGTTGTTGGCAAACCGAAGACAATTAATACCCTTTTTGATCAAGGTCCTAGTTATAATTGAGCTGGCTCCACATGCCTGCACGTTGAACCCTCTGCATCAAACAAACAAATCAACTTAGTGACACCATTAACAAATTTACCCACCTCATTTACATAAACATTCCCTAACATCATATATACAAACAAAAAGTACTAACAGGAGTACTTACACTTGAGTTTAACCCCTTAACTGTCACCCCCCATTTTTTAAAATAGGCATTAAAGTGCATTGAAAGCTTTTCAAGACCACTTTCGTATATACGAAGAAAATGCATTGGCGATAATATCTTGGCTTGAGCCTAGACTTTCCTGTCTGTCTCAGAGAGAACTGGGTAAAGGCCTTTCTCTCAGTTCTGCTCACAATGAGGTTTTTGGCATCTGTTGACCTTTCATCGTGAAACTGACTGCAAAATGGCAAAAGGTTTTTATTGACTTATTATTTATTTATTTTTACAAGTATTGTTCACCATGGCTGGTAATCACAATTGTCTCCTTACTGTGTCTTTTTTGGATCATACCTCTTTCTTCCAACTTCATATCCAATTCAACCTGTAGGATTCTCATTTTCATTTCATGGTCTTCCTTCAGATTTAGCATTTTTTGCTCATGAAATTCTCTGGCTAGCTTTTCATGGATAGTCATCTTGTTCTCTGCTGAAAGGTGGTGGCAGCATCTTTTCTCAGGGATGCTAGAGCAGATGTGGAGGGCTGTAAGGGAAACAGGTCAATTTAGCTCAAAGGGAATCATTTAAGATTTTAAAGGGAATTTGAACAGAATCACTGTTTCTCAGCTGATCACTGAAACGGCCAGCGATTCACTGAACGAGCCGTTTAACATCAAATCTGTGCTGGATATTAATATCCAAAGTATAGTGAAAACACTATTAATTAGCACAGTAACAAGATCGGCAGTTTAAGACATTAACTTGTAAGCACAAAAAACACAAGATACTTCTCTTTTCAATATGAATAAGGCTTTATTAGATAAATCTAAGACATATAAACTAATCTAACACATAAGCACACACACTCACACATTCACACAAGTCACAGGAAGATAGAAAGTTAGGAAAGAATGAGTTTAAGAGAATGAAAATGTGAAATCCCAAGTTTACAGCAATATGTGAAATTGCATAGACACGAACAACCATCATTCACTTAATTAACCCTCGCATTGAGTTCCTCAATGAGGTTAAAATTATATTAGATAACACCAGTACAGATCAGAGTCTGGAGGTACGTTACTTGGTTCCCTTTGTTGTCGCTGAAAAGGAGGTAATCTCAGTCTCTTAATTGACGTCTTGGGAAGGCCGTGGTTGTTGGGCGTTGGCTGAAAGTGCAGAGTCGTGTTCGCCTGAAGAAGCTGAGTACTTTACAAAACTAAACTCAACGGGCACTCGAGGTCAGACTCGGAGACACGGCGTTACAAAACTTAACTCAGAACACGAAACTCTCAAACAGAAAAGAAAAGAAACTAAAGTAAAAGAACAGAAGTAAAGTTTGACGAGACTAGGTGGTGTTTCTTCTCATCGTGGCTAAGAAGCAGCAGGCGTGCAGGCCGAAGCACGCTGGAACGGCGCTCGAAGAACACTAAAAGTGATGACAGAGTAAGACTAAAAGCAAACGCTAAAAGCAAAAGCAGGCTAAAAGCTGGCATGACTGATAGCAAAAGCTAAACGCAAGCTAAAAGCAAAATTTGATGGTGTCCTGAGTATTTAAACTGGCCTTTTGGCCACACCTCAGTAGTATTATCATATCCTTTGTGTCAGATTGGTGATTTATTACCCTGATTTATGGCTTGATTTGTGGAGGGTCCAGTCAGCGTTGATTGACAGGTTGTGATATGTCCAATGTGTACATGGTCAGATTTATGTGTTGATTTATCGCTATATGGCCTGTCTGTCACAGTGGTTGCCATGTCACTGGTTGCTGTCACCCATGATTGACATGACAGAGGTGTGTGTAAATCAAAAGATCAAAACAGATCTCAGATTTGACTTGTGTTGCATTTATTACTGGATATTATGATGGTTGTATCTGTAACCAGAGTTGTGGGGGTTTCTGTGGACTTCCTTCCTGAGCAGTTACTCACTTCCAGTCAGGAGGAGGTGTTTGGGTTCTTCCTGGAATAAAATGGCTGAGCAAAAGTGAGTGTATTTACACCTTGACAGGATCAATGTTTGTTTGATCAATACGGTATATGTGAATACCTAGACACCTACAGACCACATGCTCCCCGTCTACATCCACCTCTGAAAAGGAGGAGGATGTCTGGAGTCTTTCCAGGTGAGAATTTTATTTTTATTTTAGGAAATGCAACAGGAAAAAAGGAAGTACCGACTTAACATCTTAGAAACATCAATGTTGTCTTTTATGTAGGACACTAGGTTTTATGACTTCTATGACAAGTCAAAGAGAGAGAGAGACAATTATTTAAATCAGCAACTAACCAAGCCAATGAAGAGATAAATAATTTAATGTTATCTGAAATTAATAAAATCAAACAGGCATTCATTAATGTTAAGAAAGTACTATCCATAATATGTGATGTGTAAAAGGAGTTGAAATCTCACGTTAACTTTAAAACACACACACACACACACACACAAACAAATGCATATGTTGATATTTAAAATAAGTGATACTATTTTCTATATAAAAATAGTCTCCATTCATTTCTTAAAAATACAGAGTGGTTTTATGTTAGGTTGTTGATATTTCACACAGGCGTTGTTTCTTTTGAGGCTGCAACGGCTACACGTGACACGCCCCTTTTTCGCGACTGTTTTTCGCGTGTACAAAGGCTAACGCCACAGAACCTGAAGCTTTCTTCAGCAGCTAAACAGTTTTTTGCTACGGCTTAAAGTAGGACAAAAATTTTTAAAAGGGGAAAAAATGTCTGGCTCTCCTAACGGTAAGTCTAGTTTTCATTAACAACCGTTTAAATCAAATTTGTTTATGTGTGATCACGGTATGAGTCCTCCCCATTGCTTAACAGGCGATATGATGTTCTGTATGCAGAACACCAGTTGTGAGACGATTGTGAACGAAATCAAAGCACTGAACGTGGGCAGTATGATTCAACTATTGTTTCTTTATTAAAAGCAAACATACCATTATGTATAACGAACTCATGTTTATGTTCGTTCTTTTTTCATTATTCCCGCTGACAGCGCAACCTCCACAACCTAACGTTGCGGTCGAGGTGCCCGGGATTAGGCCTGACATCACCCCAGCACCCGCAAGTTCTGTTAATAATTTATATTATGTCGTAAAAATAAAATTGTACTTGTGCTAGGCTTGGTGTTTATGATTGTTTTTTTTCTTTCTCATTATTCATACAAACAGCGAGCGCTCAGTCGATTAGTACAGCGAGGGAGCGAGCCGTGAGAGATACCCCATACAGAAGTCACATAGATCGAAATATATTTAAAATAAATACATTTTTATATATTGAAAGATCTTAAATTTAAATAGAAGAAAATATATTTTTGTAATATATTTTAAAATATATTTACATATATTTTATAAAACATATTTAAATATTTGATTTTGGCCGCTTTTTAATATTTTCCACATATATTAAACATATGTAAATATATTTTTTATTGGAAATATTTACACATATTTATTTCCCATATATGTAAATACATTTAGATATCAGACTATGTAAATATATTCATTTGGAATATATGTCTATATATTAATTTCTAATATTTGTTAACATATTAAATTTCAGTACATGTAAATATATTTTATATTGTAAATATTTACATATATTTATTTCCCATATATGTAAATACATTTAGATATCAGACTATGTAAATATATTAATTTGTAATATATGTCTATGTATTAATTTCTAATATTTGTTAACATATTACATTTCAGTACATGTAAATATATATGAATTTAAACATTCAAATACTGAACAGAAATTGGAGAAAATTTACAAATCCCCAGACAATGCAACTTAAAAACTGTGACAGTATAAATTCACTTGCAAAAATGAGCAGTATATTCAGATGACATAACACCTACTATAGAAAAATAAGAATTTTATTGACATTGACAAAAGAACAGAATGCAGATAAACTGCACAATTAAAAACATAAATCAAACCCAGCAACTTTACTGAAATTGCTATTATGAATACTAAAGGATGATGCTAAAACCTGAAAAGTAATTCTTGAAGAGAAGTTTTTTTTATTATTATTAATTAAATAAAGTCTGTGTTTAAAAAAAAAAAAAAAAAAAAAATGTTAGAGTTGTCTAATAGAGAGGGTGAAAGAAGAACATCCAAACCCTGCCCCTGATTTCTTCAAGATTTTTTATGGATTTATATAATGGTGTTTTTTCATAAAGTAAAGGCAGTGGCAAAATTAACATGACACTACTTTGATTTTTTTTTTTTTCTTGCAAATGCAAATTGTATCAAAATTGGTGTTTTTGGAGTGTGTGTGTGGTTTAATTTGTAGAACAAAACAAAGTAGTGTCATGTTAATTTTGCCACTGTCTTTACGTTACGAAATCACACCATTATATAAATCCATAAAAAAATCTTGAAGGAAGCAGGGGCAGGGTTTGGATGTTCTTCCTTCACCCTCCTCTATTAGACAACTCTAAACTCTAACAGGTCTCCTTTTTCTTCAGTTGAAACCTCAGTTCTGCCAACTTGGAATTGATGGCCTGTCCCAGGTTTCCAGCAATTGCCTTTTCATGACAGCATCTGCAAAACAAAACAAAACAAGAAAGAAGATAAAAAAACATTAGAATTAGTCAGTTGTCACTTGACATGATTCTGGTCAAATGTGTTTGTACCCTTAACCTTTAAGGTCACTGCACACTATAGTCAGATATTTTCACACATTAAAAAATAAATACGAACTCACGTTGTGTCAATCACGTTTACACAATGCCTCCGAACTGTGACTCCGTCATAAAAAAATATTGGATCTTAACCACTGAAAGAAGACTAGGACATAAGCCGCGTTTCCACCGCTGGAACTTTACCCAGGAACTAGGGACTTTGGGCTGGTACTCTGTGTGTTTCCACAGCAGCAACCAGGATCTAAATAAAGTTCCGGGTAGAAAAATGCCCCTCAGAAAGTCCCTGCTCACGAGGTAGTACTTTTTCAAAGGTCTGGAACTTTCGGGGGTGGGACTTGAGTGCTAAACATGCTGATTGGTTGAGTTCACGCAGCATCGTGATTTCAACCACCATTTATTCGGATAATTTTCAAAATATTACTGTTATTGTATCATGAAATGTAGTTTTAAAAGTATTTCAGGGCGAGAATGTAGTTGTTGAAAACTCAAATCTGTGGTTTATTTATAAAGACAGAGCCTATTTAAAAATGTGTTTTGCCGATTTTGGAGACGGTCAGCTCCACGCGATCAGTGGGAGCTCATTGCTCATGTATCCGCCTAGAGCACTTTCACCTTGGCTAGTCCTTCTGATATGTGCAGCTGGCTCTGATGTCTCTTTAGTGGTTAAACTTAAAATATAATCAGTTTTGTGTAAATCTAACAGGTAATCTTTGGTCTTCATTCAATTGTGCGACTGACTGCTGTGACAGTTGACGTACAACGCTGCTGACGTGTTATCTTTGTTATTGGGCGCACCAGAAAACACGTCAGCAGCATCCTACGTCAACAGTCACAGCAGTCGCTTTCACAACAGACCCAGAAGAGAAGACAATCCTGAATAAAGTCATCATTTTTGTTATTTTTGGACCAAAATGTATTTTCAATGCTTCAACAAATTCTAACGGACCCTCTGATGTCACATGGACTACTTTGATGATGTTTTTATTACCTTTCTGGACATGGACAGTGTACCGTACATACATTCTCAATGGAGGGACAGAAAGCTCTTGGACTACATCTAAAATATCTTAAACTGTGTTCCGAAGATGAACGGAGGTCTTACGGGTTTGGAACGACATGAGGGTGAGTCATTAATGACATAATTTTCATTTTTAGCTGAACTAACCCTTTAAAATGAAAATAAAAAGGAAACTGATATAATATTTCATTTCATTGTATTGTAGGCTGTATATATACACATTTCCCTCAACAAAGTACATTTCTGCGGCTATTATTATGTTTAAATGAAAATGGAGGCAGTGATATTTGATATCATAGCCTATTTCATCTTATTGTAAATATACAGTGAGGAAAATTGCAGTAGCCAAGGCGAGCTGACTGATGTTAAGTACGCTGTTGTTTGCAGAATTACCAGACTTGCGTCGTTTCATCCGCGGGAGATCACACTCCCGAGTCGAACTTGCAAGGTCCGAACTACCGAGGATGCAAGTCCGAAATTTGCGTACTCTGTATTGAGAAACACGCACAGGCTTACGTCACCAGACTATTTGCCTTATCTTCACGGTACTTTAGACCGCGGTGGAAACGCTGAAAGCAACAGGTCTGTGGGGGAAAATAGTTCCTGGTACAATTGTTCCAGGTAATTTCGGTGGAAACGCGGCAATAGATATCACTTTATGGATATACAGCAAATGTGGGGGAAATTATGATTCACACTGGTGCACTTCTGAATAGATGTATTATAGCAAACCAAGTTTAATGAATCTCACACCTACTGTAACATACAGCATTATGGTCATTTCACACTGCCACCAATTTTGTTTTGTTTGGTCAGTGCGTTCACCCTGTTGGAGTATGGCAAGTGTGAAAAGTTCATTTGCAAAAACTGATAAATGCCATTTTTAAAAACAAAAGTGCATTATTCTCCACGTATAGCGCGATCTGAACCCTAAATATGTTTGGTCAAAAAATCCGGTATTGTCCACTATCAAGGCATAATATAATTCAATATAATTCAAATAATTAACAATGGTGGTTATAAATGTAATGTGAAGCTTTTACATTCACAATGCTCATTTTGATCTTGGTGGTGAAGTGTGCAGAAAATTCTGCTGGACTGAAATTTAGTCTTTGGTGAACAGTTTTCAAGAGTGCAAATAAGATTTTAAGTTTAAAGCAACTTTCAGGCTTGTGTGAGGTCTCCACAAGCAACAAAGTCTACTTGAACAAACACTTTACTACATTTAAAGTTTAGAAAATCTTACTTATAATTCCCACCTTCACCATCGATCTGGCACGGCAGATGACCATTACAGACTGTTTCACTTTGAAGTGAGGCACAGTCACAGTACTCGGTTCTGTCTTACCAGTATTAATTTTAATTTCAAAGCACACTTTTTTTATTATCATCTGTGTCTCATTTTGAATTATGTTGTACCTCTCTGGTTGTAGTGTCCTCAGTGCAGTGTTAAACAGGATGGCCTTGTTAGACATACAGGACTCAAAAAATATTTGATATTTATTTGACACATATTTTTAATATCTGATAAACTTCTGAATGTTTGAGGTTTTTCTTACTAGTCAGATGGTTCATAGTGCCTGGAGAAGTTCTTCAACAAGAGGTACACTCCAACTCTGCTGCACGGTCATCAGCATGGTAGAATATAGGAAAATAAACAATGTGTCACAGAGCCAACAATACGTAGTATACAATGTCAGATTTATTAGAAATAAACTACAGCAGAGGTGAAATGCAGAAAAGAGAAAGAATAATGTACAGAACATACAAAAAAATCTTAAGAAAAGAGAATTTACGTAAATATGCTTTAAAAAATATTTAAAATATATTTAAAATATATTGTGTATATATATTATAATATATATATATATATATATATATATATATATATATATATATATATATATATATATATATATATATATATATATATATTAGGGCTGTCAAATGATTAATCACGATTAATCACATCCAAAATAAAAGTTTTGTTTACATAATATATGTATGTGTACCAGGGTATATTTATTATGTATATATAAATACACACACATAAATTATATATTTAGAAAATATTTACATGTATATACATTTATATATTTATATCTTCTTATTATTTTATATTATATATAAATATATTTAATATATAAACATACACATATTCTTCTTAAATATATACATGCATGTGTGTGTATTTATATATACGTAATAAATATACACAGTATACACACATATATTATGTAAACAAAACTTTTATTTTGGATGTGATTAATCGTGATTAATCATTTGACAGCCCTAATATATATATAAACGAGTATATATCGTTTAGATTTGTAATGTTTTTTAATGGAGTCTCTTATGCTCATCAAGGTTGTATTTAGTTGATCAAAAATACAGAAAAATAGTAATATTGTGAAATATTATTGCAATTTCTAATATTGGTTTCCTTTCTTATACTTTTAAATATCATTTTTATTAATTTACTTCTGTGACGCAGCACTGTATTTTCAGCATCATTACTCAGAACATCATTCTAATATGCTGAGTTATTATCAGTGTTGATAATATTATCAACTGTTGTGCTGCTTAATATTTTTGGAATCTGTGTTCCATAAATAAAATAAAAAGTTAAAAACAACAGAAGTTATTCAAAATAGAAATTTTGACAATATTCTAACAGTATCGCTTTTTATCCATTTAACACCGTAATCCTTGCTGAATAAAAGTTTTCTAAAAGTTTCTTTAAAAAAAAGAAAAAGAAATGTCCTGACCAGTAGTGTATATTTAACACACACACACACACACACACACACACAAAATATATATATTTTGAATAAATACTGTTATTTATACTTTTATTTATCAAAGAATCCTTAAATAATATCACAGGTCCCGAAAAATATTAAGCAGCACAACTGTTTCCAACACTGATAATAAATCAGCATAATTTAATGATTTCTGAAGGATCATAATGATGCTAAAAATTTAGCATGGCTTTACAGGAATCAATTATATTTTAAAGTATATTAAAATATAAAACTGTTACGTTAAATTGCAATGATAGGCTATTTCACAAAATTACAGTTTTTTCTTTATTTTATCAAATTTTTAATTATCTGTTCACATCTTATTTTTTTTTATCTGTGTGTTGTTGTTGTCTCTGTGTTCTGGAAGCTTGTGACACTAAAACAAATTCCTTGTATGTGCAAACACACTTGACAATAAAGCTCTTTCTGACTTTGATTTGCGTGTGTGTAATAGCTATACAGTAGGCCTACTACAGTACAGATGGAAATGCTTATTTTTCAATTAAGGATAACTTTAGAATTAATGGACTGCTTTGGGTGCTTGACACTTCATTGGTCGTTTTGTTGTTTAAGAATGATATTCAAGGTTAAGAGTACGCTGTAAATTATTTAAATATAAATTGTTTCATCTAGGTATTTAACAACATTACCTACATTAAAGAAATACGACTTTCCTTATTGATTACGTCTTCCCTCAGGTAAAATGCACGTTTTCTTGCATGGCTGGATGTTGGAATCACGTTGTTTGCATTCTCCCAAACTGATTAACGTTAGCTGAAGTCGACACGCGGACGTTAATAAAACCTAACTCGGTTAGCGCGAGACCCGGAGCGAGCAGGAGCGGCGGAGGATTCCGCTTAGTCTTAAAGCCTCCCTCGAGCGGCTATGCTCACAAATCAAACACTGGTCAAAAAAAGAAATATTGATTCTCAGCTTAGAGTTTGGTATTCGTATGGTCTAGGTGGTCATACAGCATATGCCTTAAATACGGGACAAACTGCGTTCCATACAGCTTTCATAATGCTTCTTTAAAGCCTTAAATAACGTTACAGGATGATACCATATTATACAGAACGGTTAAATTAATTAGCTTTTTTTAATTCATCCATCAAAAAAAACACACCAAAACATTTACAAAGCTATAAAAAAAAACTCATCTACACAAAATATGTGTGATTAAAATCCCAAACTTTCATAAATAAGAGCTCAAATCTATAGCTAGCTTACGTTACCTCTTATAGTTAGCCTCTGTTAGCTCACGGTTGTGATGCTAACGGACTTATTCCCATGACACTGAACCATTTCTGTAAAGTAAATATTCAACAGAAACGTGTCAATTACATGTAAGAAAGTGTCAGGAAAAGTTGTATGTATTATTTGTGTAATTTTAGGAACTAAACTTACCTGAAAGCAGTAAAAACAACAGTGAGAGACGGAGAGATTTGCTACTTGTCAGCTGAGTTGCCGCCCCGTTTCCATGGTAACTCCCTCCACTCCAGTTTAAATGCGCATCGAATGTTCAACGCGCGCGCCCATCAAACACATTACACAGCGTTTACATAGTACATAAACTTAAAAACTTGTCCTGACACTTGATAACATATTGTTTAAGTTGATAGTAGGCCTAAATAGAATTAGAATATAGGATCTATATAATATAATATAATATTAATTAAAAGTTATTTGAGGCATGAATATAATGTAACACACACACGCAACATATGTATTTTTAAAATATATTTTCAAAATATATTTCAATATATTTAACAGTGCTTCACATATATGTGAATATATTACTTTTCCGTATGGGACGCTAACTGAAAACAGGGGATCGCTCTGTGTTTTTTTTTTTTTTTTTTAAATCAACATCTAGACCTATAAAATATTTCTCTTACAATGTCAGAAGAAAAAAAGACTAAATAAAACTTTGTGTCCATACTAGCTTGTTTAAGACGACTTGTTAACCGATACCCGACCGTTACAACTGCTGATCGACATGAAACAGCAAACAGTGCTAGACACGGGCCATCATTAGGAAGAAGAGTGGCTGTGACTGCTCAGATCCATGCACCGCGGCAAATATCTACTAATTCTGCACCTATTGGTATGTATTAATCATTTATATTATTATTTAGAATATATTTGTATCATATACTTGATGGTAGTTCTGATGCAGGTGTAAGAAAATCACGCCAGGAAGACCAGAACGTGACTGCTCTGCCGGACAAAAGACTGCAAACCCCTGTGAGATCAGTGTGATACCTAACACCCCTGAGCGAAAACGTCCAAGACAATCAACTCCTGAGTATAGAGGAATGAAATTAAATTATTATTAGTAGTATTGGTATTAATTATTATTATCAATATTGTACAGAATCAGAAGACACGGAGTTCTGGAACGAACATTTTGCTCAAGCATGGGATGGATGTGATATGAACGCCCCATCTAATGTGGATCAAGAGAAGAATTTAAATCAACACACAGACACTGTTGAAAACGTCGCAGATTCAGACGATGATGCAGACAAGCTTCCTTCAAACCAGGAGGAATACAAGAACCAACAGCAGAACGACACAAACAAAGACATTTTGAACACTATTGCCAAGAGCCAAGAAAGAATTATAGAGGACCAAGCACGTTTTAATCAGACTATTGCTAAGAACCAACAGCAGAACGACGCAAACAAAGACATTTTGAACACTATTGTCAAGAACCAAAAAAGAATTATAGAGGACCAGCAGAAACACTGGATCATCCTTAAACAAATTATTGCATTACTAAAACGTCATGATGGCGGACATGCTCAGACGGCCTGTGAACAGGAAATGACTGTAACGCTGTTAACTGAACTGCTGGGGCTTTTTAAATAACTGTATTGGTGAGTCCTATTTTCTTTACCCAGTTTTTTTTCTTCCTAAGTGTGTATTGTTTTTGTCACAAGTGTGCATAGATGTAGTTTTATGATTAGATTTTTTCCTTCTACGTTTAGTTGTGTGGGGTGTATTTTGTGAATATTTTTTTAAATAAATTAGAGTTAGAAATGGCTGCGAAACGTTGTCGGGAGTCATGTGATGGTGAACAAGATCCTCCGTTAAGGAGCAATAGGGATGATAATTTCCAAAATCAACAAAACACTACAGAAAAGATACTCAGGCTCATACAGACTGTTGATGAGATGAAAAAACACAAGTCATCTAAATTGTTAAAATTAGTAAACGTGGTACGATCAAGGGGCAGAGCCTCCTCCAGAACCAGCTTTTGATTTTGAACAGTTTGTAAATTCTCAACAGCTAGGTGAGGTGTCAGAACCAGTTTTTGATTTTGAACAGTTTGTAAATTCTCAACAGACAGGTGAGGGAGTAGGTACCCGGCCACACCACACGCTTGACCTAACAGACCCCTGCATGGGTCTCACACAAGCTGAAATAGAAACACTTGTAAGAGAGGGTGGTGATGTGGCTGGATACACAGTAGTACCACAAGGTCAATTCAATGGTTTGGAAATCCGCAGGCTTATAAATCTAAGGGAAATATCTTCTACAGATCTATCAGACTACACTGTGTTTTTACATGACACGTTTTCTGAAATAGTGGCATTTTCCAGATTATTAGGTGGAGATGGTAGTTTAATTAACATCACTTTGAGCGGTCCTAGCTTGACATCTGATGTTAATACACTCTTGTCAGCTAGCAATGATTACAGTGTCGATCTCTTCATCAGTGATCTTGAAAAAATCATGCAGAGCAACTCGCATGTACAGTTTGATGAGTGTTTAAATTTAAAAGTGTCTATAGCAAGAAGTAAACAAGGAGGCGCTCGACGAAAATGAAGGGATCTAGCCCACGATCAATGGATTGGTAAGAACAGACTTAATTTGTTCATCCCCTCAAACATTGCTGGGGAAAACAATCTTTGTTTTGCAATCTGCTTAGCACACTTTCTTAACCCTCAGAAACCACACACAGACCTAGAGTCCATAGCATCAGCATTGCAGGAGTCTGTAGGATACACTGATCAACATATGATATCACTTAATGATATTGCTCAGTTTAAACGTATGTTGAATATTAAAATAGTGGTCTTCTATAGAACGAATACAGGAATGTTGGAGAAATACGCAAACACAGATGTACCAAATCCTAAAACAGTGTTTTTGTACCTCCACGACAATCATTATTTTATGATTAAAAATCTGAAGGGATTCATTGGCACACCATACTTGTGTGAGTATTGTTATCAAGGGTTTACTGCACGGCGAGATCACAGATGCCGATACACCTGCGACGTTTGCAACGCTTCTGAATGTCATCTTTACCCCAAAAAAACAAAACCCTGTGGTGACTGTTTGAGGTACTGTAGGCCAGACTATTGTTTTCAGATGCATAAAAAGCCACCTCTAGGTCAGAAATTTGCACAGTGCGACGTTCCCAAATATTGTGGTAAATGTAATAGACATTATCATGTCAGCGGCACCAACCCCAAGCCACACAAATGTCCTGCAGATTGTTGTGTTCACTGTAGTGAGGGTTTGGTTACCGACGTTGTGCATCAGTGTTTTATTCACTTGTGTAAGGTGAAGGAGCCAAATTATCGCTACATTTTTTTTTGATTTCGAAACTCATTATGAAAATAACAGGCATTTTCCGATTTTTGTATACGCGATTACGTTTGAGGGAGAAGAATTTTTGGCCGAAGGTTCTGATTGTGTAGATCGTTTCATTAAGAAATTCAGACGACCTTGTTATAATAATTACACATGGACTGCACATAATGCATCCGGATTTGATAATTTCATTCTTTTGGAATACTTCACTAAGATGGGGATACCTCCTAAAATTACAATGCAAGGGTGTCGTCTAATCCATATGTATGACGAGGCATTCAAACAGAGATTTATCGATAGTTACAGTTTTATGCCCATGCGCCTAGCCAACACACCTGCTGCTTTTAATCTGGCCAACTCTGTGAAGGGTTATTTCCCACATCACTTCAAACCGTGTTGAAAAATGATTCGTATGTCGGACCATACCCAGCCAAAGAGTTTTATGGATATACGACTATGTCAAACAAAGACAGAACAGAGTTCGATGCTTGGTATAGTACTATCTCTGACCAAGTGTTTGATTTTAAAAAAAGAACTAGCAATTTATGGAAAAAATGACGTCATCCTGCTTAGGGATGTGTGTATGAAGTACCGTGATGAATTCATTCTGTGTACAGGTCTGGACCCATTTAATTACACCACTCTGGCATCCACCTGCATGGCTAGCTATAAAACACACTACCTCCCAAAAGACACAATAGCACTGACACACAACAGCGCATATATCAATCAGAACAAAACATACTCGAAGGTATCAATTGAATGGCTTGAATATATCAGCAAATCACGTTCAGTAGTTGTTCAACACGCGCTAAATCACGGTTGAGGTGTCATTCGGCAAGTATTATGTAGATGGTTTTTATATCGATGGCACAAATAAAAAAGCATTAGAGTTTGCAGGGTGTTTTTTTCACGGTTGTGAACGATGCTATAACCCCAATGATTTAAATCCGTTATTGAGGGTACCTTACGGTCTTCTCAAAAGACAGTTTGATGACAAGATTGAAATTTTACAGAATCCATACAATCTTCATACCGAGATTCAATGGGAATGTAGCTGGACCCATGCTAAACAATCTGATGCTGACGTGATTGCGTTCATGTCCACCTATAAACATCCTGAGAGATTGAAATCCCGCAAAACTTTGTATGGTGGTAGAACGAAGTCATTCAAGTTGTATCACAAGGCAGCAGAAGGCGAGGTCTTACGGTATGTGGATTTCACAAGTCTCTATCCATTTTGTCAGGCCACAAAGTGTTTCCCGATAGGACACCCCCAAATAATTTTCAAAGATTTTGATAAATTATTATGGCCTGGTTAAGGCTACGGTACTAACACCTCGAAAGCTGCTTCACCCGGTACTACCCTACCGCGCAAACAAAAAATTAACTTTCCCACTCTGCAGGTTGTGTGCAGAACAGCAGAACCAGACACTACCGTGTACGCACACGGATGAGGAAAGAGCCATCAGTGGTTGCTGGGTAAGCATCGAAGTGCTAAAAGCTATTGGAAAAAGGCCATGTTGTAGTAAATCTGGATGAGGTCTGGCATTTTCCCCAACGATCAGATACACTGTTCTGTGATTATCTTAAAACATTTTCACAGTTCAAACAGGAGAGTTCAGGGTTTCCAAAAGACATGGTGACCGATGCAGACAAACAATCTTATATCATAGATTACTTTGAGAAAGAAGGGATTCACCTGAATGTGGACAAGATTGAACTGAACCCTGCGCGTAGATCGATAATGAAATTGGTCTTAAACTCGCTCTGGGGACGGTTCTGCCTTTGTGAGGGTTTACCTAAAACCGAAATACAGATCCAGAACAATTTGCACGACACAATTTTAGCGCTGAGTACGACATCAGACATTTCTCATTTGTGTCAGACACTACAGCAATTGTACAGTGGTCTTACCCAGAAGGGAAAGCCCCCCAGACTCGTGATGTCAATGTCTTTATTGGTGCTTTTACAACTGCCCATGCACATTTAGAACTATATGAGCTTAGGGATAGGATGGATGATAGGCTGTTTATTGTGACACTGACAGTGTTGTTTTTACAACCAGAGAAGGTGAATATGAACCACCACTAGGTCCATATCTCGGTGATCTTACTGATGAAGTTGGACCCAATGACCATATTACCCTCTTTACCAGCACCGGCCCGAAAAGTTATGGTTTTGTCACCGCTACGGGTAAGGTTTGTATGAAAGTGAAAGGCATAACGCTTAAAGCTTTAAACTCTAAAGCCATCACATTAGATTCAATGTTTGGACTTGTTAAGCATTATGTGAAGGGGAGGGATGATAGCCGTCATATTCTTGCACACAACGACACTATTGTGCGGAATAAAAAGGATTTGACGTTACACTAAGTCATTTGTAAAGAAATTCAGAGTTGTGTACGACAAGCGTGTACTGCTCCCTGACTTCACCACACTTCCATATGGCTTCTGACAACGTTTTTGGTGGGGGTGTACATGACACAGAAGGGTTTGACATTCGACTCAATGTCCTTTTTCAATGGTTATAGCAGGACCTAGCAACAGTGGTAAAACATTTTTTGTAAAAATGTTGTTGCAAAATGCCGGAAAGTTGATTTCTAAAAATATTGACAATATTGTTTTCATTTATTCTGTATGGCAACCTTTGTATGATGATTTGTTAAATATGTATGATAACAATATTAAATTTATTGAAGGAATTCCACAAACTTTGGACGATGATGTTTTGTTTCCTGTCAATAAAACATCTCTTGTAGTAGTTGATGATTTTATGCTGCAAGCATCAAATAACAAGGAGATTGAGAAACTTTTTACAGTCTATGTACATCATAAAAATCTAAACATTATTTATATTCTACAGAATTTATTTTTTCAAGGTAAATACAGCAGAACTATTAATCTGAACACAAATTATCTGGTTGTCTTCAGGAATTCGAGAGACGCAGCCCAGATTGGTATTTTAGCTAAACAGATGTACCCAAATAACTCAAAGTTTTTTTATGGAGAGTTTATGAAGACGCTACTGGCACCCCCTACGGTTACCTTTTGATTGATTATAAAGCAAAGACCCCCGAACAGTATCGTCTCAGAACTGCATTACTTTCACAACATCCTGTTGTATACCTCCAGAAAACAAAAAAAAGACCGTAACTGATTAGGGGGGGAAAAAGATGTCTGGGAGACTTTTAACCCTTTAGGCGCCAGGGTTTTTTGGAAAAAATGCTGTATTTTTACATCAAGATTTCAAAAGCTTGTGGCTTGAAAGGGCTTAAAGATAGAAATCTACTGTGAATTAGAAAAATGTTGGGCATGGCCGAAAGTTTATGTGGGGTGTAAATATACTCATCTAATTTGCATATTATGACGTCACCGGGGCGGCCATCTCGAATTTCATAATATTCTGGAAATATTAGATATTGAATTGATGTTTGAACTTATTTGCATGTTTTTTTGTGTGTGTGTCTTTTTATCCTCATTCCAAATGATAAGAAAAGAGGAATCCAACAATAAAACAGGAAAAAAAAAAGAACTAAATTACTACTATATTACTACACTATATAGTAGTAAAACGCATGTGACCAGTAGCCTACTTTTTGATCAGTTCATCAGTAATATTCAGGAAATAATAGATATTGAATGGATGTTTGAAATTATTTGCAAGTTTTTTTTGTTTGTTTGTTTGTTTGTTTTTTGTCTTTTTATTCTCATTCCAAATGATCAGGAAAAAAAAAAAGAAAAAAGAACGGAAAAGTAGTAAATTATTACTATATTACTGTGCCATGGTAAAATGCATGTCCCTATTTTTTTTTATCAGTTGACCAGCTATCTAACCAATCAGGTATCTAGGCGACACAGTTCATAGTTCTTGAGAGTATTGTTCCTCTCATTGCATGGCACAGCGCAGAGCGCACCTACTCACTGACCGCACCTGTACTGTCTGCCAGCGGCCTTTAGAGCGCTCGCGATCAGCAACAGCTCTCCTATGGACACTATGACCACGTTCACCCCTGCCACCCTCATCCCCGTTGGGCAAAGGGTCGAGATGATCATTTGTTTGTGCTTCGTGAACACTCTCGCCTTGTACGGCGGCACCATTGCGCTGCAAAGATGTACCGGGAGAAGCGCGACCATTAGATGACCGATCGTCATTTCCAAAAGGCAAATATTCCCCTTCAGAGTCAGAATCAGCGAATAACATTTGCAATACATCCTCACGGTACCAAATTTGTATTAGCCATTTGCCGATTTTCTCTCATAAAACTCTCACCATTTACTCGCACGCTATGAACTGAACTGCTTCCGCATCAATGACACGAGAGCTCACTTGCTCTGCTATTTCCTCGAACACTTTGAATAGGAACATGACGTAATGATGGTCTAGAATCGAAGTACTACATGTCTGCCATCTAGTGGTAGGGAATACAAATGAGATATTACACCATATTAGGAACTACAGTCTATTTTATTAAGTATGACGTCTTGTCGCAATTTTGCGACTTTGGCACTTAGAGGGTTAAGAAACCACTCTCTTTTAAAGCTGTTATTAAAAGCAACACCCAAACAAAGACGTGTTATTTTACAGGCAGCCACAGACGAGTTAATTTTATGTTTGTGTGAATTAGCTCTTAATGTTCTCCACGGTAATATCCCACTCACACAGCAGCAACACCAGAAGCTGAAAAGAAAAAGAACTGAAATCAAATTTGTTGCTGATAAGAAAGTCTGAGTCAAAAGAAAGAGACGGTTGATTAACCAACAAGGTGGGTTTCTTCTTCCACTTTTAAGTGTTGCAGTCCCTTTCATAACCAGTTTGATCGCATCTAATAAATAATGTCTGGGATGGAACATGCTGAGAGGATGTACCTGGTTCCACAAAGACAGCTGGATAAACTAAAGGCAGGTACCGCACGTGAATCTATACATCAGGTAGTGGAGAACGATCTGGATATGACCATGAGGGATATTTTACACAGGAATGATCTGGAACCACATGAAAAGGCAAAGATGTATACATCTGTATTGCAGAGGTTTTTAACATTATCCAAGCTAGCAGACAGCGAGACCAACACACTAACATTATCACTTCCATCACCCGTACATGCTGACAAAGAAGAAGAACCAGCGGTGTCTATGGGTACGAACACCCAACATGTTTTAGATGTTGTTGCAGACGATGTTTTGAAGAATATCCCACAGAGGAATGAAAAAAAATGTTCGCTACATTTTGGATAAAATATCTAAAACCAAAGATATTGCTTCTTGGACAGAGTCGGACGAGTTTGTGTTTAAAGGTAGAACCATCCCTGGTTCACACATGCTGGATTTAGTTAAAAGTGTCATGGCGCCGCAAAAGATTCTTGATGAACGGAGACCTACCGGGTGGAATGAGTTTCTGGAGGCGTTTGCCAGTTTAAACATGCCTTATTCAATGGTCCCAAATCACTATGTTAGACATACGACTAACTCTTTTAAAACCAAATCGACACCCCCAATAACCAAATCTTCTAAAAAAAGTAAAAAACATGAGGTGGACCAAAGTACCCCTTCAGGACTGTTTAATTATCCAAAAGATGGTGTATTTAAATCCCCCGCTCTTGACCGTAGCAAATGGTTAAATTTTTAAACTCTGAGGTTTTTTTTTTCCTTTGTTTTCTTTTACAGAGATTGTGTTCTCATTTTTTAATTTACCATGTTATTGATATTGTTGTATGTGTTTGTGTGTGTGATGTGTAAAATAAAGAGTTATAAAAAGAAATTTGTATTTATTTAGTTTTTATTATTGCGAAATATTGAACATATGACATGAACATTTCACCCGTTTGCACACACTGAACACACTTGAAAACATTTTCATTACATTGAGATTGTTTTAGCTTTTTTACAAAAGCAGACACACGTTTGTCATTTTTAATCAAATCGTCACTATATAACTTTAACACATAATCATAATCATGGCCCCTTGCCATGTGATAGAGAAAGAACACACAATGTTGTCCGCAGGTGTCTGATGAAAAATCCTGGACTTGCACAGAGGAATATTGTACCACTCTAGAATTCAGTTTTAGAAAATCACTGATTATTAGTGGAAAACGGGCATAGTCATATTTATTTCCAAAGCTATCGAAGAAATATCCAACGCCGTCCTCGCTTATGTGGATGGCAAGCCAGTGTTCACCAGGGAGATGTGAAACATGTGTTAAAAATAACTGATGATGGTAATTTTCTTAAAGGTGCTTGTGGTAAGTAGTCGCAAGGGAGCACACCGAGAAAATGGGTGTTGCATGAAATCTTATCCATGATAGCTGTAAGCTGGATCCTGTTCATTATTATGTATTAATAGTAATCAACCAAGATCTGACGGCGGTTTGACACTTCAATGACACTGTCAAAAATAGAATAGACAATAAGGTTAATTGTGTGGGGTAGAGGTTGTCTGAACCGTGCTTCAAGTCTAATATTCCCAGATTTGATAAGCGAGACGTGTTGTCCACAACCCTCGTCTGGTGTGAGATTGAATGCATAGAGGGTGTAACCATGCAAAAAGTCCTCTCTATCAACAGACAGAGCTTGGTTCCCTTTTGAGATGTTTTCCAGAAGCCAAGGCTATTTGGTAGAATTCACGCACTGCAGAACCACTCCCATAATTAGGTTGCAGAGGCTTTGCAGGGAATTGCTGACCGTCCAGATAAATAGATAAAAATTCTAAATCATAATTTTTAAAGGCAAATGGGTTTTTATTATACGATCCTGTAAAAGCATCATTATCAACCATAGCTAGAACAATAGATTTTGGAAGAGTTCCTAAGAATAAGTTTTCTTTGATTGCAGACTCGTGAGCCTGGAGGAATCGAAAAGTTTTTCACACAAACGCGATCGATAGGATACTTGGCGGTGGTTGAGAGCAGCTCTTGTGCGTGCCCCAGTCTCACAGTGGGTGCGACACTAACTTTTTTCACAAATAGCGAGGCTGACAGGATGTTTAGCTTATAGGCGATAGCATCGCTCCTCATCAGACAGAATTCATCTTTACCCCACGCCATAGGAATTTTAATGTCGACGCCATTGAGCATCAGTTTTTCCTGAAAGAAGATGTCGCTGTGAATGGGTGTTAGTAGTTCGACAACATTACTAGCGTTGGTAAAGGCGGCTCTCTTTGTCAGACCGTGATTTCCTCCAGCAGGGTCCGCTGCGTCCATATGGCCTGCTGTATCTTTATAGAACAATCCAGCGGAGAAAAGTGTTTCCAGGGTATGTTTATCATAATTTAGAAGACACTCAATAAGACAACGATAAGCATGGGTGTTTGTGCTCTGTGATATCAAACGGTCCCCCAGTGACACATCAACCTGTGAAAATATTGTTGCCCCTGCGTAGTTGATTAGCCCCACTGGTGCTCCATCTGCGATATCTGTACCATCAGGATTAGTGATTTTGACCCGCAAAAATAATAAAACATTGTTCAAGTCGATGTAATCCGCCCCATTTCCTGCAATAAAAAACTCCAAAGGCGATGTGTCTGAAATCGCCGATAATGGGGGTACCTCTATATAGGTATTTTTTTCAACTGCAGTTTGTATCAGAGGCACTGTGAACAGGTTGAGTTCAGATTTAATGCATTCTTCAGACATGTTATGTAGTAAGGCCATGATCTAGAAAATTGTTTTGACAGATTTCTTCGACTTTGCTGTTGTTACACGTTTTGCTGTCTCCTTGCGCTTGCGTTTTGCAACTGAGGTCTTCTTAGGGGTGCGTTTTCTTTTCTTCTGTGTTTGACCACTCCTTCTGGACCCCTGAGGCCTAGACATTCTTTTGCGAGACATCACCATTAACCCGGATCCATCTTGAGAGTTTCTATTGTTAAAGGAGTGTGTTAGAGTATTGCTAACAACATCACTTGGTATGTTTTTTGCAGCTGATTTAAGATGAGGCCTGGCAATGCTGAATCCACGCTTTAGTAATGGTAGACCTAGCCCCATTCCATACATAACGCCACCCCCTGCATAACCAGGAAGGCCGTTACCAGCCTGATTTTGGTAATTTTGTATGGGTTAGAATATGGCATTATTTATTTTTAAAATACACCCTGTTTCACGGGTCTGAAGTGTAACTTAGCACTCACCTTGCCGTAAGTGAAACGTACCTTTTGATTCTGATCATCTTTTACCTCTATAGTTATATCTGTAATGGTTGTTTTATTGACCGGTACGTAATGTGCCTTATCGTATCTAACACTGAGAATCTTATTATTCTCACCGTCTATATGTACACATCTCAGTAGCGGGACGTGCGCATCACCAACTGATTGAAACCCCCGTTTATGTCTGCTTGATGTGGTGCGTACGTCACTGCCGTGATTCCTCGGCCATACTCTTCTTCTTCATTAGCATGATTTGTGGATTCTATAGCGACACCGGGGTTTAACCTTAATATAACGGCAAGCTTCCCATAAAACGTCAGCGATATCTTCGGAGGGGCTTTTAGAAAGACTCTGTTTTTTACATGATCGTAGCTGAGGGTCGTCCCGGGAGGTAAAGTTGTGTTGATTTCTCTAATCAGAAATAGGACATCCTCGTAATAACCCTGTCTTTAGTGTGTTACATAGCTTTGATATGGTTTGAGCTCCATTGTTGATGTGAATCTTAATCCCTTCACCAACGGCATAATGTTCAGACTTTTTTCCCCCATCATCTTCCTGTGTGACAATATATGCACCGTCTTTCCTCTGGAAATGTGTACCATGATTTGGGGAATTCAAATTCGATCAAACCGACCTCCCATTCACCTTTTAGGCTCATAGTTCTTGCCAGCATGGTTCTATAACTAGAAATAGTATTTTCTGGATAAACGGCTAACGACGCATTACAGGGGAGCGTGAAGTAAAAACCACCCTCAGACATGATTGTTTTTAAATGAATGCGCACACATCTATGTGTGTTTTCATTTTATGGCATCTGCACATCTACCACATCTTTCTCATTCACCCATGTGTTGAATCTTGAAGGCCATCCTAACCACTGGACCAGAACCTTTGTTGACCGGCCTTCTCGCCTCCTGTCCAAAATTTTTTCTATTTTAAATGTTTTGTTTGTACTCACAGATATGTTTTGCAATTCCTCCTCATAAAAAACCCCATCGATAACATCTCCATCATAATCGCAGAGTCTATAGACTGGGGGATCTCGCGGGATGCATGTTTTTACAGTGAAAAACTCTTCTGTGTAGTTTTTCTCATATCCTTTTGCAAATGGACCCCTTACTTTAGAGATTCTTAAATATAGGTTTGACTTTGTGTGAACCCATAACCCCATATAGGTTCTGTAGCACCACCGATAAGTTTTCTTTGCAAACATCTATCGGTCTCATCTTGATGCTTCTGTGATAGCTTGCGTTGTATCCATCTGTGAGGTCTTGAAGTATGTTGACATACCGTCTGGAGTTTGTAGCTGTTAAATATCGAAACATTCTGGCCTTATAGTTGCGGTGAAATCGCTCAATAATGCTAGCTTTTAACTCTGTGCCTGTTGCAAAATGTAAGATGTTGTACTTTCTCATTACGTTTTGGAAATGTTTGTTAAAAAACTCTTTTCCTTTATCTGTTTGTAATTTCTGAGGTACTCTCCCCTCTTTCAATATGGATTCAAAAGCTTTAGCCACCTCCACACCACTCTTGTTTTTTTACACACGTGTCCAGGCATATTTACTGAAAATATCTATGCATGTCAACAGAAAATGGTTGTTGTCATTTTCCTTGGCATATGCCGACATATCGACTAGATCTGCCTGGAACTGCATGTCGATACCATAGACAAAAACCCTGTTCCTTTTGTATTTTAGTGGTGCTGTCCTATGTAATGTGTATGCATCCTCGCCGGCTAGCCAGTCTGAAATTTGTTTATCAGTTAAGCGAACGCCTGTTTCCTTTAAAACTGCATCTTTTAAATGCCTTTTACCCCCTAAAGAACCAGGGTTAGAAGGGGTATAGTAAATATTTTTCAGAATCTGTTCAGACATATCATCACCCCCCAGAGTCTACAAAAGAATAACACATCTGCTTTAAGTGAATTGGTTTTTTATTTATTTATCAAACATTTTCAATGTACTGAAGAAACTTTACACACATTACAATTTTTTTCTCAAACATGTAGTCAACCAGTGTTTCAATAATCTCACAAACATTAGTCTGATCATTTCTTGAAATCAGCACCACACATAGGTCTGTTACATATGTACACAGACATAAAACGTCAGCAATTCTTATACTTTTACCACATTCAGTCATTAGATCCAGTATTTTTCTGATAGTTACAGAAATCGGTTCACAGGCATTAATACACATACGCATGACATCAGTCCACTTATTTGACATTGTTCTTTCAATTTCCATTTGTTTCTTGAGGCTTGTAAAACGTTTGACATTAACATCGCATCCATTTACTGTTAAGGATACATCAGGATTGTCGTCAATGATCTTGTACAGCAAGTTGGTCATTTCACATCTAATACGCTGCTTGAATATACATTTCGTCAGAACATTAACACACCATCCGTTCCCCATGGCCTTGTTACACTTGTTCAGTGTGTGCACCGCCCTTCCAGCAGTCCACTGCGTCATAGACAATCTGTTCACTAGCGACATCCACAACTTTTTCTCTGATCTCGCGAAGCTTCTCCACAATTAAAAAACCTCGTCACGCAATTCGCACAAAATAGAGTCCACCGAACCCTGGACCCTCTGCGGATTAATCCTTAAAACGAATCGGTTTAGTGCTTGAGCTATGATGTGTTTAAGCTCAGGCTTTACCAGATTACGTGATAACTCGTCAAAGTAAGCATCAAAGAAATAGGCGCAGGGCTCAAACAAACAGGAGTGTCTAAGTTGACTAGGATGATCAACTTCACACCCCAGACAGAGTTCCTTAAGCTTTTTGCTGATTAGGTGTTCCAGCAGGATTACAATAGTTGCCTTTATAATTTTGAACGCATCAGTGCGAATACAGCCGTCTATGTCATCGATGCTGGCACAGACCGCTGCTCCAGCCACCGCACCGCTAGCGCCGTAAGGTGTCATAAGAAACGTCAGGTTGTGATACCCCAGCTCCATGCAGAAGTTATCCAACCAGGCGTTGTCGCGGGTTTGTGGGAGGATCTCCAGAGTCGTAGCGTTGTCATCAGGCATTGCAGGCAGGGTTTCGGGGCTGTTGCTGTAGCAGCAGGCTGACGTGATTTCTTGAGACATGGCGGTAAATGAATCTAGCGAGTGTACCGATCTGCAGACTTTTTTAATGGCTGTAATATGTGGGTGGAGATAAGAGGTGGTCAGTTGCCTTGGGAACGCCCTGTTCAGGGTGGAACAATTTCATCTTTACAGAACTGTAACGATCATACATATCACACCATCTAAACATCTTATCAATAGATGTAAAAACATCAATTATATGAACATCTTTCCACTGAAACAAAAACTTAATGTCATAGTGCATGTAGTGCTCAGCTTCAGGTATAGGCCACACATGCTCACGGATCTTTGTCTTGTCATTGCAGCAGAAAATGTAAACACAGTCATCAGGTAACTTTTTACTGTGATCCGCAACCACTCTAAATCTTGTGTCAGGAACTATGCCATCCCATTCTGCAATATACAACGGATCGTCACCACAGTCATTCAAATCTCTCCAGATGTAGTTGTAGAATAACCACCAGTCTTTTCCAGGGAAAATCAGACAGGGCTCCCGCGTTGTAAAATTGTGTTCAATATCCATAGCATAGATCTTCACAGTACGCATCACTTTGTCAAACACATATCTTCCGACAGGATCACCAGACATTGAGAAATCACGAGTTGTCATATTAATCTCTTCATGAAGAAACTTTGTCAAACTAACACTTTGTTTTTTCCTTGGTGCAAAAGTCAGTTCCTTTCTCATTTCAACAGGCCCTCTTGTTGGTGAAATACACATCACTCTTCTAGTAGTTTTAGGAGTTTTTGGAGCAGTGCCAGCCATTGTAACAGGATAGTTCAGAATGTCTTCTCTGTTTAAATGACTATTTCCTAAACCCCTATTTAAAACATCATTTCAGGATGTAGGTACGGTCTTTAGGTGTGAACAACTGCTCAGGAAGGAAGTCCACAGAAACCCCCACAGCTCTGGTTACAGATACAACCATCATATATCCAGTAATAAATGCAACACAAGTCAAATCTGAGATCTGTTTTGATCTTTTGATTTTACACACACCTCTGTCATGTCAATCATGGGTGACAGCACCCAGTGACATGGCAACCACTGTGACAGACAGGCCATATAGCGATAAATCAACACATAAATCTGACCATGTACACATTGGACATATCACAACCTGTCAATCAACGCTGACTGGACCCTCCACAAATCAAGCCATAAATCAGGGTAATAAATCACCAATCTGACACAAAGGATATGATAATACTACTCACCTCAAATGTTGTCTTGACCAATTAGATATTGTCTTTTCTCGGTGTGTTGCGATGTTTGTCCCACCCATTCATAAATCATATGTTATCTTATCAAGCACGTGGTCCGAACTTTCCCGCTCTTGCAGGGTATCCCATACGGAAAGGTAATATATTCACATATATGTGAAGTACTGTTAAATATATTGAAATATATTTTGAAAATACATATGTTGCGTGTGTGTGTTACATTATATTCATGCCTCAAATAACTTTTAATCAATGTGTTTTTGCAGTGCAGCAATGCATTTTGTTACTACACTATGTTTACCATTTTTAAAGCTATTATTATATATTATATTATATTATATTATATTATATTATATATATTATATAGATCCTATATTCTAATTCTATTTAGGCCTACTATCAACTAAAACAATATGTTATCAAGTGTCAGGACAAGTTTATAATTTAATGTACTATGTAAACGCTGTGTAATGTGTTTGATGGGCGCGCGCGTTGAACATTCGAGGCGAATTTAAACTGTGGAGGGAGTTACCATGGAAACGGGGCGGCAACACAGCTGACAAGTAGCAAATCTCTCCGTCTCTCACTGTTGTTTTTACTGCTTTCAGGTAAGTTTAGTCCCTAAAATTACACAATTAATACATACAACTTTTCCTGACACTTTCTTACATGTAACTGACACGCTTCTATTGAATATTTACTTTACAGAAATGGTTCAGTGTCATGGGAATAAGTCCATTAGCATCACAACCGTGAACTAACAGAGGCTAACTATAAGAGGTAAGCTAGCTATAAGATTTGAGCTCTTATTTATGAAAGTTTGGGATTTTAATCACATATTATGTGTAGATGAGTTTTTTTATAGCTTTGTAAATGTTTTGCTGGCAATTTGTTAATGGATGAATTAAAAAAAGCTAATTAATTTAACCGTTCTGTATAATATGGAATCGTCCTTTATTTAAGGCTTTAAAGAAGCATTATGAAAGCTGTATTGAACGCAGTTTGTCCCGTATTTAAGGCATATGCCGTATGACCACCTGGACCATACGAATACCAAACTCTAAGCTGAGAATCCATTTTTTCTTTTTTTGACAAGTGTTTGATTTGTGAGCATAGCCGTTCGAGGGAGGCTTTAAGACTAAGCAGAATCCTCTGTCGGCTGCTCGCTCCCGCTTCACAGCGAGCGCGTCTCGCGCTAACCGAGTTAGGTTTTTTAACGTCCGTGTTTCGACTTCAGCTAACGTTAATCAGTTTGGGAGAATGCAAACAACGTGATTCCAACATCCAGCCATGCAAGAAAAACGTGCATTTTACCTGAGGGAAGACAGAATCAATAAGGAAAGTCGTCTTTCTTTAATGTAGGTAATGTTGTTAAATACCTAGATGAAACAATTTATATTTAAATAACTTACAGCGTACTCTTAACCTTGAATATCACTCTTAAACAACAAAACGACCAATGAAGTGTCAAGCACCCAAAGCAGTCCATTAATTCTATAAGTTATCTTTAATTGAAAAATAAGCATTTCCATTTGTACTGTAGTAGGCCTACTGTATAGCTATTACACACACGCAAATCAAAGTCAGAAAGAGCTTTATTGTCAAGTGTGTTTGCACATACAAGGAATTTGTTTTAGTGTCACAAGCTTCCAGAACACAGAGACAACAACAACAACACACAGATAATAAAAAAATAAGATTTGAACAGATAATAAAAAATTTGATAAAATAAAGAAAAAAACTGTAATTTTGTGAAATAGCCTATCATTGCAATTTAACATAACAGTTTAATATTTTAATATACTTTAAAATATGGCTGAATCCTGTAAAGCCATGCTAAATTTTCAGCATCATTATGATCCTTCAGAAATCATTAAATTATGCTGATTTATTATCAGTGTTGGAAACAGTTGTGCTGCTTAATATTTTTCGGGACCTGTGATATTATTTAAGGATTCTTTGATAAATAAAAAGTATAAATAACAGTATTTATTTAAAATATATTTTTGTTTGTATGTGTGTTAAATATACACTACTGTTTGGTCAGTACATTTCTTTTTTTTTTTAAAGAAACTTTTAGAATACTTTTATTCAGCAAGGATTAAGGTGTTAAATGGATAAAAAGTGATACTGTTAGAATATTGTTAAAATTTCTATTTTGAATAACTTCTGTTGTTTTTAACTTTATTTTATTTATGGAACACAGATTCCAGAAATATTAAGCAGCACAACAGTTGATAATATTATCAACACTGATAATAACTCAGCATATCAGAATGATGTTCTGAGTAATGATGCTGAAAATACAGTGCTGCGTCACACAAGTAAATTAATAAAAATTGATATTTAAAAACAAAATAAGAAAGGAAACCAATATTAGAAATTGCAATAATATTTCACACTATTACTATTTTTGTGTATTTTTGATCAACTAAATACAACCTTGATGAGCATAAGAGACTCCATTAAAAAAAAATTACAAATCTAAACGATATATACCCGTTTATATACAATATATTTCACCTATATCATCAAACATCTTTAAAACCTAAAAACGTAATTTCTGTTTTCTTAAGATTTTTTGTATGTTCTGTACATTATTCTTTCTCTTTTCTGCATTTCACCTCTGCTGTAGTTTATTTCTAATAAATCTGACATTGTATACTACGTATTGTTGGCTCTGTGACACATTGTTTATTTTCCTATATTCTTCCATGCTGATGACCGTGCAGCAGAGTTGGAGTGTACCTCTTGTTGAAGAACTTCTCCAGGCACTATGAACCATCTGACTAGTAAGAAAAACCTCAAAACATTCAGAAGTTTATCAGATATTAAAAATATATGTCAAATAAATATCAAATATTTTTTGAGTCCTGTATGTCTTACAAGACCATCCTGTTTAACACTGCACTGAGGACACTACAACCAGAGAGGTACAACATAATTCAAAATGAGACACAGATGATAATAAAAAAAAGTGCTTTGAAATGAAAATGAATACTGGTAAGACAGAACCGAGTACTGTGACTGTGCCTCACTTCAAAGTGAAACAGTCTGTAATGGTCATCTGCCGTGCCAGATTGATGGGGAAGGTGGGAATTATAAGTAAGATTTTCTAAACTTTAAATGTAGTAAAGTGTTTGTTCAAGTAGACTTTGTTGCTTGTGGAAACCTCACACAAGCCTGAAAGGTGCTTTAAACTTAAAATCTTATTTGCACTCTTGAAAGACTGTTCACCAAAGACTAAATTTCAGTCCAGCAGAATGTTCTGCACACTTCACCACCAAGATCAAAATGAGCATTGTGAATGTAAAAGCTTCACATTACATTTATAACAACCATTGTTAATATTTTAATTATATTGAATTATATTATGCCTTGATAGTGGACAATACCGGATTTTTTTGACCAAACATATTTAGGGTTCAGATCGCGCTATACGTGGAGAATAATGGACTTTTTTTTTTTTTAAAAATGGCATTTATCAGTTTTTGCAAATGAACTTTTCACACTTGCCATACTCCAACAGGGTGAATGCACTGACCAAACAAAACAAAATTGGTGGCAGTGTGAAATGACCATAATGCTGTATGTTAGGTGTGAGATTCATTAAACCCGGTTTGCTATAATACATCTATTCAGAAGTGCACCAGTGTGAATCATAATTTCCCCCACATTTGCTATAAAGTCATATCTATTGCCGCGTTTCCACCGAAATTACCCGGAACAATTGTACCAGGAACTTTTTTCCCCAGGAACTATTTTTCCCCACAGACCTGTTGCTTTCAGCGTTTACCAAAATCAAATACGTTTATCAAATACCACTGCCTCCTTTCGTTTTCATTAAAACATAATAATAGCCACAGAAATGTACTTCGTTCAGGGAAATGTGTATATATACAGCCTACAATACAATGAAATGAAATATTATATCAATTTCCTTTTTATTTTCATTTTAAAGGGTTAGTTCAGCCAAAAATGAAAATTATGTCATTAATGACTCACCCTCATGTCGTTCCAAACCCGTAAGACCTCCGTTCATCTTCGGAACACAGTTTAAGATATTTTAGATTTAGTCCAAGAGCTTTCTCTCCCTCCATTGAAAATGTATGTACGGTATATTGTCCACGTCCAGAAAGGTAATAAAAACATCTTCAAAGTAGTCCATGTGACATCAGAGGGTCCGTTAGAATTTGTTGAAGCATCGAAAATACATTTTGGTCCAAAAATAACAAAAATGATGACTTTATTCAGGATTGTCTTCTCTTCCGGGTCTGTTGTGAACACGACTGCTGTGACTGTTGACGTAGGACGCTGCTGACGTGTTTTCTGGTGCGCCCAATAACAAAGATAACACGTCAGCAGCGTTGTACGTCAACTGTTACAGCAGTCAGTCGCACAATTGAATGAAGACCAAAGATTACCTGTTAGATTTACACAAAACTGATTATATTTTAAGTTTAACCACTAAAGAGACATCAGAGCCAGCGGCACATATCAGAAGGACTAGCCGAGGTGAGACTGCTCTCAGCGGATACATAAGCTCTGAGCTTCCGCTGATAGCGTGGAGCTGACCGTCTCCGAAATTGGTGAAACACATTTTTAAATAGGCACTGTCTTTAAAAATAAACCACAGATTTGAGTTTTCAACAACTACATTCTCGCCTGAAATACTTTTAAAAACTACATTTCATGATACAATAACAGTAATATTTTGAAAATTATCCGAATAAATGGTGGTTGAAATCACAATGCTACGTGAACTCAACCAATCAGCATGTTTAGCGGTCAAGTCCCGCCCCCGAAAGTTCTGGACCTTTGAAAAAGTACTATACCTCGTGAGCAGGGACTTTCTGAGGGGCATTTTTCTACCCGGAACTTTATTTAGTTCCTGGTTCCTGCTGTGGAAACACACCGAGTACCAGCCCAAAGTCCTAGTTCCTGGGTAAAGTTCCAGCGATGGAAACGCGGCTTACGTCCTAGTCTTCTTTCAGTGATTAAGATCCAATATTTTTTTATGACGGACACAAGTTTCGGAGGCATTGTGTAAACATGATTGACACAACGTGAGGTCGTATTTATTTTTTAATGTGTGAAAATATCTGACTATAGTGTGCAGTGACCTTAAAGGTTAAGGGTACAAACACTTGACCAGAATCATGTCAAGTAACAACTGACTAATCCAAATGTTTTTTATCTTCTTTCTTGTTTTGTTTTTGTTTTGCAGATGCTGTCATGAAACGCCATGAAAAGGCAACTGCTGGACACCTGGGACAGGCCATCAATTCCAAGTTGGCGGAACTGAGGTTTCAACCGAAGAAAAAGGAGAGCCTGTTAAGGCTGATTTATACTTCTGCGTCGGACCTACGCCGTAGCCTACGCATAGACACACACCCTACGCCGTAGCCAACGCCGTGACCTGACGTGCACCTCTCCAAAAATCTAACAGCGCGTCAATTCTACGCGGACCGCAAGCACTGTGATTGGTCTGCTAGAACCCCTTCCTCTGTATGTACTTGAGTTTGGTGTGTTTATAATGTGCACTTTAATATATTTTAATGTTACACCTTCTTATATAAAATAAAACAAAGCAAAGAACAAGTGTCTTATCATTTATTATACTACATAGCATTATACATCAGTATTTGTCCGCGATAAACAATGTTGATCTGCCGTGGTACAAGTCCTTGTGAAGATTGAAAGAATGCCATCTTCTCTTGTTCCGTTGTTGTCTCCTTTTGTAGTTTTAAATACTGATTTAATATTTATTTGTCGCCGTCATGGCTATAATAATGCTTCTCCGCCGAGCCGCTTCTTCTTCGGCTTTTGTCATGGTACTGCGGGTTACACCAGCAACATGCCCGTGGACACCGCAGACTAGCGGTTTTGCATGTGTACTGCACGTCGACGCGGACAACGACGCAGAAGTATAAATTAAAACTGATGCATAGCCTACGGCGTAAAGGCTACGGCGTAGGTCCGACGCAGAAGTATAAATCAGCCTTTAGAGTTTAGAGTTGTCTAATAGAGAGGGTGAAGGAAGAACATCCAAACCCTGCCCCTGGTTCCTTCAAGATTTTATGGATTTATATAATGGTGTTTTTTCGTAAAGTAAAGACAGTGGCAAAATGAACATGACACTACTTTGATGTTTTGTTCTACAAATTAAACCACACACACACTCCAAAAACACCAATTTTGATACAATTTGCATTTGCAAGAAAAAAAACATCAAAGTATTGTCATGTTAATTTAGCCACTGCCTTTACTTTACGAAAAAACATCATTTTATAAATCCATAAAATCTTGAAGAAATCGGGGCAGGGTTTGGATGTTCTTCTTTCACCCTCTCTATTAGACAACTCTAAAATTGATTTTTATTTTTTTTATTTTTTTTTGAACACAGACTTTATTTAATTAATTAAAAAAAAAAAAAAACTTCTCTTCAAGAATTACTTTTCAGGTTTTAGCATCATCCTTTAGTATTCATAATAGCAATTTCAGTAAAGTTGCTGGTTTGATTTATGTTTAAACTGTGCAGTTTATGTGCATTCTGTTCTTTTGTCAATGTCAATAAAATTCTTATTTTTCTATAGTAGGTGTTATGTCATCTGAATATACTGCTCATTTTTGCAAGTGAATTTATACTGTCACAGTTTTTAAGTTGCATTGTCTGGGGATTTGTAAATTTTTTTCCAGTCTCCAATTTCTGTTCAGTATTTGAATGTTTAAATTCATATATATATACATATATATATATATATATATATATATATATATATATATATATATATATATATACTATATATATATATTTACATGTACTGAAATGTAATATGTTAACAAATATTAGAAATTAATGCATAGACATATATTGCAAATTAATATATTTACATAGTCTGATATCTTAATGTATTTACATATATGGGAAATAAATATATGTAAATATTTACAATATAAAATATATTTACATATATATAAATGTAATATATTTACATGTACTAAAATGTAATATGTTAACAAATATTAAAAATTAATATATAGACATATATTCCAAATGAATATATTTACATAGTCTGATATCTAAATGTATTTACATATATGGGAAATAAATATATGTAAATATTTCCAATAAAATATGTTTACATATGTTTAATATATGTGGAAAATATTAAAAAGCGGCCAAAATCAAATATTTAAATATGTTTTGTAAAATATATGTAAATATATTTTAAAATATATTACAAAAATATATTTTCTTCTATTTAAATTTAAGTTATTTCAATATATAAAAATGTATTTATTTTAAATATATTTCGATCTATGTGACTTCTGTATGGGATAATTTGGACATGATTCCTATAACAAGAATATGATACATTTGACAAATAACTGATGGTCAGAAACGTTTCAAGCAAGAAGATTCGAACACACACACATACTAAACATGAATATGATCCCTTAAGCTATTCAAGAGTTATTTAAAAAGACAAACACAATAAGTGATTAGAAACATTATAGTCAAATGTGTGGGTTACATGTATAATATGGAGTTAAGCAATGGACTGATATTCATTTATAAGTCTTTTTGAGTTCATATTGGTGCAACTACATCTATAAGAGACAGTTCCTGTGCCATTCTTTGACATAAGGATGTTCTGTGTGGAGACCAGAGGTTAAAAGGTCCCCTTAGGAATTTCAGTCTGGTACTGCTAGGTGGGGGAAGTCAATCCAACGATCACTCTCACTCCCATACATTTAAATGTCAGACTCACAATCTCCATCACTTTAACCATCAATCTTGATTACTTGCCCCAAATTTGACAATCTCCTCTCCGAATTGAAATTGTCAATAATTGTTCTAATGGTGTTAATGTTGAAAGCTGTTCTGTGAAAGAGTTGGTTAGTTATCTAGCTTCAGACTGTGGTGCTAGGAGTTGATTTACAACATCCTGCCTTTCTGGGAATTCGGCTCATGTTTCAACCAGGCTCCCGATCGAATCTTTAATTTGTCTGGTTCAGGCCTGATACGTTACAGGGCACACACTCACTGTGCTCTGGCTCTTCAAACCTGTTCTTTTCTTCTGTGGGGAAAAACACAGAAGCACAAATAAACTGACATGATCCTTAGAATTAAAGAAGAATAAAGATTGACAGAGTGGAATATATGTAGTAACCAATTTCGTTCTTACATACCATTTGTGCTCAGTTCTTCATCTGAAGTGTTCAAGTGTTCATCTGGTATACCATCCAGAGGTCACTGGTGCTGTATTACTCCAGACAGCAAGTCACTCAATTCATTTTGTCTTTATTTGGTGGTCCACCACCAGTAGGAAATCGCTGTCTTCTGATCTCTGCATTCTGTCTTTTAAAGCCAGTTTAAGGTTCTTCCACAGAGTCTATACAGGCAAATATCATTCATTATAAATTGTCTCAAAAATATGAATATGAGAAATGTGCAATGATAATAATGAAGAAATCTCAACTGAAATTGTTTTATTGTTCTTGGGGTTGCATTTTCATTTGTATTGAATTCATTGCAAATTGGACTCCTTTTCTTTTGCTCACTAGCAGTAGTGTGGATTTTACTTTCAGTAACTGGATAGTTTGTCACAATTTGTTTCAGTAGTTTTTTTTCGTACTCACTAATACGGCTGTGACGGTGGCAGATTTTTACCACAGCGGTGGTAATGGGACCAACTAACGCCGGTGATGCGGTGTTGAGATATATCTGTATATATAATAATTAATATTAAATTAAATATTAATTTAAACATAAACTGAAAACATTAATCACCTGCACAATTGCTGCTTCTGTCACTTTTTCTCTTGACAAGAAGTGCATTTATTCAGTCACAGAATGACTGAGAATGGGAGACATTTCAGACTCGGCTCCACTTCACTTCAGCGCTATAGCCTATATCCTTTCATATCAAAGCGCAAAATAAACTACATGCATTCAATGTTGTGGTCAGTTAAGTCATGAAGTTACCAAAAAGGCGATTAAAGCTGACTTAAAACTGTGCATGCATTTAATATATTTCATATGAGTCACATTTAAGATCATGTCTCTGAAATGGTTTTCAAAACTGTGCTGGAGCAGCACAGCACTGTCTCACTCATCTAACACACACTATTTAACTTGTGTTTATTTTAGCACCTCCGTCAGTGAATACGCAGCCTGCAAAACACTAAAATAAATATCAAAGAAATAATACAGTTAAACAAGAAAGTAGCCTAAATAAAAAAAAGTTAAATACCCCCTGTCTACCGAATGCAAGTGGCACGGTGCGACAAAATACTATATAATGCATAATAAGTGATGCTACACTGGATTCGGCACGACACGACATGACAAATCCCTGACAGTAAACTGCCTCATCCTATTTATGAGGTACTGACACCGAGTTCAAATGTCCTGTGTAGACACTAGACAGGCTCAACCTGTTATGACGTGGCGGTGTGACACTGTTCCACCGCCAAGCAAGCGGCGCATTAAGTCCTCGTCTGCACAAGATCTCTTTTGAAATAGGAATCGTTGCCACATTTCTTGTTAACATTTTTTCATTTTTCACTGTCTCGTTTGTATTTGTCTAGTTTGGAGAAAGCCTTGCCAAACCTGACTACCCAGGTGTCTGCGATCAAGGGAACTTGTACCAACGTGGATGGGTAACATGAATGGAGATGGCTCCAAATCGGCGATTTGGTTTCTCAACAAGATTCATCGCCCAACACAAAATTAATTTGCTGAATGCATAAACTGTATTTTCCTGCACTCAAACCTGCCAATCTAAATGAAGTGCTGCGTATGGCATTGGGGTAATTTGTGGATTACCATAGACATAGTCTAAATAAACCAATTTGCAACTATTACTGTTATTACACTTGTATACAAAACTTATTATTATGCTTGTTATGGAGTGCGTGACATCACATGCACTACCGACGGTGGCAGTAGATAACTGCGGTGGAAACCGACCACCGAGGTGACGCGGTTGTCACGGCGAGCGTCATAGCCCTACTCACCAAAGTTTTCTGAACTAATTCTTTTTGCCCCTGCCATTGTTTTGTGTCAAGATGTACACCAATAATAATGTTTTCTAGTCCATTACAGGTTTTTATGAGTGCCATCAGACCAACAGCATGTGCTTATGCTCAACATAATAAGGCTTATCCCAGGTGTTCTCATTTAAGCTTACTTAATTTACTCCAGGACTCTGTAAGGCGTTTTGACTAAAAGGCTCAACTATTTTCTGCAGTTATCCAGCTGTGATCCTTGGGAGAGTTTTTGGCCACTCATATGATCTTCCTCACATTGCATCTCTCTCGCTCTCTCTCTGCTCTGCTCAGCTGCTTTAAGTATAATATAATAATAATAAAAATGCTGCAAAACTGACAACAACAGCTGACTACACAAATGTATGCAAGCATCCATTACAAGGACATTAATATGCATATCTTTCCTTTTATTCGACCCCTAAGCAGGTGTTGGGTGTCAACAGTTCAGAAGACGTGAAATAAAGTGCGCGCATCTGTAATGAAATGTCCCTCACATGGCTCGGGGGATGAATAAAGGCCCCCTGTAGCGAATCCATGCATTTTTGTAAGATAAATATCCATATTTCAAAAGTAATAAACACTTTTTTTCTCACTTCTGCTGACTGTCATACACGGAAGCCGTTCTGGCAGATGACGCAAGTAAGGAAACTTTGAGAAATGCAGGAGCAAAGGAAACAGAGGCGTGTGCGCTGCCCATATGTCATCTGCCTGAAATTCTTTGCATAACACAGTCAGCGGAAATGAGAAAAAAAGTGGTTATTTCATATGAAATATGGATATTTATCTTACAAAAATGCATGGATTCGCTTCAGGGGGCCTTTATTCACACCCCGGAGCATTGTTTTATTACGGATGTGTGCACTTTATTTCACGCCTTCTGAACTGCTGACACCCAAAACCTGCTTACCCCCATTGAAAGGCTTGGAGGCGCCAGGACAATTTTTAATACTCAGATTGGATTCATCTGAAAGAAGAAAGTCACATACAGTACACCTATGATGCTTTGAGGGTGAGTGAAACGCATGCTAATTTTCATTTTTGGGTTAACTAACCCTTTCATGATCGGCCCTTTCGATAAACCCCCCCTTCAAAGTGTTTTGCATCAGCCCCATTGGAGTGGCTACTAGTACATTTTTGGGTAAAAAATGCCTAATAATTGATCTGTCATCACCTCATAATTCCACGGTCCCAAGCATTGATAGCTTGTTCCCTCACAATGAATTTTCTCTCAGGTACCATGACATAGATCAGGCAATCGAATTGATTAAAATTGCGGGTTGAAGAGCCTGGCTCGCAAAAATAGACCTCACTTCTGCCTTTAAAGTGATGCCTATCCATCCGGATTCATGGCACTTATTTGGGATACGATGGCTCTGGAAATTCTATTTTGCTATTTGTCTAACTTTCGGATGTAAAAGCAGCCCCAAGTTGTTTGCTAGATTTTGTCAAATAATTACACAATTACCTACCTTACACACCTTCTAGATGATTTTTTGGTCATTTCACCTCCGGATGCAATCCCAGGCGCCCATATCCTCACTGTCCAAAAACATTTTTCTGAGCTTGGAATCCCTATCGCTCAGGAAAAATCATGGGTCCCGCTACATCCATCAAGTTTCTCGCCATTAACTCTCCTTGGGCAGGTTTCCCTCCTCGCCAGCCCAAGCTGTTCTAAACGCGGAATAATTTCTTTCCTCTGGCATTTAAACTTCGCAATATGCATTATTCCCCAAGGCTGCCCCTTTATCTCGCATCTCCTCTCACTTGCATCTTCGGTTCACACGCTCAAGGACCCCATTTCCATATCTCATGCATGTTGCGACAAACTTAGGTTATGTTCAGTGTTCCTTAAACAATGGAACAGCCTTTCCCTTTTCTATAACAACTTTGTTTCATCTCCCTTCAACATCCAACTGTTTACATACGCAGCTCCCTCATTCTGCTTCTGAGGTTGTTACCAAGGATGTTAGTTCTTTTTCCCCCCATCTGGCGAGGCTTACTCATCTGCACCCATGAGTCTTAATCTTGCGTCAGATGCCGCAAGAGTCCTCCCAGTCGGGCATCTATACTTGCCTCCCGCAAGCGAGACTTGTCAATCCGATGCCATGAGTATTGATCTCTCATCGGATGTTGCAAGAGTCCTCCTTGCCTGACATCACAAAATCTTTTTACCTTGCCAAGCCAATAGGACCCAATTGTCTGACGTCCTGAGTCTTGATCTCTAGTCGGAGGCTTCCTGGGCCCTCTCGATCAGTCATTCGCTCTCTATCCATCAATCAGCAGGGGGTTGCCGGCCAGTAGAGCCCGTCTGCAGATGCCACAAAATACTCCCATCCAAGGCAACTCGGGCTCTCCTGGTCAGACCTACAATCACGCACGGGTTCTACAGTACAACCATTTCAATTGCATTTACAGCTGAAAACTACTGCATGTGACTATGGAAAAATATTTAGGAGTACCAGTGTGACTGACCCGATCATCATCATATTAGTAATTGTGCTCAGGGGAGCTTCTATGGTTTCTACCTGTTTTTGCAACATTGAGTAATGTATCACATATATCTCACGAATCCTTTCAAAAGCAAAGTGTAGACAGGGTGTAAATATGAGATTCATTGCACAGTGTAGAGAGCTTTGTTGATTATAAATGTGAGATCATGATGAACAAAGGTGAGTGACAGCTTTCAATGATTTTTAACGGAGTTTGTAAATGTGATACTAATTTAATACAACAGTTCAAAAAACAAGTTAATATTAAGTGACACACATTGTCTGACTATAACACTGTTGTCTGATTTTGCTCTTTCGTCATTGAAAATAGTTTAAAACAAAGACACAGCGGAGCCTCTGCACATCTCCATTCAAACACAGCGATGTTTCATTTATGAATGAACGGATGTTTTTAAACAAATCTGTTGAGTCAGTGATTCATGATTGCCCATTCATTAAAGACACTTGCTTCATTCCTGAATGAATCAGCCGTTCGAATGAATCAATAGAATTACTTATTCAGTGATAAAATCAGTGACTTGCCGCCACCTGCTGGTAGTTTTTGTTTAATTTTTAAAATATCAGTTCAGTTTAAATCATTTAATATATAAAATGTTATATTTAAAACAATCTCATTATGAATTTTGTTAATACTGATTTCATTTCATTGGTGACTTATATTTCTAATTCTACTTGTTCTTATTCTGTCGTTTTAATTACAATTTTTTAAAAGCTTATAAAATGTAACTTTCAAAGAACTTGACAAAAGATTACATACTTTCAATAAAGTTAGAGAAATGCCATTATAAAGGTAAAAACAAAATTCCACTGTAAATCACTTTAAGGAGTCAAATATCACCTCATAATGGGAAGGCTAATTTTTGATAATATTTTGCATTATTGATTAGAAGGTGCTTCTAAAATTTTGAATGTGCTCCTAAAACGAAGAGTAAGCATAGAGCCCTGTCACGCTACTCCTCCTTCATCGGCTGGCTGGCTGGCTGGCAGGGCTCACCCATTCCAACGCGTGAGCTGTTCCCGTTGAGCATCAGGATGAGCCCTCCCGACCGGACACCCCAAATCACGTAGTTCCATACCAGCAGCCAGTAGGGCCTACCCATCCGACGCCATAAGCCGCTCCCATCAGGGGACATAGGCTCTTCCATCCTGCAAATGGTTGACTGTCCCCTGCTATTGTTTTCCTTGGATTTGCTTCTCAGTTCCGCACAATTTTAAGCTTTTCTTGGTTCATTCCATGTTTTATAGGCAACCTCTGTTGAGCTTATTCAGATTAGCACAGTTGGTTTTAAATTAATCTAGTTTATTTTAGTTCAGAACTCCATAGTCTAGCAGTTAGTAATCTGCACTTAATCTGTCATATAAGTTCGATTTAAACCATGCTAATGAACTTCTATTAATGCCAACAAAGTTTTCTAGTCTATGCAAAAGAATGTTGTGGTCAATAGTGTCGAACACAGCACTAAGATCCAATAGCACTAATAGAGAGATACAACCACGATCAGATGATAAGAGCAGGTCATTTGTAACTCTGAGGAGAGCAGGCTCAATACTATCATACTCTCTAAATCATCAATCGAAATCCTCACAGATGCCATCTTTCTCTAAGAAGGAATATAATTGTGAGGATACTACCTTTTCTAGTATCTCGGACAGAAAAGGGAGATTTGAGATCGGTCTATAATTAACTAGTTCTTTGGGGTCAAGTTGTGGTTTTTTAATTAGAGGTTTAATAACAGCCAGTTTGAAGGTTTTGGGGACATATCCTAATGACAGTGACAAATTAATAATAGAAGAGGATCTATGACTTCTGGAAGCACCTTTTTTAGGAGGTATGGGAATGGGGTCTAACATACATGTTGTTGGTTTAGATGATTTAACAAGTTTATACAATTCTTCCTCTCCTATAGTAGAGAATGAGTGGAACTGTTCCTCAGGGGATCTGTACTGCACTGTCTGATGTGATACTGTAGCTGATGGCTGCATGGTTACAATTTTATCTCTAATAGTATCGATTTTAGAAGTAAAGTAGTTCATAAAGTCATTACTGCTGTGATGTTGGGAAATGTCAACACCTGTTGATCCTTTATTTTTCGTTAATTTAGCAACTGTATTGAATAAATACCTGGGGTTATGATTGTTTTCTTCTAAAAGGGATGAAAAGTAATCAGATCTAGCAGTTTTTAATACTTTTCTGTAAGATAGCATACTTTCCCGCCAAGCAATATGAAATTCCTCTAGTTTTGTTTTCCTCCAGCTGCGCTCCATTTTCCGGGCTGCTCTCTTTAGGGTGCGAGTATGCTCATTACACCACGGTGTCAGACTGTTTTCCTTAACCTTCCTTAAGCGTAAAGGAGCAACTGTATGTAAAATGCTAGAAAAGAGAGAGTCCATGGTTTCTGTTACATCATCAAGTTGTTCTGAGCTATTGGATATGCTGAGGAATTGAGATAAATCAGGAAGTTTACTTACAAAGCAGTCTTTTGTGGTAGAAGTGATGGTTCTACCAAACTTGTAACAAGGATTAGGATTTACAGTTTTAGCTATATGAAGTTTGCACAAGACTAGATGATGATCTGAGATATTATCGCTTGGCTGCATAATTTCAACACCATCAACATCAATTCCATGTGACAGTATTAAATCTAGAGTATGATTTCGATCTTGAGATGTGTTGTCTAACCCCAATAGAGTTCAGAATGTCTATAAATGCTGATCCCAATGCATCTTTTTCATTATCAACATGGATATTAAAATCACCAACAATTAAAACTTTATCTGCAGCCAGCACTAACTCGGATGTAAAATCAGCAAACTCTTTAATAAAGTCTTTATGGTGCCCTGGTGGCCTGTATACAGTAGCCAGTACAAACATCACAGGGGATTTATCATTAACATTTGTTTCTCTGGATAATGTTATATGAAGCACCAATACTTCAAACGAGTTATACTTGAAGCCTGCCCTCGGAGAAATACTGAAAACATTGTTATAAATTACATGTTTACAAAAGTAATCTTGGGGGGAAGACTTGTTTAAAATAATGTAATCATCTTGTTTTAGCCAGGTTTCTGTCAAACAGAGCACATCTAGGTTATGATCAGTGATCAAATTATTTACAAAAAGTGCTTTGGTAGAAAGGGACCTGATATTCAATAAGCCAAGCTTTATCATTTGTTTATCCGTATTACATCTGTTTTTTATTTGTTGAACATCAATTAAATTGTTACTCTTAAATTGGTTTGGACGTTTTTTGTATTTTCTAGCCCGGGGAACAGACACAGTCTCTATAGTGTGATATCTAGGTGAAAGACTCTCTATGTGCTGAGAATTAACTGATTTGTGGCATGAGGCGGCTAGCAGACGGTCGGTTTAGCCAGTCTGTCTGCTTCCTGACCTGGGCCCCAGTTAGTCAAGTACAAACTCTAAGACTATGTGCCATATTTCTAGAGAGAAAAGTGGCACCACTCCAGGAGGGATGAAGACCATCTCTTTTTAACTGGTCAGGGGTCTCATTTATAAACTTTGGGTACGCACAAAATTGGCATAGAAAATGCGTACGCAATTTTCCACGCACATATTGGGATTTATAAAAAATAAACTTGACGTAAATATGTACGCAACGTACAGACATTCTAGACCATGCGTACGCACTCTTTTTCCTGGAGTGAGAAAAGTAATGAAAACAACAAATTTAAAATCGGTTTTCATTTCGATATACACATTTACATTAAATATTCCACTCTCATTAATGGAGATAATCACTGAAATTACATGAAGTCATTATGCAGAAGTTACAAATGATACGAATTTAGGCATGTTTAGTGGATGTGCTTGATCAGTTTTCCTGTGGCATGCTGTTTTAATGACAGTGAGGAGTGCTATAGGTGCACAATAATTCATCTTCAAACTAAACTGCAGATCTCATGTCATGAGAAAATATTTTAGTGAGAACAATGATCAGTGATGCGCACTGCGACACTGTGGATGACACTGCTGGATTCGGTGGAACGGTCTACATCGTCTGGTTTGAATAGGTCCAGTGATAATATCTTACTGTACAACAACAGCTGCACGGAGGTGTTGATGGTGTGTGAAGGCATCTCCACGACATTATGAAAAATACCACTTTATTTGAAGGATACAACTTGAAGAAAATGATAATTTGCATGTATTTTTTTGTTTTTTTTTAATAGGTTATTTTGTCAGTGACGCGCCGAGTCAGACAATAGCAGGGTTTCAGTCACGTGATTATGATGACGCGGGAAGAAGGCAGATGGAGGGCAGGAAGTAAACATGGAGAATACGTCTATAGAGGAAACCGTTGCAGAAAGTCAGTATTGTACGGATTTAGATCCAGTTTCAAGACATAGATATAAGGAGTTAATTAACAGGTATGTTGGATGTGACCCGTACCTCATGAAGATGAGTGAGTTTTCAGTAGAACTGAAAGATTTACCGACAGTTGAGGCTGTTGACATCACCAACTATCTGGTCCTTCAGACATCGTACTACACCAGACAGCAAATGAAGGCCTATAAAAGTCTGGAGGCATACAACTTTTTTGTCAACGGGTGGGTCCACAACCTCGGTGTCAAACGGCTCCACGATGATCATCGTTTGGTCTTCGCCAGAGTGAGTGTTTGTTCTTATATTGTTTTATGTGCTAAGATGCTAGCAGTAACGCAACACATCTTAACGACGACGTTAGTCTGACAGTCGTCTATATTCCAAGGTAAACCACTCTCAGAGGTCAAGCAAAACACCTCTGAAGACCTGAATTATTGCGAAGGAGAATGGAGAAGTCATTGCAGCTCATTGCAACTGCATGGCAGGGTAAGTAATTTATGTTGGCTAGGATGTTTACAACGAGACAAAAAAAAAAAAAAAAAAAAACGTACTGCGAGCAGACTGTGTACTTCAGAACCAGCGGAGAGAGAGCTTTAAGGAATAAACATGTTGATTAATGTAAAGTGCTACTCCATCCATATTAGTATAAGTAGGCTATATTGCACATCATCAAAATGTGCTGATATATATGGCACATCAGAATCGTGTTCTCATGTAGGAGCAGTTCTTTTTTCCATTGAAGTTGGGGTAAAGATGCGAGATTCAGCTTCCTGCACAACAGAGCGGTGCAAGTGGCTGATGCCATCACATTTAAAAAAGGTGACACGTTCACAGCAAACCAAATGTGGGACAGAGAATGTTATTTTAAAACACCATAAAACACTACTCTAAATCATCATCTAAATTAAAAAAAATAACCAAACAGTTTCAGTACCAAAATACTATCATAATTTACTCACTCTCATGTTGTTACAAACCCACATAAATTTCTTTGTTCTGATGAACACAAAGGAAGACATTTTGAGAAATGTTCGTAACCAAACCGTTTGTGGACCCCATTTACTTACATAGTATTCCTTTATCCTGCTATGGAAGTAAATGGGGTCCACGAACGGTTTAATTACAAACATTTCTCTAAACATCTTCCTTAGTATTAATGATCTTCTTTGTGTTAACTTATTTTCAGATTCCTGCTGCTCCAGTAGCTCTGATTGACTTCTCCTCAGCAAAAGCAAAAAAAATAAAGCTTGACCATTCCATTGATGGCAGGACAACTGACAACAAGGTTGGGAAATCACTTCAATGCCCAAGAGTGAAGAGAGGGTCAGAAACATATGCTAGGTTTTTTTGAGACATTAAGGCAAAAACTGTCCTAGGAGTGCAGCACTGATGGCTAAGGAGCCTTACCACAAAGAATTCATCCCCAAATCTTGCATGCTTCCTAAAACTGTTCTTGAATACAGAACACCAGAGACTCTGAAGCTACCCCCCCAAAGAGCTTGGAGAGCTATGCCAGGATTTCCAGCTAGAAGAGCTCACCCTGTCTCAGGTTCAGGCTGTAGAGAGGGCAACTCGAAGTCAGAGTGCAAGCAGAGTGCAACCATCCAAGAGCTTGATCAAGGGCATATGCTACCCAGAACCATAGGTTCAAACAGGGATGAATTTAGAAGCCACCAAACACTTCCTTGTTCTCCCTATATCATCACTATATATATCACTATATCATATGGCGGAAGAGCATATAGTTCTCATTTTTTATCCGCTTAAAAAATTGCCACATTTTATTTTGTGCCACCATACTTACTCGTGTAACTACTCATGTAACCATCTTTTAATAAGGAAAACGTGGACGTGTTTAGTGGCTTCTAAATTCATCCCTGCTTGGATCCTAAGGAATTAATTGGGTTAGGCTAAATGCTAACACATTCATGATGCGCTGTGCAAAGATGAAGTGCACACATTGAAAAAAGATAGGTATATATTAATTTCTCTAAATTGAGGTAAGAACATAGTAAAATATTGAAAAACGATGGTGTTTTCCTTTAATCTATTGTTCATATGTCCTTCTCACTGTGATTTTAGTGCCCACACTCTCACCAAGATTAAGCCAATCTGCGCATGTGTGCAGAGGAAAAGAGTTTCTGCCTCATCAATGATGGGGATAATGTTAAACTGGACCGAAGTCATGACTACTACTACCCAGTTCAGGCACAGCTTCACATTGTAGGTGCTGAGTAGTGTGACTTTGTTGTGTGGAACTGTAATGACATTTTTGTGGAAAGGATTTTGCCTGATTTTGAACTTTGGGATGATGTGATTCCTAAAGTTGAGTGCTTTTTTAGAAACTGTATACTTCCAGAAATACTGGGACAGCAAGTTACAAAATCACATGTGTAAAATATGATGAAACGTTATGTACTTAGTTCCAGGCACTCCTGAAAGTGGGCTGTGTGATACATTGCCGTTATATCAATACTGCTGTATGAGACATGACATTTTGAATATTGTTATGATTAAATGCTATTGAGAATACAGAATAATACAAGGTGGTTTATTTACAAGATTAGATTTTTCAACAATTGTTATAATAACTACAAGAACATGGTGTGCAATAATAAATTGGAATCCATTTCATTACATATGTCAATGGGCTGTTGACACTGTTGGTCTTTGCCTTTGACGTCACTTCCTGTTTGTTGCTGTCGTATGCCTCTAGTTTGAGCTCCGTCACGTTAATTCTCTATCGTCTATTTTTTTATTGTTGAAATCTATTTTATACACCATCATTTTCGTTTGAATACATTTACGTGTGAATATATCCTCTATCGTATTCTACAACAAAAACAATCAGAGCGCCTTGTTATCACTAGTTTTATTTTGATTTCCCGAGTCCGCTAGTAGCTTATAGCCCATTAGCATCACCAGCGTGGTTGTCGCTAAACCCGCGTGCATCGCTAATACTCTATTCACACACACATTACAATCGCTTTACTCACTGTAACTTGCTTTAATGGCGGATGTTTGTCTACCTTTGAGTGCAGGTGACGACACGTTCGAGCTGCATTCGGTGAAGCAGATTCGGGTCCTGGAGCAGAGGCAGGCCCAGCTGAGAGAGCGGAGAGCCGCGCTGGAAACCTCCCGGGCTGACGCTTACAAGTCCAGGGTAAGTATGCAGTGCGCTACTAACAGTCCCACCACCTCTGCACAGGCCCGGTGCACCCAGGACGCGATCTGCCCAGATGTCCTTCACGCCGGCGCCGGGACACCACGGACCCTGGGTGCATCCGCAGCGGAGGACGTGAGCCAGGCCCCGGGTGACGACTTCTCCCCCTCCGGTCTTCGAGATCTCCACTTAGCCGAAGGTAAAGTGCACACTCACTGTTTCCCTGGTGCTCGTGTTCTCGATGTTTACTCCATCGTCCGACACGTCCGTGCTACGTTAGCCGAAGGTAAAGTGCACACTCACTGTTTCCCTGGTGCTCGTGTTCTCGATGTTTCTGCGCAGCAGATACCCGCGATCCTGAAGGCCGACGAGAGCCCCAGAGCGGTCGTGCTTCACGCCGGGGTTAACGACACCACGCAGCGGCAGACGGAGACGCTGAAAAGGGACTTCAGGAGCCTGATCGAGACGGTTCGCAGCACGACACCCGCGGCGACAATCATCGTGTCAGGACCACTGCCCACGTATCGACGAGGACACGAAAGGTTCAGTAGACTTTTTGCTCTAAATGAATGGTTATTGTCATGGTGTAAAGAACAGAAACCGCTCTTTGTTAATAATTGGAATCTTTTCTGGGAGCGTCCTAGGCTTTTTTCGCGCTGATGGCCTGCACCCCCAGCAGAGTCGGAGCAGGACTCCTGTCAGACAACATCTCCAGGACTCTACACTCCATTTGACTAGTAAGCCAATTCTCAAATAACTGCTATGATGGCTTTTGTTCTACCCGCTTAAATGTTAGAAGTACTTGCGCTGTCCAGTCCATTAAGACTGTGTCTGTTCCCCGAAATAATGAGGTCAAAATATAAATTTAATGTAGGATCTAGAAAAAAATCTTATCGTGATTAAACCAGAAAAAACTTAAAATAAATGAACAAAAACAATTTTTTAAAGTTTGGGCTCATAAACATTAGATCACTCACACCCAAAGCGGTTATTGTAAATGAAATGATCACAGATAATAGTTTTGATGTACTCTGCTTGACTGAAACCTGGCTAAAACCAAATGATTATATTGGTCTAAATGAGTCTACTCCATCAAACTACTGTTATAAACATGAGCCCCGTCAGACTGGTCGAGGTGGAGGTGTTGCAACAATATATAGTGATATTCTCAGTGTTACCCAGAAAACAGGATACAGGTTTAAATATCATTTGAAATACTTAGGCTTAATGTTACACTGTCAGATATGCAAAAGAAATCTATTGTATCTCTTTCTCTGGCTACTGTGTATAGACCACCAGGGCCATATACAGAATTCCTAAAAGAATTTGGAGATTTCCTTTCAGACCTGTTGGTTACTGCTGATAAAGCGCTAATCAGCATGTAGCAGAAAAACCGCTTCTCAATATTATTAACTCGTCGTTATCTTTAGGTCACGTCCCAAAACCATTCAAGCTGGCGGTTATTAAGCCTCTTATTAAGAAACCACAACTAGATCCTAGTGAACTGGCAAATTACAGACCCATTTCAAATCTTCCATTTATGTCTAAAATTTTAGAAAAAGTTGTGTCTGCTCAATTGTGCTCCTACCTGCAAAAAAATTATCTCTATGAAGAATTTCAGTCGGGTTTCAGGGCCCCATCATAGCACAGAAACTGCACTTGTTAAAAATTACAAATGACTTGCTTCTTGCTTCAGATCAAGGCTGCATCTCATTGCTAGTTTTACTTGATCTTAGTGCTGCGTTCGACACCATAGATCACAACATACTCATAGATAGATTACAAAAACTATACAGGTATCCAAGGGCAGTCTTTAAGATGGTTTAGATCCTACCTGTCCGATCGCTACCACTTTTGTTTATTTAAATGGGGAGTCATCTCATTTATCACCAGTAAAATATGGAGTGCCACAAGGATCTGTCCTAGGTCCTCTGCTATTTTCAATATACATGTTACCCCTTGGTAATATCATTAGAAAATACGGGATTAGTTTCCACTGTTATGCTGATGATACTCAACTATATATCTCAACAAGACCAGGTGAAACTTCAAAATTATCTAAGCTAACAGAGTGTGTTAAAAATGTAAAAGATTGGATGACCAATCATTTTCTCCTATTAAATTCAGATTAAGACAGAAATATTACTTATTGGTCCAGAAAACATTACACAGAATCTCGTAGATTACAATTTGCAATTAGACGGATGTACTGTTACTTCCTCTACTGTCAAAAATCTGGGTGTTATATTAGACAGTAACTTGTCTTTTGAAAATCATATTTCCCATGTTACAAAAACAGCATTCTTCAATCTTAGAAACATTGCCAAGCTACGAAACATGTTAACTGTTCCTGATGCAGAAAAGCTAGTTCATGCATTCATGACCTCTAGACTGGACTATTGTAATGCACTGCTAGGTGGTTGTCCTGCATCCTCAATAAACAAGCTACAGGTAGTCCAAAATTCAGCGGCTAGAGTCCTTACCAGGTCAAGAAAATATGATCATATTACCCCAATACTACAGTCTCTGCACTGGCTACCTATTAAGTTCCGTATCAGTTACAAAATATTATTACTTACTTATAAGGCCCTAAATGGCTTAGCTCCTGCGTACCTAACTAGCCTTATACCACGCTACAACCCATCACGCTCCCTAAGGTCACAAAACGCTGGACTTTTGATAGTACCTAGGATAGCAAAGTCCACTAAAGGAGGTAGAGCTTTTTCGCATTTGGGTCCCAAACTCTGGAATAGCCTTCCTGATAACGTTCGGGGTTCAGACACACTCTCTCTGTTTAAATCTAGATTAAAAAACACACCTCTTTGGCCAAGCATTCAAATAATGCATCTCATAATTTTGGACTGCAGTCATATCTGATCAAATGTGCATTATTATTCTTTAGCTTGGGTTAAACTAATTAATTTTACTTGGCTGGAACAGCAGCTACGCTAATTATGTTTCTATTTGTTTTTCTGCTTTGCCACGGGATTTACATCCCGAGGTAACTAGGATTTACACAAGCTCCAGTCTGGATCCAGAACACCTGAGAAGAGATAATGCCAACCCCTCAGAGGACCCAGATGATGCTAACCCAGAGACAACATACAGAACTACCACATTTTTGCTATATGTTTGATTGCATAATTGCTGTTAATAGTGTTAATCGTCTGTTTGTTTACGTCTTTTATTGATTTTTCTGAACATTTCTGCCATATGCACATGAACTGACAGTCACCACTGATATGCTACTACTAAATATTGTAGAAACTTAATTTTCTGTAAAGTTGCTTTGCAATGATTTGTATCGTAAAAAGCGCTATACAAATAAACTTGAATTGAATTGAATATAATACATATCGCCAGTACAATTGGATTATTGGATAAAAATATAACATTTGAAACATATTAACAAAATGATGTCCCTCCCTCTTCTCCTTCCCTTCCTCCTTACTCTAATGGGACGACAGACTCCCAAAGATTAGACAAGACACAGCAAATAACCCCAATCTTGTCAATCATTGCTAGTGCCTCACCTGGTTTTGTTGCCATGTGCTCTATGGGCATAGCCCTGCTTTGGAGAATCTGATATTTTCTTCTGACTAAACCGATGACTCTCTCAACATGAATACGCAAATTCGCTATTTTTCTTATTTCTGCCACCTCATACGCTGACAGCTGTTTTCTCCCCTTGGTAAATGCAGGTATCTGTAGTGAAGCACAGTAAAATCCCACACTATCACCAACATTGAACCCACGGTCTGCTAGGACAATATCTCCAAGGTAACAGGTTTTTTAGGAGGCCACTCTATTGTGATCTGTTTATCGCTGACTCTCCCTCCCCAGGCACAAGATATGTAAGTGACATAGCCTTGGGCTGCAACACCAAGCAGAAATTTTACAGTATGGTGATGCTTGTAATTTGACCACGTTTGAGCTTGGGCTAGTAAATTAGAGGGCTTCTCAATAAAAACTTCGAAACAATCAACTATCACAGCAACGTTACATCCAAATGCCTGTCTGAATGTCATTGGCATTGTAGTCTGAAGTACATGCCGCTCTGGCCACTCAATTTAAAATTCTAACCTTTCATGAAGTATGTCAATTACTTTATGCCAAACTGTAGAAGCAGTGGGCAGAGAGATCTTGAACCTAAAAGCTAAATCTTTCAGCGGGAGATTTAGTCTCAGCTTCATCAAAACTAAGATGAACTGTTCAAATTTAGACAGCACAGACAGAGGACCACATGTGATGTAGGGTTCGCACAGGTCAAAAATCTGCATTAAAACCAAAAAGTTGGGAAGCCCTGTGTAGAGCTTTGTCTTGTCTTCATTTTTTTCAAAGGACTCCTGGTTGAACTGTGTGTCCAGTGCTTTGGTCCGAAGATCTCCCAGCTCTGTTGTGTTCTGTCTCAGAACATCCTCGGTCTTCTCAATGTCATCCATCGTTAGTTCAGTCTGGCATCCGGCATCTAGAGAGTCTGCAATATAACAGTCGGGAGCATAATTAGTGTGAAACTCACAGGTGAAACTCAAAATTAGAATATTGTGCAAAAGTTAATATATTTTAATAATTCAACTTAAAAGGCAAAACCTTTTTCACAATATTCTAATTTTGAATTTGGGGTTTCATAAGCTGTAAGCCATAATCATCTCAATTATAACAGATATTGGCATGAACTATCTCACTTTGCATGACTCTATATAATATATTAGTTTCACCTTTTAAGTTGAATTACTGAAATAAATGAACTTTTGCACAATATCCTAATTTCTCGAGTTTCACCTGAACTTCATGAATTTGAATTATGTGCATTTATGTGAAGTTATCTTTTTGACAACCTTTTTACAAACATGCAAGTTCTCTGGTCCAATTACACAGGGTGATTTTCTGACAATCACATTTGTAACATTTAATAATAATGCTAGTTACACATCTTAGTACAATAATTTACCTTGATCATTTAATGTCCCATTCCCACTGATGTCCTTTGACTGTGAGTTGTCAGCTGACTGCTTCGGTTCGGAGCTCTCGGCTGTCTGCGTTAGATCTGGGCTCTCAGCTGTCTGTTGGAGATTTAACATAGCCTCTACACATTCCGACCGTCTTTGTTTGTCTTCCTTGAGCTTCATCCTCTGCTTTCGTTGCAGGAATGCCTCTGATTTGGGTTTTTTGGTAACCGAGGTTGACTGTCGGAGCCCAGTCTACCGACTCAACGTCAACCGAAGCACTAGGGCAGCCTAAAAAGTCACAATGAAGTCTATATAAGACTACCGGTAACTTAATAATCATTACTAAGTAAATTTGCATTTAACGACAACCTATATATATATAAACACAGCCACAAAAAAAGTTAGCTAGCTAACATATCTCTGACAAAGTGGTCGCTGCAGACACAGGCATTAGCAGACTCTGCTCCTTCCGACTGCAGACGTATGTTTAAAATCCACTTCTTACATCATTGTTCTGTGAGCTTTTTACATTTCTCACCTTTATGAACGACAATCTTTGGAACTCTGAAAAATCCCTTTCCTTTTTCATGGTTAGAACGATTGGAGCAGCCGTAAACTGCACAAAACATGGGCATTTTTACAGACGGCAGATCCTTGCTAATTCACTGCCTGCCCTCCATCTGAATTTTGCGCGTTCGCGAAGCAGCAATGTGACGTCACGTGAAACCAACCTATTCTATTTACACTGCAATAAATATAGACTAAAAATAGCTAAAAGATGTTCACCTTATCAGCAAAACTGCATAAATTAAATTTGATTTGAATTGTTTCAAACAATTGAAATACTATTTGGCCAGTGGAAAAGAATGAGATCAACTCTATTCTAAAATATTTATCTGAGAACTATTGTAAACAGTTTTGTTTTTATGGATTTTGTTATATTTATGTTAAAACATAAGAAAACTGGATGATTTTTAGCAATGAAAATGGGATTTATACTCCGTATCTCATATTTCCTTGATGTCTTTTACCTTTAATGGTGTTAAACAAGGTGTCACGTGGATGGGAATCTGCATGGAAATGATATGCATATGAGTTTATGCATAGTAAAACTAGGCGTTGTAAGCTCCATATATGGTGATTTCAGGGAGGAGTCGGGGTGGAGATCCACGTACGCACAATCTGCCCCTGACTGAGATTTATAAAGGGATTTTTGCGCAGGTTCTGGCGTTTTATAAATCTGAAATATTTTTTGCGTACGCAAAATCTAGCTTTTGTGCATGCGTACATTTTTAGGATGAAATCTAAGGAGAGTTTTATAAATGGGACCCCGGGTCGGCCCCAAAAACTTTTCCAATTGTTTATAAAACCTATGTTATTCTGCGGGCACCACTTAAGATATCCAGCCATCTCTGTAGCTCATCACCACAGTAAGCAGAAGGGGACCAGAGCATATTACAGTGTCTGACATCGTACCTCTTTAATGTTATTTTTAGTGATCTCCGACTGGCAAAGTCGAACGTCATTAGCGCCGGCGTGAATAACAATCTTACTGAATTTACGTTTAGCATTAGCCAGCACTTTTAAATTTGCCAAGATGTCAGGCGCCCTGGCTCCCAGTAAACATTGGACTATGGTGGCTGATGTCTCCATTTTCATGCTCCGTATAATAGAATCGCCAATAACTAGAGCACTTTGATCAGGTTTCTGAGTGAGGAGAACCTGTTTGATTGGAATGGTTTTGACCCGCGACTATGCTGCCTTTTTCTAATAAGCATTAAATGACGCTTGTCCTCCTGGTATTAGCTACCTGGAGAAAGCCTGCAGCACTGGTCGTGGCGGTGGCTTAGCTGTAACGCACAGACAGAACTTGGAATTGCCCCCCTTCCCCCTTCCCCCTGCCTACATTGTCTTCTTTTGAATGCCTTGCATTTAAGTGTAAATCCCCTTTCCCCATAACAATACTTCTCATCTATCGGCCCCCTAAACAAAACTCAATTTTCTTTTCAGAGATACACAATTTAATTACAACACTCTGCACAATTTCTGCTAACATTATAATACTTGGAAATTTTAATATTCATGTAGACACTCCCTCCTGCCACTTTGCGGCTGAGTTTCTGCAACTACTAGACTATGTCAAGCTCCAACATGTTGATGTCAAGGGCAACATACTGGACCTGGTTATTTCAAACTTAGCCCCTATTACTAACTTTTTGGTGTATGAATCACAAGGCCCTCTCAGTGGAGTTGCCACTCCCCTCTTTCTACATTGAAGATAAGCGTCAAATCTGTTTCAAGGTCCTGAAAGAGATTAACCTAGATACTTTGACCATAGACCTCCAGCATCTCTCTTTCTACAACCAATCTCTGAGTAGTCTCTTAGATTTCCACGCCCCTATCAGAACTAGAACTGTCACCTTTTCGCGTTTAGGAAAGATGAAGACGGCAGAAGACAGTCCTGGCACTTTATGGTCTCAGGACTTATGGTTCACTGGCAAGCCTACAGAGAGCATCAGAAGGCCTATGCAAGGTTTTTGAGAGATGCACGGTCACAGTTCTACTCCAATATCAATAACAATAGCCCTGGTAACTCCAAGCAACTTTTTTTCTACTATAAATTACATCCTTACACCACAAACTCATTGTCATTCAGGATCTACAGAGGAGAGGTGTAACAACTTTATCACTTTTTAAAGGAAAAAAGTAGATAACATCCGCTCAGTTCTATCCAGCTCCCCTGTCCTGTCTGTCCCGACTGTCGACCCACAGCCTGGGATTTCCCAACCTCTCTGCTGTTTCTCTGACATCTCACAGCAAGCAGTTGAGAACATTATTAGAAAGATGAAACCATCCACCTGTGCTCGGGCCCCTTTTCCACATCCATGGTAAAATCTAACCTCTATGTTACAAGTCCCCTGATCACTAACGTCATCAATCACTCCCTCCAGACTGGCCGGGTTCAATCTACATTGAAAACTGCTGTCATTATACCATTTCTCAAAAAACCCACCTCAGACCCAGAAGTTCATGAGTTCATACAGGCCCATCTCCAACCTTCCAGTCCTTTCAAAAGTGCTGGAAAAAATAGTAGCTGTGCAGCTTCTGGTCAATTTAAAACAAAATAAACTGAGAAATTACAGTCTGGTTTTTGCTCCGGCCACAGCTCGGAAACAGCCCTGGTTATGGTTACGAATGACCTACTGATGACAGCAGATGCTGGCTCCCCATCTCTCCTTATCCTCCTGGATTTGAGCTCAGCATTTGACACTGTGGGCCACAACATTCTCATTCATCGTCTGCACTCCACCATTGGTATCTCTGATTCTGTGTATAACTGGTTCTCATCTTACCTCACAGGGAGAACTGAGCATGTCGCCTTGGGAGAGGTAAAATCCTTGACACACAATGTCAACTGTGGTGTCCCTCAAGGCTCAGTGCTCAGCCCCATCCTGTTTATCCTTTACATGCTCCCCCTCGGTCATGTCATCAGCCGGCATGGAATTTCTTTTCATTGCTATGCTGATGACACTCAACTCTACGTCAGGACCAACTCAACCACGTCTGCTGTCCTGCCATCTTTCACTTTGACAGCTCCAAGACTGAAACCATCCTAATTGGCACCGCAAACCAGGTCCGAACATCTGTCATTAACAGCATTACCTTCTCTGGCCAGGATATTTCACTTTCAACATCAGTCACCAACCTGGGTGTTAAAATGGACTCTCATCTGACCTTTGAGGACCACATCAAACATCTGTGTAAGACCTCTTTCTTCCACCTGAGAAAAACTGCCAAACTTCACTGAGAAAAATTTCCAAACTTCACCTCATGCTCACTCCTGCAGATGCAGAAAAGCTTGTCTACGCCTTTGTTTCCTCCAGGCTGGACTATTGCGATGCACTCCTCATCGGGATCCCTGGCAAAAGCCTTCAGAAGCTACAGTACATTCAGAAGGTTTTGGGAATGACATCCGCACATTTATGCAGGATTCACTCTTGGAATAGCAGTGATTTGCAATGGACAGAACATAAAATATCTTGATTTTATTCTGGAACAGGTCCTTTCCAACCTCCACAGACAGGGCACATCCTGAGCGAGATCTAATTCACAGACCAAAAGCGTGGGTAAACTTTTTTTGAGATTGGGTCATATCAACCAGTAATTTAATTTAATTTCCAGTAACTGTCTATAGAAATTTCACCAACGAATGGTGTGCGATTTATGACAGAATATAGTCCCACAATTGATTGTTTATTTTTTCCTCACGTGTCTTGCCTTTGGTAACAACGATTCAAAATGGACACATTTCAAGTGATGCAGGAAAATGACATGGAAAACTTCAGTGAACATCAGAAAAGCAGCATGCAAATTTCTGGTTAAAAATGAAAGGCATAATTTTAGATGTAGATATTAGATGTAAATAAATGTATGAAATTATTCTTGATGCAAGAAGGCGCAAACAATAAAAATTAACAATAAAAGTTTAATATTTGTTGCAGAAAATACAAAAAGTCAAAGTAGAAATGAATGAGACATTTCTTTTACTGATTGACAAGTTATCAAAGCATCTTAAGAGCATAAAAGTGAAGAAAGCCAGCTGCAAAGCTATATGACGTTAAACCTTGTATCTGCTTTTTTAAAATACAAAGTAGATGAATACCTATTTGATTTGATAACAACATAGTTTAAAATAAATCAGCTTCTTGAGCAAGAATAGTTTGTAAAAAAAAAGGTTAGAAAAAAGGTAAAGAAAAAAGGTTAAAAAAAAAACTATTTCCATTATAAAAGTATAAACAAACTACATGAAATTGAACATTAAATGGAAATCATCATAAAGCTAATTGACATAGATTGTTATTGAGCAACATGATATAAAAGAGACACTGTTCTTGGGGGAAGAACATCATCCTCGAACTTTATCTTAAAGTTGAACTTTACTCACTGACTAATTTAGATGATTCTATGTCTCGTTGATGATTAGGACAGACTAATTGGGAAGAGATGTGGCTTCGCACTTTAAAGTTCTGGGACTAAAGATAAGCTACTTAATGTGAGTTTTGGCATGCTTGCGTAGAGTTGATGAGTCAGTGAAAGTCTTCCCACATGCAGTGCAGTGATACGGTTTCTCTCCGGTGTGGGTCCTCTCATGTGTTTTCATATGTACTGCCTGACTGAATGTCTTGTTGCAGTGTGAACACATGTAAGGTTTCTCTCCGGTGTGAATCCTCTCATGTACTTTCAGATGTTCTGAACGACTGAATGTCTTTTCACAGTGTAAACACATGTAAGGTTTCTCTCCGGTGTGGATCATCTCGTGTTTTTTCAGGTCTCCTGAATCAGTGAATGTCTTGTTGCAGTGTGAACACATGTAAGGTTTCTCTCCAGTGTGGATCCTCTGGTGCCGTTTTAAATATGGAGCTCTAACAAAGGTACGGTCACACTCAAAGCACATATGATTTTTCACACCAGCATGGGTTTTCTGATGTAATTTTAAATATCGAAGAAGTGAAAATCTCTTTCCACATGAAGAACATGAATGTGGTTTATCCTTTGTATGAACATTCAGGTGTATCTTCAGGGCTGAAGCAAACATAAATGTTTTGCCACATTGATCACATTCATATAGTTTCTCTCCAGTGTGGATAATCATGTGTAGTTTAAGGGTTCTTTGTAGTGAGAAACTCTTTCCACACTGATCACATGTGAACGGTTTCTCTCCAGTGTGGACGTTCTTGTGTGTCTTAAGGTGAACATGTTGTGTAAATCTCTTTCCACACTGATCACATGTGAATGGTTTCTCTCCAGTGTGGACGTTCATATGTCTCTTAAAGTTAACATATTGTGTAAAACTCTTCCCACACTGATCACATGTGAACGGTTTCTCTCCAGTGTGGACGTTCATGTGTACCTTAAGGTGTTCTTTTCGCTTGAAACACTTTCCACACTGATCACATGTGAACGGTTTCTCTCCAGTGTGGATCCTCATGTGAATTTCGAGACTCGGTTTGCGTGTGAAACTCTTTCCACACTGCTGGCAAGTGATCCGAGATTTCTGAGATATTTTTTCTTTCTCCACTTCATTCTCATCCATTAGGTCTGAAATTAGAAAAGTGTTTAGTTTAAAAAGTGCTCAGTAAATCAATCAGAGAGAAAAACTATCACACCGGTGTGATTAGAACTTTCAGTGCGTCATGTCATCGACTGCTGAATTTAAATCCGCTTTCATGCTTTGGTCTTGCGGAGCCAGATCGGACGCACTGAGCGCTTGTCATATTATCACAAATATTCAGTGTTTTCAATCATATAATGCTTATTTTAGGTTTCAGACATTAAAATACACAAGTACTAGCAAAACTATACATTTACAGTTTGTAAAATACACGCTGATGTCTATGGGAACGTCAATAATGATCATTACAAATATAATATAACTACACACTTTTTTTGATACTTTAAGAATTACAGAACCTCAGACGCTTTGATCTTCTGAGACATACAATAGACACACAGTGCATTAACATACAGACATCTGTTCCCACATCTCACTGAGAGAAAATGTGGGAAAACAACTCTCACATATGCACTGGTTCCTCCTCATCCCCTTCCTTCCCCTCACCCATCCTTCTCTTCACCCAGCTCATTCAGAATTGTCAATAGCAGAATATAATGTTCTACATGAATGCGAGTGATATTTACAGTCATGCTTGGTGTCATTTGAATTGTCTCAAAGGGGACTGGTACAATGGTCTGAATTTTACAAGTAGTAGACTAAAAGGTGATAAAGATCCTAAGAGATATTTTGCTCACTGTAGAGGGTGTGCCATTTCCCAGTGTCTTTCATGCAAAATGCCTTTTGTCTCAAGAGGTGATAACTCTACATGATCAATGCAAATTCCAACTGTTAGTTCCTGTCTCCATCTCGGGGAATGATTGTCTTGGTCTGAGGTACTTAAAGAAATGTTGCAAGAGATCACTAAAACTCAGGTATGCATCTTACTATTAGTTTCATCTTTGAGAATTTGATGTTTTATATTGATTTGATATCTTTGAATTGGCTATGTAATTGGCATAATACATATTTACCTGACTGTTTATAAATTGTTACATTTGATTCTATTCTGTTTTACTCTGTAATTATTGACTCTAGTAGATTACGCTGTATCCTTGTTAACGCATTTCCTGCGTCAGGTTAGTAACAGACTAAAATTCACTTGAGATGGAGCATAGGGCACACCAACTGTAACTTTAGAAAAAAACCTAAATTTTATAACCTTGCATGCTGAAAAGACCCAACACGCAAGAAACCTTCAGCCAGCACTGGATACCTTCCTTGGGCCAAGTGCGTGGACCTAACAATATCTTATACAGATTCGGTAGGTAACTATAAAGTTTACTCTGCTTTTCTCCCAGTTTACCGGAGATTTGCGTGTTGTAAATCCCAACAGCTCGGATTCAGCGCAAACTAACATGGTGGCACCCATCACCTGGTATAGATCAACTAACACGGTCGATATAAAAGTGTTCAAACTACCAAATAGATTTACTTGCACAGATTTCAGAATTGGAATATCAGATATTTCACAATATAGTGAGCATGTTTGTGAATATTTTAAATAATACAGGAAAAACAAAATAAATCAATCCATGTGTCATACGGATCTATTGTGGCTGCGTTGTCACATGACAAGCATGACACGTCTCAATGGAAACAATAAGGCGATACATCCTAAATAACGGTCCCATAAAAAAAACATAAAAAATAAAAATAAAAAACCTCAAGCTGGGGGCTCAGCTAGAATATTTTAAACTCACATGTGAAAGGGTTAAGAAGTGGATTAAGACACCAGGTGTAAACAGTAATGTGAACTTGTGATCTAATTGACCAAAACACATCTTAAAACCAGGTGGAAACCGTGTCTTACAGTCTTCTTTTATCCCTTTATTTACCATGTGACTGAAACCAAATGCAAGACATTTAAACAGACCAATCAGCAGATTACAGCTTCCCACATTCTACTAAAGGTTTGAAAGTAACCAAATCTCAGTGTGAGTAACCATTTTTATTAAGTGATCACTATTGCTTTGTCGATTAATGTGTACGGAGTATTTATGTGCTTTTAATCTAAATCACAGCAGCGTTCATCTGTGCAGAATGTAGACTGTGAAACATACACAAGCCAATCATAGCAGTGGGCATTTACTTCATATAATCCTTGATACCTATTCTAACAGAGCAAAATCTGAACTGAAAGTAGCCTTTTATATGATGTTTTTTTGATGTAAAAATCTGGCCAACATAAGTGTACCTCAACAGTACAAAATAAAAAACAGAAGCAGTTCATGACCCCTTTAATATTTAAAAAAAATACTCAATAATGCTATAACTGTAACACTGTACTATAACTATAACTGTAACTGTAAACTACACATCACCCATTATTTTAAGAAAGTTACTTTAACTATGAAAAATTGTATTTCTTAAAAATACATTATTTAATTAATATATATTCTGTTTTTGCTTAATTTATGCCAAATCTGTAACCCATTTAAGCAAAGTCTATTTATTTTGAATGAATGAAGAATCAGGAATAAACACCAACCTCTTTGTTCTTCAGTGCGTTTGATTCTGCAGGGCTCTGGGTCTCTCATGTTCTCTCCGTCCTTCACTAAACCGTCTTCTTTCAGCTCTTCCTGGTGGTTTGTTGCTGGTCTTCACTTGTAGACCGATGGGAATATTCCAGCATTTATTGGCGAATCGCAGTGGGAGGAGCTTCACTGAAGGAGGAGCAGCAGATCTGACCAAATCAAGAATAAATCAATTACAGAGTTTGTATTTATACTAATTCACACATTTTATATATTTATGTTCACATCTCCATCTAGCTAGTAAAGTAACTAGCTAGATGAAGTTTGTATTAATTCACAAATTCGCAAAATTATTTTTTAAATATTCCATTCACATCCTTTATTGCCAATTTATTTATCTCGCCTCTCATTAGCATATTGGCAAAGAATTCTAGGAGTACAATTAAAAGATACCAAATGTAAACAATGTAAGAATAAAAATCAAAGAATAAAACTTTGCAAGAAACATATAATCCACAAATTGTTCTACAAGGTGCCTAAAGTGCTTAAAATCCTTGAATTTGACTATTCAAAATTTAAATCCTGTAAAATCATTGAAAACAACCATATTTATGAAAAGGTGCTTGAAAAGTATTATTTTATATTTTTGATAAAAACAATCTTTTCACTCAAAATTAACGCTGCAGCCCATCTAAAACAGATATAAGGCCATTTTACACGACCATGAGAGTGATACTGCTCATGTAAACTTACAAGTAACTTTAATTTTTCAGGTCAAGCTTTTCTTCATTAAAAAATCTGCTTGAATAAGGAAAGGTATACTTTTGTCATATAATCCAGTTTGCTACAGTCTTCGCATGTGGTGCACTTTCTATGTACCATTTTGATTAACCTATTTTTAATTTGAACTGATTGTAGTCCCTTGAAATAAACACCATTATGAAACTTGTAGATGTCTCAATATCTGGTCGTGTCGTCTGCTTAAGTCTGTTGTCACCAATAAGAGCTTTCTTAATGTGGCAATTCACTGATCTGAAGACATCAGCATAATGAACGAGGTGAAAACAGGATCTATTGACATGAAATGAGTGTTTTCAGATGCTCTGATAACAGTGATGATCCTCAGACTATCACTCTTTAAACAAGCCATTCAGGATCATCAGCAGATCATCTCACCTTAATCTGAGTGTTTGCTGCCAGAAACAGATCATTTGAGTCAGAATATGTGCTGAAAGCCTATAAAAGTGCTCTAATAACTACTATTATTACTCAAATGTTACAGAAAAATAGCAGTGATATACAGACAGATGATAATGTCCATATGAATCTTAATATAAAGTTAGTTCGGTTCCCTAGTAACTTCATAACAACAATAGTCCACTAACATCTTACCGTTTTCTGTGTGAAGAGAAACTGTTTTAGTTAGTGAACACAAAAACAGCACAGAACCGTATCGACGAGAACCGTAAAATGTTGCTTAAACCGTGTAAAGAGTTAAGCGATGTAGCGTGAGCTGTTGACCTCAGCAGACTCGACGAGGATTCAGCGGAGCGCGCGAGCGGTGGCGTCATCACCGCGACGCCAGGTCAGCGGTAGATGTGTAGTTTTTAATAAACATTATTCAAATACAAACATTTGAGGCATATTCAAACAATCATAAATCTGTTTTTCCCCCTGTGTTGATACAGCATTCAAAGAAAAACAGAACAACACATAGAAAGTAAAAAAAGAAAGAAAGAAAAGCTGATGCAACATAAGTCCAAAGCAGAAAGAGGTTTCAGGGCATTTCTATCCATTGAAGGGATTTTGCAAATAACTTCAAATCATTCTTCCATCCAGTGAAATGGGGTTTAACCTTTAAATACTTACATCTGTGGATAAAGTGTTTGTCTAACACAATCAGGTTATTTATCTAAAATGTAACATTTTTATCATTTATAAACACTCAAAGTTTAATTGAGGTCACATTCAAAAGATGCAGCGATATATCTTTAGATTGTATCGCACTTTGAAATGAAAGCCAAAATTCATGTAGGCTACAAATTCACACTGAAAGAAAGGAAATCGCTTCACATGAAACTTGCGTGTTGTGTTCATATTCTGGGCTCTTCTGCTTGTGTGTAAATAAAAAGTAAAGCATGCACCTTATTAATAAAGCAGAGCCTATTAATGCATTAAGCCATATTAAGCATTTTCAAATAAATGCGAAGACGCTTAACTTGAGACTTTGCATGTAGCGTTCATATTCCGGTCACATCTGCTTCCCAGTAGGCAACATTAATAAGATGTATACTGAATTTGGCCATACTTTTACACCGTCTTCTTCCATTAAGCCTATGGAGGATAACAGTTTAGCGTGTAGAGTTCATATTCTCATCTGCTCTCCTGTACCTAGTAACCTATGCTTTATTAATACATTGTATTAATAAATATACAGAGTTTGGGCTTTTTAATGTATACCACTGTCTTCGTCCATTGAACCACGTATGTTCTTTAGGTTTTCAGTGGGGCACAAAACACTTAACGTGCAATTTAGCGCAATTTGCTTTCATGTTCTGGGTATTCTGCTTGTCTGTAAATAATAGCATATATGTTTATTATTAATAAGGGGTGTCCTCCAGTGTCACTGTTTTAGTAGGATACATTAAGCCACGTTAAGCGTTTGTGAAACAGTCTGTGGCACCCCCCCCCCGCGCTAATGGTACAGCTCATAGCGCAAATTGTAAGATTAAAAAAATTGAAAAATACAAAAAACAATTGGTTTTATTTATTCAAATTAACATTTCTAAAGTCACAATTGAACAAAAGTCAAATTGAAAAAATGAAAGAAAATGGCAATTGTTTGATTATGAAGTAGCTGAAATTTTTGCATTTGCTTCATATGTTCTGAAAATTGAATGGTGAAGCGTTACACGGACCGATTTTCATTTTATATTTCAGATAACAAAACATAAAATCATCAGAAAACAGAAACAAAAAAGGCCCATTGTTTATATTCCAAGACCGGAAGTGGTCATTTACATAACAAGAGCGCCAAATTTGGACGAAGCTGGAGTCTGGGGTACTAGCGGAGCTGTGGAATGTTAAATAAAAGAAAAATACTGTGTAATCGACTGTGATACGTGGACATGGAGCATTACATTGTTTACCGAAACAATAAAAAAGTGTCTCTCAGGGAAGAAGACATAACTGCAGAAAAACTTAGTCGCATATTCCAGGTAAAAAAATCATCAAGCTACTAGAGCTACATCACTACCAGCTAGCTAGAACGTTAGCTCAGACGCTCCAGGGTGTCAGATTAACATCTTTAACAACTTTATTGTCCAACAAAGTGGAAAATTGGGTTTGGGCATTCACCCATGCTGCAGCCGTGAGGTTAAAAGACAAACATGCCACATACAAAAAACATACAAAGAGGCTAGCCTGTTACGTTAGCTTAACCCCACTAAAGATAGTGGGTATGTTGTTGGGCAGAAGTCCACCTCGTCATGGATTATTCTCAGACTGTATATTTGTAACTAACATAATTTAGAGATTTAGCATTTGGAGAAATTTTCCTCTCTGTAGTCATATATGTCATATAAGTTAATTCCTGGTATCCCCGGTAAGATAATTTGAGGTGATAAATAATATCATTAACGGCAATGTTACGTTTAAAATGTAAACATGATACATACGTCAAACAGATTGCTTTATGTTTATTTTACTATTTGAAATTGTGTCTGTTGTTCTGCTGTTTTATAGTTTTGTATTTTATTGAAAATGTGACAAAAAAATTAAAAAATATAACAGAAAATATAGGAAAAACAGTAACAACACTAATAAACTACAACCAAAAGAAATATACCAAAACTAAAGAGAAATATATGTATACATATAGAATGTGCAATACAAACATACTCTACTGTCATATATTAAAAGGCTGTGGAATATCTAAAAACTAGTAATAATAAAATACATCTGTAACAAATACTACTTATAGTAACAATAATATCCAGTTTTGACATATATATGTATATAATATAGTACAGTGGGGGAAATAGTTATATGATCCCCTGCTGCTTTTGTAAATTTGCCCACTTGCAAAGAAATGAAGGGTCTGTAATTTTTATGGTAGGTTTATTTTAACGTATAGAGACAGAATACAAACCAAAAAATCCAGAAAAAAAACACATTATATAAAGGTTAGAAATTGATATGCATTTCAGTGAGTGAAATAAGTATTTGATCCCCTACCAACCAGAAAGAATTCTGGCTCCCACAGATTGGTTATGTGTCCATGTGGAACACAGATTAATCATGTCACTTTAAGAAGTTACTCCTAATGTCAGCTCGTTAGGTGTATAAGACACATGTCCACACAATCTGTATCTTCCATTCCAACCTCTCCCACCACCATGGGCAAGACCACAGAGCTGTCAAAGGATGTCAAAGACAAGATTGTAGATCTGCACAAGGCTTGATTCAAGGGATATTGTCAAGCATACAGAAGCCCAGACCTTCCCTACACTTTCTTTGGATGGGTATAAAGTAAAAGGGCGCTTTAAATTTGTCCCTAATTACCATGAGATGTGATTTCTAGAAAGCTTGGTGGTAACTCGAGGGCTCAGCACAATATTTTTCAGGTAACATGTCAAATTTCTTAACGGTCTAACAAAACTGAAGGAAAGCCACAAATACTACTGGCAGGTTTAAAGACACTTTGCAATAATAGGTCTGAATTGGTGAGTTTTATAACAAACCAAAACTGATGTCACCATTGAGCGCATCTGGAGCGATGACAGATTTATTGACTTAAAATACCTTGACACTGTTATTTATTTGGCAGTCTATGGGACCGTCACAAGCCTCCCAGTTTTCATCCAAAATATCTTAAATTGTATTCTGAAGACGAACAAAGCTTTTACGGGTTTGGAACGACATGGGGGTAAGAGAATAATGACAAAATTTTCATTTTGCGTTGGAGTAACCCTTTAAACCAGTTACTTTGTTGCTACAATAAATGGTCCGTTATTTTGATGGCATCTATTGGTGAATTGGGTAAATAAAACTTAATTTTCCACCAAATTAAAATACTACATAAAGACACCTTAGAACAATGGTGTAGGGAACACAATGATGAAATGCCGACCAAAACACTGACTTCTTAACAGAGTTAAAGTGCCCCTATTATCCACCTTTTTACTGGGGGCGTTGCTGTAAAAACAGTTATGGGTATAACTTCCACTGGAAGTAGTAACAGTGTTGACTGAGTTGTGCTGACGGTTAAATGTTTGTTTATGTGCGGTTTGTTTTTCAGGTGGGAATATATTAAAATGGCATTACAAGTAAGGGATAATGTAGATCCAGCTGGTTGTTATCTCAGAATAAAATGCAGTGCAGTGGGGAAGTCGTGACTTAATGGTTAGAGAGTTTGACTCCTAACCCTAAGGTTGTGGGTATGAGTCTCGGGCCGGCAATACCACGACTGAGGTGCCCTTGAGCAAGGCACCGAACCCCCAACTGCTCCCCGGGCACCACGGCATAAATGGCTGCCCACTGCTTCATGTGTGTGTTCACGTTGTGTGTGTTCACTGCTGTGTGTGTGTACTTTGGATGGGTTAAATGCAGAGCACGAATTCTGAGTATGGGTCACCATACTTGGCTGTATGTCACATCACTTTCAAACCATGTATTACACAACATTTCATCACAAAAGTAATTCAGGCAATAAAAGAATTAAGATGAAAATGTTTTAAAACCTTACCAGTTTGTTAGTTACGAGTTTTAATATTTTATTAGCTAAACAAACGCAAAGCTTCCACCAAGAAAAAATTGTTCAAGCAAGAGTACAGCGCTGATTGCTGTTACCCAGATGAGGCTGTGTTATCAGCTTTTATTGGTTGTTATCGAGGGATAACATACCTCAGAATAACATACCTCATGCTTAAAGAACAGGGCTATATATACAAACCTAAAGTTAGAGCAGAATGCACTTGGGAGAGAAGGTACAGTTTTCATCGCCTTCCTATAGAAGACGAAGCTAAGCGAAACTAGCTCAAAATCCTGAATTTAAAGAAGCCACCCAAAATGCTTTATGTATGCTCTCTTCACTTTGTGGAAAAAAACCCGACAGAGGACAGCCCATACCCTACTCTTATACTGGGTTATGAGAAGCCTCCAGAAAAGAAACGACGACTCCTCAAGAGGGATGATAGTTCATTCTCAACAGGTAACTTTACTCACCAAGCGTTACACATATTTCAGCGTTTGACTGGAAAACATGATTAGTAGAAAAGGGTTGTTTATACTTGCTGGCTATCTAGCTTATCACAAATATGCATGATTTCCTTGCTCATTTCTGCAGTACTCATTCTTTTCATACTGTAATCTAAAGTGACTACAAAATAAGTTTTATCTATCAGTTACAGGAATTTACTTAAATCACAACAACAAACAATACACCACCCAAACACAACACAATACAAAACTCAAACGTAACTAAAGACAAAATACATACCTAAAAATAAACTAAACAAAAAATTATGACAAAATTATAAAGTAAACAAAAACAAGACAAAAAAAACAGCTAAGATCCTTTTATTTTGGGGATGAATAGCACAATACATCAGACTTGCAAATGTATGGTTATCCGATGAACGATGACTACAGCGCAGGCTTACACATCGATCCAATGGTCAACGTAATTCTCCAGTGTTGATGAATAGTGCAGAGCTATTAGCATTTATGGCGTTATATGACAAGAGACAGGTATCCATACAACAACGATCTGACAAACACAAGACGACAAAGAGTATAAATAGACAGTGGTAATGCACAACACCTGTCGCTGATTTCCCAGAGGCTCATCAGCGACCACGCCCACACACACACACACACAGTGCATATATATATATATATATAATACAAAAAGAAAGCCAGAAATGTATTTTAAGGTTATGAATAATTTTCCTGCCTTTTTCTTATTTTGTTAAACAACCACAGCAACAACTCTTATTGACTTCTCAGTGTGCAAATGTTCCGTTACTTGTAGGTGAGCTTGACACCATGGACGTAAAACAAAATGCTACTTCCCTCTGTGATGCCCAAACGCAGTGGTCCGATCCATGAATGGATGACCACACTTATTCAAAAGGACCCACCATCCCATGTGGCTCAACACTCGCACCACCCGAGTTACAGCCAGCTGCAAGTTATACATTGACAAACAATGCAGACTGCTTGTTGTACACAGGTGTTCCACTTCTTGAATTCCACACTCTTGTATCCTGCCTGCAAGATTTTGCCACTACTTCATCTGCAATGCCTGTTCCCGACAAAATCCTGGTGACACTTATGAAAATTTTTTTATGGATTTTTAATATCAATGTAAAGCAATACTAAGATATTCAAGAAATATATTTCAACAATTAAAACTGAAGATAAGACTTTCCAAAACTTTCTTTTAAATCTGTTTTAAAAAAAAAAACAATTTGTGGTGAGAAAAAATTAGGACATCCCAACAATTATTCCCACTTAAATTGGCAAAAATCACACAGTTGTATCATATCAGGTACACATGATTAGAACATTGTTACGAGGAGGCTTGCCCTATTTAAACAAAAAAAACTTTCTTTGGTGTGCTCTTGGCTGTTGAAGTGTGAGTGGACACCATGGTGAGGTCAAAAAAGCTGTCTGGGGCCTTCAGAAAGAAAACTGTAGAAGCTTATGAGTCTGGAAATGGATTTAAAAAGATCTCCAAAGATTTTGAAATCAGCCATTCCACTGTCCAGAAAATAGTCTACAAGTGGAGGACATTCAAAACAACTGTCAACATGCCCAGATCTGGCCGTCCCAGCAAGTTCACCCCGAGAGCAGACCGCAAGATGCTAAAAGAGATCACCAAAAACCCTAAAATTTCATCACAGGACCTACAGCAGGCTTTTGCTACTGTTGATGTGAAAGTGCATGCCTCTACAGTCAGAAAGAGACTACAGAAGTTTAACTTTCATGAGAGGTGTGCAAGGAGGAAACCCCTGCTCTCTAAGAAAAACATAAAGGCCAGACTCAAGTTTGCCAGAGAGAATGTAGACAAAGACCAGGACTTCTGGAATAATGTTCTTTGGACAGGTGAGTCTAAAATTGAATTATTTGGACACCGCAACAGAGGACATGTTTGGCGTAAATCAAATACAGCATTCCAGTAAAGGAACCTCATACCAACTGTAAAACATGGAGGTGGAAGAGTCCTGGTTTAGGGGTGTTTTGCTGCAGCAGGACCTGGCTAGCTCACAGATGAAGCAAGAAGCGTCTCACTGAAGTAATTTCAGCCAAAGGGGGTAACACTCGCTATTAGTGCATTATGCTCATTTCTCATTTACATATTTTCCATTGGAGTGTATGAGAATAAGAGCTTGTTTCGCTGGGGTTGTCTGGAGCAGTGCTGTAGACTTTGGTCTGTGGGTCTGATGAAGAGTGAGAATGATCCACTGCAGGTGATTGGTGATTGTCAGTGGGGGTCTCTAGACAGATCAGGTGTTCAGTGTGAGATCCTTCTGAAGTTGAAACATGAGGAAGTTGTTCCTTCATATATTTATAAGTTCATCTTTCTTTCGAAGTACTGATTTCAACAGACAGTTCTTCCTGCATTTCTGTTTTAATTTGTTATTTGTCTTCTGAATGTAGATTATAATTCCTTCAGCTCTTCTCTGGCTTAGTGTAGTTCCTTTGACGTCTGTTCTTTGTTTCTCAGCAGGTATGCAGTCTCTCGTTTTAAATTCATCATGTGCTTTGTAAGCTGCTCCAAGTCACTGTTGTCTTTTATTAATTATTATAGTTCTACCACATCTATTTCAAGGAGTGAAAATTTCTCTTTTATTTTTGACATGGGAGATTGAATTAAAGCTATTGCAATTTTTGTCTTCTTTTGGATGTATTTTACGGGAGAAGAGTTTGTATTTATATCGGTATAATCTTGTATGAGAATTGTATTAAGATGTGCCTGCTGTTTAGTTTGTATAAAGTCAGCTGAAAATGCTTGGAGGGCAGGCTCCGAGCCTTGGATCATGACAGTGCCGTCGTGGTATAAGTTCAGAGATAAAATTCTTGATTTGTCATTTCCTTCAGCATCTTCAAATACAAGGATCTGTCGGCCTTTACAGATGCATCTTTTTGTGGTGAAGGTGAACCCATACGGAAAGGTAATATTCACATATATGTGAAGCACTGTTAAATATATTGAAATATATTTTGAAAATCTATTTTAAAAATACATATTTTGCATGTGTGTTACATTATATTCATGCCTCAAATAACTTTTAATCAATGTGTTTTAGCAGTGCACCAATGCATTTTGTTTCTACACTGTTTACCATTTTTAAAGCTTATATTATATAGATCCTAGATTCTAATTCTATTTAGGCCTACTATCAACTTAAACAATATGTTATCAAGTGTCAGGACAAGTTTATAATTTTATGTACTATGTAAACGCTGTGTAATGTGTTTGATGGCCGTGCGCGTTGAACATTCGAGCCGAGGCGCATTTAAACTGGAGCGGAGGGAGTTACCATGGAAACGGGGCGGCAACTCAGCTGAGAAGTAGCAAATCTCTCCGTCTCTCACTGTTGTTTTTACTGCTTTCAGGTAAGTTTAGTCCCTAAAATTACACAAATAATAGATACAAGTTTTCCTGACACTTTCTTACATGTAATTGACACACTTCTGTTGAATATTTACTTTACAGAAATGGTTCAGTGTGATGGGAATAAGTCCGTTAGCATCACAACCGTGAGCTAACAGAGGCTAACTATAAGAGGTAAGCTAGCTATAGATTTGAGCTCTTATTTATGAAAGTTTGGGATTTTAATCACATTTTGTGTAGATGAGTTTTTTTTTTTATATATACCTTTTGTAAATGTTTTGTTGGCAATTTGTTAATGGATGAATTAAAAAAAGCTAATTAATTTAACCTAAAAGTATGCATTGTTAGGGTTGCCAACCGTTCTGTACAATTAATATGGAATCGTTCTGTATTTAAGGCTTTAAAGAAGCATTATGAAAGCTGTATAGAACGCACTTTGTCCCGTATTTAAGGCATATGCCGTATGACCACCTAGACCATACGAATACCAAACTCTAAACTGAGAATCTATTTTTCTTTTTCGACCAGTGTTTGATTTGTGAGCATATCTGTTCGAGGGAGGCTTTAAGACCAAGCGGAATCCTCTGCTCCCGCTTCACAGCGAGCGGGTCTCGCGCTAACCGAGTTAGGTGTTTTTAACGTCCGCGTTTCGACTTCAGCTAACGTTAATCAGTTTGGGAGAATGCAAACAACGTGATTCCAACATCCAGCCATGCAAGAAAACTTGCATTTTACCTGAGGGAAGACAGAATCAATAAGGAAAGTCGTCTTTCTTTAATGTAGGTAATGTTGTTAAATACCTAGATGAAACTATTTATATTTAAATAACTTACAGCGTACTCTTAACCTTGAATATCATTCTTAAACAACAAAACGACCAATGAAGTGTCAAGCACCCAAAGCAGCCCATTAATTCTAAAGTTATCCTTAACTGAAAAATAAGCATTTCCATCTGTACTGTAGTAGGCCTACTGTATATCTATTACACACACGCAAATCAGAGTCGGAAAGAGCTTTATTGTCAAGTGTGTTTGCACATACAAGGAATTTGCTTTAGTGTCTCAAGCTTCCAGAACACAGAGGTAATAAAAAATAAGATGTGAACAGATAATTAAAAATTTCATAAAATAAAGAAACTGTAATTTTGTGAAATAGCCTATCATTGCAATTTAATAAGTTTTATATTTTAATATACTTTAAAATATAATTGATTCCTGTAAAGCCATGCTAAATTTTCAGCATCATTATGATCCTTCAGAAATCATTAAATTATGCTGATTTATTATCAGTGTTGGAAACAGTTGTGCTGCTTAATATTTTTTGGGACCTGTGATATTATTTAAGGATACTTTGATAAATAAAAAGTATAAATAACAGTATTTATTCAAAATATATTTGTGTGTGTGTTTTAGTGTCTCTGTCTGTCTTAGTGTTTGTGTGTGTAAGTCTCTCTCTCTCTCTCTCTCTCTCTCTCTCTCTCTCTCTCTCTCTCTCTCTCTCTCTCTCTCTCTCTCTCTCTCTCTCTCTCTCTCCCTCCCTCACTCTCTCTCTCTCTCTCTCTCTCTCTCTCTCTCTCTCTCTCTCTCTCTCTCTCTCTCTCTCTCTCTCTGTGTGTGTGTTAAATATACACTACTGTTTGGTCAGTACATTTCTTTTCTTTTTTTTTTTTTTTTTTTTTTTTTTTTTTCTCTTTTTCCTCTTTTGTGTGTGTTAAATAAGAAACTTTTTTTAAGAATACTTTCATTCAGCAAGGATTAAGGTGTTAAATGGATAAAAAGGTGATACTGTTAGAATATCAAAGAATGATCTGATGATCAAAGAATCCTGAAAAAAAAAAATCATGATTTCAATTTTATTTATGGAACACAGGTTCCAAAAAATATTAAGCAGCACAACAGTTGATAATATTATCAACACTGATAATAACTCCGCATATTAGAATGATGTTCTGAGTAATGATGCTGAAAATACAGTGCTGCGTCACAGAAGTAAATTAATAAAAAATATATTTAAAAGTATAATAAGAAAGGAAACCAATATTAGAAATTGCAATAATATTTCACAATATTACTATTTTTCTGTATTTTTGATCAACTAAATACAACCTTGATGAGCATAAGAGACTCCATTTAAAAACCTATATATATATATGTATATGTATGTGTATGCATGTGTATATATGTATGTATACAATATATTTCACCTATATCATCAAGCATCTTTAAAACCTAAGAAAAGAGAATTTACGTTTTTAAGATTTTTTTTTGTATGTTCTGTACATTATTCTTTCTCTTTTCTGCATTTCACCTCTGCTGTAGTTTATTTCTAATAAATCTGATATTGTATACTACGTATTGTTGGCTCTGTGACACATTGTTTATTTTCCTATATTCTTCCATGCTGATGACCGTGCAGCAGAGTGGAGTGGACCTCTTGTTGAAGAACTTCTCCAGGCACTATGAACCATCTGACTAGTAAGAAAAACCTCAAACATTCAGAAGTTTATCAGATATTAAAAATGTCAAATAAATATCAAATATTTATTGAGTCCTGTATGTCTTACAAGGCCATCCTGTTTAACACTGCACTGAGGACACCAGAGAGGTACAACATAATTCAAAATGAGACACAGATGATAATAAAAAAGTGCTTTGAAATGAAAATGAATACTGGTAAGACAAAACCGAGTACTGTGACTGTGCCTCACTTCAAAGTGAAACAGTCTGTAATGGTCATCTGCCGTGCCAGATCAATGGTGAAGGTGGGAATTATAAGTAAGATTTTCTTAACTTTAAATGTAGTAAAGTGTTTGTTCAAGTAGACTTTGTTGCTTGTGGAAACCTCACACAAGCCTGAAAGGTGCTTTAAACTTAATCTTATTTGCACTCTTGAAAACTGTTCACCAAAGACTAAATTTCAGTCCAGCAGAATTTTCTGCACACTTCACCACCAAGATCAAAATGAGCATTGTGAATGTAAAAGCTTCACATTACATTTATAACCACCATTGTTAATATTTGAATTATATTGAATTATATTATTCCTTGATAGTGGACAATACCGGATTTTTTTGACCAAACATATTTAGGGTTCAGATCGCGCTATACGTGGAGAACAATTCACTTTTTTTTTTTTTTTTTTTAAATAAATGGCATTTATCAGTTTTTGCAAATGAACTTTTCACACTTGCCATACTCCAACAGGGTGAACGCACTGACCAAACAAAACAAAATTGGTGGCAGTGTGAAATGACCATAATGCTGTATGTCCCTCGGACGAAACGACGCAAGTCTGGTAATTCTGCAAACAACAGCGTACTTAACATCAGTCAGCTCGCCTTGGCTACTGCAATTTTCCTCACTGTATATTTACAATAAGACGAAAAGGGCTATGATATCAAATATCACTGCCTCCTTTCATTTTCATTTAAACATAATAATAGCTGCAGAAATGTACTTCGTTCAGGGAAATGTGTGTATATATACAGCCTACAATACAATGAAACAAAATATTATATCAATTTCCTTTTTATTTTCATTTTAAAGGGTTAGTTCAGCTAAAAATGAAAATTATGTCATTAATGACTCACCCTCATGACGTTTCAAACCCGTAAGACCTCCGTTCATCTTCGGAACACAGTTTAAGATATTTTAGATTTAGTCCGAGAGCTTTCTGTCCCTCCATTGAGAATGTATGTACGGTATACTGTCCACGTCCAGAAAGGTAATAAAAACATCTTCAAAGTAGTCCATGTGACATCAGTGGATCAGAATTAGTTCTAAAATGCTCTCGGACTACATCTAAAATATCTTAAACTGTGTTCCGAAGATGAACGGAGGTCTTGTGGGTTTGGAACGACATGAGGGTGAGTCATTAATGACATAATTTTCATTTTTGGCTGAACTAACCCTTTAACATATAGATCAATTGAATGAAGACCAAAGATTACCTGTTAGATTTACACAAAACTAATTATATTTTAAGTTTAACCACTAAAAAGACATCAGAGCCAGCGGCACATATCAGAAGGACTAGCCGAGTTGAGACTGCTCTCAGCAGATACATAAGCTCTGAGCTTCCGCTGATAGCGTGGAGCTGACCGTCTCCGAAATCAGCTAAACACATTTTTAAATAGGCGCTGTCTTTATAAATAAACCACAGATTTGAGTTTTCAACAACTACATTCTCGCCTGAAATACTTTTAAAACTACATTTCATGATATAATAACAGTAATATTTTGAAAATTATCAGAATAAATGGTGGTTGAAATCACAATGCTGCGTGAACTCAACCAATCAGCATGTTTAGCGCTAAAGTCCCGCCCCCGAAAGTCCCGGACCTTTGAAAAAGTACTACCTCGTGAGCAGGGACTTTCTGAGGGGCATTTTTCTACCCGGAACTTTATTTAGATCCTGGTTCCTGCGGTGGAAACACACCGAGTACCAGCCCAAAGTCCTAGTTCCTGGGTAAAGTTCCAGCGGTGGAAACGCGGCTTATGTCCTAGTCTTCTTTCAGTGGTTAAGATCCAATATTTTTTTTATGACAGACGCAAGTTTCGGAGGCATTGTGTAAACGTGATTGACACAACGTGAGGTCGTATTTATTTTTTAATGTGCGAAAATATCTGACTATAGTGTGCAGTGACCTTAAGGGTTAAGGGTACAAACACTTGACCAGAATCATGTCAATTAACAACTGACTAATCCAAATGTTTTTATTAATTTCTTGTTTTGTTTTGCAGATGCTGTCATGAAACGCCATGAAAATGCAACTGCTGGACACCTGGGACAGGCCATCAATTCCAAGTTGGCATCAATTCCCTGTTAGAGTTTAGAGTTGTCTAATAGAGAGGGTGAAGGAAGAACATCCAAACCCTGCCCCTGCTTCCTTCAAGATTTTATGGATTTATATAATGGTGTTTTTTTTTGTAAAGTAAAGACAGTGGCAAAATTAACATGACACTACTTTGATGTTTTGTTCTACAAATTAAACCACACACACACTCCAAAAACACAAATTTTGATCAAATTTGCATTTGCAAGAAAAAAATCAAAGTATTGTCATGTTAATTTTGCCACTGCCTTTACTTTACGAAAAAAAACACCATTATATAAATCCATAAAATCTTGAAGGAATCAGGGGCAGGGTTTGGATGTTCTTCTTTCACCCTCTCTATTAGACAACTCTAAAAGGGTTTTTTTTTTTTTTTTTTCATTAATTTAAAAAAAAAAAAAAAAAAAAAAAAAAAAAAAAAAACTTCTCTTCAATAATTACTTTTCAGGTTTTAGCATCATCCTTTAGTATTCATAATAGCAATTTCAGTAAAGTTGCTGGTTTGATTTATGTTTTAATTGTGCAGTTTATGTGCACTCTGTTCTTATGTCAATGTCAATAAAATTCTTATTTTTCTATAGTAGGTGTTATGTCATCTGAATATACTGCTCATTTTTGCAAGTGAATTTATACTGTCACAGTTTTTAAGTTGCATTGTCTGGGGATTTGTACATTTTTCAGTCTCCAATTTCTGTTCAGTATTTGAATGTTTAAATTCATATATATTTACATGTACTGAAATGTAATGTTAACAAATATTAGAAATTAATACATATATTGCAAATTAATATATTTACATAGTCTGATATCTAAATGTATTTACATATATGGGAAATAAATATATGTTAATATTTACAATATAAAATATATTTACATATATATATATATATAAATGTTATATATTTACATGTACTGAAATGTAATGTTAACAAATATTAGAAATTAATACATATACATATATTCCAGATGAATATATTTACATAGTCTGATATCTAAATGTATTTACATATATGGGAAATAAATATATGTAAATATTTCCAATAAAAATATTTACACATGTTTAATATATGTGAAAAATAATAAAAAGCGGCCGAAATCAAATATTTAAATATATTTTTGTAAAATATTTTAAAATATATTTACATATATTTTATAAAACATATTTTCTTCTATTTAAATTTAAGATATTTCAATATATAAAAATGTATTTATGTATTAAAATGTGACTTCTGTATGGGAAGTGTTGGCAGAAAGCAGTATGCCATAAAGAGCTGTTTTCAGTGTAGAAGAGCAGATTGGTCATTGAACTGCTGTCATAGTCAGTAAACAGTGTTTCAGGACTGTCCTTGATCTGTTTCTGCCTGTGGAGCTGTTTAGAATGCTCAGATCTCTTCTGAGGGTTCACAAAAAAGGGTCGGGGCTTGCATGCTGCAGCGGCCATTGCTGATTTTAGAATGTAAACAAATAACTGAAAAAAAAAAAACTGTCTCTTTGTTTGTTTTTGAGAGTTTCTCTGTGACCAATATTGATCAAAACAATCCACAATATTAAAAGATTGATCAAAATCAGTGCATAGACCGTAAAAACAAGACCAAAACAACCATCTTCATTAACACTGCCATATGAAAAAACATCCAAAATATACCTCAAGTGAATATTGTTACAAAAGTTCCTTCCTTACTTTCTGGGACTCTTTCTTCTTTGTTGATTTTTGATATCCTCCGTTGTTTCTCTGAGGTTTTAGTCCATGGATAACTTCATACAGGCCTTAGTCTGGAAGGGTCTCCGTTTGAGAGGTCTTCTCTCTGTGGCAGTTGTGTGGCCCTTTGGGTTGCTCTCAGTGAGTTGTCTTCTGCTGTTTTTCTTGGTTGATTTAAACTCTTCTTGTGGGTGATATAAGTTGTAGGAAGTCTTTTTGTTTGAAATTTGTCAGAACTGAATGTCCGTCTTATTTTGAAGGCAGGGTAAGTGATTTCTGGTAGCCAATGTTGACATTTGAAATCACCAAAATTGTGTGAGGGGGTGAATTTTTTTTTTATAACTCATCCGTTTTAATTATATTAAGCCTTAAAGTTCTGCATAATTAAGGGCGTGGCCACTTGACTGACAGGTGGATTATCGCTGCGGTCACCGCCGTCGAGATAACTGGGTGTGGTTTCAGCAACCAGCTCCCGCCTCTTTGCCCATTTTCGATTATCCACGAGTGACGCACAGTGACACATTGCAAAGATGGCGGTGGCCGGATCCGCCTACTTTGAGCTTTAAAAACGCTCTTTGGAAACCTATGGGTGACATCAGGGACACTACGTCCATGTTTTTATACAGTCTATGTATGAGACGTGTTTGCTACACACAGGATCTTTCTGCACTGGGAAACCGGGACATCTGGTCATCCCGTCTGTGAGTTGTAATTTAGCTAGGAATAGCTATAGCTAACAGTAAGTACCTATACATCTCACCTGATAACTGTAGCTCCTGAGCAATCTGCTGTAAAATATCATCTTGGACGATCCTGTCATGGTACACTGCATGACATCATGCTGCATTACTCCAGACCTCTCTCTTTTGTTTTCATTAAAGAATTTGAAAAATACTTTTCATTGATCCAATTGTCTAAGAACAAAAAAGCTTTAAAAACATTCTTTTTTTTTCCAGTTTGTAATGTACTAAACATGTTTAATACATTACAAGTTTTTTTTTGTGATTGTCAATTTTGATTAGTTGATGGTTGCATTACTGTTTGTATACTGTTTTTGAGCATTAATAATAATAATAAAAAAGGTTCAGCAAGTTTCCATCTTCCTCTTCATATTTCTTCTGTAGTTTTCCTCAGCTCCTGTTTGGACAACTTCAGATAGATCGACAAATTGGTTCGTTCAACTGCACACAAATCTGGATTGCAAGCCAACAGCTCCAACTTTTTTGACATTTAAAAATGATCGGGAGCTCGTGAGGCGCTCTTGAGGCTCATAAATCCCTCCCACATGATGTGAGCCAGGACCATGCGAGCATCAATGATTTATCCTGATGGAAAATAAATCGCATACGAGCTTGTGCAACAGCAAAAATCACACTGTGTATGCCCGGCTTAAAGGAAACATTTAGAGACAGAAGAGCAGAGTTTCTAAAATAGATCCCTGGGGGAATCCAGATTTAAGATGGGCAGCAGAGGAGTAAAAGTTGCCAATTATGACTTAAAATTTCGCTCTGTTAAATAAGATTTAAATCAATTCAAGACTGAGACTTTTAGCCCCACAAAATATTCTAATCTAGACAGGAGAAACTGATGATCAATAGTATCAAAGGCAGCAGTCAGGTCTAAAATAATTAAAATCAGGGAGACACCTGAATCGGTAGCAACTAAGATATTGTTTAACACTCTCAGCAGAGCTGACTTAGTGCTATGAAAAGGCTTGAAACCAGACTAAAAGTTTTCTGAGATATGGTTAGTACTAGAAAAGATCGTAGTTGACACAACACAGTCTATTCTAGTACCTTGGAAATAAAAGCGACCACAGAAATAGGTCAGTAGTTGTTTAAATCAGACATGTCTAAGGAAGGCTTCTTGAGCAAGGCAGTAACAGAGGCCAATTTCAGGCATGCAGGAACAGAACACTCCGGTTACTATCGTAACCTCGTTTCCCTGAGAGCGGTAACGAGACATCACGGAGATATTTCAAGAAAGGTTGGAAGGGAAGGAGTTCCCATAATGGAGAAATATCTCCATGATGTCTCGTGAAAGCTCGAGAGGAAACCAGTTGATAAACATGTTCAGTAGAGAAAGCAAAGCAGGGCCAACAGACTCAATTTGCATATTTAAAATACAGAGGGTGTATTAAATCATGAGGACAGGTTTACAGGGAACTTTTGTACTGAAAACTTAAAGTAAGTTCTCCTTGCTCACCATGGGCATCGCTAGGCCATTTTTAGAGGGGCTATAGCTCCCTAAACTGTACACGAATTCGTGATCCCCTCTGTCCCCTTTAAATTACATATGAAAATGGCGGCAGACTTTGAATTCGACCGGCTCCTCCCTGTCTTTCAGCGCGTTCTTTTTTAATCCCCAGACCACAGCGCAGATAGATAAACAGACAACAAGGTGTGTGTTTATCAATAGATTGTTAGAATAGCTGCATCTGTGCAGTTCTTAGTCATAAATCCAGTTTACAAAATATAATGGGGGAGCAATAATTGGTTCCCCATTTACTGTAGCCTAAGATTTCACTGTGTTCACCCTCATCACACCACAGCTGTGTCCTCCAGCGAAAATAAAGCACATAATGCATAACGATACTTTATAAAACGATCATACAGCCATTTTCATTTGAAAATTTTACTTTCAATACAATACATATTCCAGTGCATGTGGCAAAGAGGTTTGTATACTTGAGCTAAGGAAAGAGGGTTGTACTAGAAATGCAAACAGTAAAATTTTGTGTTTTTACAGTAAACAGGTTGTGTGTGAGATCATGAAGACTTGAATTTGGCTTATTCAGTACTCAAATGTTATGCCCATCTATGAAAAACAGTGGAATACTGGAATAAGTTTAGTATACGACCCCTATTAATAAAACACACACACACACACACACACACACACACATATACATATATATATATATATAAACTACAGTGACATGTATGAATGGTACAGTGGACAATGCACTAGTTTAGAAATTTGAGGACTGTTGGCTCATGGGGATGCAAGTTCAAGACGGTTTGGTATCATCCCGATTTTATTCTTCTACTATTGTTCCTGCATACACTCCAATCTTCTAAAAATAAAGAAAAACCCTATATCCAAATTATGATTGTTCTGACATTTTATTTTTTTTTTTTACATACAATTCCTATTTAATGCATCTCTCAGAAATTGCCACTGAGCCTAGATCTACCAAATTACACAAGGACTAAATATTATACAACAGTACAAACAATTACTATAGCAATACTTAAGTTTGTCGTAGGCATACAATGTTCATATTTTGAATGGGAAATGTTTGTGAATATACTTGTGTAACAATATCAGGTCACATGACCAAGAAGTAAAAAAGTTTTCAGTAATTCAAATAATTGTTTAAAAACATTCATTATATTTTCAAAAGAAAAAAAAAAAATGTACAATGTGTGAATATAATGCAGTGGGTGTGGCAATGAAGTCACATGATCAGGAAGTTATATAGATTTGAGTAATTCAAACATTCATTTAAAATAAACAAAATTACACTTTCAAAATCCGAGTCGTGTATTATATGCTGCATGTATGTATAAATACATTGTGGTTGTTTTATCGAAAATGTTCAGATCACTCACAAAGTTAAACAGTTTTATTTCATTGGGACATTCAGTTTCTGTACATATTTATAACAGATATATTAGAAATGGATCCTGATATTCGAATATTTGATTAGTTGATTTAATTATAGAATATCAAATAGCTTGTGTGATTGTCTAAAAAAAAAAAAAAAAAAAAAAAAAAAAAAAAAAAAAAAATTTTCCCCATGTTTTTGGTGCTCATGCGCTGGTGATGCATGTAAGCAGAGGGAAGCGCTGCCAATAACGCACTTAAAAGCTGTCAAAGAAAACAGAAGAACACTGTCTGTAGACTTGCGTGGCATAAAAAAAAAAAAATACTTGTAGCATATAGCGGTTATAGTAACTTGGGACGATGTCAAATAAGTTTTGTGTGGACCACAAACAACCCTGACTGGGTTAGAGGTGTGGCTGAATCCCTATTCAGAAAGGCGTGGAAAACAAACAACCCGTTCTACGGAGCCACTAAAGGGACATGGTTAGCCACTTGCTAACAGTAGCATGTTACATTACAGTACATAACATTTCACTTACTACATAAAAAGAGTAAAAGGAGATGACTGATAGGATGATGTCGAATGATTTGCAGATCCTGAGGACCACTGACAAACATCTGAAATTTGTGGCAAGTACTGCTCTGTACATGTGAACCCAAATCTCGAAAGTGAACGTAAAAAACAAGCGCACGTTCAAAAGCGATTTCAATGCCCCACGTATTAATAATGCCTCCCTAATGCCTGCAGTTTATATACACCGTACAATTACCCAACAATATAATTGCGACAATATTTTGAAGTATATTTTTCCTCCCATCTCTATTCCCTTTAACGACTCAAGGCTAGAACATTTCTATTTTAAAATAATTAAGCAGTTGATTTATGCTAATTTAAGCACTGTTATGTTAATAAGTGCAGTAATTCAGTTATGTTTATTATATTAATATGTTTCAGCACGTTACAATCATTAAGTGGCTTAAGTTAAGGTAGCCTATTTTCTTAATTAAACCGTTTATCATACAGATTGAAAGCGTGGATCCTCTCTCTCTCCCTCTCTGTTTATGGGTATTTGTGTATGCATGCTTGGTAGGGGTGCGATTTTCAAATAATAATCAAATTACACCCAGCAATTTTCAAATATAATTTTTTGCTTGAAATGCCCATCCCTATTTAAAAGTAAAAAAAAAAGTCTTAATTTATATTAATCCATTTGCTAACAAACTACACATATCAAAGGATCCCGGTTTTACGGTTTTTTTTTTTTTTTTTTTTAAATGGAGTAGCTAATGCACACTCTCAACCTATTTTATTTTGGATTTTGCACTTTTGAGACCCTACCTAACTTGACATGCCCAGGTGGGGATCATTGTGAGGACTTCCAGTTTTGATGCTTAATACTGTTAAATTACTAACACACACACACACACTTTTTTTTTGCATAATTCTTGATGAGTTTGACAGACAGCAGTGTTAGCCAAATGTTAGGCTGTTTCGGGTCATCCATTCAGTTGGATTGTAATTTGCAGCTGTGTCTTAAATGTTAGAAAAACGGCAACAATGCATAATTCTGTAAAAAAAAAAAAAAAACTTAAAACTCACACTGACAAGGCAGAAAGCCTGCAAGTAACAGTAAGACTTTCAGTTTCACGCGCGAACTGGTTCATTCTGTGAAGCCGGGAAACACTACTGTCAGGACAATTATGAATGTCATTTGAGCTCAGTCAGTGTTCAAAGTTGTTTGGTGTGCACTGTTTAAAGAATTTAAAGGGGTCATATGATGTGATTTCAATCTTTTCTTTCTCTTTGGAGTGTTACAAGCTCTTGGTGCATAAAAAAAAAAACAAAAAAAAAGATATTTAAAGTTGCAAAGACTAAAGTCTCAAATCCAAAGAGATACTCTTTATAAAAGTTAAGGGTCAACCACACACCCCCTAAAACGGCTCGTTCTAACATCTCTACGTCACTATGTGGGAAGATTTGCATAACACCGCCCAAATGTTCATGCAAAGAAAGGCCGCTTGACTTTTATTCTTGCTGTTGCCGCCATGATGTGGAGACGCTGTGTTTATTCTTGTGAAAGCAAAACTACTTTGTTTGGTCTTCCAAAAGAGGACACAACTAGAAATCAGTGGTTAAGTTGTTCCAGTGGTTAAGTTGTTCCAGAACAGTTCAAACCAAATATTCAGATGTGTGCAGTACATTTTATGGAGGACTGTTTCCTGATCTTGAGAGAGAAGACTACACACTACTGACTCACAGTCTGTAAATATGTTTACATATTTAAAGGATTTGCCACAGATGATTGAAACGCGAGTTTTGAGCAGTGTAGAGTTGTGCTTGTTGTTTCTCCGATCACAAATGCAGACATGGTTTTAAGTTTAAGTGGTGCAGCACGATGTAACCAGACAGTATAAGTCAGCGGTTTACTCAATTCCAGTCCTCGCGTCCCCCTGCTCTGCACATTTTGTATGTTTCTCATGTCGCTTCAGACGAAGTGCCCTGCGAAGTGGACATCACAGGATATTCTGCCATGATTCCAGTTCAAAGTGAATGTATATGTTCCATTCAAAGTGCGAGTCGTGAATTCAAATTGTATTTATTTACAGAGGTATATGATGTCACACTTGTCCGTGTGTGAAGACGTTGCGCAGTGCAAAAACATAAATTAATGTTCCGAATTGAGGTAAATGTCAACAGATTTCCCCTGCTCAGGGAGTAGGGAGCAATGAACACTGTGTAGGGACCAAGTTAAATCGCCACACAGTTCATGCACAGAGCTCACTTCTAACAAGCTGATTATCTGAATCAGGTGTTAACAAAGAGAGACATGCAAAATATGCAGAGCAGGGGGCGCGAGGACTGGAATTGAGAACCTCTGGTATTGTCATTATAATCCGTCATTATGTGCCCACTGGATGCAACAAATGCCTCATTTATAATGGGTTTTAAATGATGTCTCACCCACTGAAGCATCTCCTACAGGTCGACCAAATACTTCACAAAAGTGGATGATAAAGGCATTCAGGGATTAAGTGACCGGTCCAATTTGCTGCCACAGTGACTCTGCCCATTGGAGTGCTCGACCTGTTAGTAAGGACAGAATAAAAGAGATTTAGCCCTCTCTTTAGGGAAGAGGTTGCATCTCCAGGGCGAGGGAACACTGCAGGAGGAATCCACTGCAGGCCTCTGCCGAACCAGAGTAGGGCGCTGGATTGACCATGGGACTGGTCCGGGTGAAGAAGCAGCTGGTGGGGAAACAGATGCGGAAGCCGGTGCGGTGGTGACATGGGGTGTGAGCACACGGCGAAGGGAATCCACCAGCTCCTGGAATGGATTCATGATGGTATGGTCTGGTCTTCTGTCACAGATAGACTCCGGACACAGACAAGTTAGTGATCAAACAGACAGGTTTATTGTATAGATATGGTAAATGGCAATGGCAGGTATGTAACTGAGGTGAGCAAGGATATCAATGGGAACTTAACGGTTACCAGATCTTGTCGAGTGTGAGATGATGGCAGGCTTGCTGAGGAGCTGGTGGTGATAGTCGGAACACACAAACACAGGAACACTAGGAGGAGACAAAGGAGATCGGGAGACTTGGATTAATCATTCAGGTAAGTTGCATAGCATGAGCTAAGTCCTTTTCCACAATGGAGACCAGACAGTGTTTGTGTGCTCGGTGCGCTTTTGAACAGTGGTGCTGGTGATCAGTGATTGACTTTCAGGTGCAGGTGATTAGAACTCCAGTGATTGGGAGAGCCTAGTGTTTCCATGACACATATGATGAACAGATTTTAATTTTGACTTAAATCCATTCAGTGAATGCCATTTACTCCTTTCATAATTTTTTTATATAAATCATGGGAATGAATAAAGAACACATACAAACACAATAGGGGCTACAGCCCCTTCAGGGCTTGGCCCTTAATAAAAAAAATGGGGGTATCTAATCATAAATGAGTTAATTTATATTAAACTGGAATGTCATGACAGCACAAAAATAATCGTATTATGAAAATCTATTTTAGCTAAACAGTATTCTGTAGATGAAAGAAAACCATTGGACTTTGAAATTGCACAGAAGACAGATATGAGAACATAAGCTTAAGACAACAAAACGCAAAATGAAATCAGAGTAATTTAAAATTGGGGTAACGTTAGCATATTGTAGCATTTGGACCAATCAGACACACAACTATTTGTTATATTTAACACATAATATCTAACATCCCCTCATCTAACCAAAGGGTCTATGGACCCTTCCCCCAAAATGCAACTATGACCTCAAAAAAGGCAGAACAGGACTCTGGTTACCATGGTAACAAAGACACACATCAAGATAAGATTATTTTACAACTCGAAGGAATGTAGAGTTTTCACTCTAAATTCACTTTGAAACAGACAAATGTACCCTTGTACTATACAGTCCATCCTAATTCTATCTCCCTCTAGATATAACCACTTGAGGAATGTAGGAACATGTACCCAATTTCCCCATTTCATTATTTTTCCTCTTAAAGTTTCACTTATGTATTGATACAAACTCTTTTAAATTAACATTTTAGAATTGCATACTTTTGTTAAAAGAGGTCACATGTATGTCATGTTTGGTATCTTTCGGCTGCGTTTTTAATGGTCTAAATGTTCATTTACAAACCCGATTCCAAAAAATTGGGACACTGTCAAATTGTGAGTAAAAAAGGAATGGAATAATTTACAAATCTCATAAACTTATATTTAATCACAATAGAATATAGATAACATATAAAATGTTAAAAGTGAGACATTTTGAAATGTCATGCCAAATATTGGCTCATTTTGGATTTCATGAGAGCTACACATTACAAAAAAGTTGGGACAAGGTAGCAATAAGAGGCCAGAAAAGTTAAATGTACATATAAGGAACAGCTGGAGGACCAATTTGCAACTTATTAGGTCAATTGGAAACATAATTGGGTATAAAAAGAGCCTCTCAGAGTGGCAGTGTCTCAAAAGTCAAGATGGGCAGAGGATCACCAATTTCGCTGTGGCGAAAAATAGTGGAGCAATATCAGAAAGGAGTTTTTCAGAGAAAAATTGCAGAGTTTGAAGCTATCATCATCTACATGGCATAATATCATCCAAACATTCAGAGAATCTGGAACAATCTCTGTGCGTAAGGGTCAAGGCTGAAAAACCATACTGGATGCCTGTGATCTTCGGGCCCTTAGATGGCACTGCATCACATACAGGAATGCTACTGTAATGGAAATCACAACATGGGCTCAGGAATACTTCCAGAAAACATTGTCGTGAACACAATCCACCGTGCCATTCGCCGTTGCCGGCTAAAACTCTATAGGTCAAAAAAGAAGCCATATCTAAACATGATCCAGAAGCGCAGGCGTTTTCTCCGGGCCAAGGCTCATTTAAAATGGACTGTGGCAAAGTGGAAAAGTGTTCTGTGGTCAGATGAATAAAAATTTGAAGTTCTTTTTGGAAAACTGGGACGCCATGTCATCCGGACTAAAGAGGACAAGGACAACCCAAGTTGTTATCAGCGCTCAGTTCAGAAGCCTGCATCTCTGATGGTATGGGGTTGCATGAGTGTGTGTGGTATGGGCAGCTTACACATCTGGAAAGGCACCATCAATGCTGAAAGGTATATCCAAGTTCTAGAACAAGATATGCTCCCATCCAGACGTCGTCTCTTTCAGGGAAGACCTGCATTTCAGGGAAGACCTGTCATGTTGCATTTTCCAACAAGACAATGCCAGACTATATACTGCATCAATTACAACATCATGGCTGCGTAGAATAAGGATCCGGGTACTGAAATGGCCAGCCTGCAGTCCAAATCTTTCACCCATAGAAAACATTTGGCGCATCATAAAGAGGAAGATGCGACAAAGAAGACCTAAGACAGTTGAGCAACTAGAAGCCTGTATTACACACGAATGGGACAACATACCTATTCCTAAACTTGAGCAACTTGTCTCCTCAGTCCCCAGACATTTGCAGACTGTTATAAAAAGAAGAGGGGATGCCACACAGTGGTAAACATGGCCTTGTCCCAACTATTTTGAGATGTGTTGATGCCATGAAATTTACAATCAACTTATTTTTCCCTTAAAATGATACATTTTCTCAGTTTAAACATTTGACATGTCATCTATGTTGTATTCTGAATAAAATATTGAAATTTGAAACTTCCACATCATTGCATTCTGTTTTTATTCACAATTTGTACAGTGTCCCACCTTTTTTGGAATCGGGTTTGTATATTATATGTTGGTACCTATGGAAGGTATTTGTGTTACCAGAATCTTTAATAGTTCTTCATCAACATCCAATCAAAGACCAGATGTGACACATATGCCTGAGGACAAAAGGTTGTAAAACTTCCCTCCAAAAGGTACCATTCCTCATTGACTCGAATCCTGAGGGTGTGACAACGTTACCCTATATAGATCACTGATCACGAGATCAGGGGGTTCTTTTAGAATCAGGAATTCCACAAGAAGATGCTGAGCTAAGAGCCTTAAAAACCACCCTAAGCTTGCGCCAGGCCTTTCGGCCTTGACTTTCCATTCATCAAGATCCTCTGATTCGAACTGGTCTCATCAACTCACTTCAGCAGAGACCAACTAGAGCCCCAAAGTGCATCAGGACTCTCTTTCAAACAGGCGAGACTTGCAAGTATCAAACTTAGTCTTATTAACTGATACATTAAGTATCATATGCACCTTTAACAAAGGTGTGTTTGAACTAAGAAACTGATGTTTCCTTCAGGCTGTAGATCTGCTGAATATCAAATTGTACCATAGCTTCATGTCTTTATTTCTCATCTCTTTACTGCTTAAGCTTTAACCCTTTTTTCCTATGCCCACTGTATGTGTGTGTGTATATTAGACTAGTTTAAGTGTTTATGTAGTTAATAAAGTTTTATTTGCCCAATCAAGAAATTGAATGAACAAATATAAAAATAAAACACAAAATACATCAATTATACATTGATTTTTATTAAAGCAATTGTATTAAAGTTCTTGTGTTTTGTGGTTTTATTAACATTAAAGGGATAGTTCACCCAAAAATCAAGTTGTTTTTTAAATGAGTTTCTTCTGTTAAGCATAAATGTTATTTTGAAGAATGTGGGTAACCACACAGTTGCTGGTCTCCAATGACTTCCATAGTATTTTTTTTCCTACTTTCAAAAGTTAGTGTGGACCAGCTACTTTTTTGGTTACCAACATTTTTTTTTTTTAAATATTCTCTTTTGTGTTCAGCACAAGAAAGTAATACAGGTTTGGGACAACATGTGAGTGAGTAAATAGTGACAGAAATTACTTTTTAGCGTGAACTGTCCCTTTAATGACAACCAGCAGCATGTTTAGTACTGTCCCTTTAAGACCTGCACGCATCTAATTATACAGGCAGGAATTTGTTTTTCTCTCAACTGTTTACTTTAACATTAGACATAACCAATTGAGTCTATATGTAAACCTTGAGTGTTTTGACAGTATTAGTGCAAAAGATAACTTAGTCCAGTAATCTGGCGCTATTTTTAGTGTGTAACATACCGTGTCTACACAGCCGCAGCAGCTAAAGTCTGTCTACACTGGATGCGACAAAGCGACCGTTGAAAATAATTTGAAATTGTGTAACTACGTCATAAATAGAAGGCAGCAGCAGTTTGCTGTTGGGAATTTGTCGCGCTGCATCCAGTTGTCGCACCGCTTGCGTCCAGTGTAACTCTTGGTTAAAGGGATACTCCACCGTGAAATTAAAATTTTGTCATCAATCACTTACCCCCATGTCGTTCCAAACCCGTAAAAGCTGTGTTCATCTTCGGAACACAATTAAGGTATTTTGGATGAAAACTGAGAGTCTTTTTACTGTCCCATAGACTGCCAAGTAAGTTACACTGTCAAAGTCCAGAAAAGTATGAAAGACGTCGTCAGAATAGTCCATCTGTCATCAGTGATTCAACCGTAACGTTATGAAGTGACAACAATACTTTTTGTACATGAAGAAAACAAAAATTCCTCTCCTCTGTTTCTCTCCACTTCACCGTTGCGATGTTTTCTTTCAAATCAAAGCATAAATATACATAAAAAACTTATCCTTGTGGCGCTGCTGATACAGAAGAGCGTACGCTGCCTGTGTTCAGCTCATATCCTCCAAAATGGCGCTATGCTGATGTGGAGAGACACAGAGGAGAGGAATTTTTGAATAAAGACTTTTTTTTCTTCATGTACAAAAGTATTCTCGTTGCTTCATAATGTTACGGTTGAACCACTGATGGCAGATGGACTATTCTGATGATGTCTTTCATACTTTTCTGGTCTTCTTTTCTGACAGTGTAACTTACTTGGCAGTCCATGGGACAGTCTCAAGCCTCCCTGTTTTCATCCAAAATATCTTAATTTGTGTTCTGAAGACGAACAAAGCTTTTACAGGTTTGGAACGACATGGGGGTAAGTGATTAATGACAAAATTTCATTTTGGGGTGGAGTAACCCTTCAACACTTGATGTGAAAGTAGCAACAGCATATAGAGACGGAGGTGCCAGAACTGCAGCTGATAGAACGTCAGAATCAAAATCAGAATGAGCTTTATTGCCAGGTATGTTTACACATACGAGAATTACAGCGACAGAACAAAAACACAGATAATAAAAGAATAAAAAATAAATAAATAGAACAAGTAAATAAGGAATAACAATATACAAATTGACAATTGTATGTGAAGATATATTACAATAGACAGTTGTGTATGTACAGGTATATTATGTGCAAATTTGAAGTGTAGACTAAGTATGTGTGTTCGATAAGTGTATGAGTGTATAAATAGTGTAGTGTGTTCCACAGTTATTATCAAGTGTTCATGAGATGGATTGCCTGAGGGAAGAAACTGTTCCTGTGTCTGGTCATTCTGGTGCTCAGTGCTCTGTAGCGTCGACCAGATGGCAACAGTTCAAACAGGGAGTGTGCTGGATGTGAGGGGTCCAGAGTGATTTTGCCAGCCCTTTTGCTCACTCTGGATGAGTACATTTCTTGAATAGAAGGGAGGGTTGTACCGATGATTCTCTCAGCAGTCCGGACTACCCTCTGTAGTCTTCTGTGGTCAGATTTGGTAGCTGAGCTGAACCAGACAGTTACTGAAGTGCAGAGGACAGATTCAATGATGGTGGAGTAGAACTGTTTCAACAGCTCCTGTGGCAGGTTGAACTTCCTCAGCTGATGAAGAAAGTACAGCCTCTGCTGGGCCTTTTTCACAATGGAGTCTATGTGAGTGTCCGACTTTAGGTCCTAAAAGATGGTGGTTCCCAGGAACCTGAATGACGCCACTGCAGCCACAGTGCTGATGGTGAGTGGGGGGAAAGCAGTGGGGTTTGCACTATCACTTCAGTGACAGAGGGGTCTTTAGTGTCGTAAGTGCACTATCATCTCCACTGTTTTGAGCATGTTTAGCTCCAGATTGTTAAGACTGCACCAGACAGCCAGCTCTTTAACCTCCTGTCTGTAGGCAGACTCGTCACCGTCCTGAATGAGGCCGATGAGTGTGGTGTCGTCTGCAAACTTCAGGAGCTTGACAGAGGGGTCTTTAGATGTGCAGTTGTTGGTGTGCAGGGAAAAGAGCAGTGGGGAGAGAACGCAGCCCTGGGGAGCTCCAGTGCTGATTATACGGGTGCTGGATGTGTATTTTCCCTGCCTCTCTAGCTGCTGCCTATCTGTCAGGAAACTGTTGATCGGAGGTGGGCATTGAGAGCTGTATTTGTTTGGGCAGGAGGAGGTTTGGAATGATAGTGTTAAAGGCCGAGCAAGTCCACAATCAGGATCCTCACATAAGTCCCTGGTCTGTCTAGATGTTGCAGAACATAATGCAGTCCAGTGTTTACTCCAGTCTGTACTGTTGTCCAGTCCCCACAGACCTGTTTGGATCTATGGCTGAATTGGGCAGACTCAAATAATCCGATGCAGTATGTTAGTCGATACATCAGGTTCCCCTACACTGTGCGCGGAACAGGGCCCCGAAATTAAAACGCAATTTTGCAGCAATGTCTGGTTTCCCAAATGTAATACGGCGCAATTGACTGCACTCATGTGTTTGACTGCGTCGTCCACAGACCTGTTTGCTCTGTAGGCAAACTGAAGAGGATCCAGTAAGGGTCCAGTGATGTCCTTCAAGTGGGCCAGCACCAGTTTTTCAAATGACTTCATTTGACCAAAGACGTTAGAGCCACAGGCCTGTAGTCATTTAGTCCTGTTATTTTTTTGGGATGGGGATGATGGTGGAGCGTTTGAAGCATGAAGGGACTTTGCACAGCTCCAGTGATCTGTTGAAGATCTGTGTGAAGATGGAGGCCAGCTGGTCAGCACAGGATTTTAGACAGACTGGTGTAACACAATCTGGGCCTGGTGCTTTTTCCTTTTCTGCTTCCGGAAGACCCGGCGCACCTCATCCTCACTGATCTGAATTGCAGGTGTGGGGGATAGAGGTAGTTGGTGATCTCCTTCAGACTTTTTCACACTGATGCTGTGTGAACTGATTCCTCATTTTTTCAGAATTATTCCTCTTTGCCACACTGATCTCCTTTTCCCGTGTGTATTTAGCCTGTTTATACAAGACATTGTCACCCTTCCTGTAAGCATCTTCTTTGGCCTGATGGAGCTGTCTGAGTTTTGCAGTGAACCATGGTTTGTCATTGTTGTATGAGTCCTGGTAGGATTGAACATGTCTTCACAGAAACTGATATAAGATGTTACAGTCTCTGTGAACTCGTTCAGATCGGTGGCAGCAGCTTCAAAAACACTCCAATCAGTGAGGTCAAAACAAGCTTGTAAATCCTGCTCTGCTTCATTAGTCCATCTTTTCGTTAGCGCCCCAAAGCTGCTCATGAAACAAAATCTATATTCATCCTTTATTGTGTTGTAACAGTGATCCAATATATTACTGTCTCTGGTGGGACATGTAACATGCTGTCTGTATTTTGGCAGTTCAAGAATGATTAAAATAGAGTCCGGGTGTTGTTGTTCTGTGTCTGTGATCTGATCAGCTAGTTTCTGTAAAGTTAGGCTCACGTGCGCTTGCACAGGAATGTAAACACTTCCGAGAATGAACGAGTGAATTTCCCACGGCGAATAGAACACTTACATTTAATGAAGAGTGTTTCTAGATCTGAACAGCACATATTCTTTAACACTGTTACATCTGTACTCCACCTTTCGTTGATGTAAAAGCATGTCGCGCCATGCAATTTCCCCATTGATTCTGTGTCGTGGTCTGCTCTGAACAGCTGAAATCCCAGCAGATGGAGCACACTTTCCGGAATGGCGTCGTTTAACCAAGTTTCCGTGAAACACAGAGCAGCAGACTGTGAGAAATCCTTATATGTCCTGGAGAGCAGAAGGAATTCATCCATTTTGTTGATTAGAGAGCGGAGGTTCGCCCAATGGATGCAAGGCAACAGCATTCGAAATCCACGTTTCCTGAGTTTCACAAGCACGCCGGCACTCTTCCCCCATCTGCGCATCTTGAAACACATGATCAGCGCAGCTGCTCCGCCGACGAAAATGTCCAGCAAAACATAAGAAAAGTCGGGTGATGTGTGGTGCCAAATGACCAGCAATTCATCTCTGGTGAAACTGATTGCAGGAATGTAACTAAAGACAGGACAAACTAACAAAAACAACTGCAGAGCACGCAATACTACAATATTATACTACAATATGATACTACAATATTTTTTCAAAAGCAGATCGTGGAGATATTTTCACGATCAAAAGTTGTCATATCGCACACCCCTAACTACCAACTGTTGGATAACATGCATTTTACAAAATATCTCTGGAACTAGTGAAGGGTGTAAAATGATGACAGGATTTTCATTTTTATGTAAGTTTTACCTGCCCCCTCATTCCTTCCTGAGCCTTGAGGTAAATTTTCTCAAATGCCGACTGCTGATTCTTTAGAGCAGGGGTTTTCAAAGTTTAAGACGGTGTCATCAACTCATTTTCAGCCTTGGACTTTCATGCCTTAGACCAGTCCACTTTAGTTCATGACTGACTATTAAAACTATGTAATTAAAACATCAGTATATAAGTCTACAATAGTGCACTGTTCTCTACAGCCTTGTAAATAATTTGTATTTTTCTAGGGCTTTCGTTTAAACATCTTAACTTTAAAAATGGAAAATATGGGGCAATTGTAATATTGTTTTTTTTAAGGAAATAAGGAACTGGAACACACTGTCATTGCAATTTTATCACACAGCACAATGCCACAGATGTCGCAAGTTTTGAGGGAGTGTGCAATCAGCATGCTGACTGCAGGAATGTCCACCAGAGCTGTTGCCTGTGAATTGAATGTTCATTTCTCTACCATAAGCTGTCTCCAAAGGCGTTTCAGAGAATTTGGCAATACATCCAACTGGCCTCTAGGGGTTACACAGACTAGTCGAGTAGTCGAGTGATCGGCTACTTTAACCACTAGTCGGCGCTGTCGGAAACAATCGACTACTCGAGCGTGCATTAACCATAATGCATGCACAGTTTGCCTACAACGCAAATTGTAGGATTACAGCAATAATGAGTGTGTGAAGTGAATGAATATAAACTTTATGAAAGAAAAGAGCGCAAATCAAACACCGCATTTATGTTGCCTCTCCATGCATCTCTCAGAAATCAGAGCTTGGCAAGAGTAAAATCACCTATAATAATACATCATACACAGTCTAATATTTGTATATATTTAAAAGGCAATGATTTAAACCGTAGGCTACAAAATGATACATGAATGAATGGAATAAACAGCGCGCTCACCAATCAAACAGCCGCGTTGCGCGCCTCAGTCTCTCAAAAACCAAGCCAGTTCTCTCTCTTAAAAGTAGGCTAATAATAAACTTAGATACAGATACATTTTCTATGTTTGCTTCTTTATTTTTTGCTGGTTTGCGCGGCACACGCACATTTGTTTAGTAAGTTCAAAAAGACTCGCTTAGAGAATTCTGCGTAATGAAATTGTGCGCCTTGAATTCATTCAGTCGTGTTCAAATGATCACTTAAACGTTTGTCATGACATGACAACGTTTGTAATTTATTTTTAGAAATGAATAATTATTTTATTTTAATGCAGCATATTTGTTCAGTGATAACTACGGGGGAAAAGATAGTCATAACGGTCTTATCCTAACTGTACGACACCTGGTTTTATCCGAAAACAGATACTAATAATTTTGTGACTGTTACAGATACAAATAGCCTACAGGTTACATGAAATTTAAAATATGTAAAGTCATAATTATAAAGTTTTGACAGTTAACGTATGTTATGTAATTGTTGCATTAGGCTATTGATTAATTAGTTAATTAATGAACGTTTATTGATAAAAACTATTTAATGTCTTACAGTAGCATGAACCACGAGTAGTCAAGTAACTCGAGTATTTTTTAAACAAGTAATCGACTAGCAGAAATCAGTAGTCATGCAACCTCTACTGGCCTCACAACTGCAGACCACGTGTAACCACACCAGCCAAGGACCTCCACATCAAGCATCTTCATCTCCAAGATCGTCTGAGACCAGCCACCCGGACAACTGCTGCAACAATCGGTTTGCATAACCAAAGAATTTCTGCTCAAACTGTCAGAAACCATCTCAGGGAAGATCATCTGCATGCTTGTCATCCTCATCGGGGTTTCAACCTGACTGCAGTTTGTTGTCGTAACCGACTTGAGTGGGCAAATGCTCACATTCGATGGCATCTGGCACTTTGGAGAGGTGTTCTCTTCATGGATGAATCCCTGTTTTCACTGTACTGGGAAGATGGCAGACAGCGTGTATGGCGTTGTGTGGGTGAGCGGTTTGCTGATGTCAAAGTTGTGGATCGAGTGGCCCATGGTGGCGGTGGGGTTATGGTATGGGCAGGTGTATGTTATGGACAACTAACACAGGTGCATTTTATTGATGGCATTTTGAATGCACAGAGATACCGTGACGAGATCCTGAGACCCATTGTTGTGCCATTCATCCACGACCATCACCTCATGTTGCAGCATGATAATGCACAGCCCCATGTTGCAAGGATCTGTACACGATTCCTGGAAGCTGAAAACATCCCAGTTCTTGCATGGCCAGCATACTCACCGGACATGTCACCCATTGAGCATGTTTGGGATGCTCTGGATCGGCGTATACGACAGCGTGTTCCAGTTCCTGGCAATATCCAGCAACTTCACACAGCCATTGAAGAGGAGTGGACCAACATCCTACAGGCCACAGTCAACAACCTGATCAACTCTATGTGAAGGAGATGTGTTGCACTGCGTGATGCAAATGGTGGTCACACCAGATACTGACTGGTTTTCGGACCCCCCCCCAATACAGTAAAACAGCACATTTTAGAGTGGCCGTTTATTGTGGCCAGCCTAAGGCACAGTCAGCATCTTTGTGGATGGGTTATCTCGGCAAAGGAGAAGTGCTCACTAACACAGATTTAGACAGATTTGTGAGAATATTTGAGAGAAATAGGCCTTTTGTGAACATAGAAAAAGTCTTAGATCTTTTGAGTTCAGCTCATGAAAAATGGGGGCAAAAACAAAAGTGTTGCGTTTATAATTTTGTTCAGTGTAGTATATGAATTGAGTCATTTCCCCCCTTATTCTCCACTCATAAACAACAGAAACCTGCATAAATAGAGAAACCTGGAACTGGGGTAAATACCTTTTGACATCCCTGCACCCAACAGTTTTGCCTAGTCTACCTGAGAATGAGGTCTCTGCAGAGCAAAAGTGGGCGTTTCTGATTTTGCGGGTGTTTTCAAACTGCTGGGTGTTTCTAAATCATGTAATGAAAATGATGCCCCTTGCCTGACCCTACTCCTACACATAAACATCATGATGACAAGAGCCAATCAGGTAACATGGTCGAAAACGCTCCTCTGTTTTGGCCTCGCCCACCGATCCGGCAACTGCCATTACTTACCTGTAGAGACCTATACTTGGTCTTCCTGGAAGCCTCTGGGTGTGGTTTTCCAGCCCTCTTTAAAACTTTAACAGAGTTTGGCAGACAGATATATCTCAAGATTGACAGGAGAAGAGCTGCTCTTCAGAAGAACTAGTTCTGCTGTCTACAGTTATCTAAGTAAGTGTGCACTTGTCATGTTTATTTATTTTTTATTTTTTTGGAAGCTTTATAAGAAGGACAGCTGTTAAAAATATTAAAACACTGTTATTTAGACGTTTTAACCTCTTTGAGACCCAGAAAAACATTTAGGGGAAAAAAATAGTATTTTTTTGTGTCATTACATTGTTTAGAGCATTACAAAAATGTAAAAGTAGAGTTAACCACTACAGGACATCGGGACTCAATTTTATTTCTTTTTTTTTTTAAATGCATAGGCATTTTTAAATCACCAATACTTTTTTTAGTTTGCAGGATTTATATTTACCAAACTTTGTATAAAGATAATTCTCAACTATGTTATGAATGATTTAATATACCATTATTCTTTATGTAAAATGTGTGTAAAATGGCCATAAATAGGTTTTCTCATTATATATAATGTATCTATAAACTAAATCTATTTTACATAATCATGTGTTTTGGGGGCAACATACAATGAAAAAAGAATTTTAATAATGGGAGTAAAAATTGACAAGATTTTCACAATAATATGTAATATTTCATAGGAATATTGAAATATAATTTCTTTCCCTATTATTTTGTTGTGTCTCCCAAAATGCGTAATAAACACGCTTTTAGTCCCGGTGTCCTCATACGATGACATGTATGAAATCAACGTCCTGTTTCGTAATAAAGTCATTTTTTGATTTGAACATTTTCCTGAGATGTTGATTTATGACACACAGTTTAAAAATTAGTCAGATTTAAATGATAATTACAAAATGTTATGATACTTGCATTAGAGTGTCACTTAATTAATATCAGACATTTTTGAAGACCAAGCAGAGACTTGATGTTTCAGCCAGAGACTGATGATTTTATGTCAGTCAGAACAACTAACTGTGCATTGTGCAATTGATAATGCAGCAACGGTTTTGTTAGTTTCAGACAGCATAGTGTTTAAGGACATGGACTTTTACCTCACAGGATGCAGGTTGAAGTCCCAAGACTGGTGTACCCTTAAGTAGATCCACATCTGCATGGCTTTACTTAATCAACTAAATACAACAATAAAAATATCCATAAGCCACAAGTTAGTTTGGAGAAATATAAACAATACACCTAGTAACAACACATTACATTTCAGAGGTGCATTCATTTTTCCTGCAAATTTATAAATCATACTAAAATAAAAGCTCAGGATTATAGTACAGTTTAACTTCCTTTTTTCCTCTTTTAAAAATAAAAATCTAATCAGTCAGCCCAATCTATAGTACGAGTAGAATGACTGCATTCCATTTAGGGTTGAGACTGAACGCTTGGCTTATTCTGTGTTGCAGGTTCAGGCACGATGCAGGGTATTATTCCCAAGAACAAAACCAAAGGTACTGACTTCTGCGGCATAAACAACTACTATTATATAATCCGCTCTGACCTCGGCTGCTATATGCAGGCAAGTAATTTTAATAAAGCTTTAGACATCACTATTTTGAGTCTGCACCCTGCCTGCCAAAATGGAGACCATTACCTTGGTAGTGGAGATGGCTACTTTTACATCATCAAGGGCAAGTCATACCGCAGAGTCAGCAACCTGACAACAGACAGCGGTGGTGTGGTTTACAGCCTTCATCCCAACTGCCAGGGTGGAGATCACTACCTCGGAGCCTTTGGCAAGTTTTACATCATCTTCCAAGGAAAGGGCACTTACCGAAGAACAACAAACATGAATAAAGACTCGGATGCTGTAGAATACCAGCTGCATCCCAACTGTAGAAATGGTCTGTATTACTGGGGCCTGCCAGACCACTACTACTTCCTCAAGCCCGTCTCAGAGTGGGGAGTTGAGTACTACAAAGGGACCAACTTCAACAAAGATGAGTGCACTGCTGTCTATTCTGTTCATCCCGATGTTCTTAACTTCCTTCCTGGAGGGCTGTCAATGACTAAAGGCCCAGCCTTTGGCATTTGGGAGAACATTAAAACCATATCTAATGACAGCAATACACCAATGACATGGCAAAAGAAAATCATTAAAAGGGTCGGATACAATAAGGAGAAGATGTCCCAGATCACACACAACTGGAAGATAGCCTTGTCAACCTCGGCTGAATCTAAAGATCTCTTGGGGTTAATTGCAAAGTACCAGTTCTCCTTTTCAACTGAATACGGAGGTTCACATGTCAGCACTGAAAATGAAAGCTGGAATGAAGCGACTGAAGTGGAAGAAAATCTCACATTTGAGCTGAAACCAAATGAGCGTTTATATCTGTGGCAGTACAAAATTGGTCTTGGTCAAGAACCAGTGTTGTTCTGCCGTGATTTAAAGATCGATGATGAGCCAAACCCTCCGACTGAAGTCCCACTGCCACCCGCAAAATAATGAAAAAATATCAGGACTGGTTAACTCCACAGTTAAACAAGTGCCTCAGATAAACACCTTATTTCTACATTTACAAGCAATTACTTGGATATCTGCAAGAATTTCTGAAAAACAGTAAGGAGAGAGGAGATTGGTACTGTATAGCATATATCATTTGGGCTTTGTTTTTAATGTTAATAAAAAGTTGGTTACTGCATTTGAAGTCTTGGCATTTTCTTTACTAAATCTAAGTTGTGTATGTTTGACAGCATCTATCATGGTTTGACTTTCTTGTCAACCTCTGGGTCAGCATGTAGCCACAGACATCTAGACCTCTTTAATGCAAAGATATTTGTTTGAGGTGGGAACGTATTTCAAAGAAAGTCTAAAGGAGGATATAAACATTAACACTGATACATAATTTAACCCTGTCATTGTTCCTTTTGGTTCTGGAAAGTAGGTTCACTGTAGCAGCTATTACAGGAACACGATTAAGTTAATATATATATATAAACAGAGACAACAACGTTTACTCAAATCCTTAACAAAATTTAAATATGATTCCAATATACAACAAATCATGATCTGCCTGTTAATCTCTGGGCTGTTTAGTGTAGTGGTTCTCAAACTATTTTGGGTGCGCCCCTTTAAGCCTATAAAAACAATCCACCTCAGACTACCAAATAATTTCACTAAACATATGAAACATCAATGCTTTTTTAATTGAAAAACTTAAAAAAAAAACACATGCAAAGAAAAAAAAAGACAGGAAAAAAAAAATTCAGACATGCTATTGGAGGAAAAATCTCTTCGGTATACTGAACTATATTCATGTAGCCTATTCAGCCAATATTATGAAGCTGCAGAGTCCCGCACCCAGAGTCCCACATTCTCAGTCCCCTCGTTTTTTGAGACAGCGCCTACTGCTGTTCGGAAGATCATATAACACCCTTATCCAAATGCCATTGAAAACATTATAGGATGCAATATTACAGTCTCTTTTTATTTCAAGTTATCCAAATAAATATCTGTGTTCCCTGCTTAATGCATGTGCCAAAAAAAACTCATTGTGTTCTCAAACTAACAAATTACCCAGTAGTTATTTTTTGAGTGTAATTTAAAGAAAATTACTGATGTAATATTATGTGATATTATATTGCTACAATGTTTTTTTTTTATTCAAATTCCAATTTTTCTTTCAGTTCAACCTATAATGGTCTAATTAACATTATACCATGCTAACATTACAAAACCTATTTTTTGATATTTTGAATGCAAAACTCATATAAGAATAGACAAAACACCAATTATGTTAGTGACTTTACTTTTCCTCTTCAATTGCATTAAAAAAAACTCCTTATATATAAGTCGCTTTGGATAGAAGCGTCTGCTAAATGAAAAAAATGTAAAATGTAATGTAAACGCATAAGGTAAAAGAATTACTTTCTGGTAGGTGAAAGTTGCTTCTTTTCTCATTCCTTTTGCAATCGTCCTGTCAAATTCCTCAACTTCACTAAAATAAAAGATGAATGTCATTCTCAAAAATTTTGTATAATAATAAATAATATTTTTTTTGCAAATGCAAATTACAAGCATACCTAGTGTGATAAGTAGGGCCACGGAGGAACACCTCCTCAGCCTCCTGCCAGGATAATGCCTACAGCTCACATAGGCCATGAATGATGGCCTGTCCATATAAATAAATACATTGCATATACATTGCAAAACATTGCATATATGGCAATAATATAAACAATCAAATTGACAAACTCGACAAACTGTTCAGGCCTACCTCAGGAAAAAGAAAACTACAAATGAACTCCACTTCTGTGAAGTTCAGTTGAGTTTTAGAATTATGCAGCAGAGCTTTGAGTTGTTCAAAAAGAATGGCACACTGCTGCTCACTGTCCATGTATACTGGTACACGTGGCTTTAGGGGGAACCACTTTGATGGTTTCCCATTGAGAACATCCTGCGGGGCAAACAAAAAGTGTTGTTTTATATATACAAAAGCCATCAATGAATAATTGGCATAACCATTAAAAATAAAGCTAAGAGCATATTGGATAATCAATTGACAATGTTGAAGTTGACAATGATCACAGCCCTGGGTGAGTCATTTAGAAACGCTAATCTTTAAATGGTGAAAAAGGACCATTTCAGTACCACTAATGCTGCTCTGTTCCCTTTGAAGTCACAATGCAGTCCACCAGTGCTTCTTCGGTTCTTGTCCGATCTTGGACTGCTTGGACGTGCTGTGGGACATCATGTTTGGTGCTTCTTATTTGTTTTATCTTCATTACAAATCTTGTTTGGTTTGGATAATTGCATGAAAAAAATTATTTACGTTGTAATGCATATGCAAAATGTGAATTATTATTCATATTCAAGTGTTTGTGCGCATTATTAATGCGCATGAATGACAGGGAGGCGCCCTCTAGATCACTTGAATTTTTTCCTGATAATGAATTTACTTCAAATTGTGATGTCTCACATACATAAGAAATATATCTACAGAAAGCTTGAAATGTCTTTTAAACGAAAACGAAAGCATTATGTAATCTGTGGATGTTGCATTTCTCTCGTCGGAGAGAGCCAGTGTAACCCCTCTCTCCCGGGTCCTCGTCGCCACACCTCACCCTCGCGACGAGTGGGCCTCGAACCCGGGTCACCGGTCTGTCGCTAGAGCATCTCTTGAGATCGGGGAGTGAGGTTTACCTGCACAGCACCTACTCGCTGGCCCCCATTACACTAGCACTGTGAATTTCATCTTGCAGCCGACAAGAAAACATTTGTTTATTAATAAATAATTAAAATGTCTCCTTTTTCACAATTATTAGGCTACGTCTGCATGTGCTTTGTGGCAAACTTAATGCATGTGCTTGAGCGTGGAATATATTAAGACTTGATTATGTAAATTTAATATAAACTTCTGATTAGTTGAATAATGACAAATGAAGGACTAGAACTAGAAAAATCTTACGTGGGGGCAGACCATTTTTTAGAGTGTATAACCAATACAACGAGTCCTATCTAAACCTGTTCTGCAAGTTTGAAACCCTCATAAGACACTGTGCATATGAAAGACCAAGAGATTCACACCTTTATCTCCACCCCCACAAGCTATACAGAGCTACCCCCCAACCCCCTCCAGCTGAACTGAACTCTTTTTATTCATTAATTTCTCGCAGCCCATATTATTATTTTCACAAGACCATAATAATAATAACAAATTATCAATTGATAATTATTCATTATTTTACGAAAATCATTGTTATTTGTGCATTTGCGGAAGGCTTTAAGAACAAGCGGAATCCTCCATCAGCTGCTCCCGCTTCACAGCGAGCGGGACTCGCGCAAACTGACCCAACATTTAGCAAGGCAGGAAAACATTCAGTCTGCCTGAAGGAAGATGTATTTCATTGTAAATTAATGCTGTTAAATAGAGAGTTAAATAGAGAGAGAGAGAGAGAGAGAGAGAAAACTATAGTCTAGGGCTATTAAACTTGGACCTCATTATATTGAAGTACAAATCCAAACACCAGAAGCAACCTACACTCTAAGTGTTCTTTCACTGAAAAGTATGCATTTTATTTATTCACAGGCTATATGGTTGAAATAATATTTTAGTTCAAATGTTCCATTGTCTAAAAAAATGCTTTATTGGCTAACGTTTCATAGACCTTCAGTTGTTATGCTCTAAAATCCAATGCCATTTGTAATTTCACAGTATTTTCACCTCCTAAATCACTAACCTTTAAAGTCACAATTCTATAATGGTCAAATTTACTCAGGCCGATGACATTTTTTAATGACAATATTTTATTATTATTATTAGTTTTTTTTTTTTTTGAATAATTGTAGCCTACATAAATAGGTGAAGCAAAACAAATGTTTGGATTGGTCCCTTATTCCCTTACTTTCTTAAAGAATAAACACTTATTTTCTACAAGAATAAACATGATAACATATTAATTCATAGAAATAATTTAAGCAATTAAAACCTTTTTAAAAAAAAAAAAAAAACTTGATTTTAAATACTATTAAACTGACTTTAAAATTTCAAGGAGTTTATAAGTTTAATAGGGTAAAATGTCACAGTGCATGTTCAATAGCCTAAATGAACTTGTGTTAACAGTATAATTAGAACTAATAATATAATTGGTTTTTTTTTTTTTTTTTTTTTTTTATGAACAATTCCTGCATAAAATGGGGCAGCAACCTTTATATCAAACATTTTGAAATCGTTCACAGCTGAGCAGTGTGGGAGGCGAATCTGCGTCAGAGCGCCGAAGTGAATGTGCTGCACAAAGTCATTTTCAGATGCAATGAAGGAAAAAAATAAAAAAATTAAAAAAAACCTGGACTGCCTAGATTAGGCCCAGACTCTGTTCCTAAGTATATAATAATTATAATTACTGTTAACACACAGTAACTAATTTTAATGGATTAATCACCTATTTTCGTTTGCTGCATGTTTTTTTTTTTTTTTTTTTAAACACGCTAAAAAATAAATTAAGTTTGTGAGAGGAAAAAAATATTTAAGTCATGTATAAGTTGCATTTTAACGGATTAATCACCTATTTTCTTTTGCTGCATGTTTTTTTTTTTAAGCACGCTAAAAAATAAATAAATTTTGTGAGAGGAAAAAAAATATATAAGTCATGAATAAGTTGCATTTTATTACATTCAGAAATAATAACGGCAGGCCTAATAATGTTATAATGTACCAAAAGGATATTTTTAGTTCCCTTCACTTTACAACAAATCCTTTAAATTTAACAAATTTATCAGAACAAAACATATATAAAATGAAAAAATATAATTCTAATGGATAAATATAATTGCAGTATATAATAATATAGGCTTAGCTATAAACAAAAATAATAATAATAATAATAATTTAAAGCGAAACACAAGGTAAGGTTGGGCTCTCTCATTCTCTCACTCGGGAGAAATCCAAACGTTTCCTTATTCGTGATGTTGCCCATTTGAAGCTTAACTATTATTCATGAGGTAAAATAGGCTTTGTATTTCACACGTGTTTCAGTATCGACCGGCAAAAAGCATAATGAGCAAAAATATGCCAAAGTGGCCCGCTGCTCGCGCCGAATGTCACGGTGAACGGCTACTGTTTCCAATGAACATGTGCGCGTGAGGCTCCAGCGCGATCAAACAGCTGAAACAGAAAATACTCAATTTTTGGTCACACATAAGGCATAATTCAAAAATGCAATGTGTTAGCAGTTTGAAAAATCAAGAATAATAACAGCGTTATTATATATATATATATATAGGCCTTATATTTATTTACTGTTTAATAACAATAGCATGCATAAGATCCTTTGTGTAAAGGTCTTCTTTTAATGTTTGATGAGTAGACTGTAGCCTAAGACTATGTTGTTTTACTTCCTCCTTTTATCTCATTTTACAATTACATTAATTTCGCAATCCGTCCCTTTGCACCACCTGGCAGTAGTTTCGCGAATTATTCTTACACGCGACTGACTTGCAGTTAACGCCTAATACCCATTTTAGTTGTCAACCTACTGTATAGCTGCAAACAGAAATTACGTGGCCAAGCACTCCAGCGGCAAGTTGAGGAGCTAAGCATGGCATGGAACATCAGACCAAATGCAACAATGAGCAATAAAAGCAATTTTAGAATGATTGATAAATACAACCTGTAGTAGCATGATTTATTGCCTTATCATTTTTGACCAACAGGTGGCGCTGTAATCAAATCATCTTGGTGTGTTCTGTGAGAGGTGGCAATGGCAGACACAAAGTTTGTTGTCAGTATGTCAAAGCTTTGCAAAGATATAGCCTCAAACTCATTTTGGCACCATGTCTAAAATTTGTAACGGTGCTGTACGAAAACAGTTTTGTCAATCAACACAAAATGCATAACATTTTGTCAGCATAGTCTGAAGATGATCTAAATCAATTTTGGTGAAAATCGGACCAACAGTTGAGGAGGAGTTAGAAAAAGTAGGTTTTTAACATAAATCAAAATGGCGGACAAGGAGTTCAGATTTCCTACTAAAATATTGGTATGCCTGTTGTTGGCACGACCCAAGGAATATTTTGAGACCAGTTTCATTACAATAGCCTAATGCAATCAAAAGTTATTAGCATTTTTGGAAATTTCATAATTAAAGGTTGATGAATGGTTTATTACTCTTTGCCAAAAGGTGGCGCTGTTACCAAATTGATGTGCCGTGGTCAGTGTGAGGTGACAATGGCACATATAAAGTTTGGTGTAAATATGCCAAACCTTTGCAGAGATACAGCCCTCAGATGCAGTTTGACATCTTTCCAGCAAATTTGTTCATGCGCTAAATGAAAACAGTTTCGTGTATCAACACGAAATCCATAACTTTTTGCCAGCTTGGTCTGGAGATGATCCGAGCCAAATTTGGTGAAAATCGGACTAACAATCTAGGAGGAGTTTGAAAAAGTAGGTTGTCAACATGAATCAAAATGGTGGACAGGAAGTTCAGCCAATATTGGTAAAATTGGTATCGGTGTTCTCGTCATGATCCAAGGAATCTATCAACATCAGTCTGATTACAATACATTCATGTAAGCAAAAGTTATTAGCATTTTTCTAAATTTCAACATAACTTTTGACCACAAGGTGGCGCTGCCCCCAAACTTTTTGAGTACCATGAAGGTATGGAGCCGAAGATTTTTGTAAACCTAATCCACCTGTCCATCGTCCCTCTCCAGTCAGCTTCACAGCATCTTCTTCACCTGTCCATCCTCCCTCTCCAGTCAGGTCCACAGCATCTTTTTCACCTGTCCATCCTCCCTCTCCAGTCAGCTCCACAGCACCTTCTTCACCTGTCCATCCTCCCTCTCCAGTCAGCGCTACAGCACCTTCTTCACCTGTCCATCCTCCCTCTCCAGTCAGCTCCACAGCATCTTCTTCACCTGTCCATCCTCCCTCTCCAGTCAGCTCTACAGCACCTTCTCCACCTGTCCATCCTCCCTCTCCAGTCAGCTCCATTCAGCCATCCTTCTCCACAGCTCCATCCTCCATCCTCCCTCCCAGTCAGCTCCACAGCACCTTCTCCATCTGTCCATCCTGCCTCTCCAGTCAGCTCTACAGCACCTTCTCCACCTGTCCATCCTCCCTCTCCAGTCAGCTCCACAGCATCTTCTTCACCTGTCCATCCTCCCTCTCCAGTCAGCTCCCTTCTTCCTAATCCACCTGTCCATCCTCCCTCTCCAGTCAGCTCCACAGCATCTTCTTCACCTGTCCATCCTCCCTCTCCAGTCAGCTCCACAGCACCTAATCCACCTGTCCATCCTCCCTCTCCAGTCAGCTCCACAGCACCTTCTTCACCTGTCCATCCTCCCTCTCCAGTCAGCTCCACAGCACCTTCTTCACCTGTCCATCCTCCCTCCCTAATCAGCTCCACAGCACCTTCTTCACCTGTCCATCCTCCCTCTCCAGTCAGCTCCACAGCATCGTCTTCTTCACCTGTCCATCCTCCCTCTCCAGTCAGCTCCACAGCACCTAATCCACCTGTCCATCCTCCCTCTCCAGTCAGCTCCACAGCACCTTCTTCACCTGTCCATCCTCCCTCTCCAGTCAGCGCTACAGCACCTTCTTCACCTGTCCATCCTCCCTCTCCAGTTAGCTCCACAGCATCTTCTTCACCTGTCCATCCTCCCTCTCCAGTCAGCGCTACAGCACCTTCTTCACCTGTCCATCCTCCCTCTCCAGTCAGCTCCACAGCATCTTCTTCACCTGTCCATCCTCCCTCTCCAGTCAGCTCCACAGCACCTTTTCCATCTGTCCATCCTCCCTCTCCAGTCAGCGCTACAGCACCTTCTTCACCTGTCCATCCTCCCTCTCCAGTCAGCTCCACAGCACCTTTTCCATCTGTCCATCCTCCCTCTCCAGTCAGCTCCACAGCACCTTCTCCACCTGTCCATCCTCCCTCTCCAGTCAGCTCCACAGCATCTTCTTCACCTGTCCATCCTCCCTCTCCAGTCAGCTTCACAGCATCTTCTTCACCTGTCCGTCCTCCCTCTCCAGTCAGCTCCACAGCATCTTCTTCACCTGTCCGTCCTCCCTCTCCAGTCAGCTTCACAGCACCTTCTTCACCTGTCCATCCTCCCTCTCCAGTCAGCTCCACAGCACCTTCTTCACCTGTCCATCCTCCCTCCCTAATCAGCTCCACAGCACCTTCTTCACCTGTCCATCCTCCCTCTCCAGTCAGCTCCACAGCATCTTCTTCACCTGTCCATCCTCCCTCTCCAGTCAGCCTCCACAGCACCTTCTTCACCTGTCCATCCTCCCTCCCTAATCAGCTCCACAGCACCTTCTTCACCTGTCCATCCTCCCTCTCCAGTCAGCTCCACAGCATCTTCTTCACCTGTCCATCCTCCCTCTCCAGTCAGCTCCACAGCACCTTCTTCACCTGTCCATCCTCCCTCTCCAGTCAGCTCCACAGCACCTAATCCACCTGTCCATCCTCCCTCTCCAGTCAGCTCCACAGCACCTTCTTCACCTGTCCATCCTCCCTCTCCAGTCAGCTCCACAGCACCTTCTTCACCTGTCCATCCTCCCTCCCTAATCAGCTCCACAGCACCTATTTCACCTGTCTATCCTCCCTCTCCCCTATGCTCCACAGCACAGTGAACAAAAAAACAACATCACACAACAAACAGCACTTAATATAAAAAAATCAAAAAATCAGAACATATAAGGAACACAGGCCTTCTCAATAAATTAGAATGTCAAGGAAAAGTTCATTTATTTCAGTAATTCAACTCAAATTGTGAAACTCCTGTATTAAATAAATTCAATGCACACAGACTGAAGTAGTTTAAGTCTTTGGTTCTTTTAATTGTGATGATTTTGGTTCACATTTAACAAAAACCCACCAATTTAAATCTCAACAAATTAGAATATGGTGACATGCCAATCAGCTAATCAACTCAAAACACCTGCAAAGGTTTCCTGAGCCTTCAGAATGGTCTCAGACAATCATTGACACCCTTCACAAGGAGGGTAAGCCACAAACATTCATTGCCAAAGAAGCTGGGTGTTCACAGAGTTCTGTATCCAAGTATGTTAACAGAAGGTTGAGTGGAACGAAAAAGTGTGGAAGAAAAAGATGCACAACCAACCGAGAGTACCGCAGCCTTATGCTGTGTTCACACCAAACGCGAATAGAGCATCTGGCGTGAATGATTTCAATGTTAAGTCAATGTAAAAGGCGTCTGGAGGTCTCGCTGCACGAATGAGACGTTTAGCGCGGCGTGGTAGACTCGAATTCCCCTCATTCGCGCGTCTACTGTAGTTTGTGCGAATGACGCAAATTGAGCGTCTGGCGCGAATGTGCTTTTTGTGCATTTACGCGTTTGACGCGAATTCGCGTCTGATGCCCGAGTTGAAAAATTTGAACTTTGCCGTCAATTCGCGCCGCGTTAACCAATCAGGAGCCTGCTCAGGAGTCACTCATTCAACATGGAGGAACGACTGATCTTGTCAGTGAGCAGTCACCCGGAGCTATATGACACAAGTTCATATTTCTATAGAGACAGGAATAAAAAGGACCTCGCTTGGAAGAGTGTGTTGTAAATACACATTTAACTTTTGAGTCAGGTACAGGTTTATCGACCTGCTGCCTTTTTTACAACTATTTTCTCCCTAATATAGCTACTTTTCGCTAACAAGATAATGTGTTTATTCAGAGGACGTGTGCAGGAAAAAGTGGAAAAGCCTCGAATGCTCAATCAACATCAGCCATCTTGCAAACAGACAACCGCCTAGCACTTGCCCCCTTACAAGAAGCGGATTTCGCCTCGGACGCGCGTAAATTTCACTTCAAACTCTTGCTTTCTACGCGCTAATGCATTCAAAATGTTCAAGCGGCAAACTAGACACGAATTTGACGCTCTATTCGCGTTTGGTGTGAACGCAGCATTATGAGGATTGTCAAGCAAACTAGATCCAAGAATTTGAGTGAACATTACAAGGAATGGACTGAGGCTGAGGTCAAGGCATACAGACGTGTCAAGGAATTTGGCTACAGTTGTCGTATTCCTCTTGTTAAGCCATTCCTGAATCACAGACAACGTCAGAGGCGTCTTACCTGGGCTAAGGATAAGAAGAGCTGGACTGTTGCCCAGTGGTCCAAAGTCCTCTTTTCAGATGAGAGCAAGTTTTGCATTTCATTTGGAAACCAAGGTCCTAGAGTCTGGAGGAAGGGTTGAGAAGCTCATAGCCCAAGTTGCTTGAAGGCCAGTGTTAAGTTTCCACAGTCTGTGATGATTTGGGGTGCAATGTCATCTGCTGGTGTTGGTCCATTGTGTTTTTTTGAAAACAAAAAGTCACTGCACCCATTTACCAAGAAATTTTGGAGCACTTCATGCTTCCTTCTGCTGACCAGCTTTTTGAAGATGCTGATTTCATTTTCCAGGAGGATTTGGCACCTGCCCACACTGCCAAAAGCACCAAAAGTTGGCTAAATGACCATGATGCTGGTGTGCTTGACTGGCCAGCAAACTCACCAGACCTGAACCCCAGAGAGAATCTATGGGGTACTGTCAAGAGGAAAATGAGAAACGAGATCAAAAAATGCAGATGAGCTGAAGGCCACTGTCAAAGAAACCTGGGCTTCCATACCACCTCAGCAGTGCCCACAAACTGATCACCTCCATGCCACGCCGAACTGATGCAGTAATTAAAGCAAAAAAGGAGCCCCTACCAAGTATTGAGTACATATACAGTAAATGAACATACTTTCCAGAAGGCCAACAATTCACTAAAAATGTTTTTTTTATTGGTCTTATGAAGTATTCGAATTTGTTGAGATAGTGATTTGGTGGGTTTTTGTTAAATGTGAGCCAAAATCATTACAATTAAAAGAACCAAAGACTTAAAAAACTTTAGTCTGTGTGCACCTGTATGTATTTAGAATTCCAAAAATGACAATAGCAGATCATATAAGGAACAACTGTTTTAGTTTTATAAAAATATTTTTGCATTACAAAGTATTAGGTAAACATACTTGGCTGCCCTTGCACTGCATGATACAGCCTTAGGGAGAAAAGACATCTTTTTATTGCTGTTTTTAATTGACAGGTGTACGACAGGCTTGGAGGGGGGGAAAATGTGTATGTACTGCTGTCAAAAATAGGACCGTATAAAATCTACTACATGAACATATATCAAACTGCACCATCAAGTGGATCTTGAAAGCGAGGTTAGTCTTGGCCAAAGCTCACCGAACATGTTAATATAATTTGCTGCCAAAACAACATCTTTACTTTGTGACAATGTTATTGATACATTATTTTAGTATTTAAAAAAAAATATATATGATGTGTCATTTAATTTGATTATTCAGATATATTTTTTTTATTATAAGTTATTTTGCTTCTTTTCTTTACTATCAGGTCATGAAATGCGTATATGCTCCTCTTGGTGCAAAAATATAACAAGAGGTCCTGCAACAAGGCTGCAGCCATCGACACTTTTGAAATGTCAAACATTTGGCAACAGAAGCAGGCAAAAGTGAAGGTGATCCTTTAATCTGTGTTTCTTAGGGCTTTGCAGTAACTATAATAGATTTATAAAGAAGTTTTATGAAGAACTGTAACTAACCTTTGTTGTTAATCAAACTATCCTCTTTGGTATCCAAGGTAGAGCTGTTTGTTTTTGTTTTTTTTTAAATGGCTTTTGGGCTCTGGCAGTTTGGTTTTAATCCTTAGTGAATTGGACCCTAAATACACAAGGACTAATAGACCAAAAAAAAAAAAAAGGCACACCAAGAGAAACAATCAAAGAATTACTTAAAAAAACTACCACAGAATACAAGACAAGAGAAGATACAGAATCTGATCAGAGTAAAATACAAAGTAAAAGATAACTAAGCAAAACATAGTAGTATGGTATTGGTGTTCAGTTTGTTCACCTTTTCTGCTTATCATGAACTGGCCATAATGATATAAGTTTAAATATAAGGTGCTTTAAAAAATGCTGTACACCACATCAGGCCAAAAGGTGTAAGTTAAAGAAGATGATAAATACTTTTGTGTATTAGAAAACTTGTGAAAAAATTTGAGTTTACATTAACATACATTTTGTTTTCCCAGATGAACCCAGAAAAGTACACTTACATATTGGGTATAATTAATGACTGCATCATTGGACTTTGACGGTACTATTTTTTTCTCATGATTGCACTGATATTTTTATGCTAGTTTTAAAGGGATAGTTCACCCAAAAATGAAAATTATGTCACTAATGACTCACCCTTTTTAAAGGGTTAGTTCAGCCAAAAATGAAAATTATGTCATTAATGACTCACCCTCATGTCGTTCTTAACCCGTTAAGACCTCCGTTCATCTTCGGAACACAGTTTAAGATATTTTAGATTTAGTCCGAGAGCTTTCTGTCCCTCCATTTGAGAATGTATGTAAAGGTTATACTGTCCACGTCCAGAAAGGTAATAAAAACATCTTCAAAGTTAGTCCATGTGACATCAGAGGGTCCGTTAGAATTTTTTTGAAGCATCGAAAAAACATTTTGGTCCCAAAAATTATCAAAAACTACGACTTTATATTCAGCATTGACTTATCTCCCGGGTCTGTTATGAGCGCGTTCACAACACTGCAGGGTTGTAGTGATATCCGGTTCGCGAACGAATAATCACTCGATGTAACCGGATCTTCTTGAACCAGTTCACCCAATCGAAACTGAATCGTTTGAAACGGTTTCGCGTGTCAACAATAAGCATTAAATCCACAAATGACTTAAGCTGTTAACTTTTTTTAACATGGCTGAACACTCCCTCTGAGTTCAAATAAACCAATATCCCGGAGTAATTCATTTACCTCAAACAGTACACTGACTGAAACTGCTGTGAAGAGAAAACTGATGAACACGAGCCCGCAACCAGATAACGAACGAAACATTGACTCGTTCTCGAGTCAAGAAACAGGTTGCAAAATCGGTTTTCGGATCACCGGTAGTGATGGGAAGTTTCTGTTCTTCTCCGCGAACCGGTTCTTTTCGGACAGTTTGATTCAATAAAAACGGTTTGCCGAAAACGGGTTCACCAGTTCTTTTGCGCTCGACGTAATGACTTCATTGGCGATGATTGCCCTTGATTCAAGCCTTCGGTTTACCCGCGCTCATAACATTAGCACAGAATCAGTCAGAATCAATCATCAAAAGAACCAGTTCGGTTCAACGCGCTGTGTGCCAGTCTGAAATCACGCATGCGCACGTATCATCAGCTCCCTCGGTTCTCGAACTTGACGCTGTCCGACAGAAACGGTGGCTTGACTCGAGAACGAGTCAATGTTTCGGTCGTTATCTGGCTTGGTTCAGTCAGTGTACTGTTTGCGTAAATGAATTACTCCGGGATATTGGTTTTATTTTGAACTCAGAGGGAGTGTCAGCCATGTTAAAAAAGTCTACAGCTTAAGTCCTTTGTGGAGTTAATGCTTTTGTTGACAGCGGAAAACGTTCCAAACGCTCAGTTCGATTTGGGTGAACTGGTTCAAGAAGAGCAGATCCGGTTACATCGATGTGATTCGTTCGCAAAACCGATATCGCTAACATGCAGTGTTGTGAACGCGCTAATACAGACCGGGAGAGAAGTCAATGCTGAAGGAAGTAGTATAAGTTCCCGATATTTTTTGAAAAAAAACGGAGTCAATGGTGCTTCGTTAAAAGTTCTACCGGGGGCTTTGGGTTTCAGGGTCAGTGTTTTTTTTTTTTTACTGGTTTTGGGAAGTAAAATGGGGGGAATACTCCGGGGGATTATGGGTTTATTTGGGACAAAAACTCAGGATGGGGGAGGGGTTCAAGCCCTGTTAATTGGTTGTGAACAAGGGCTTAAATATATGTCATTTGTGGATCATGGGTATTAATTGTGACGCGAAAAAAACCGTTTTCAACAAAAAACGATTCAGTTTTCGATGTGTGGGGGAAACTGGCTTCAAGGGAAGAATTCCGGTTACCCATCGGGAGTGGCATTAGTGTCGCCCAAAAAACCGGGAGTTTATCACAAAACTTGAACCAGTGTGTGTGGGAAACCGCGCTAATGAACAGGGGACCCCGGGAGAGGAAGGTCCATGGTGGGAATGGAAAAGTCGTTAAGAGGTTTTTTGGATTTTTAATTTGGGACCCAAAATACGTATCTTCGGGATTGCTTTCCACAAAAAAAAAGGGGTTTTTTTCTACCGGGGGGACCCCTTCTTGGATGTCCACCTGGGGAAACTTACTTTTGCTGAAGATGGTTTTTATTTACGGTTCTGGACGCGTGGGAACACAGTGGTAAACCGAAATTTTACCATGTTTCTCAATGGAGGACCAGGAAAAAAGGCTAGCGGAACTAAATCTCATAAAAAAAATGCTTACGTTTTACCTGTTGTTTCCGAAGGATGAACGAGAGGTCTTACGGGTTTGGAAAAAAAGACAGTTGAGGGGTGGGAGTCATTACTGGGGACCATAAATTTTTCATTTTGGGTGGGGGTGAACTATCCCTTTAAATATATGCTCCCAAAAAGGTTTGATGTGTACCCATTTACTATTTGAGTAAAAAAAAACGCACCCAAGTGAAACATGTTTAACAAGTAAAACGTTAAACTATAAAAAGTTTACTTAAAAAACAGTTAGCTAGATTTAACAGCCAAGGCTAGGTTTGCACATGTAAAAAAGGGTACATTTGTTGGACGGGTGCCGTTGGGGCCAAAAAGGTTTAGTTTTCACACCGTAACACTTAAGTCCAGGGGGGGTTCTATGCTCAAAAAAAAAATTTGGGCAAGACACAATTCAGTTGGGAAATTTACAATTAAAACATGGGGGGGGCCATTCGGAGGGGGGGCACCAGAAAAAACAGGTGTTGGGAGGGCATTTAAAGATTGACTTCATAGAGCACAGAACATTTTTTGCGCCCGACAGATTGCCCCTTCTTAGATGCCAGAGCTGTTTGCTCCTAATTATCATGCCCTTTTCTGCGGACAAGGGAATTGTTTTCACAACCCACCAGGAAACAAATTTCATTTTGGGTGGTGGGAGAAAAAATCAGTCTGCTGGCACCAGCTTATCTTTGGGCAGTGGGCAGCATGAGGGACAAGGGGGGAAGTTGCCATTTTATTTTTTAGTTTCATGTTAATATTATTTATGACTTAACGGGTTTTTTGGCCTTTTTCATTAAGCCCTAATTTGTTAAATTTTATTTAGTAATTAAAAAAACTTTCTAAATCCTTATTCAACTTCGGTGGACACAGTGAAATGATTACGAATGGGTGGGATAGGACATGAAATGTGTGTTTTCTTTGGATTTCTTTCCAACGTGAAAACTACCCATACATTTAATTATTGTTTCCCACCAACTTTAGAATTATGGTCAATTCTACAAAAAAAAAACTGTTTAAACAAAAAACTAGTTTTGTGGCCCAAGGGACTCCCTTAATTTACGGCTTATTTAATACTAGGAAAAAGTTAGTTGGTAAGTTTAAGGGAAAAAAATTGGTTAGTATTTTTTTACGATTTTAGGGAATAAGGGTTTCTTGGAAGGGAATAGCTAACATTAAATATGGTGCTTTGTAAGGGGTAAATAATTAAAAAAACAGGGCAATTATCCCCAGGGCAAAGATTTTACATGCCTATATTTTAACACAAAAAAAAACTTAGTTGTTTACTTGTGAGAATTGGGAGGGACCCACCAAAGTTATTAAAAGTGAGGAACGGGTAATATAAAAAAAAAAAAAAAAAAGCATTGCATTTTTAAAGTTTTTAGGAACTTTTTAAAATGGCTGCTGTTTTAAAAAAAAACCAACTAGTTCAATTGTGTTATTAAAAAATAAAAATGTTCTTACCAGGGGTCATGAACCCAACCAAGTTTAAAGGTCCAATTTACATATGAAAAGTAAAAAAAAAAAAACTGTTTATTAAACATTACCAGGGAACTAGTAAACTAGGTACCACCAAAAACAACACCACTGCTTCCAGGGTTTATACTGGTTTTTGTTATTTCAGTTTACAGGGAGTATGTGGTTTTTTATTTCCCAGAAAGTTTCTGGGGGACTTTTCCACCCTGGGTCCCAATCCACCCTGGGTATTTGAACTTTCACAATGAAACGAAAACCCAGTGAATGGCCATTATCTTTTGGGTTTTTTTTATTTTATTATATACAAAAACAAACCCCACTTTTCCAAAAACATTGCCATTAATTTCAGAAACAAAAAGACAGATCCAATTTAAAAAAAAAAAAACTGGGCACTGGGGCCAATTAATTCTTAATTATTCTTCTTTTTGGTTTGGTTTTTACCAGTTTGGCACAGCAAATCATGTTCTGGGAGGAAAGAATTTTTATCGATTTGTTTTTCTCCAAGGGGGGGGGAGGGTGGGACGGAGGGCCCCAATTCTGGGGGGGGGACACTGGGGGCCCCTTGTGGTGCCACTCATCAGGAAGGGGGGACTTGTGAAAAAAGAAGCCTCAGAAAGACAGAAAGCCCATTTTTCTTTGGCCTGGGAACCAGGAAAGTGGTTCCCCTAGGTTAGTTTTTTGCATTAAACCCCTTTATGCTTTTTAAAAAAAAAATAATTTCATTTTAAAGGAAAAATTCTCCAGTATTTGGCTTTCAAAAACGGGGCCGGTTTAATGAATTTTTCCCCCACCTTGTGGATTTTTGGGGAAATGTGTGTATTTTTTAATTTGTATACAAGGTGGTCACCAAAAAATTGGAAATGTGGCGTTCTTCCCCTTCATTGCTACAAGGGGGGGAGTTCTAAAAAAAAAACGTTACCAGGGATGGACAAAAATGTATTTTGCCCAGGTGTGGGAGGGACATATTCAAAAACTGTATTCCAATTCCAGTGAGTTAGTTGTCAGAGGTGTCAAGTACAAGGACAAATACTTCGTTCATTCTTAATAAAATTTTGGAATCAATACTTTACTTGAGTAATTTATTTTTCAGCCGACTTTTTACTCTTCTACTCCTTACATTTTCACGCAGTTTATCTGTACTTTTTTGTGCTATCTACTCCTTACATGTTTAAAAATAGTTCCGGTACTCATGTCGGCTTGTTTTCATTCCGTCTTGTCAATCATTCCAAAAAAAAACCAAAACAAAACACCTATCCAGATAAATCCGCGCCATCCGTATAAGTGAAGTGATTGTGGGTGGATGAGAAGTTAAACATATACCATTTCGACACCATTTCTGGCCATACTTTTATATAAGCGAGGCATACTTCAATTTGTACTTATTTAAATATACTACCTTAACTATAATACTTTTATACATAGCTAATTCACTGTGTAAAGTCTTAGAGCACGAAAGTGTTTCCACCCCAAGTACTGGTACTTGGATAGTTATATATATATTTACGCTGTAGTGTGTCAGTAGAAAATCAGTTTACATTTCCAAACATTCATTTTGCCGCTGTCCAAGACTGTTTGTGCATTCAAAATCACACTAGATTATTATTAAAATTAATGGCAAACTGATATTCTGGGACTGACACTACAGCAAAAGATATAAAATAAAATGGCTTAAACCCCTTTTTGGGGTGAAAATACTAATGTGCCTAAGACTCTTTGCACAGTAATTGCACTTTACAAACGACATTGTTACTGCTTTATAAAGAGAATGACCATACAGTCATTCGCATGGAACTGCTTAAAGATATGCTGACAGACACCACTCATCGGACCTAAATATCAGAATGATTGAGGCTAGAGGAATACAAGTAAGAAACATTATGTGTGCTTTTAGAATAAATAAGACCCAGATTGTGAAATACATTTATTAGCCTTAGAGTAAGGGAAGCACAACTTGGAAAATGAGAGCATCAAGGTTGAAAGCTATGGATTTATTTTTTAAATATTTGTAATGTTATTTACTTTATTGTTAAATCCAGTTTTTTTTTTGTGGCTCTTTATTTAAGTATCGTTTCAGGCACCGTTTAGGCACCGGTACCATTTTAAAAGTATCGAAAGGCACCGGACCACTCAGCAAATTTATTATTTCTCAACTACTGGCTCATTTATCAAATGGGTCTTTCTCTTCATCCTCCGAAAATTAAGCTACTGTAGGTAGTCCCGTAACCTAGACGTTTGAATAAAATTAAGCGTTTATGATTGACCAACGCTGATTGACAAAGTGAGAAAGTCGTGACATTTGCCAAGTATGGTAACCCATACTCAGAATTGGAGCTCTGCATTTAACCCATCCAAGTGCACACACACACAGTGAGAAGTGAACACACCGCGACTAGACACCCCATGGAGCAGTGGGCCGCTATCATATCCAGCGCCCAGGGAGGCAACTGGGGGTCAGGGCCTTGCCCTCAAGGGCACTTCAGCTATGGGTATTGAGGGTTGAAGAGAGCGCTTGTCATCAAATCCCTCCACCTACAACTCCTGCCAGCAAAGAGACTCGACCTGCGACCTTATGGTTACAAGTCCAACTCTCTAACCATGTAGCGAATACAGGAAGCTATCGATCAAGAAGGTATTAGGATAGTGAATCGTTTCATTTTATTTTTTGCTTAACTCACTTGGATAATCATCATTTGACAGCCACTAATGTTATGTAATAGACAACATTAAACAAGGGTATTGTTACCAAGCCTGCCCTGGTATACACCAATTTTCTTGTCATTGCTCACGCAGATTCCTGCAGCCTAAGCTTGGATGACATTAATACATTCCATTAAAGGTTATTGATGACATGCCTCTGAAGTTTAATTTTGCACAATACAACTACTTATAGGGCAACTCGTCATGCATAATCTCTAGTTCTTTAGATGTATTTAGCATTGTAGCTAAAGTGCGTTCATTTTCAATGGGCATATATGCGGCTGAAGCAGTATAATCTAGTGCATCCTTCCCAAATTTTTGCAACATGAATAACGTTTTAATATAACTATTATAGGTCATAATGGCCTATATAGGCCTTTAGAAAAATGTTTTTTTGAGGAGGTGGGGTAGTGCACAAATAGGCCCCGCCTAGTGGCGTTTGGCCGTAAAACTTTTGTTCTTAATGGCATTTTTTTCCCTTACATTACTTTTACTGGTTATACTCTTAAAGTAGGTTTTGAAACGCAGTGCTTACTTTTGTTACCACTTTTACTTGGAGTAATAAAGCCTTTTGTAGATTTGATACTTCAACTTCTAGCAAAAGTTCTTTTTTGTTTAAACCCTAGTATCTTATATCTTCTATCTTGAGTAATGAATGGTGACTACTTTGACGCTAGCGCCACTGTATAGTTGTTGCCATGGGGTGTTTTTTTGCTTTCAGTGATGAATTATTTAAACACACATTAGGCAAAAATAATGAACATTTAGAATATAAATGTTCTTCTTCTTCTTTCTAAACCTGTAGGATATTGGTCGAGGAAGGAAAGAGGGTGGAAACTCGAGCACCACCCAGGCTTCTGCAGCGGAGTTCGGGCTCAAATTCTGTGGCTGACGCTTCTTTGAGTGTTATGTGCATGTTAGTCGGGGGGGGGGTCTGATGGGATGGGGGGATGCAGAACGGGCGTGCCTCGGTGGGCGCGTGTGGTCACGTGACAACTCACATTTGTGAGGTTGAAATGGGTCACGCTATTGAGTATATAGCATGGAAGTCCAGAGGCAAAATAAGTAACAGAATACAAGAGTGTGATTGTTACAATAAGGGGGAGAGGGAAATACTTTGTGATGATTACGAGGGTATAATAAAGTACTGGAAATAGGTATCTTTCTTGATTCTTTGACTGTTCAAAACTGTCTAAAAAGGTAATACTTTATTGTATTTGAGGTCTGAGGTGTGGGAAAATGGTGAAGAGAGAGATTGAGGGCAACAGGATTTTGCATTTTAGTCTCTGCCTTGCCGTCTAATCAACTTATATTGTCTTACTGAAAAATAGCCGGCAATAGCACTTCATCTTTTACATTATGGGGATTTTGATTAGATGTTAGTCACATGCAGGTTTTCCTATTAGATGTTCATGATCAGTGGATGAACTTGCACACCTATTTTCTACTTGATAAGAAAAAATGTAGTATGTAGAGACATTTGCAATTATTTAGAAAAGTGTAGAAAGTACCCCAAGAATAAGAACAAACAAAAACTTTTAATTGATACGTATTTTACTAAGGTAAAAGAATATTACTAGTGTAGATAAAGATCGATAAAATCACTTGAATTGTGTATTTTATTTATTTAATATCAAACGTTCGGGCTGGCCACTCGAAAAAACGGACACTTTTAAATGGCTTTTTCTGGACTTGCTGGCTATGAAGACACTGGCGTTTGGCACAATCTGCACACAAGCTGCCAGGGAGCTTCCCCAGAACCCTCAGTCACAGAGATGAAATGGGAAATAAAAGCTTGCTCTCTTCATGCAGTGGATGCGACACACAAGAGGGATTAAGAAGTGCTCAACAATGCACAAGGCGTATGATGGTGATTACCGTCTTGAAGGCGTCGCGCGAGGGTGTTTTGGGGAAAAGGTGCGGCAGATCACCAATTGTCGCGAAAGTGAAGGACTATAAGTCAATATAATCGGGAGGATATTTGGATACTATATAATGTCTTGTGCATGCAAATTTTTGTTTATTTATTTGTTGACATTCTGTGGAAAAACAGTTTTTTTTATCCACCAGCAGGCATCTGTCAGAAGCAGTCATCAGAATAAAGTCTTACTCAGGCGCCCAAAAGAAATTTGGAAAGACTTGTGTCTGAGGCTGCGCCACGAACACAAGTCAACCAGATCACCATAAGATGCCCAGCAGCTATCCACATCTGCCAAATCAGGAGTGGGAGAGTGGTGTCTATTCTTGGAGTTTAGCTAGCTTTGTTAAAAAATTAAAATGGCAAGGACTGGCTACCACTCAATCGGATTGCTCCCGGACTACATTACATGAAATGGGTGTCAATCGCGTAGAATTGATAAAATATTTTGAAACAGTTCAAGTGTAACACACATTGTAAAATCTTATTTAATTGGTAATAAGTCACTTTAAATAATTTGGGTTTATGGCGTAAACCTGGAGACTTTCACACGAAACACATTGCCTCCCTCCAGTTAAGTATACTTTTGTTTAGAAGGTATACAAAGAAAATTCTCTTTTTTTTTTGATTGCTGCCCGCAAAGCAAAACAAATCAAACAAATAAATTTAAAGAAATTTACTATTGTGTTAATTGTAAATTTTAAACAAACACAATAAAAAATACTAAATTTTGAGGGTTTTCTGTTACATGAGACCATTTTCATCAGTTTCCGCGAATGTACAAGTAGTGTGTAGGGCACTCTTTTAAATGAAGGCATACCTTGTTCTTCAGAAGTCAGAAATGGAGACACTTGAAGACACCATTGCCTCCTTTTGGTTAAAGGTTATTTTAAAGAAAAAATTTTTCCCCCTGTTTATTGCCACCTATTGGAATCAAAAAGAAACTTTCTGCCAAAAGGTCCTAAATAACTGACTCTCAAAAAAAAAAGAAAACAAAAATCTGAATTCTTACGATCAAAAAAAAACAAATATGCCCCCCCCAGAGATGTTTATTAAAATAAATTAATTTAAATGCATTTACAGGAAGGCAGAAAAACACTGCAGCTGCTTGCAAAAATTGTAATAATTTAATAAATTTAATAATTTAATAATTTTATTACAGTTTCAACGCTCAAGTAAAACACGTTTAATTATTTTAAGTTATATATATTAAAACGTATCTATATGTATACTATTATCATTTAAAGTTCAAAATTAATTGCTAGCTCATGTATTAATTATATGATTTTTGGGATTTTCCTTAGTTGTCAGTTATAATCATCAAAATATAAAGATATACATTTGAAATATATCAGTCTGTGTGTAATGAATGAATATAATATACAAGTTTCACTTTTGAATGGAATTACGTGAAATAAATCAACTTTTTGATGATATTCTAATTATATGAGCCGAGTGCTTACCTGTAAAAATCTGTGTCCAAAGCGTTTCAGAAAGCATTTACATTGGTTCTTTTCACAATCGGATAGACTTCAACAATCAGAGAAAAAACAGGGAGTGACCAAGTGTTAAACAGTTCTAACAAATTTTGCAAAGTGCTAGTGGGAGGGGGTTAAAGCATTTCAGAAAAAAGGCTGGAACATAAAATAAGATCCAGATTGAAATCCTGATGTCAAAAAAAAGTCCAGATGAAAAACATAGGAATTTTTCATTAAAGATGAATCAAACAATGGCAGTAGGGCTGGGGACAATAAATCGATGCATCGCAAATCCAAGAAATTATTCTGCATCAATTCTGAGATTATCGGAATGCATCGCGATTCTCACTCTCGAATCGATTCTGAGCCTAGTTTTGAACAGCAGATGGCACTGTGTGCTTTAGAAACCCCCATATGCCTGCTTGCTTCCAGTTCCTTACACACACTACCGCTTGAACCTAAAAATAATCATTCATAAACAGTTCGAAAAGGCTGAAACGGAAATTACTAGGATGGTTGCAGTGGGCTGTGTTTACGTTATTATCTCGGGCATCATATAAAGCCGATGTGCAAGTACATTTTAAACAGTATCTACTCAGCCGTAACGCACAATCGCTCTTCTTTGTGATCGCGTTTGAGTGTGCGGTTTAAAAACTAGCCTACAGCGCCATCTGGCTGTTAAAAACTAAGCTCAGAATCGATTGAAAGGCTTCCAGAGAGAATCACGATGCATTCCGATAATCTCAGAATCGATCCACAAATCGCGGCGATGCATCGATTTTATTGTCCGCAGCCCTACAATGCAGTGCAATTAATTCATTAACTCGTGTCAGTTTCTCCTTTTATTTAGCAGTAATCATCTATGTTGCGGGCGCATTTCCACAGCAAAAGTTGTATAAACAAGGAGGGCACGCCGTATACACAACTCAAAATGAACTTTGCACCGATGCATGTATTTTCTGGGCCATTTTTGAACTACCAAGCTCGATCTAAAACCCTTTCCACACAAAGAGCAGAAATAAAGTCCTGGCGTATGCATGTCTTCTCAGGTGTATCCGCAAGTTGTGCTGGCAAGAGAAAGTTTTTTATTACACAAGAAACGGTCTTTCCTCCAGAGTGATATCGCGCAGGGGTTCTCCCCAACCTTCCCGTAACACTCGAATCCTTGACTTTCTGTCCAGAGTGAGTTTTGCGCCTGACGTTTCAGGTCTCTCTGATATGCGTGAAGCTCTTCCTCACACTGGACACCCAAGAAAACGTGTAAGGCTTCTCTCCGGTGTGAATACTTCTCCTGGTGGATTTCAAGGTTCGCGCTGGTTTTGAGCACATGTCTTTTTCCACAGTGTTCGCACATGAAAGGCTTCATCCTCATCCAGCCGTGAGCTAATATTACTACGATCCTTAAGGAGATTTTTGTCGCTGAACCCTCGTTCGGCACACTGACGACACTTAAAAACACTTCTCTCTGGTGTGAATCCTCACGTGGTACTCGAGTGCGATTCTTTATACGCATGAACTTATTTCTCGCACTGATCGCATGTAAAAGGCTTGGCCTCCGGCGCGTGACGTTCTCATGTGAGCTTTAAGGCCTTCTTTGCTTGAGAAGCTCTTCTCACATTGGTTTGGCAGATGAAGGGCTTTCCCCGGGGAGTTTCGCATGTGCACTTTAAGGGCTTCCTCTGCGTGTGAAACTCGCTCTGCACAGCACACACGTAGTACTACGGTCTGTCGTCTCTCCGGTGTGAACTATCCCGTGTGGACTTTTAAGGTTTCGCTTTTCTAGCGAGCGAAACTCGTCTTCCCACACTGTTGGCAGGGTGAATTCACTTCCAGTCTCGGTGATCTGAGCCGTGGTCTTTTTAGGTCTGGCTGAGCAAAGCTAATAAGAGTTTTCTCCTTCAGTTATGAACCCGTTAATGTTTTCTGCATACTGACATTTCTTTTCCATTTCATCATGTTCTCGACTCTCCTCTCTTTCAGTGGGCATCGGGTCTAAAGGGAAAAAAATACTAATAGAGAACAGTTTCATGGTGCAAAGCAACAGACATCTCAAAACTGGTGCTTCCTGTAACCCCAGAACCTCTTCTCGATTTTGTTTTAAGTCCCAAAAACCTTTAAGCTGGCAGATATTAAACGGTTCATTTTTTTGTCATGTTTCAGGTCTTGGAGTCTTTTCCTATTCATTCCACGCATCTCACTCTAGAACTAAAAAGTAAACGATTTTTATCATGTTAATAACAATCATGGTACGCAAAATATGCTGCAAATGCCTTTTTTTTGGGAAAAAAAACTTCACACAGAAAGTGCTCCTTTATTAAGAAAAAAAAAAAAAAAAAAACTATATTGCCAATTTAATTATATACTGACCATATTTTCCTAAATTGGTCGACCTTCTAACTGATATGGAGACTGTGGATTAAAAAAAGGCAATATGACAAAATATTCACTAAACGGGGGATTTGTGTAGTTTCTGCAAAGTAAGGAGCTGTTCACACAGAACACCATCCTCGCATATATAAATTGGTGAAACATAAACAATTTAATTTTGACTTTATTTCCATGTTTACCAAATTTCTTGAAAGAGAACAAACTTTTTTGCTTAAACTGCCATTTATTCTCAACGTAAAACATTTATTTTTAAATTTTTCTCAAAAAAATCTTAATTTTTGTTTAAATTTATTTTATTTGGGGGCCAGTGGCTTGGCCCTAATCCTTCTTTCGTAGATAACTCAACTCTAACAGTTTGCTTTATACAACAACAACAACAACAACAACAACAGAAAAAAGAGCTTTTTCATATACGGTTTCATATTAAGTAAACAGAAAAAATCGTTTTCATCATGTTTGAAGTTCAGAAGTAACTGGGATAATGTTACACTGGGTACTACTTTTGTTCAGGCGGATCTCTGTGTATTTTTTCCAAACTTAATGTGTGACGTTGTAATAATGAACGCCAAGCTTTGAGAATGAAACCCACCCTTGTGTGTTCGGCTCAGTATCTTCTTGTTTGACTCTGAAAGTGTCTACAATCTTCACGTCCTTCATACTCTCCTCTTTAATAACTGGTCCATCTCTGTAACAGGATCTCAGCAGAGTCTCTCCTCTGTTCCACATGAGATAAGAGGAGATAATTAATTAACAGAAAGATGAATGAATCTGAACTGAATCTCTGGATGAGTCAGAAATCGGCTCCCTGCTTCAGTGATCTGTCGAGAGTCATTTCAGGGCGTGAAGTGATTCAGAGAACAGAGTAGTCATTTGATTCGTTGACTCGGAGCTTCACTCAGCGACTGAATTCGTGTTTATTATGAACTGATTCACAAATATAAAGAGATGAAATAAGACGCAGCTTCTCTGTTTCACTTACGTCACGCTGCGCCCTACTTTCACAAAACAAGGCACGTTTTAAACGTTAGATAAAGCATGTTCAATGCTACTTCGCAATAATGATTAATTAACATATAGTTTGCTTGTTAACTATACAAGTGTCACTAAACCATTTACATCGATTTAAACAGTTTAAATGAATTAGATTCAAAACCGTTCTTCAGCCGAATCACAGACGCAGAAGCGCGGCGCTGCTTTATGACGTCATCACACCAACACGCCTAAATAAAAGTCCCTAAGCACATTCCGTCGCTCGATGTTCTTCACAGTCTCTTGGAGTGACTAGAGTAGCTTTCAAACTGGTAAATATAATACACAACATATTGCTTGTTAGGGACTATAGAGAAACATCTTATAATTTTGAGCCCTAAACTGATCTTATCCAATGTCAAAATGACAAAGAAATCAGGAGAAGAGGTTTATTTACAATAATACACACACAACAGATACAAAAAACTATTACTTGACAAAAAACCTTCCATTGTTTTTATTTCATATTTATTAATAATACTAATGAATTGATTATTCGCTTGTGCTGAAAAACAAAACATTTTAATAAATTACCGGTTTAGTGTATTCATCCATTCTATATTTGTTAAAATGGATTTAAATTATTCAGGTTGTGATTGTGTGGATTTACCTGCTGTTGACTTTATTCTGCAGCAGCTATAAACGTGAGAAAACACTTTAAGGTCTTTTGTTTGTGAGGATTTCAAACCCCCTACGCAGGTATAAATACTTACGACTTTATACACAACGTCTCTCTCCTCCTCCCTAGCATAGCACCACTTTAGCAATTCTGAGCAGTATGCAGGTGGCATACTTCTCTTCTGTGTCAGCCGCCGCCAGCAAGGAATCGCGTTTATTTACGTGTATTTTTGAAAGACAACAGCGCATCGACGCAGCGCGCTGACACAGAAGAGCGTACACCATCTGTGTACTGCTCAGAATTGCTAAAATGGCGCTACGGCTGATTACTACTCTCATAGTTTTTCTAACCGCTTTTATTCGTGTTGGTAGTTCTGGAACGAATCTTTCAACCAAGCGTGATGGATGTGGGGCAATTTTTAGTCATCAGAGTGTGCATGGATCCACACTTCAAAATAGACCTGAAAAACCAAAAAAAAGTAATATAAGAACCCACCGGGGACTTTTTGCATACTGTTTTATCATACTATGCTTTTGGGACACAGCTTATTCTAATCTCACATACTAATTTAGGATGGATAGTATGAACATTGAGACGTCAGGGTGAGTTTCTTTCTTCTGTTAAACACAAATATAGGATCTTTGAAGAACGTAGGTAACCAAACGTTTGCTGGTCTCCTTTTATTATGGAGACAAATTCTTAATGGAAGTCAATGGAGAGCTTAGAAACTGTATCAGTGGTTAATATTCTGTCACACTTAAAAGGTGAAAAGGTGGGGTCTGCATTGGCCGGGAATCGAACCCGGGCCGTCCCGCGTGGCAGGCGAAGAATTCTAGCACCACTCTAAACCACCAATGCTGATGACGCAAAGAGTGGCGCTCACCGGCTGGGACTCAAGCTGCACGACTTCAGCTGAACGGCCCTGAAACCGTTCTCACCATTCATTCTTCTCAATGGTATGGCGCTAAACCACTACGGGTGCGTATATTCTTTCGGCAGCGCTATAACAGTAGCGCATCGGTGTGCGCTTCTTGACGTCGTTCGGAACAAGTTTGAAATCGAACATTTCTATCCGCGCGACTCGGAAGAATGAAAACACAGTAATAAACAATAAAAGAAGAGAGAAGATCGGCGCGGATCGTCTCGGTTGTTAAATTCAACGGCTTTCCCCAGCTCATGCTATCACAGGTAGAATACTGTTATATGTGACTTAACAGTTTACGATTTATCACCGTTAGTGCTGAACATCCCATTAACTAACCTTTGTTCATTTCCGCATCTTTACCCTGTCGAGGTTTATTTATCTATAGTTCAGCGTAGGTCTGTTTGTTTGCACGCCAAATTAAATGAATGCACATAGCTGTGGATTTACTTTCTGTGTATTGTTTGTCGTAATCATCATCATCTGTTGATTACATACTAAATTATGAATGCGATGGTACTGGGCATTAGTAATATCATGTTGTGTTGAAGATATTATTACGTTATTACCAGTTCAAAAATGTTTTTTGATCATGGGTTTTACGAGAGTATACTACTTTTAGTAGTAAGGTCATCATTCACTATTGTTGTTATTGGTATCGTGCTTTCATGGCTTCATATTTACAGTACAGTCTGATGAAAATATAAATGAATTATCAATCTGACAGGAAAACAAGCTGATTACATATTGGTTATTTTCTACTCTAGTAAGCAGAATGATTGTAATACATGTGTGTGTGTGTTGTGTGTGTGCATATGTAATAGAGTTCTTTGTGTGAAATTGCTGTTTTGGTTGTCCTTAGTGGAGAGTGTTTCTTTCTACTTTCTTCACTGTTATCATGTTTGTCCTGAGGACCGCAATACGATCCTCGCTCAGCATTAGCCGGCTGAATATTTATACTACAATAATTAAAACAAGAAACTATATGCCGATTTGGGCAAAATAGTCAGCTTAATTGTGCAGGGGCCGCTGGTAAGAGGTTTAAGTTGGGGTTGCTGTAGTTGGTGGGAGGTGTCATTTTTGTCGGTGTCCTGGTGGACACCTCTTAATAATAGTGCTTACAGTGCTAATAAAAGAGTAAACACACACACTAATAAGAATTAAACATATTTTATACCAATCTTGTAAACCAGACTCCGTTGGCACATAGCAGGCAAGTAAAATGCTCAAGATAGTTTTAAAGCAGCTGCGCAATAGGTTGTCAGCGCACAAAGAGCACAAGAATAATCCACAAAAGCAAAATATTTTTAAAACAGCTATACATATAAGCCTACGTATATTTAAAACTTATGGGCTCTGTCATGGGGCGGCAGACACTACACTCGGCTAGGAACACAGCCCTATAATAAACATAAAAATAGCATAGCGATATGAATGACAAAACGTCGCACTAAAATGATGACAGCGCACACGAACGATCTTAGTGTGTGCCGGGGCATTCGGGCATGTTGCAGAAAATCTGATCATCTGTTGGATTTACAACACTCCCGTCTATGACTTCATGCCACTTCTCCCTAAATATAAACAAGTAAGTGCGCGGGGGTGAACTGGGAGAGATAGAGTAAACCTTTGAAAGTTAAGTACACGTGTATCCTGATATGATGAATAAAACAACGTTGTCCTAAATATAATGCGTAACGGATTAATCTTGCCTCTTCCTTTGACATCAGTGTGTATTTTACAAACTCTAAATGTATTGTTTTTTTAGTAAGGCTTATTATGTCTGAAACCTATAAATAAAACAGGTAATGTGCTTGAAAAACACGAAAAGTTTGATATATTACTGACAGCTCTGAATCCTATGCTCTGGAACGCGCCTGGCTCCTATGGCTCAGCGCCAGTCCAACACTAAGACGTAAAGAACAGTTGAATTTAGGCAGTTGAGACAGTCATGCACAGTGGGCCCTCAGCCCAGCCGTAGACTGATCACCACAACCGTTTGGGGAGTATCGTACGTGCGGAAAGGGTCAAATCATTATTTAGTTTTTGGCTCAAAACCTCCCTGCGTGCCTATAAACATCTTAGGTTAATAACCGACAGGCGGATTTAAACACTTTTTTAGATACGTTTAGGTATTTATTTTTTGGGCATCTGGCAAGAGAGTGGCTCGTACATGTCTGCATTTTTCGCACCGTCGGGTGCTGGCAGCCACCAAATACTTCACACGGCCACTGGCATGTGTTAAGTTGCACCCGTCGTGGCGTGAGCGCTACACCATTGGGAATGAATGGGCGATGCGGTTCAGGGCCGTTTCAGCTGAAGTGTGCAGCCTGAGGCCAGCAGGTGGCACGCACACGCTACTCTCATCATCAGGCATTGTGTGGTTTCAGTGGTATAGAATGTCAGCAGACGCCTGCCACGCGGTGTTGAGCCCTGGGTTCGATTCCCGGCCAATGCAGACCCACATTTCTCACCTTTCTTTGAAGCTGTTGAAAAAAGTAAACCCGCTAAGTTTTCTGCTTCTCCATTGACTTCCATCAGAATTTGTCCTCCATAATAAAGGAGACCATCAAACGTTTGGTTACGCTACGTTATCAAAAAGAATCATATTGTTGTGTTTAACAGCAGGAAAGAGAAATCACCCCTGCGTCTCAATGTTCATACTATTCCATTCCTCAAATAGTATGTGAGATTAGAATAAGTTGTGTCCCAAAGCATAGTTATGCTGAAACCAGTAGGCCAACAGTCCCCCGGTGGTCTACTCCTATTTCAGGTAGTCTATTTTATGAGTGTGGAGCCATGCACACTCGTGATGGACTAAATTGACCAGAAAAACATCCATCACGCTTTGGGTGAAAGATTAGTTCCAGAACTAAACAAACACTAAGTAAAACGCGTTAGGAACACTAGGAGCGTAGTCAATTCAGCGTAGAGCCATTTTATCAATTCTGAGCGTACAACAGCTGTGTTTACGCTCTTCTGTGTTCCAGCCGCGCTGGCTCGATAGCGATGTTGTCTTTCAAAATAATACACGTAATAAACAGGCATTCCTTGTGGAGCGGCTGACAACAGAAGAGCTGTATGCCACCATGATACTGCTGCAGAATTGCTAAAATGGCGCTACGCTGAGGAGGAGGAGAGGAACCCCGTTGTTGAATAAAGTGCGTTATTTATACCTGCGTAGGGTTTAAATTACTCAAAAAGAAAGACCTTAAAGTTTTTCCTCACTTCTATAGCGGCAGAATAAGAAAGTAAACAGCAGTGTAATCCACACAATCACCTACATAATTAAATCCATTTTACCAATATAGAAATGGCATACTACACTAACACCGGGGTAATTGTATTCAAGTGTTTTGTTTCAGCACAAGAGGACTAATCAATTCAGTAGCTAGTTATCAAATATATATGAACTAATCACAATGGAAGGTTTTGTGTCAAAGTAATTAGTTTTTTGTATCTGTGTTTGTGGTATTTGTCACTAAAAACTCGTCCTCTGATTTTCTGTCATTTTGCAATTGGCTTAAGTAGGTTTAGGGCTGCAAAATTATAAGGAGTTTTCTCTTTTAGTCCCTACAAGTTTCAATATGTTTTTTTTGTGTTATTTTTCCAGTTGTGAAGCTACTCTAGTCACTCCAAGAGACTGGTGAAGAACTCGAGCGACGGAATGTGGCTTAGGGACTTTATTTTGGCGTGTTGGTGTGACGTCATAACAGGCAGCGCCGTGCTTCGTCTGGGGGTCTGCGTCTGTGATTCGGCTGAAGAACTGTTTGAATCTTAATTCATTTTAAACTGTTTAAAGCGATATGTAAATGGTTTATTGACTTGTATATTTTTAGCAATCAAAATATAGTTAATGTATCATTATTGTAAGTCGTCTTGAAATGCTTTATCTAACGTTAAAACGTGGCTGTTTTTGTGAAGTAGTGTGAGCCGGTGTAGTAATGTGAGATCAGAAAAGCTGGCATCTTCATTTCCTGTCTCTAGATAGTGAATTCAGTTTCATAGATTAAACACGAGTTCAGTCGCTGGATTATGCTCCGAGTCAACTGAATCCAATGACTCTCTGTTCCGGACTCTGAATCACTTCACGCTGAAATGACTCTCGGACAGATCCCGGAAGAGCAGGGACGCCGATTCTGAACTCATCCAGAGATTTCAGAGTCGATTCATTCAATCTTTTCTGTTAATAATCTCCTCTTGATCCAATGTGTGAACAGAGGAGAGGACGGGCCTGCTGAGTATACCTGTTACAGAGATGGCAAGTTATTAAAGCAGGGGAGAGTGAAGACGTGAAGATTGAAGACACCTTTCAGAGTCAAACAAGAGAGATACTGAGGACACACAGGGGGGGTTTCATTCTCAAAGTCTGGCGTGCATTATTACACCGTCCACACATTAAATTTGGAAAAAAATTACACAGAGATCGCCTGAACAAAACAATTATGTTTGTGTTAACATTAGACCCAGTGTCTACTTCTGAACTTCCAACAATGAAACTAGTTTTTTCTGTAACTTAATTATGAAACAGGTATATGAAACGCGCTTTTTGTTGTTGTTGTTGTTGTTGTTGTTTGTATAAAGCAAAACTGTTATAGTTGAGTTATCTACGAAAGAGGATGTTTTTTTTTTAGGGCCAAGCCACTGGCCCAAACATAAATAAAATTCGAAAACAAATTAAATTGTGAGAAACCATTTCGAAATAAAATGTGTGGTAAATACAATTGTGCATTTTATAGAAAAAAAGTTGTTCTATTTCAAGGAAATTTGTTTGTTTTTGTAAAACATGGAAAATAAAGTCAAAAACTTAAATTGTTTTTGTTTCAAACAATTTAACTATGCTGGGATGTGTTCTGTGTGAACAGCTCCTTACGTTGCAGGAAACATACATAAATCCCCGTTTATGGGAATATTTTGTCATATTGCATTTTTTTTAATCCACAGTCTCCATATCCGTTAGAAGGGGTCGGACCAATTTAGGGAAAATATGGTCAGTTAATAATACATAAATGGCAATATAGTTTTTATTTATTTTTTTTTCTTAATAACGGAGCTCTTTCTGTGTGCAGTTTCAAAGCATTTTGCAGCATATTTTGCGTACCAAGAATTGTTATTAACATGATAAATCGTTTATTACTTCAGTTCTAGATCGGATGTGTGGAATAGGGAAAAGACTCCCAAGACCTGAAACGTGACACAAAAGGAAAGGATAAGATCTGCCAGCTTAAAGCTCAAAACAATCTCGAGAAGAGATCTGATGTTTCCAGAAGCACCAGTGTTGATGTCTGTTGGCTATTGCACATGTGAAAAAATGGTCTCTACTATATTTTTTTTTCCCTTTAGACCCGATGCCACTGAAAGAGGAGAATGCGAGAACATGAATGAAATGGAAGAGAAATGTCATTAGAGAACACATAACGGGTTTCATAACTGAAGACAACTCTATTAGCTGCTCGCAGGACTGTAAAGACCAAGGCTCAGATCACCGATGACTGGAAGGTGAATTCCCTGAACAACAGGTGGAAGGAGTTTCGATAGAAAAGGAAACCTAACGTCCACCACGGGGAGTTCACCACGGAGAGAGACCGTACTCGTGTGTGCTGTGCCAGAGCGAGGTTTCACACGCCGAGGAAGCCTTAAAGGCACATGAGAACACACCCCGGAGAAAGCCCTTACATCTGCCAAACCATGTGTGAGAAGAGCTTTCTCAAGCAAGACGGCCTTAAAGCCCACTGAGACGTCACGCGGAGGCAAGCGTTTTACATGCGGATCAGTGCGGAAAATAAGTTCACACGCAAACGAATCGCTTCGAGTACCAGTGAGGATTCAACCCAGAGGAGAAGTGTTTTAAGAGTGTCGTAAGTGTGGAACGAGGTTCAGCGACAAAAATCTCCTTAAGGATCATGTAATAATAGCTCACGCTGGAGAGAAGCCTTTCATGTGCGAACACTGTGGAAAGACCTGCTCAAACCAAGCGAACCTTGAAATCCACAGGAGAATTCACACCGGAGAGAAGCCCTTCACCTGCCCTCAGTGTGGAAAGAGCTTCACAAGCCAAAGGAAACCTCCAGACTCACATACGGATTGAGAAGACATGCATAAGCCAGACCTTATTTCTGCACTTTGTGTGGGAAAGAGTTTTAGATGGCTTTGGTAGTTTAAAATTGCACCAGAAAATATGCATCTGTGTGTCGAGGTGTTGTTACACACTTTTGCTGTGAAATGCGTGCATCGTAGCTGATTTACGGTAATTAAAAGGAGAAACTGAATGAGTTAATGAATTAATTGCACTGCATTGTAGGGCGGGACCAATAAATCGGATGGTTGCGCGATTTGTGGATCGATTCGAGATTACGGAATGCATCGTGATTCTCTTGGCATCGATTCGAGCTTAGTTTTTACCAGCAGATTGCGCTGTGGCTCGTTTTTTAAACCGCCAACCTCAAACGCTCACAAAGACGAGCGCTTGTGCGTTCGGCTCGGAGTAATCTGAAATGTACTTGCACATCGGCTTGTATGAGGCGAGATAAGTAAACACAGCCCACTGCCAAATCCTCGTAAAAAAAATTCCGTTTCACCAAGCTTTTTCGAACTGTTCATGAATGATTATTTAGGTTCCAAAGCTTGTGTGTTAGGAACTGGAAGCAAGCAGAATGTGCGGATCTTTTCCTTTATCGTGTCGCAAGCCACAAGGTCTGCTCACGTCCCATCTTATTCGCAATGCTTCAACACTTCTAGTGTGCATACGATGCACGCGCCTTTGGCCTAGGTAGAGAATCGTCTTCGACTACATGACCATGTCTACACCGAATAAATCTACAGAAACTCTGTGCAGAATAACCTTGACTTGACATCAGGTTGCGAGCATCTGGATCTTATTGTGTTTTCAATAGTGTTCTAAAATGCACTTTAACCTTACTCTGGCCACTTGGCATATATGTTCGATGTTCTCCCCCTTTATGAAAAAATTCCTCAGTTTTTCATCTGGACTTGTAGGTCAGGACGATTGTCGCAGAAAAGACCCCAATGTGAATGATCTCTGAAAGCTTTCTCTGTCGATTTTACACGGCTTGTTCAATAAATTCGAATTGATCAAAAGTGCCTTATTTCACTACATTCCATTCCCAGAGTGAAAACTTGAAAATTATGTTCATCATTACACACAGACTGTAGATTTCAATCTTCGTTCATGGCAAAGCAAAACATAACTGACACTAAGTCAAATCCCAAATCCTAAATTATTACCTGTTTTCTCAATTACATTTGATCGTTTATTGATGTTTTATACCAATAGATCTATCAATATTGGACTTAATGTCAGCAAAGTGTTTATTGATCTTTGAAATAAAAATTATCTCGATTAAGTTGATTAATGAAAGAGGAGGGTCTGACAATTTGCAGCACCTGCATGTTACAAAATTTACGTTTCTACTGCATAATATAAATTATAGTTGAAAAACATCTGATTTAATGTGTTTTGTGATCATAAAGTCTATGATGTATATCTCTAAGGTTTTGCTGGATTTCATTGGGGAGGTTAACTTAGGGATAAAATCATCACTAAAACAGTATGACAGTTGAATCATTAGAGGATGGCACTGGTGTCTTCAAGTGGTCATCATTTCTGATTCAAAAATGTGAAATCTTGTATTTAAATATTTTCAATTCTATTACTACACAGACTAGAAAATATTATTATCTAATGTAATCTTTATAATTTTTGATGATTATAACTGTACAACTAAGGAAATCCCTAAAATCATTATAATATATTATCTGAGCTAGGCAATTGACATTTTTGACACGTTTTAAATGTAGGTAAATGACGTTTTTAGTACCTTGTGTGTCACCACTACGTCTTTTAATATATATAGTAACTTATAAATTTATTTAAATCGTGTTTCCATTGACTACTGAACTGTGGATACTGGTTATTAATAGAAGTATGTAATATTTGTTTTTCTTTCATATAAATTAATTGTTTTATTTTATTGCGCGCTGCAGTTGTTTTTTCCTTCTTCACTCCCTTGTCTCTTAAATTTGAAATGCATTTGTAAAATTTTCAATTTATATTTTCTAATTATACATCGCGGGGGCATATTTGGTTTTTTTGATTCGATCATTGATTCAGATTTTTGTCTTTTTATTATATTGAGAGTCTCATAGTATTAGGTGTAGGGAGCTCTTTTTTGCAAAGTCCAAGTTTCTGTCTTTGATGTCCAATAGGTGGCATAAATAGTCCTTTGCAAAAATTCTTTTCTTTAAATTATTCTTGTCTTGGTAAAAACCAAAGTATGTTTTTATGCATGTACGTTCCAAGGTGTCATCCATTTCTGACTTGGCTAAGAACAGTATGCCTTCATTTAGCAAAGAGTGCCCTACACATAGACATTGTGCGTAAACTGGAATTGAAAATGTGTCTCATTTACCAAACAAACCTCACAAATTATCGTATTTTTTTTATTGTGTTTTTGTTTAAAACATATTTACAATTAACACATTTTAGTAATTTCTTATAAAATATTTGATTTGTTTGATTTGGTGCAGCAAATAAAAAAAAAGAGAAATTTTCCTTTGTATTTTACCTTCCGTAAACACAAAGTAGACTTAACTGGAGGGAGGCAATGTGGTTTTTCCGGAAGTCCCTCCAGGTTTACGCCATAAAACCCAAATTAAATTTAAAAAAGGATGAGACTATATTAAACCAATTAAAAATAGAGATTATATTATACGAACTGTGTGTTACACTTGACATGTATCAAAATATTTATCATCTAGCTTGCGAACCCATATTCACTGTAAATGTATAATCAAGCATAAAGTGGCAAATGATTGAGGAGCAAGTACCTTGCATTTAATTTATAAAACAGAATGCTCCTATTCTCCATAGAAGTAGCACACACCATAACACCCCCTGCGATAAATACTGGCAGCTGTTTGGTATCCAGCAACAAAAAAGGGCGCATAATGAGGTTCGCGGGTCTGTGTCGCACACGCTACAGAACAAACAAGTCTTCTCAACAAACAACACTTTCTCTTATTGCTGAGAGGAGACTTTTATTCGTGACATTTCTTGACAGATGCGGTGCGAGATATTAGAAACTGTTATTTCTCACAGAAAGTCAACTAAATAACTAACAATTATTTTGTTGCACAGTATCCTTATAGTTCCAAATATCCCTCCGTATATTTATGATAGTCTCTTCACTTTTCTGCCTGAAATTTGGGATCTGGCACCTTTCCCCAACATCTTCCTCGGTCCTCGACCGCCTCACAAACACGGTAGCAACCATCATAAACGCCACAGGGGAGAAGGGGCAGCTGAGCGCGGGGGCGTTCTATGTGCAGTGGTGAGTATCCTTATTAACATCTTGTGTGGGTCGCTCCACTGCATGAAGAGAAGAGTTATTTCCCCTTTTCATCTCGGTGACTGAGGTCTTCTGCGGGACCAGCCATGGCCAGTTAACTGGGGCAGAATTGTGCCAAACGCCAGTATCTCACTAGCCCGCCAAGTCCGAAAAAGCCTAAAAAGTGTCCTTTTTCAGTGGTGCGGCCCCAGGATACACGTTTTGATATTAAACTAAATAAACCTACCGACCAATTCAAGTGATTTACTCTATCTTTTCGACACTGTAATATTCTTTTTTACCTTAGTAAAATGTCCTCAATTAAAAGTTTGGTTTTCTTTATTTTGGGGTATTGTCTACACTTTTTTCTAATTTGCAATGTATACTACATATTTTTCTTATCGTGAAGTCGAAAATAGGGTGCTGTCATCCACTGATACGCGGGGTCTTAAAACGTATTAAAAAAGTGATAAATCAATTTAGAGAAAAGTAAGGGCTTAAAAAAGTATAAAAAGTCTTAAAAGTAGGCATTTAACAAAGGTATTGGAATTGATCATCTTTCCATTATGTGAATTTGACCGAATAGTGGGGTTCGTGACAGTAGTTTATTTATGGAAGCCATAGAGGGGACGATCATCTGTTAGCGCGCTAACGTTCATTGAATGCACTTGCTGTGTCGATAACGCGAGGCGTGTGATCCGCTCCGCGAATTTTAACCATTACCGCATGCTTCCAGTCCATACGCTCCCGCGATTTTTGGGATCGCTCCCGCAACAATTTAATATTGTATATAAATTTAGACTATCAGTGCGCCACTATCAGTCTGTGGGGTATTTAAATCACTATTGAAACTAAGCGCGGGCAGTTCTCTTTCGATTGGTCGCGAGCGCGTGTGCCACTGTGTAAAGGCGAGCACAATCTATATTGTCAATAAGCTCGCATCGTTGGGAGAAAAATCCTCCAACATCTTGCAGTGATATCTCTTACTTTTGACCTGTGATCTGATCAGTCAATCTGACTTCTGCAGCTGATGTTGGATGCAGGGTTGTTGTTGTTTTTTTATACGAAATTGGGCTGCTTAAACTGTTGACAATGGGTTGGATTTTCCCCCAGTGGGTTAAAGGTTGAAAATTCATGCATAATACATTAGGTGAAATGCTTGCACTGAAACCTTTTGCAGTACCGGTATAAAACTGTGCTAAAATGTTTTGTGGCACACTAGTAGGAAGCATTTGAGCGGTGTTAGGACAAAATACAAAATCAGACACGGCCTGGAGAGTGAACGAGTGTCCTCGCTGGCGCCGATACAGGATGGCGCCTCGGACGTCCTCTGCAGTTGTTTTTGTTAGTTTGTCCTGTCTCTTAGTTAATGCCTGCATCGGTTTCACCAGGAGAAGTGCTGGACATCGGCACCACACATCTTCCGTATATTACCGGTTTTCGGACTATTCTGATGTTTTGCGTGGTAGGACATTTTTGTCGGTGGAGCAGCTGCGCTGATGCACACGCTTCAAGGAGACGCCGCAGACGGGGGAAAAAAAGAGGGCGCGCTCTGAGACTCAGAAAAGCGGATTCGAATGCCGTTGCCGATGATCCATCGGGCAAATCTCGACTATCTAACCAAAAAAACGCGAAACTCCTTCTGCCCGCTCTCAGACAACATAAGGATTTCCACATCTGCTGCTCTGTGTTTACATCCCCCTTTGGAAACTTGGTGCATGACGCCTATTTCCGTACAGCGCGCTCCATATGCGGGCTTTCAGCTGTTCACGAGCGGACCGCGACACAGAATCACGGGGAAATAGCGCGGCGGCGGGACGTGCTTTTACATCAATGACCGGTGGGGTAACGATGTAAACTGTGTGTAAAAGATGTGCTGCTCAGATCTCGAAACACTCGCAGTAACTGCAAGCCGTTCTATCGACGCGGGAGTTTCACTCGGTCATTTGGGGAGTGTACATCCTCCGCAAGCGCACGTAAGCCTGGCTTACAGAACCGATGATCAGATCCACGAGACAGAACACCAACACCCGGATCTGTTTTAACACATTCTGGGGGACTTTAATAAAAGCCCAATCTCTCCGTGACTGCCCAAAATAACAGCGCATGTTGTACCATGTACCAGCAAGAGACCAGTTAATATATTGGATCACTGTTTACACCACAATAAAAGGATGCATAATCACCTGTTCACGAGACGCTTTGGGACGTTATGCTTAACTGTTTGTGTTCAGTCTTATACCGACCTACAGGCAGAAACTAAAATAGCGAAAACCCTGTAGTAAGGACTGTAAAAAAGATGGGAATAATGAAGCAGAGCGAGATTTACAATCTTGTTTTGACCTCACTGATGGAGGTTTTTGAATGCTGCTGCACCGCTCGGACGAACTAAAGAGACTGTAAACATCTTATATCAGTTTATTGTGAGGAATAGGTCGTAGTTACCAGGACTCACTAAGTTACAACAATGACAAACCCTTGGTTCAAGCCGGGGGGACAATGTCCTGTATAAACAGGCTAAATACACATTGGAAAAGGAGATCAAAGTGGCAAAGAGGAATTATTCTGAAAAAATAAGGACTCAGTTCACTTTCAACGACTCAGCATCAGTGTGGAAAAGTCTGAAAGAGATC